>NC_052526.2:3230000-3885312 GCF_016746365.2 Drosophila yakuba | reverse complement strand
CAGCCCTTTGCAAAAAATGGGTCAAAAATGGGAAACTCAAATTTAGATGCAAAGTTTTAGAGCATATTGCCACAAGCTTTTAAAGATATACCACTCCAAAATCAATTTGGGCAAGTTATGGTGTCCGGAACTTCAGGTTTGTGTAGTTTTTCTGCAGGTATTTTTAAATAATTTTTGAATCATTTTTTTTTGGTAATCATTGGAAAAATGGATGAGGAACAACAAGGACAAATACTGCACATATTTTCCGAAGAGATTCTTAAACTTCTGAGGAAATGTTTATTAAAAGTAACGAGCCATATTTGATTAAAATTATTTTCGGCTCAATCTTTGATATGCCGTGAAAATACCTGGACGAAGAACTTGAGTCGAATTCCTGTACGCTTAAAGCGCCAGGCAACTTTTCCGCAAGTTTTCCGCATTTTCATGGCAGTCAATTTGCTAAATCAAGAATGCGACAGCCGCACAAAAGAAAAGGCGGGGGGAAAATAAATATGCCAGCCTTCAGCTTTTCCGCACTCCTTGGGAAAATGGACGCCAAAAGGAACCGGAAAGGAACCCGATGCGCCCTGAATTTTCCCCAACTGTCCCTTTTCATTCGACATTCTTTTTTTCGATTTTTTTTGTGTTTTTTTTGTATATTTCACTTATTGATGAGTGGAAATGCTGTTGACATTATTTGTGTGGTCGACGCCAGTTGGTCGCCCAATGCAATGCAAATTTGTTGACACAGACTCAAGCTGAGGCAACAAGAAGCCTGCACTTTCAGGGGATATAATATGTATATGTATGTACCTAGCCGCCAACCCTATATAGTATATATAATATATATATGTATATATATTACTGTATATGGAAGCTCATCGCCGATCCCCTTGCCAATCGTTTGCCCCTGAGAATCAAAGTCTCGATTCTCATAAAAATGATTCATGATATCGCATTATTTCCGTATCATTTGTAATTTCCAGTTTCCTGCTTATTTTCACCAGCCACACACACACAGACAGCGTCAGAGCGAGAGGGAGAGACACAGAGAGCGAGAGGGAAGACAGAACTGTTGCAATTACTATCTATCTGGTATTTTATAACTTTTGTGCTCTTCCTGCTGCCTTACCTCCGCACCACCCACCCACATCGCCTCCATCGCCACCAACTTCTCCATCTTCTTCTGCTGATTACAGCAGCCAAGTCACAGACACACAGATAGCAGCACACGCACACACAGGCAGAGCAGACACACAGATACTGCCAGAGACGAGCGGGCTATGAAATACAGAGGGGCTATTCTCATTACTAACTTCATTTTAGTTGGCAGATTTTCGCTTTTTTTTCAAGTTACGGATAGGCACTTTCATAGTATTTCATGTTGTATAGAATGTACATATTTCCTTTGGGTCGCCGAACCCCCGAAACTCCCACTGCCTGCGCCACTGTCTGCATTTAGAGATGAAGTCAGGGAGCCACAGTTGCTGGCGTTGCCGCCGCGTCATCAAGGTCCTGATTCCTATTCCTTCTCCCCCCTGACCCCTGCATCCTGCACCCTGCCCTCTTGCCACACAACTGCGGCAGTGTCCTTGTACATATCCTTTGTTCTGGATCGCTCAGCCCACAGACAGAAACAGAGGAATACATACAGCTACAGATACTCAACACTTTTTCTTGTAGTTTTTGATGAACATTTAATTGAATTCTCTTACAACACCGCGCTTTGTCTTTCGCCCACACCATTGACGTATCTGCCATCCGATCTGCTATATAGGATGTACAGATGTATTTGTACCTCCTTTACAGCAGATACATGTGTATGTATGTATGAGTGTATCCCATGGAGCACACAAGAAGTTATGCTTTCACTGCTTTCTTCGCATTGCGCATTGCCTTTCGCTTTTCCCCCTTTCTTGGCTGGATATGTGTGTATGGCATCTAATTAAAATTGCAATCGGAATTTTCCAGCTCGAGCTGCGACAAAAAGCAAATTTATCCATAAGCCAGCGGCAAGCTACTTGCTCGTATATCTGAGTACATACATATATACTCGTACATATGTATGTATGTACTTGTATCTATAGAAACTGGATGCTGAAGGCAACTTATCGGATGTCCATGGCACAAAAAGTGGCTCTGTTTTTGGTGGCGATTCATTCGCAGCAGTTTATCAAAGGATTTAAGTTTGGGGATTACCTGTGTTTTTACCGCTGGGGATTCCCTTCTCTCTGCACTGGGAAGGAGTTGATAAGAGATTAGCAGATACATGTTTATGCACCTGTTCAATGCTTGTAAAATGAAAATATATGAAATAAGCTTACCATACCATATCGATATGTGCCTAATATCCCACCTCCACATCCTCCTCCACTTTGCAGCACAACAGAGATTCAGGCTAATTGAACCAGTTCCGCCGTGGCTGCAGCTATGCAAATAACCCCTGTTGCCCTGTTGCCCTCTTGTCGTCTCAATGGAGGTCCTGCCACCAGGACGCTCCTGCAAAAGGGGGGCCAGGACATCAACACCAACAGCCACAGCAACACGAGCACGAAGAAAAAGAAAAAGAGAAACCACGACTCTGACGACGGCAATATCAAACAGTAAATAGATAAAAACAACATGACTTAATGAGTGGTATTTATTTTTATGCTAATTACTTTCGAATAAGCAGGAGGTCCTCTGCGGAGCACTGCAGTTTGCCTTAATGAGTGGGGCAATAATTGTTGTTGTCGTCGTCGCTGAATCCTGCTGAATCCTGCTGCTGCTGCGACTCCTTGAGTACTCCTGTACTCCTGTACTGTGTGCCTCCCCAGTGTTTGCATAAAGTAAATGCCATTATACAAGCAAGTTGCGCTGTAAATTCACTTCAAATGTACAAAAGCACTCGCCCTGAAAGCCGTAAAGTATGCGATATGACAGTGCATAAAGGATGCGAGCGTTGGGGAGCTGGGGAGGATCCTTCTTCTTGGCGGCACAGTCCTGTATCAGAGCTCCTCCTCCTTCTTCCCACCACATAAAACTCCCATTTGTTTCACAACTCTGCGGTTTAATAAATACAAATGTATAGTAAATAAACCAAATCTTAGGTCATTCCAAAGACTCATTCAGGATCACTTCGAGATGGAGATGATATTCAGCGCCACATATCTCCTCCAATTCCCGCTGCGTCAGCCACATGGAATGCCGGTCCTTGGGCAGCTCCTTGCCACCGATTTCGGGGAAAACTCTGCCCGAGTTGGCCACCAAACGCAGGACGCTCCGGCCATCCGACAAGGTGCGATTGAAGGCGGTGAGGCAAACGTGGAGTGGTCGGATGCAGGGCGCACTCTGCGTCCAAATGATGTACATATCCAAGTCCTTTAAGTCTTGCCTGTTATCGTGCCCAGTTATGTCACGCTTCCTTGGATCGAAATACTCTTGGCTACTATAGTCACTGTTCTGTTCCGCACTGCACTTGGCATACTGATCACATGTGAAATCCAGATGCGTCACCCACTTGGCTACACCCCATTTACCAGTGCTGCATTTCTGGTAAAGCGACTCTTTATACTCATTCGCTTCCTTATTCCTGTCTAGCAATGCCCAGTCAAAGAATGTGGTCCTTCGCACCAGCACCATGACGGGCAGATAGTCCTGCAGCGACTCCAGCTCCGAGTGCGCCGGCAATCGATTCCGATGACTGAACTCCCGTACTCCGGGTAACTGGTCCTGCCTGCCACGCTCACCGCCGTACAGCAGAACGCCCAGGCATATGGTCTGCCTGGCCGGCAGCTGGGCGGGATCAAAGATCAGGGTGCAGCGTTCCCCAGCGAAGGCCAGCTGCAAGTGCTTCCGCAGGCTCGATCGCAAGTGCTGCGACGCCAAATGGGCGAGCATATCCTGCCTGGAAATCGTGGCAATGCAGGACTCCAAAGGACATTGGATTGGCATTACACTCAGGCGGTTCAAAGTAAGTTTCGGCTTTGTCTCCGATTCGCTGTCTTCGAGGCCAAGAAGCCTGAGTGGCTTATTCCTGTTCATATTCCCCTGTTTTTAGGCAGCTAAATAGTACGTATATTACTGTGTGTGAATCTGTGCAAACAGCCTACTGTTTTTAGAACCTTATTGCTTACTGCTAATAATTGCGTTCCCGCGTGAAATTAGCCTTTTTAATTATATTGATAAATTGGATTAACCATCTGTAATGAATTAACCTCATGCTTGTAACAATTTTTTATTAAATCATATGCTCTTTGACTCTGTTAAATGAGTTTATCAACGGTTTATGATTTTCGTAATTAAATCTGTAGAAACGACAATGACACAGTAACCACTGTATAATTTGCAGCATTTCATTTATGCCAAGGAGAGCAGTATATTATTATCACAATTAAAATTACCCGTCGAAATAAAACACATGATCATTTCTTGCAAACGAGGGTCTACTTTAAATCTATTTTATGGATATGCAACCTAATCTAAAGTAAAACAAACAAAAAAAATGCAAAACTTTAAAGCTGACTTATCCCTATCTATGACTTATGTTCTTATCTACGGAATGATTACAGCTGGTTCTTGCGCTTTCGACCTGGTCGCACGGCATAGAGATCGTCGGAGAACAGGGATTTGCCAGCTCTGGTGGCGGCCAGCAGTCGCCGTTCGTGGACCTTGCGGTGCTTGGTGAGGTGATCCGACCTGGCGAAGCACTTGGAGCAGTAGTCGCATTTGTACGGCTTCACACCCGAATGGGAGCGCTTGTGGCGGGCCAGTTCATCGGATCGGGAGAAACGCCAGACGCAATCTGGCCAACTGCAGACGTACGGCTTCTCGCCCAGATGCCTCCGCAAATGGGCCTTCAGATGCGCGGGCTTGGCGTAGATCTTTTCGCAGTTCCCGAAGGTGCACAGGTAGCCCCGTTCGCCGGCGGCATTCTCACTCATCTGGAGGGCAGGTGGTGGTGCTGTTGGTGGAGCTGCTGCATCCGCAGGACTGGCGGGCTCACAACTGCCGGACGAAGAGGACAATCGATCGGGATCGAAGATCTCTGAGGTTGGCGGCCCCGTCAGGCGCAGATTGCTGTTGCTCTCCTCCAGAAAGTCCGCACAGTTGTCTGTGCAGAGGGGTGTGCGCTCCGGCAGAAAGTCCACCAGTTCCGGAATCTCCACGTAGTTATCCAATAGCCGCTGCTCCCAGTCACTCAAGTCCGGCGGGCAAACGGTCAGGTCATTGAAGTCGATGAACAACGAGGGATCCTCCCCATACGACAGATCCACCTGGACATTTCCACTACCACTATTATTATTATTATTATTGCTGTCTAAGGTGATGATGCCATAGTAGTCCGACTCCTCGAATTCCAGCTGATTGTAGTTGGTTATATAGTTGCTATCCACATAAGAGCTCTCGAAATCCCCAACACTGATGACATTCAGCAGCGCATCGCCGGCGGCTAGTGGCTCCTCTTCCAAGTCGCTGTAAAGCTGCTGGAATCCACCCGTCGCAAAGAAGTCCATGATCGCAAATGAGCGGACTCCGGTCGAGTGTCCAAATATTTATAATATCCACTGATGATAATATCCGGATGAGTGGTGACAGTGACAGAATTGATGAGAGCCATGGAATACGCTCGGGCATCGCATGTACTATACCCTATGTATGAACTTAACCCTTTATCCGCTTATAATGTTATTGATATCATCGTGGCATACCCTGCGATCGCAATAGAGAGCAAGGGGTACCAAGAGATGCACTCACTGCGATCGTGGCTGGATTGCTTCCAGTGATTCGTGGCCAGGATCCCTTGGGGAATAATTAGCCGGCGAGCAATGTATCTAACGCGCTGCCGGCTTCATTAGTCCGAGACCGAGATAAAGATACATTCGTACGTATGTATGTATTTACGTACGTACCACACCAGATGTTGCCATTGATCGGCGACACATGTGCCGGGTTTTTTGGTGGCCGGGTCCGGGAATCCGCACTGCTATCGGGATCGCCGACGAGTGCCCAGTTACCGAGTGCCAAGCAGTGTCAGGCCACAGATCGGCTAGCTATAGCCTATACTGCATATAGTATATAGCCGACGGCACCTGATCTCCGTCTCCCTCTCCTTCTGTGCGCCATCTCACTCTATTGTTTTGCGTTTGTTTTGGTCGCCGTCGCCGGACGACAATCAATACAAATTTGTTATTAATTAATGATTATTACTGGCGAACTAGATATGCCCGGGGGATATGGATATGGATGTGGATATGGATATGGATATTCCCGGTCGATCAGTGGGTCCAAGCAAAACAAGTGCGTTTGCTATGTGTGTCAAGTGAGTCGCAGATATGGTTTTTAAAAATTCATGGAAAGTTATCTGTTTGGAAATGTTGTCCACCAGTTGGCAGCTTGGCAACGGTCCATTTGCACCATATGGTCATTTGGGTTGCAAAGGTTGATAGCAGTTTTTGGATAGTTTGAGATGACTCTTTAATATCTGTACCAAATCTGGGCTAGCAGCTGACAACAATTCATTGCTGTGTTCATATTTAATAAGCGAGTTGTGTGCAATTCACCTAAAGTGCTTTGTAATGTGCCTGGAATGCAGCATTAAAATGTGACCCTGCATATATGTATAGTTTGCTGTCTAATATAGTTTTCCACCCATTTGCCTTGCACTACACTTGTAAAACCGCTTTCCGCTCCTTGAACATCTCATTTTCCTCGGCTGTCTGTGCCAGTTTCCATTTTCCAGTTACCCCCAGCTTTTTGCTTCTCGTCTATGGCATTTCCGCATCCTTTTTGGCTGGCATCCCTTTGGAAATTAACATAAATTTAACGTGCGGCTGGCGTTTAAATTTACTTTCGCCTAATGAAATAATCAGCAGCAGTAAATCCTCATGGACCCCCCACCAGTTTCACCATTTTCACCACCAGTTTTTGGCGGCCTACGCGTTTTGCGCTAATTGATATTGCAAAAATCAAAGGCTGCGCGCCGGCATTAAAGGGATTTAAAGGATATCAACTGGTCTTGGTTCTGGGACTCGGGGCTCTGAATTCCAGATTCTGGAGTCTGGATTCGCAATTGCGGAATCTGGCTGTGAGTTCGACTCCGGCACTTTGTAATTACAGCAGGCTATTGCGACCCTGATTTCTGTGTATGCGAGTGTATAGCATCTGCCTTTGTGTGGCCTCAAGTGGAGTGGAGTGGCAAGGATAACATAAATTAGAATGCTGCCTGCAGGCAGTTCTGGTATTTAGCCGTAGTGCCGTAGTTCACTTACTTACAGATCCGTAAAACCATATAAGCATGCACTGCTGCAAACAGGAAGCAGTACTACAAAATGCCTAATGGAATTCATGGAAATATTTTACACAATTTCCTTTGAGAATTTGAATTGCAAAGGGAGTTTTCTTCAGTGCTTTGGGAATGTGTAACCACATCTATCTATCCATCTACCTTCAAATAAATTTCTCCGTTCAAATGTGCGTGTGTGTGTGTGCACCGCAAGTGTCATAACGGAAATTATGCATACCATTTTACTGTAAATTGCGCTCGGCAAAATGTTGTCACCTCAGTTTAATCAAACCCCTCCCACTTCCCACCTCCCAGAACTCCAAGAACTCCAAACTCACTTAAGCCGGACGTTTTGAAGCCGTTTGCATGTATTTACGAGGCAAATCCGAGGACTTAAAGCGGACAACCGGACGATATTATTGCCAAAGTGTCGTCGTTGTCGTTGCCGTTGTCGTTGTCCTGGTAGCAGTCAAATGAGTTAAGCGGTTGTCAGGATATAAGTTTGGGTTGTACGAGTATACCCGAGTACATCCAAATACGAGAACAAGATGAAGGGGGTCACTTCAGTTGCCTAGTAAGTCGGACTTGCCCTTATCAATCGCAGCTGAGCTGCTTGTTTTCATTGGATTAGACAAGTTTGCTTTGCCTTCGAGTTGTGAATCCGCATCTGAATTCCGAATTCCGAGCTCCCAGTGCCTAGTTACTCAAAGAAAGAAGAGCGATGTATTTGCGGCTTACTGTTGTGGCAAATTAAATCGGTATCTCTATCTGTATCTGTATTTGTACCTGTATTTGTATCTGTATCTGCATTTGTATCTGCATTTGTATCTGTATTTGTATCTGAAACTTGTATCTGCTGTGTGTGTGTGCTGTGATTATGGCCATTTAATTTTGCCATTCGGCATGCGAATGTCTCTGCACAAAATACCACATGTCAAATTTATAATCCCTCTGCTTACTATCGATTTGTGCCGGGCCAAGTTTTATTTATTTCCTTAAGCAAAGCGGATTGCAGTTAAGTGACCCAGTTATTTTCGGCAAATGTGTGGACTAATTGCATCACTGGCTGTGGCAAAAAGGACTTAGTACGATATTCAACTCTGATTGCGAAGGAATTGATTAGTTTTATTAGACTGGACAACAAACTGAAATTGATGTTCAAGTGAAAGTGTATCCCCTGCGATGCTATCGATAGTGCTAATTATATAAATAGTTGAAGGAGTCAGGAAAAAAGGGGGAAAACTGGTTATTCGAGGGAAAGCTAAGATGCCCAGCGAGATGAGAAAAATTTAATTGAAGTCATTTATAACGCCAACCGCCCAGGGTTCAGCATTGTCCTGCTCAGCTTGGCGTTCCCAATTAATTACACAATTTAGCCCAAGAAGCGCTGCAAACTTGGCCAACAACTTTCTGCCGTGGGTGGAGTTCCAGTTGCAGTGCCTCACAGTCACAGTCAGTTGCCTGCAACAGGTCAAAAGTTTGCTGCCGCCAGTGAAGAGTAGTGGTGTATTCCTAGTACCCCATCTCGATTTTGGTCGGTGGTGGAAAGTTTTAATAAACTCAGCAAAGACAATATTTTCCCTATGTCCGTGCTGCCTAACCGAAGGACGAGACCAGGACAATAATTTGATTTTGAGGGCAGCAGCAGCAGCATCAGCAGCAGCAGCGACACAGCCTGAAAGCAATTTGTTGTGTCTTGAGGAAAAGCCATTTTTCGAAATCGAGTGAAACGGAGTGGAGTGGGGTGAAAGGACACATATAAGACGCAGGAGAGGAAAGGACAGGACACCACAACCGAGATTAAGTCAGATGCAAACGTAATCCAGAGACAAGCGAGTTAACTGGTTTGACCCAATTTAATTAGACACACGGCCCGAGGTGGCATTAGTATTAGTGTATTAGTATTAGTGTTAGTGTTATGTAGTACAACCCGTAGTATTTGTCTTGTGCTCGCCACCAAAATTGAGCTATTCGGTTGCCTGCCAGGATGTATGCCAAAAGCGAGGCTTATGCCAATGCCAGGACCTCGTCGCTGCTCCTGCTCCTCCTCATATGCTACACGGAGAAAAATGCTCCCTGACTCTTGGTTAGCCTATAAAATGTATTGCTCATTTCAAATATTTGTGCATTCAACTAGTTAGTGCCCAAGGAGGAGCTTACATCGCGCAGTCTTAGTTACTTGGTGCAGTTGCAAGTTGCATGTTGGCATGGTGCAAGTGGCATGGTGCACGTGTGTGTGTGCTTTCGCTAAGTGTACGCACTAGTAAGCCGGCTTAGCACACCAGGCTGTGGACAGCAGCAGGGGGCAGGGGGGCCACTGGAACAGGCGGTATTTGAGGAGCCCAACACAGGAATACATCCACGGGAACACACGACATTATTGTAGCGGAAGACAGCAGTCGGGCGGCTGAGCAGGAGCCAACAATTAGTGTTGACAGACATTGCACTCTGCCAAAGTCCCCGGGGCAATTTGAAGGCTTGTTCTACACACACACGCATACGCACACATGCACTGCTGACACACATACAGCCAAACACGACCGCCCAATCCATGTACTCGCATATAATTTGAGTTCTCTCCGTGTCGTGTCAAACTGCTGCGAAATTTATGTTTAGTGCAAAGTGCCTACAGAGTGCCACGCAGAAAACGGGGTTGCACCCCAATAGCTTGGCTTGTATTACAGTGGGTATTACGACAAGTGCGATAGCAAAGGCTGATTAAGTAGCCAGTGTAAGTGGAGAACTCCCATGCCCCTTTTTCTACTGAAAAATTGCCTTTTATGACCTTTTTGTTGTTTTTAATCGCGGATACAAGCAGCTGGAACGGCGGGTGCTAACTCAAAACATCGTCTCCTTGCCACTTGCCATGTTGTCCTAGTTGCACTCCAGCTGCACCTTTCCAGCTGGTTCCCTCAATTGGATCCTTCAGCGGATCCCTAAGTTTTTTTTTTAGAAGAACGAGTTGCTGCAACCTGATGCACTTGATTGATCACGTCCAGTCTGAAGTTGCCCATGAGGTTGCGCCCAAGCTGCTCCAGCGCCTCGTCGTCTGGATGCAGCGCTCGGCCAGCCTTGATCATCCGCTCCAGCTGATCCTCCAGGACGAGCAACTCCGTCATCCGCTTGAACTCACGGGACTTCTTCCACAGCGACGCCAGGTTGACGATCAAGTAGATGAGGGCTGCGACCACGGGGCCGGAGAAGAAAATCATCTTCTGAATCATTTTGAAAATTTGCCAACTTCGTCTTTTCAGGAATTTATTTTAAACTGTTTTTCAGAAGCTGCCGACTTGACTGTGTGCGTAAGACGACTGAAATGAGTAACTTTCTGTGACATCCAATGACAGAAGAAGGAAAGGGAATCATGGCCTACTAGGTATGAAATATTTTAGAGCTACATATGCTAAGCCGTTATTTTTGACCATTTTGGCCTGGAGAAAGTGCAAAGTGAGTGGAATGCATATTTGCAGCAATAATTAAGAGATTAAACAGCTTTCAATTTGTGACCGCATAAATGGATTAATTAAACTTGGCCAAGAAGTCAACATTATTAACATGTCCAAATTGCTGTACGCTTCAAAGGATGGATGGGCAGCGAAATGTGAATGGGTGGGTGGTGGTGGCTTAAGAGGAGGAGGAGGAGTGGGTGGCGGTGGTGGTCGCTCCATCTTGCATATGCTAAACAATTTGGGGTTTTGGTGCAGCTGCTCGCAACGACCTCAGGGGCAGCCGCAGTCAAAATCCGCCCGTCCATCCAACCCACGCACTCATTACCACAAGCAGCTGCATGTGCATGTGCATGTATGTTTAATATGCGATGGAAACGGGGGCCAGAGTATGAGGAACAAGGGGGGAGGCGTGGTGTGTGGTGGTGTGGTGGTGTTTCCGCCAAAAGGGCGAAGGGCAAATAATCCTTCACTCAAGCGATTGGCCAATTTGCGTGCATGTGTTTGGTGCTGCTTGTGCTGCCTAACCCATGTTAATGAAGTGCTATGTGGTGAACCGAAGTGTTTTTCCACTTCCTAATGGCGTTGTCCCAACCTGCCATACTTCTGATATTGACATTTGCCATATGTAACTTATGTACCTTATGTACCTTAAATTCCCAGTTCCTAGATAAGGTTAGGTTAGGTTTTACCGGCCGTCGGTTATCCGACGCACTTAGAAGTTCCTTCGGCTTGGAGTTGTGTCAATTTTAGTATTGAAATTGTGGCAGTGGCACAACGGTCTCTCTCTCTTTTACTCTTGGAAAATTTACAAAACATGGTGCTTGGCTTGAAAACAAAGTGGCACAAAAATGACATTACACAAAAGAGGATTTATTTAGTTTATTTGCAGCATATCAGCAGCCATAACTGTCAAGTGAGTGTAGCTATTGTTTTTGTTTTTGTTACTGTTGGTGTAGGTGTTATTGTTGTTGTTGTAGCAAGGGAACGTGACATGGTGGGCGGGGCACTTCGCATGAGGGGTGCAAGATCTAGAGCAGCCATCATCATCAATCATTTTGATTTGCGCTAAAAACTATGCTATGCTTTGTTACTACAATGCTGCAATGCATAAACTCAACAACAGCACAACAATATTACAACAACACGTGCACAACTGCACCAACACACTCGCAAAAAAAAGAGCATGTATGTGTGGGAATATACACATGCACGGAGCGAAGACGATAAACTACAGTAGCAACAACAAGAATGGCAATTGCCAGACAGAATGACAACAACATTTCATGTCGACAAGTTGCGCTGGCATTTCACTCTCCCTTTTTGTTTTGTGTTTTTTGTTTTTCGCTTGCTACCCCTTTTTGTTGGCAGTATTTTCTGGTACTTTTATTATATTTTTATTTATTCGTTTTTTTTTTTGTTTTCTGTGTTTTTTGCATAATAATGTGGGGGCTTGCGAAGAAGCGGTACTCTATGCGAGCATTAGGCGAACATTAATGGAGAACAAGTATTTTTACTGCTCGCTCGTAAAGCTGCTTGTCAAATATATTTTGTGCATATATCGTAGTCTGCAGTTTTCCCTATTTCGCAGTCATCCTTCAGCGAAGGGAAAATATATATATATGAGAGACATAATGAAATTTTAATTAAGCTCAAGCAGCAAGCAGAATTAAAAGACGAAATGTGCGCCTTTTAATTCAATTTATAATTACACTCGGCAGCCGGGTAGGTAGATCTTTCAGCCACTCACTCCTTCGCTCTCCCACTTTTACCCTCTCTCCCTGTCTCTTTCAGCCATCATCTCTTTCTCATCAAGTGCAGCCATCTCTTTCGTCTCTTATTCGCATTCGCATCGCTGCGAATCAATTAAAAAGACATTTGCGAAAATGTTGGCAAGGCAAATTGAAACTGAAACTGAAACGACAACACGAATGCTTAAATGAGCGAATAAACGAAGATGTGACTGAGAAGATGCGGCAAGAAAGAGACGGCCAATGCGGTGGCGAGAAAGAGATGGGCATAGAAAGGTAGTGCGAAGGATGCGAATGAATGCATAAATGAATGCCACATTGCACGAATGAATGATGATTGTCATGATGATGATGCTGAGCGGTACAAGTGTGAATCCAACTGTGCGACTCAAGACGTTCTTCCCACCCAACACTTATCACCCAGCCATTTAAAGGATGATATCTGGCAGGCTCTGGCAGGACCTCCCATTCGGTCAATCCCGTACCGTCTGTCGCCTGTCATTAATGTAATTCAATAACCTTCATCTCGCCAGTTGGCCGTGATGATTGTTGATTGTTTTTTATGCGATGCCATAGCGTCTCGCAATTTGCAATTAATAATTGGCACAGCGAAAGGTGCGAATGTCTTCAAATTTGATCCGCTGAGTAAGCATATGGTAATGGACCGTTTCCAATGCGAAAGCACACATTGAAATATATAAATGCAGAGCCTGGCTTATTACATTAAAGATAAGGTAAGAAAATGTTATGGATACATAAGCATTTCGCCTGGAGGACAGTATAATCTAGTTATTGAACAAACTGCAGCATTGGCAAATACGTTCCAATACGTTCAGATGACTATTGTCGCATAGCTGCATCTGTCCCATATGCTCCATGTGCTCCATGTGTGCCATTTATGAGCATAATCCCCATTGCCACATCGACCAATCCACTCGGCTCCCCGAGTGCAAACAGACATAAATCAAAAACTCAACGAAAACGAGAACCTTCAAACGTTCAAACGTTCAAACGCTCAAACGTTCAATATGAGAATGCCTTGGATTGTGGCCCCCAGCCAATTCTCATTTCTCATTTCTCAAAGAGATCCGATCCGTATCCCCACTCCCAATTGCACTAATCTCATGCCATGCAGCTGTCCCCCCTTTTCGCTTTCGCTGCAAACTTTCTAATAATTTCTATTTGAAAGCCCTGCCAAAGTTGTGCGTGGTGTGCAAAACTGTCATAATTCATAAGTCGCTCGAAAACCCAAACCCAAACCCAAACCTAAACCCAAACCAAACCAAACCGAACCAGAAACTGAAACTGAAGCTCAAGCCCGAGCTGAAACTGAAACTAAAGCCAAAGGGAATGGGAATGGAAGTGGAAATATCTAAATGGGTAGAATGGTGGAGCTCCTGCTGTCTGTGTATAATTACATGGTTCAACTGTCACGGCGGAAAACAAATAAATGAGTTTCGCTCACAAAACTTTGTTCTTTGTGCAACTTCTGGCCATCGATCCGCAAATATGGGAGTACCAAATGCAGTGACACAACCCAACCACCACCAGCAGCACCACCATCAGCAGCAGCACCACCAAATCGAACTGTCTGACCCACTCATCAATCAATCGATTGGGCGCCAAGCCATGTAAATTCTAAAGCGAATCAATATAAATGCCACCTGGCTGCTTGGCATTCAAAAATTAATTCAGATTGCAATTCCTTTGAATTATACGCATCAGCAAACTATGATTTCTCATGAAATATTAATGCCGGCATGCGACATTTGATATTTGGCGATGTGCGCTTTTGTTTTTGTGCCCCAACGCTAGACGTTGAATTGCACTCGCAGAAAAAAAGTTAACCAAATGCAAGTATCTTACATTAAATTTATGAATAACTTAAGAACGGTAGCTAAGCATTTGCTAGTAATATCCATTCAAAATGCTTTGTGTTCAAATGAGTAGTTAATAAAAGTAGTTAATTACGGGCTTTGACATATTTTTGTAGTGTACCCAAAGGGCCGTGACCAACTTCGTTATCATTGTCAACATGCCGTTGAGTGCCGAGACCCGAAAACCGAAACCCAAGCACAAACCCCCAGTCCCGAGTCCCGATTCTCGATTCTCCATTCTCGATTCAGAATTTCGAGTCCTTCGTCCTCGCTGCCGCATAATCAGAGCACTTTCAAAGTTGCGTCTGTCAGAAAGGCACAAAATGTGGCCTTCCATTCCATACTTTGCCACCAAACTGATTTTTGCACCACCATCATCACCACCACCAACACCACCACCACCACCACTACTACTACTACAACGGGTGGCGGAATTTCTTTTTTGGTGGCCTTTTTGTTGGCACTTCCTTTTATGACACCGGCGTTCCGCTACGTTTCACGGCCTGCCATTTCACCTGGCTTCACGTCGCACGACCTCGTCGCCCATCGTGTCTATCAATGCCCAGGCGATTGTCCTCGCACAATCCGCTTGTCAGCCGGAAAATGTGAATTTATCACACGAGCACGTACGCATATTCCCCGTTGTCCTTTTTTCAGTGCCAGGAGCCAGTCGAATGGGTGGATGTGCTGGCTCACATATTCGTCCAGATTAGTTAATATTCGCATTTGAATATGAGCAGAGCGCTTATCTGAAGCGGAGCACACGGACTGGAGCGCCTCTCTATGCGCTTCTCAAAGAGTCCAGCTAAGTGGGCGCAAATGCGCAGCATGTCTTAATTGCATCCTGCTGCTGGCAAATTCACTTCTGCCACAATTAATAGTCAATTCCAGAGCCAGCTGCCCCCAAATGGGGTTTTCTAATCAGCGCGACAGGAGATTGTCGCGGTTGCCGGCCAATGTCGACTGCATTCGCTTTTTCGGCATCGCCACATCTCTGCTTTGTTTCCGCCACGGCAAAAAGACCAAAACTGTGTCAGTTGCGATGCTCTTTCTTTTAAGCTACTGCATCTGAAGGATACAGGCAGGATGGGGATGTTTTATGACTTAAATATAACTAATAATTTATAATAATAGGTATTACATGCAATAAGCTTACCAAAAACTATTGTCTTATTTACTTATACAAAATTATCAATAATTGCTAACAAACAATTTATTGGACTTTTTCTCGCAGTGCAGTGCCGCAGAAGTTTCGCATGCCACTACTTGATTTCTGTGATGACCAGCAGGGGATCACCATCGTCGGCAAAGGCATTCGGATTTGGATCACTTTGGCGGTAAAAATGTGGCGGCAAGTTCGGCTTTTCTGCTCTGGCAGGGATCTGCGCACTCTTGTGGCACTGTGGTTTCTGTGGACTCGCTATCTGGAACTGACGCCTCGGAATGGGCACCCAAACGTGGTGGCGTGCCTGCAGGACATCCAGTCTGTGCATGCGATTGGCCCGGCAAATGTGGCCAATGCTGGTGTCATACTTGAGGGCCAGACGGGTCATCGTGTCCTCGGCGGAGATCGAATGTCTTATCCAGCACTCGGTTTGCATGCGACGACAGTTGCAGATATTGGGACCCTGATCGTCCGGCAAACTGGTCATAACTTTGAATTCTAGGGCAATTGTTTCTACACCTTTTTCGTAGGTACTATTATTTTTGGGATTTTTTTTTGGTGTGTTGAGCACTACGGCAATGCCTACCTTTGCTTCATTATATTCGCATACTCGGCTGGTTATTCGCACCTCCTTTGATGCCGATCATCTGTGTCAACGAATGTCTGTCCGTCTGTCTGTCTGGTATGCGGGCGTCCGATTCGCGGTTTATGCAAATTGCTTGGCATACATATCGCCACCGCCAGTGCGTCGTAATCAACTCATGGGCCATCGTTGCGTATACGTAATCAACTCAGGCGACGCGTCGTGTGTGAGCGCTTAATACGCCCCGTTGGCAGGCAAAGAATGGGAAATGAACGGAAAAGGATGCTGCTCTCCATCCGGGTCAGCCGCAAAGGTGTCATCATCTTCGTCAGCATTGGAGTATTTTCGCTTTTTTTTTGTTTTTTTTTTTGCTTTTGGTGCTGCTTAAGCCGCCTTGCTTATAATCCCTTCTGCGCCAGCCGTGTTTCACGCAATTCCAGCCGGGATAATGCCGTGTACTCGGCGAAAATTGGGAATAATTTACGGATTAGTCATGGACTTGGTTAATGCGACTTGGTTCTATATATTACAACGTATTCACTTTAACAGATGAAATTGACAAAGGATTGCAATGGGTTTTGAGGCAAAACTAAGTTGAAGTGAGTAAGTTGAAGAGTAAGTAAGTGAGTTGCTTCACACTGAACTATACCTTTTTTGTCATTTCAATAGCAGTCCCCTAGCACGACTTAACTCATAAATTGGAAAAGAACACACAGGCACGCCTTAGTTGAATCTGTCCTCACATCCGCATCCAATTGGATTTGTTTACTTCACTTTGCATTGGTTGAGGCCCAATTTGATTTCGGCAAACAGCCTACGCAAAAAAGTAACCCCTTGTATTTTGCATTATATATGGTGTGTATATCCCCCGTGATTCCAGCCATATTCATTCGTTTGTCAATGGCTTCATTTGCCTGCCCTAAGATATGCGAAATTGGTATGAATTGATATGAATGACAAAATCGAGCGGGAAAGGATTCGCCCCCTTTTGGCTTTCTAGGCTTCTAAGTATCGGATTGCTTGCGTTTCGGGGTAATCTAGTGTGAAGTCGTTGGACTGGATGAATTTAATATGGGTTTAAACGGTGCTGGGTGTTCTATATACCCTATAATTGCAGGGAATCTATTTTTTGCTAGCTTTAAAAATACTTTTGAAATATAATTCAGATCCTATTAGCATTCGCTTACAAATCAAATGCGCAAAGTATTCGACGAGCGCAAATAAATCATTTTAAAAATGTGGGAATAACAAATAGCATTTTCCTGCTTGGTCTAGAGATCAGGAGTATTAATGCCACAGACTGACACACAACCGCTTGCCATTCAAAAAGCAGGCGAGCAATCTCGAAATGGGCGATGCCGCCGGGCTGCAGGACTCCAGGACTCCCAAGGCGGAGCGCTACGCCACGGACGGACAGATACCCAGGTGCCGGAAGATCCGATTCTTTGTCGTCCTGATGCTCTTCACGGGCATGGCAAATGCCTATGTGATGCGCACCAACATGTCCGTGGCGATTGTGGCCATGGTCAACCACACGGCGATCTCGGATGATAAGTCGTCGCCTCAATCAAAAGAACGGGATGGTGATTTCGAGTGGAGCTACAAGCTGCAGGGCTACATCCTCTCCAGCTTCTTCTACGGCTATGTGCTAACCCAAATCCCCTTTGGCCTGATGATCAAGTACTATGGCGCACGGCATTTCCTCGGCTGGGGCATGATGATCAACTCGCTGGCCGCCTTCTTTATTCCAATCTCGGCGAGATCGGGCGGCGCCATCGGTCTGTGTGTGGTGCGCTTCATCCAGGGCCTGGGCGAGGGACCCATTGTGCCCTGCTCCCACTCCCTGCTGGCCCAATGGGTGCCGCCGGACGAGAGATCGCTGGCCGGTGCCGCCGTCTATGCGGGCGCCCAGTTTGGCACGATAGTATCGATGCCGCTGAGTGGCCTGTTGGCCCACTACGGTTTCGATGGCGGCTGGCCATCGATCTTCTACGTTTTCGGGTTGTTCAGCACCATCTGGTGCGTGATCTTCATCTGGCTGGTGCAGGAGAGTCCGGCGGCGAGCACACGAATCTCGGAGGCGGAGCGGCGGCACATCATCGAGGCCATTTGGCAGGCGCAGCCGGAGCAGGCGAGGGGCAGTATACCATTTGTGGGCATTGCGAAATCGATGCCCTTCTATGCTATTCTGGTGGCCCATGCTGGACAGAATTATGGCTATGAAACGCTGATGACCATGCTGCCCACCTATATGTATAGAGTACTCGATGTGAACATCCAGGCGAACGGGCTAATATCCTCGCTGCCTTACCTGGCCATGTGGATACTAGCCATTGTGTTTGGCATTGTGGCGGATTGCCTCATCCGGCGGAACTGCTCCATCACGGTGGTGCGCAAGCTGATGAACAGCCTGGGCCAGTATGGACCCGCCTTGGCACTAATCTCCGTGGGCTTTGTGCACCACAGCCTCTGGCTGACCTGCGTGATTTTCATCCTGGGCATGGGACTGAACGGTGCCATCTACAGTGGCTTCAAGATCAATCACCTGGACCTGTCGCCGCGCTTCGCCGGCCTGCTAATCTCCATAACCAATTGCGTGGCCAATTTGGTGGGTCTGCTGGCGCCCATGGTCGCCGGCCATGTGATCGATCCCAAGCCCAGCGTGGAGAACTGGCGGATTGTGCTCTATATTGCCGCTGGCATGTTTGTTTTCACCGCCAGCTTTTACAACGTATTTGCCAGCGGCAAGCCGCAATGGTAAGCTCGTTAATAATAAGAAATCAAAAAGTGGGGGAAAAAAATGAGTCTCATAATGGAAACTAAACACACAGTCTGCTGCCACAGACATAGAAGCTGAAACTGAAACTAAAACCGAACGACGGCCATCGGGACATCAGGACATCAATCAAATGGCCCCATGTCCTTTGGCCTGGTCGGGCCATTTAATTTCGCATTTGTGCCATTTATTTTATGGCACATTTCTGGGCCTAATTAGCAGGGTTCGGATGGCCACTTGTCCTCGTCATGGTTTCTAGCCAAAACATTTGCCAGCAACCGAAAATTGTCAGGCCATCAACAGGGCGTTTGTAAATTAACAATGATTTATTCGAACTTGTCTGTTCCATCGAAACTCGAACATTTTCGGGTCGTGTTTTTGGCAGGCACATCAAATGCTTACTTATACAACTTTTTTTTTTAAATATCAGTAGTTTATTGGCGCAACTGTAGCAAATACGATTTTCCCTATAATTCGATGCACTTTTTTCTGCATTTATGTACACATAAAGATAAACGCGTTGACATTTAATAGCCCAAGTTGTTAGTGGGACTTGACTGGATTCGAATGAGATTATGTGCGCATCACCTTCGATTTGCGTGGACCTCTAAACTGCCCCAGTTAATCTGTGACTCGTAATCCATTAAGCTTTTCAATTTCGCCCCCTGTCGGCCAGCTTCAGCTAACCTTTCCCCAAATCAGGTTAAACACGCTCACTGATGTCTCCATCATCCGTTGGCCAAATGGGAAAGGGGCACAGGAGGTGGGGGGGCCAAAGCGTTCCGGCAAGTTTAAGCAGCTTAAGTTTCATTGCAACAATAATTTGCGTGCGATAGCAGCAGCCAGTGCCATACGGGTGCACACATACAGATACATACATAGATACGTAGATACATAGATACATAGATACTCACTCGTGTATACAGATGCACGCCCGCCCACAGACACCTGGTGGCCACAGAATGTTCGCCACTCTTATAATAACCAGCGAGCAGGAGCACAAGGACACCAGGACACTAGGACTAGTGGGTGGATGTGTGGGTGGCGATACTGGGATGCTGGGTATTCCAGCTCCTGGCTGACTGCTGCCAAAGTTGGCCAGGATGTTAACTTGTCTGCACGTTTCGTTTTGTCGCCAGTGAAGCGACTAGATAGGGCGGGACATGTAATTGGGTTTTCACTTGATTCAACATGCGCCAAAATGTCAAAGTGCACCGCAAGTTTCCTCGTCTATATCCCAGCTGCAGCTCCTCTTCTTTTCTCCACTTGCTGCTTTTTGCTGCCCGATTTCTATTCGGATTTGGATTTTTGAAAACCGACTCCCACTAAAGTTCGGATTTGGATTCGGATTCCCCATAAATTCAGGTGACGGTGAAAACTGGCAACACAGCATGAAGCTAAAGCTAAACCCAACGCTTTGAAAAATCTCACAGGAGAAAAGGTACCTATGTGTGTATGGTAAGGCAATTGATTACCTTTGTGATACCAGCAGTCTACTACTATTTGCTTTTCAATTTTGATATAAGA
Source organism: Drosophila yakuba (assembly GCF_016746365.2). Taxonomy (NCBI): domain Eukaryota; kingdom Metazoa; phylum Arthropoda; class Insecta; order Diptera; family Drosophilidae; genus Drosophila; species Drosophila yakuba. Next base: position 3,864,941 of record NC_052526.2, on the reverse strand, counting down.
ACTCAAAGAACAACAAACTAGTTTTGGTTTTGTATGTTTTTATACCCGTTACTCGTAGAGTAAAAGGGTATACTAGATTCGTTGAAAAGTATGTAACAGGCAGAAGGAAGCGTTTCCGATCATATAAAGTATATATATTCTTGATCAGGATCAATAGCCGAGTCGATCTGGCCATGTCCGTCTGTCCGTCCGTCTGTCAGTCCGTCTGTCAGTCCGTCTGTCAGTCCGTCTGTCCGTCTGTCTGTCCGTATGAACGTCGAGATCTCAGGAACTACAAAAGCTAGAAAGTTGAGATTAAGCATACAGACTCCAGAGACATAGAAGCAGCGCAAGTTTGTCTAATCATGTTGCCACGCCCACTCTAACGCCCACAAACCGGCCAAAACTGCCACGCCCACACTTTTGAAAAATGTTTTGATATTTTTTCATTTTTGTATTGGTCTTGTAAATTTCCCCGCACCCAGCACCCCGCACCCCGCACCCAGGTCCACTGTAACCGGAAATCCGTTGCGCTGTTGTCCAGCTGCAAATCCCCGGCCGCGGATTGAATGTTTTCATTATTTGGCTTTCACATATATATGTATATATGCCAATGCATATCGGCATTAACATCTCTATATCCCCAGCTGAATGGCGACTGTAATCGGTTTTTGGCATTTGCTGTGCTGGACGCCATTATTTTCTGGTGCAACAATGCGCTAATTAGGCGTCGATTCCCAAATACCGTCGCTAATTCCATGCCCCTCAGCATATTGGTAGACGCGCCGATTGCAACGCCAGCCGGAGCTTAAAAAAGATTCATTTGGCTAATTAAATGTCATAATTCCAGCATTTTGTAAGCGGCCTTTGGCCATTTTCCATTTCACTATTTGCACTTCGTTTGCGTCCGCATTTTGGTCTCTGTCGCTTGCTAATCCAATTCAGCACAACTAATGGCAGTGCATTGTGGCCTAAGCCTGTGAAAATGTCTATCAGGTTTTTCTGTAGTTCCTTCTTTAGTTTCGAGTGCACACACACACTCACTATTGAGCAACTTGAACGGCAACGGCATTCAAATCAGAAACAGAGCCCCCAAAGAACCTACTTTTGTGCGATTTCGATGTTTACGCTTCGATATTGAAAAGTTACGATAATGTGACTGGCTCCATAACTTCGACTCCTGTCTTCGATTTGTGGCTCTCGAGTGCAGCCAGCTCGTACTGGGCTGAGTGGCCGTGATGGGCTAAGTGGGCGTGGCTGGAATCGGATTCAGAAGATGCTCGTTATGAGTGCAGAGAGCAAAAAGGTGTAAGGTGGATATTTGTGCGTATTTTAAAATAAATATTTCCAAAAGAGCCTTGTGAGTTTACTAACAGAAAAGACAGTTTTGCCACTGAGTTCATTATCAAGAAATATGAATAATACTCACTCAATACTCATACTCGATGATTCGCTTTGATTCACCCAACTACATATGTTTTTTTTCGCAGTCTGCAGCTCTTGTGTGTCTGTGCTTTTGACAAATAAGCAATTTATAAATCATTTTTATTTCCATTCTTGGAGCACACCACTTGCATACTTAGCCCCCCTCGCCCAAATGTCCAGAGTTCGTTTATTGATTTTACCAATTTGTTTGTTTTACTTATATGTACATATGTATATGGTTTAGTTGGAATTTTTGCTGTTACTGCTGGTTCGAAAACCAAAATAGGACATGGATGGAAAAACCAAATCGAAACACTCAGCTCGCGACCCAAATACCTATCGTATGCTAAAAACATATATATATAGATATATATATAAAGCTGTGGATATATAAATGCCTGGGCGCAATTGGATATGGGATAACAATGTGGCGAGGTCGATGGTCAATTGCCCGGTCAAATCATCCATAAAAAATGACTATTTTTTCCTGCCGAAGTGCTAGTAAGCCCCACTCCACAGTAAAGACCCGCTAACAAACCCCAAACACAAACGCAAACTCCCAAAAACGCAACGCTTGGCATTGGCATGGCAACCGCAGATTTTGGACTTCGAATCCCGAACACCGAAGCCTGTGACCAAAGGCAATAGCTTAACCATTGATTTGGTTAATGGTTTAGGCGTGAGGCAGCGGGGCAGCGGGTCAAAGGTGAACTGGGGAAGCCTCAGCTTGCAGTAGCGCTCCAAAGCGAAACCAAACGACCTCCCGCTGTCCAATTTCAGTTGCGCGTGACAGATGTCAATGCTAGCCGCATAAATGGATGCATTCAGCAGGTAACAGGTAAAGCACATATATATATTTGGGCATTGCATTCTCGGCAAGGCCAAAATATATTAGTTCCCAATATTCAAATACATTTATTAATTAAAATTTAAGGAGCTATGCACAAAGAGTGTTCGATGTCGATTTCATTAAGGCATTTAATACGGGTATTTCACCAATGGATTTGTGCGATAAATAGCAAACTGAAATAATAACGAGACAAGTGCGCTGAAATGCCGAAAAATTGTATAAAATTGTTGCAAAGTCTAACATTATTTTATTGCAAATGGCGCTTTAGATAGCGCAGCGTGAAAAATGGCAAATGCAATGCATTTTTGGGGGGGAGGGGTAAATTCGAATTTAAAGGCGCGGCCCACGCTCGCTATTTTCTCATTTTCTGGGAAATCTCGTTAGTGAAAATGATACTCAACCGCAGGCGAGTGCACACAGTCACACATACAGATACAAATGCGGGGGATTCATGGATGTGACGGCTGCTGCCACTGAAAATGCAACAACTGCGGCGCCGGAAGTGCACTTATGCCGCGCACTTCTATTTCCGCTGGTGTTTCAGTTTCGCAGTTTACCGTTTGCCAATGAAGATTGATGGCGGCCGGAGGTCAAAGTGTACCCACAGAACTCGCTCGAAAACCAAAAACCGAAAACCAAACTACCCAATCCACCCACCTAATTTGCCCATAATTCGTTTCAATCGATAGATCAACGGTTGCTAATTCTTTGCGTCGGGCATGCATCTGCACTATTTGCCAATTTAATGCTAATAAAACATTGTTTGATTAGTTACTCAACAACAAAAATCAGTTGTAATGATAACATACAGTTGCATTAAGTTCCATGATTGATTAATGCACGGCTTATTTATAGGCTGGTTCATTGAAAGTGTGCCACTTCCAATTGAATAAGCGTGTAATGCACTCGATTGATTGTCCAACTCACTAATGACCCACATCTGCGCTTTCAAGGAGTCTAAATTTAAATTCATTGCTCGGATTTTTCTACATTTTTGTTACTCATGAAAGTAGTGAGCTTTGCAGGGGTGAAAGTGTCAAGATTGAAGGCCGTGTCAAACTTCTTAAGCTGGCTTTGCTCGATTAAGATTCCAGTCGGAGTGCTGCCGAGCCATTCGATTGATGGATTGATAAACCAAACGATTGACAGTTGGCCATTCAGCCAGCCAGCGAAGCGGAGTTTGTCATTCACTTTTCCATCGAATGCCGACACGTTGCCAACACATTTGCCAAGCTTGATGGCTGGGCGATGGGTGGGAAAATGCTGGAAAATGCCAGGTGTCTAGCGATGTGTCGCCATGCGATTTGAAAATATTTGCCAGCGTCGAGGCGAAAATTGTAAATAATAATAAACGGTTTATAGGCGCGGCGTTGACAACGATATCCCGATGATGGCAACAATGAGAACTAAACAGACGCACACACCACACACACATGGTGTGCATGTGGGAGTTGAGAGTCATCACCACCCAAGAACACCACCCCTCATCCCCCCCTTCGAAGAAAGGCACGGAAGGACAACAAAAGCTAAAGCCGCACATGGTTGTTGTTGCCTTAAGTAATCCGATTTAAAATGCACCAAATACATAATACACCCGCACAATCGCATTCGCATACGATCACGTCGACTTTCCGTACCCCACCCCATTACTCCCCCCCACTGGCTTTCCCACACGGCTAAAAATTAAGCATAAACGGAAGCGACCATATATTAAGAGTCTTAAAACGTTGGCCAGCTCTGTGAAAAGTGTCCAAAAAAACTAGTGAAAGTTGAATTTAGTAGTAGTAGTAAATGTGAAGGATACATACATATATTCGATTATTGAAACACACTGAGAAGACTCCAATGCAGATTAGGCGTGCGCACATGCAGCATAGCATACAGCATAGAAGGTTTAGTAATTTTTTATGGTGCACTGCCTTACTTAACACCCACACCCAATTCCTCCCCATTTTCCTCACGTTTATCCCTTCAGAACTCGCATTTGTCCTCAGTGCTGGTGGTGTTGTTAGTGTTGGATAACGTCAAACTACATATCGTACTTATAGTATATAGCCGGGCTCTCGGTCCTCCTTATCCCCACATCCCCACCAACCCCCCTCGCTCCACCGATTCTGCCCCCCTTTTTCGAAGGCAATGTGGGTTTTGTATTTTGCGCATTACTTGCTTATTTTTTACGGTCCCAGTGTGCATGTGAATGTGCGAGTATGAGAGTGTGTCTGTGTGTGCGCTTCTTTTTTTTTGTTTTGTTACCCGTGTATCTGTGTGTGTGTGTGAGTAATATTACTCTGTTGTCGTCGCCAACGTCAGCAAAGTTGTCGCCCTCAAATTCAATCTGCATTTTATTCCATTTTATTTTACTTTCCCAACGCCCAACTTTAAATATATCTAACTACATGACAAGGTCGGGCGATGGGTGGTGTGTGATGTTTTTGTTGGGTGGGCTGCTCAGCAACAACAATGGCAATGAATACACGGTGGGTGTAATCTACAGTAATCTGGCAACAGCAACAGCAACAAAGTGAATAAAGTGATGACAAAAGTAAACTGTATCCAAAACAAACCCATAATGAAGTTTATGATTTCGATTCTGCCCAACTAGAGAATCGAATTCAACTGTAGGTATATTAACATTGCATGCCATTCATGCTGAGGGCACAAAACTAAACTGTACAATAAAATATATAACTAAAAACGGGGGAGAAACAGGAAACATTTTATGATTTCCATTTTGATTTTGCACTATAAGAGGATATTTCACGCACGAAATAAGAGTTATTCTATTTTACTCTTGCAGCTTTTTAATGTGCAGCCAATAAATGCTGAAGGATTATGTATTCAATTCTTTAAATACACATCAAATTGTTTGTGGTCGCATAAATAAATGCATAGATTTGTAGGAACTGGCAACGGTGCGTATGTGCAATTCGGCACTGCCTGTATTTGTGGCATGGCAAAAGTTCCTTAGTTAAAACAACAGCATATGAGCAACATGTAAAGATAGTTCATTTGTTGCATTAAACAAATAATAGATCATTTCATGTTCCCAGCATTATGATAAATGTACAAATTACCAGTTTCATCCGCTTATTCGCTTATCCGCTTGTAAATGTATAAATAATCTCGCCCGCTGAAAAGAACTTTAATATTATTTAAGGGGCTTAGCGCGTGATTTTGCCGAATTCCCGTGAGCAGCGGGAAATCTCATCGGCAGCAGGCGAATATATTTGCATACACATTTAAGTGTACGGCAACTTTTTGGCCATTTTGCTGGTCGAAAATGTTGTGTTGTGTTGTGTTGCCTACATTCGGGCGCTGTTTGTTTATTAGTCAATGCATTATGGGATTTCATTAGCATACCATATTTGCCGGCAATTCAATGGGTTCGGATGAAAAATGAAGCCAAGTGTTGACAATGCGAGAAGGGGTCAGTTTATTGCTCGACTGATGGGAAGGGAAATGAAGGGGGATTTACTGGGAACTGGAAAGAGACCTTACTATACGCATTCGACATTCGACATGCCCACATTGTTGAGGGGCGTGTTTTATCAGCATATTAACGATTATTTTCAACATTGCATATGAATACATAAATAAACAAAAATACGCCATCAACAAATATAAATGCATGTGCAAATAAAGCTCATATGCGGTGTGAGTGTGTGGGTATGTGGGTGTGGGTGTGCGCGTGTAGCAATAATAACAATAACAATGTAAAATCGCTTAGATTTCAACCGCAGAGAAAGAGAGAGGGGCGTGTGTGTGAAAGAGATGGGCGAACAACAAGAGAAAGGCGGAACGGAAGCGGAGAATTGCAATCGACGAGGAGCTTGAGCCAGAAATAAAGGCAAAAAGCAGCAGAAAAGCGGAAGCTGCTACGTGAAAGCTCGGGAGCCTAGAAAAAAATTATTCGAAATGCCTCTGGGCACGTACAATCCATTCATTCAGCAAATACCAATAATAGACACGTACGGCAAGCGCCGTGCGAGTGGGACGGCCATCTGGTGTGCGACAGAGACGGGTGTATGTTCGGGCTGTGTGCGGCGAAGAAATGAAGGCATTTGAAAATGGCACAAAACACAAAAGTCAATGAATAAGCAGCCAGTGCAAGTAAAGCAAATTTGCTAAAGACAATGGGACTTTCGAGAGGAGTGAAGGGGGAAGGACAAGTGGATACACCGAAAGAAAGATTCCATAAAAGTCATTTGAAGGTGCCATTTCAAATAGAAAATCATACGTACATTCTACTCATTCAATTCACTTAAATACATATTTTAGCAGAAACATTTTTACGAAATCTATAAATATTCCCTATTTAAGGTAAGGTGAATTGTCTTAACTCAAATAATTATATATATATATAATTTTTCTGCCTGCACTAGAAGGATATTCAGCGGAAGAGGGCAGGAAGTACGCCCAAGTATGGAACGATGCGACACACATGGCATAAGAAAACAATATGGCAAAACAATTTAGATAAGTTCAAACAACTGCCGTTCCGCCCAAGAAGCCCCATCCCGTCCTCGATTCCTCGATGCCCCGTCCGGAAAACGCCTTGGAATGAAAATGTTTTTCTTAGCTAGGAATGCCGGGCCTGCAGGGCGAGAACTAGGAAAAGTGGTGGCAGTGAGGTGAGGTGCCTCCCCGCCATGTTAAAATAATAGTTGTGTTTCTCCAACTCTTCGGCTCTCCAGCTCCGGCATATCTCCCATTTGACTTTCATCTTTTCCGCCGTGTGCTGCGATCGTTAATCACCGCCAGGGGGTTAAGGCTGGCGCCCAAGGGTTAAGGGGCCCTCCCCGGCGAGGGAAGTGCGTGCCATCCTGCAAGATCCCATCTCGCCGAAACTCGCCCACGTCATCGTCCCTGGTCCTTCTGTATATTTGTCATGACATTGCAGTTTTCAAGTGAAGTTCCTATGGAATTTTCATTTTCCTCGCCGACTACCAAAAATATTTATGGCTGGTAACAGCGGGGCGTGCGGGGGGGTGGGGGGGTGTTGGAAAATGCAGAAGGCGAAGGAAGTGTGGGAGGAAGCGTTAACAGACAAGCCCCAAGTAATTTGGCCAAGTTCAAAGTAATGTTTTGAGTGCCGGCAATAAAAAATGAAGTATTGAGATTAAGCTAAACGCCACTTCTAGACGACTGCTGTATTACCCTGTAAAAATTAACCCAACCACATGCTCCGAATTTTTCTTTACGATGCTTTCCCAATGCTTCTTTCTATTGCAATTTTTTTATGCTATCCTATCGCAAGTCATAACAGTACGCAGTGCCTGGCTTTGTGTCTCCCGCAAAATACTTGTATTTTACGACCTAATTGAACCATATAAACCATTCGTTTATGGCCCAAGGTTGTGCGCTTTTGATGGGTACGAAAAAAAAAAGATTTGAAGGGAAACTGCATTCATTCCTTAATGTGCCCCAACAGCTTGTCAAGTCTTTGTTTTTCTTGTTGCCCTTTTGTTGTCAGCTTAAGCTGATACTGCCCACCGCCCAGTGGCCCAGGGGGTCCACCCCGTCGTCGCCTCACTAAACCCATTAAAACGTCATAATCAACATAATCATAAAGATAATGCATAACAGAACAGAGGGGAGAATTTGTACGCTGGTCAGCCATTTTTGCCCCGCCTCCCATCACTTGCTTTCTCCCGCTTTCTTCCCATTTCTTCGCAACTCTCTCCTGGCTTTCTCTCATTATTATTTCGCCAAGCTTGGCCACAAAAGGCGACTAAAGCCTGACCTTTGCTTAATTATGGTAATTAGCACACACAAAAAAATGGCCAAGTCGCGCCAAAGAGGCAAAACCAAACGGAATGGAACGGAACCGAACAGAATAGAACGGAACGGAAGAGAAGGGAAGGGAAACGAAAAGAAAGTAAGGGAGAGAAAGGGAGGAGAAGGAGGACGGGGTGGCAGTGGGTCGGAAGGACGCAAGACTCTTGGGAGCGAGTGAGCTGAAAGCTAAGCATGCAAAATTACTGACCCAATGCATTGGAAGAAATTAAGATACACTTGACGCTCAGTAACTCAAAATGTACACTCAACTATCGATCTTTATAGTTTACCACAGACCACTGTAATTTAGGAAATTGTATAACAATTAATTAATTAATCTAGCACAAACATTTAACTAGGATCAACAGTTTGCCTACAGTGTATTGGCAGGATTTTAAGCTGGAACAGCAGCTGCAAGTCCGTCCACTGGATGTGAATGTGGATGATGACGTTGACAACGACGTGGAAGGACCAGAGCTGCTGTCCTGATATAAATATTAAAACACACAGAAAGAAAAAAGAAGAACAACACAGGACAGCGAGCGAAAAAAGTGAGCAGCAGGCAAACGCTGAAAGCCGAAAGTGAATTGCTTCCGCACTTTAAGCGTCGCTCAAGTGGCGACCATGCCTCCAAAAAACCAACCGTCTCCAACAAAAAAAAAAAAAAGAAGAACTTGCAATAATATTATGCAATATTTGTTTCACTTTGTCCTGGCCATGCTTCACATTTTTTTTTGTTGCTTCTGTTGTTGCGCTGCTTTTGCGTTTAATTTGCGCATTTCATTTAATTTGCCGTGAATTTGTGGGCCATTCATTTTGAGTTTGTTCTGGAACAAAACGGTGCGCGAGGTTTAAGGCTCTCGGACAAGCGGCAGCCAAGGGGTTATGGGGGGTTAGGGGGATTCCCGGCTAAGTGGGGACAACTTCCGCTGCTGTCAAGTTGAGGTGCGCCCTTTGTTGCGCAAATTATTATAGTCTGCAGCCTGCAGTCTGCACTTTTCATTTTGCGCTGCAGTTTCGCCTTAAAAATTCCGCTGCATACTTTCAGGGGCGAACTTTAGTTCGAAATAAATGGTGAAACCGAGGCGAAAAGGCATACGGCTTTGTACGACTTATATTCCGTTTATAATAGGTAATAGATAAGTATACTAATATACTAATATCGCGAATATATGAAATATATGACTCAGAACGTGTGAAACGATATGTGCTGCCAGCGAATGCCACTTTTGCTTCACGTTGAACTCTTTCGAAAGGTCAACTGTCTGCGGCTGGCATCAATCTGGTATCGAATGCCTTAACGACTTCGTTGGCCTCATTAAAGCGTTTACCCACACACGCTCACACACACACACACACACGCAGGCACAGACACCGAATGGCTCACCCACACAGAGAAACAGGGAAAAGGGACGAGACAAGGACTTGGGGCAGTCAGTAATGTGTAATTTATTGCTTCGCTCAAATTGAAACTAAGCGCCATTAAAAAACAATAAACTAAACATGTAATAAATTCAGGCCAAACAAGCGCACACATATGCACACATGTGTGGTAAATAACGAAGCACACACGCACATACAAACAGCAAAAAACTGTTCAAAATAAATTGACCAAATCTGTTGGATAAAAGGATCTGAAAGCAATTAATTGCCAGAGCATAGAAAACTTTAAAACACCAACACGCTCGCAATGGATGCAACATCTAAAACAACACATAGAAATAATAGCAACAAGGGAAGAAAATGGCACCAGCCAAATAACCGAATGTATGATGAAATCCAAAATCAATTAAATAGAACAATTTTATGTTTTACAATAAACAAATATTATTTCTTTTCCATCGAGTTTTTCAAAAAATCATTACAGATATGATAAGGATAGTTAGCGTTGATAATTAGCTGCATAAAATAGTAATTCTTTTGGGATCTGGGATTCTGGGATCATTTTCAGGCAAGTTATGACTAAATTCGCCAATAAAGTATTCATATTTTTGCCAAAAACTCGTATTACAATTTTCTGCCGAAAAATAATCAATTTGTTTGTCTACAACGAAAATAATTGTCCAAACATAGAATGCCATACATCAAATGAAATTGCGAAGCAAAAATCAAACAGCTGATTAGCGTAATTACGACTAGCTTAAAGATGGTCGGGTCTCTGCAAATCTTCCTCACGATCCAAACAAACTTATGGAATCTCGTGTATATCGTAACAAAGACGTGAACAATGCGACTCCCCATCTCTGATTAGCGTTCTGTTGCAAAGTAACGGTTTTTCTCCTTAGAGGGCGCCTGAAAGCATGAAAGGAATGGCCATCATGGAAATATAAACTAGTTGTCTCGTTCTATGATATCTGCTGGCATCTGCCGCCACCCGCTGAGATTTCTGTTCGCCTGGTGTGCGAAACGAAAAACTGCCCGATTAAGCAGCGAAAATAATATTCGGGCGGCTAAAATTTTCAAGAAATCGAAGAGATTTCCGATTTTAAGTACCAGGCGAACAAAAATCCCAGCAGGCAGCCAACGATCCCTTTTCTTGCCTAAAATAGAGAGGCTCACGTGTAACTGATTTTTTGTCACGCTTCCAACAACCACATGGGATATTTTATTTATGTCGTGATTGTCGTGCAAATCTCGTGAAAAACACGTGAAGCACCAAGGGCACAGTGTGACTGCGCATCTCTGATCTGAGTTCCGTTGCAAGTAACGGCATTTCTCTTTAGAGCCTGAAAGCATGCAAGGGACGGCAATCATGGAAATATCAGATAGTTGTCTCGTTCTATTATAATTGCTGGCATCTGCCGCCACCCGCTGAGATTTCTGTTCGCCTGGTGTGCGAAACGAAAAACTGCCCGATTTAGCAGCGAAAATAATATTCGGGCGGCTGAAATTTTCAAGAAATCGAAGAGATTTCCGATTTTAAGTACCAGGCGAACAAAAATCCCAGCAGGCAGCCAACGATCCCTTTTCTTGCCTAAAATAGAGAGGCTCACGTGTAACTGATTTTTTGTCACGCTTCCAACAACCACATGGGATATTTTATTTATGTCGTGATTGTCGTGCAAATCTCGTGAAAAACACGTGAAGCACCAAGGGCACAGTGTGACTGCGCATCTCTGATCTGAGTTCCGTTGCAAGTAACGGCATTTCTCTTTAGAGCCTGAAAGCATGCAAGGGACGGCAATCATGGAAATATCAGATAGTTGTCTCGTTCTATTATAATTGCTGGCATCTGCCGCCACCCGCTGAGATTTCTGTTCGCCTGGTGTGCAAAACGAAAAACTGCCCGATTTAGCAGCGAAAATAATATTCGGGCGGCTAAAATTTTCAAGAAATCGAAGAGATTTCCGATTTTAAGTACCAGGCGAACAAAAATCCCAGCAGGCAGCCAACGATCCCTTTTCTTGCCTAAAATAGAGAGGCTCACGTGTAACTGATTTTTTGTCACGCTTCCAACAACCACATGGGATATTTTATTTATGTCGTGATTGTCGTGCAAATCTCGTGAAAAACACGTGAAGCACCAAGGGCACAGTGTGACTGCGCATCTCTGATCTGAGTTCCGTTGCAAGTAACGGCATTTCTCTTTAGAGCCTGAAAGCATGCAAGGGACGGCAATCATGGAAATATCAGATAGTTGTCTCGTTCTATTATAATTGCTGGCATCTGCCGCCACCCGCTGAGATTTCTGTTCGCCTGGTGTGCGGAACGAAAAACTGGCCGATTTAGCAGCGAAAATAATATTCGGGCGGCTGAAATTTTAGAGAAATTTAAGAGATTCCCGGTTTTTTAGTACTAGGCGAACATAAATCCCAGTAGGCAGCCAACGATCCTTTGTTTTGCCTAAAATAGAGAGGCTCACGTGTAACTGATTTTTTGTCACGCTTCCAACAACCACATGGGATATTTTATTTATGTCGTGATTGTCGTGCAAATCTCGTGAAAAACACGTGAAGCACCAAGGGCACAGTGTGACTGCGCATCTCTGATCTGAGTTCCGTTGCAAGTAACGGCATTTCTCTTTAGAGCCTGAAAGCATGCAAGGGACGGCAATCATGGAAATATCAGATAGTTGTCTCGTTCTATTATAATTGCTGGCATCTGCCGCCACCCGCTGAGATTTCTGTTCGCCTGGTGTGCAAAACGAAAAACTGCCCGATTTAGCAGCGAAAATAATATTCGGGCGGCTAAAATTTTCAAGAAATCGAAGAGATTTCCGATTTTAAGTACCAGGCGAACAAAAATCCCAGCAGGCAGCCAACGATCCCTTTTCTTGCCTAAAATAGAGAGGCTCACGTGTAACTGATTTTTTGTCACGCTTCCAACAACCACATGGGATATTTTATTTATGTCGTGATTGTCGTGCAAATCTCGTGAAAAACACGTGAAGCACCAAGGGCACAGTGTGACTGCGCATCTCTGATCTGAGTTCCGTTGCAAGTAACGGCATTTCTCTTTAGAGCCTGAAAGCATGCAAGGGACGGCAATCATGGAAATATCAGATAGTTGTCTCGTTCTATTATAATTGCTGGCATCTGCCGCCACCCGCTGAGATTTCTGTTCGCCTGGTGTGCGGAACGAAAAACTGGCCGATTTAGCAGCGAAAATAATATTCGGGCGGCTGAAATTTTAGAGAAATTTAAGAGATTCCCGGTTTTTTAGTACTAGGCGAACATAAATCCCAGTAGGCAGCCAACGATCCTTTGTTTTGCCTAAAATAGAGAGGCTCACGTGTAACTGATTTTTTGTCACGCTTCCAACAACCACATGGGATATTTTAATTATGTCGTGATTGTCGTGCAAATCTCGTGATAAACGATTGAAACCCCAAGTGCACAAGGTGACTGCGCATCTCTGATCTGAGTTCCGTTACAAGTAACGGCATTTCTCTGCAGAGCCTGAAAGCATGCAAGGGACGGCAATCATGGAAATATCAGATAGTTGTCTCGTTCTATGATAATTGCAGGCATCTGCCGCCATCTGCTGAGATTTCTGTTCGCCTGGTGTGCGGAACGAAAAACTGGCCGATTTAGCAGCGAAAATAATATTCGGGCGGCTGAAATTTTAGAGAAATTTAAGAGATTCCCGGTTTTTTAGTACTAGGCGAACATAAATCCCAGTAGGCAGCCAACGATCCTTTGTTTTGCCTAAAATAGAGAGGCTCACGTGTAACTGATTTTTTGTCACGCTTCCAACAACCACATGGGATATTTTAATTATGTCGTGATTGTCGTGCAAATCTCGTGATAAACGATTGAAACCCCAAGTGCACAAGGTGACTGCGCATCTCTGATCTGAGTTCCGTTACAAGTAACGGCATTTCTCTGCAGAGCCTGAAAGCATGCAAGGGACGGCAATCATGGAAATATCAGATAGTTGTCTCGTTCTATGATAATTGCAGGCATCTGCCGCCATCTGCTGAGATTTCTGTTCGCCTGGTGTGCGGAACGAAAAACTGGCCGATTTAGCAGCGAAAATAATATTCGGGCGGCTAAAATTTTCAAGAAATCGAAGAGATTTCCGATTTTAAGTACCAGGCGAACAAAAATCCCAGAAGGCAGCCAAAGATCCCTTTTTCTTGCCTAAAATAGAGAGGCTCGCGTGTAACTGATTTTTTGTCATGCTTCCAACAACCACATGGCATTCTTTAATTATATCGTGATTGTCGTGCAAATCTCCAGCAAAACGCGTAAAGCACCAAGTGCACAATGTGACTAAGCATCTCTGATCTGCGTTCTGTGGTAAAGTAACGGTATTGCTCCTTTGAGCTTGTTTCTAATTGGTCAATTGATGCCTGGGGAAATGCAAAGGGCGGTCATCATAAAAAATAGAACAGCTGTTTTGTTTATTTCATTGCCACCTTCTGACGCCTGCTGAGATTTCTGTTTGCCTGGTATCAGCCTGGAACTAGGAACTAGGAACTAGGAACTAGGAACTAGGAACTAGGAACTGCCTGGAACTAGAAAATTTAACTGGGACGGGGAAAATTTTCGATAAACGGAAGTGGAAATTTAATTTTTTTAGAAACTCCCTTGCAACTGGATATTTTTAAATATTATTTTTTCATTTATTTAGATTTTTTAATTTTTATTTTTAGTCTGTATTTCATAATCATTCAAATCTGTTCATAATGCCACCTGCTCATTGTAGTTTTACCATTTATCATTTGCCATGCGGCCTTTGTTCTTATATTCCATTAATATTACTTTTTCTGGCATGCAATTCTTTATTTGACTTAGGTTTTTCTCTTTATTTTCGGGTTAGATTTTCATTGCTTTTAAAAATGATTGCGCATTCACATACATAACTACATATATGTATATACATAGAATATACATATATATGTACATGTATGGTAATTCTGAGAGAGGCAAAACATAACCGAAACAATGCATATATAACTAAACAACAATAGCCAGCTCGTTACTAACATATATATTCATTTTGGGTGAATCAGCCTGGGTAAGCCCTATTTGCTACTGTAGTACACCCGATCAGTTTCAGTGGTAAATAATTTGGCGATTTTCCTCATTCTATTTTCACTTTTTCTTATACGGTTCGGTTCATCATAGGCTGGCCAAGCCCCAAAATCCACTAAAATTGGAATAGCAAAGGCTAAGAAATCGGTTATAATATTTTGCATTTTCGGTAAGGGGTAACATCATCTATTTTTGCGAAAAATCTTCAACATTTTAAATTTTTAGGCTGAAATGCCAGTTTGTTGGAAATTTTATAACGAATTCAACGATGGACAACTATTTTCGTTGTTGTAGACAAAAAACTGAAAATAATGTAAAGGACCTTTTTTTTATGTATATTTTTTTAATAAATGCTTGAAAAATTTGTGGCATAGGTGTTTTTATTTGAATGTTTTATAATAACAATTATAATTATAATTCTTTATAAATTGTGTAACGTGTAAGTGTAGATTCTTTATAAGTTTTTTGCGTAACATTATTAAGACAGGCGATTCTAAATGTAAGGGAAGACTTTACATAAATTTCTTGTGACCTCGGTGCAAGTGAATAAGTGGCTTCCTATAAGTGAGCAGACGCCATTTCGTCGATCGCTTTCTTCCGATCATCTTCAGAATTTGCCTCAGTTTGTGTTTCCCAAACCCAGTTCTCTGCATTAGAGACTCCATGCGTAGAAACTTGCATTCCGCATAGGAACTAATCACCGTGCGATAGGTTGAGTTTAGTTCCAACTAAGAGAGCATGGATAAGGAATAAAGATATTTAATCTTTTATGAAGTACTATCATAGCCTACCGGTTCATCATTTTCGGAACTTGGGGAGAGTCCCGACATTTCAGCCCCATAGGCCTCCAGATAAAACTTGCTGATACGCCACTTGGGACGCTTGATTTTGCAAATTCGCTTAAAAGCCGTACGCAAACAATATTTTGATAGCTTTGTTCGCTCCCTGAGGTCCTTGAGTGTCCTGTATTTCCGACCAGCGAAGGCGCTTCTAATAGCACAATCAATTCTTTGGATCGTTTCAAATGTGCTCTATATAAAACAAAAAAAAAACGAAAAAGTACAAGTTGCTCATTTTGAGGGTTCTATATTTTATACCTGTTCATTCATCCTTTGAGCATGATCAATGGAATGGACAGATTGACGGGAAGGTATCATATTCAGTGGATGATTTCCTACAGAACTTCTTGGTTGAATGTTTCTTACAGAATAGACAGGTTGTTGAGCATAATTTATGGAATAGTTCGAACGGCCCCTTTGATAGTACAAATCATTACTTCTCATCGGGTAAAGTGTGTCATAGGGGGGCTGATAATGAATACCCATCGAATGGGTTCTGGGAGAAGGCTCCCCTTGGTATGTGTAATTGGGTCTCATGGGTTGGTTAATGTGATATGGTTGAAATCGTTGCATTAGATATGGCCTCTGATAAGACGGGTCCACCTCTTCGTACATGGGCTGATTCATTCTTATTGGTTGGTTCATATAATACTGACTGCCTGAGGGCTGCGCTGGGTAGACCCTCTGATAGGGGTAATAGCCCCTGGCCGAGTAGGGGTATTGGAGATTCTGATAGTTTGGCGTCTGGTACACCTCCGGTAAATGTTGCATTCCGTTCACCTGTTCTGAGTAGTTGGGTTTAATCCGGGTTTTAGCTTCTTCAGCTTTTACTGCCGTATATTTTTCCTAAAAAAACAATTTATATAACACATAGGAAAAAAAATATTCAATTGAAATCTTACCTCAGGTATATTTGCCCCAAGCTTGGGAATTTTAAATTGATGCATTGGGTCTTTATTTTCAGCATCACATGTACGTTTTGCGGCCTTTGATTTCACTTGTCTGTTCGATGGTTTCGGAGTCCCCGGCTTTAATTGCTTTTGCGCAGCTTTTGATTTACGAGGTTTTTTGTTGGGTTCAGAAGTTTTTGGATTAGCAGAAGTGCTAGAAGTACTAGGCTGCATATCTAGCTCAAAAGTATTTGGTTCAACAGTTTTTGGCTTGGCAGCTTTAGAAGAACTTGAATTTAAATATAGCTGAGCAGCTCTAGAAGTACTAGGCTGCATATCTAGCTCAAAATTATTTGGCTCAGACATAATAGGCTGTAAGGGATTTCGTTTAACTGGATCAGATATATTACAGCTACCCGGTTTTATATTTGGGTCAGATATTTTCAGACAGCCGAGTTCGACACTTGCTTCTGACATTTTAGGAACACGTGCCTTAATATCTGGTTGAACAACTTTGAAATTATTGGACTTCGCATCGGATTTCAAATCTAGTTCGCTAATTGATTTGCAAGGGTGCAGTGCCGACATTTGATAAAGAGGAAATTTTACTTCACATTTAGAAATATTAGATTTACCGCGCTTTGACTTTTTTATGTTTAGTTCAGAAGTTTTTGGTCTAGCAGCTTTGGAAGTACTTGAATTAATATATAGCTTAGCAGCTTTATAAGTACTAGGCTGCATATCTAGCTCAAAAATGTTTGGTTTAGATAAACTTCGTTTAACTGGAACAGATATTTTACAGTCACGCGGTTTTATATCTGGTTCAAATCTTTTCACATTTGCCATATCTTTTGATTCGGAAATATTGGAAGTAAAGAGCTTTGACTTCATTGCATCCTTCGATTTACGCTTATTGGAATAATAAGTTTCAAGAATACCGGGCTTCAAGTCTGGCATACAAGCCTTAGAACTACTCGAGCTCACTCCTGATTCAGATTTTAAAGGTTTTACATTGGGTTCAACAATGTCAGCCTTATATGGCATAGGTTCTGTATTTTTCATTGAACTTGAAAGCATCGGTAGAGTTGATGCTGTCTTCTGAATTGACAATTCCATTTCGAATTGTTTTACGACCTGATTGGTTGGATTATCTGCCGAATTACAATTTACAGTAGGACCTTCTTTGAAAGGCTTTTTTGTTGGTTCCAACAGAACTTTGTGGTCCTGGTCCTTTGCATTCTTATTCTTCGTATTACTGACTACGTTTGGAGACCTTGATTGTGATTGTGAATCGTTTATCAGTTTTGCGGTCTTGTGTACAGGTTCAAATAGTTTGGAATAACTTGTCTTAACATCAGGTTCTTGAATAGAGTTCAGAGCCACCGGTTGAGAAACTTCGCAGCCGGAATCTTTAAATGGCTTTCCAATTGTAAATTGAGTCTTAGGATGTTTTGCCATACGGCTGATAGGAATATCTGGTAAATTACATTTTTCATTGCAACCTCCATTTAATGAATTCTCCTTTAACTCCCGTGATTCTAGTCCTTGGTAATTTGGGGCCCAAAATTTTTTGTGCTCATTTTTTAGTTTCAAGTTCGGTCCACAAACTGTAGAACTTCGAGGATTCACGTCTGTGCCCGGTTTTGGGGTAATCTTTGGATTACATGCATTATCCACTGATCCATTCATTGAATTCAGAGTCATCGGTAGGTAAGCCTTAGATGTGGTCTGTTGGATTGGCAGTTCTTTCAGTTGAGTCTCATGTTTTTCCACCTGGTCATTGGGACTATCTGCAGAAATTCTAGTTACACTAGAACAGTCTTTCAAAGATTTTTTTTTGGTCTGCATTGGAGGCTGCCACTGGTAATCAATATTTTTATTCCTCGGTGGTCTGATTTTTATTGGGATCCTCGATGGTTTGTGCTTATGCATCCCTTTTAATGTCTTGCTTACTGGTTCAACAATTTTGGGATTACTTATCTTATCAGCTGCTTCTTCAATTGAATTCACATCCATCGGTAGCGAAACTTTTTGTTCAGGGATTTTAATGCGCTCCTCGATTTCTATTAGGGAATCAGATTGTTGTGTTGTTTGGTTGGTTTCAACTCCCGGCACACTAAACTTTACAATGGAACTTCTCACCAATGATTTTTGCTTCAGGTCTATTAAAGCCCGTTTCTGGAAATTGATATTTTCATTATTCGGTTCATCGGACAGATTTTTTTTTTGTGCATTCATAAGGGACGGAAAATCGACGACTGGTTTAGAAATCATTGAATTACTTGGCTTTTTAAATGGTTCTACCATTTTAGCATTAGGAGGTTTATCGTGTGTTTCTTTCTCTGAGTTGTAATCTAAATTTACAGGAAACGGTAAAGAAGCTTTCGAATTGGGCACTTCAATAGGATTCTGAATTGGCAATCGAGCCCCAGAATTTGTTTCCATTGGAATGTATAGTTCAGTGGCACATTTCTTCAGAGGTATTTTACTTGGGTCTTGCGAGACCTCTTTCTGATAATTGATACCAACGTTCCTCGCTTCATGACTCGGTTTGTTTAAATCAGGCTTAAAGGCTCTTGGAGCACAGGAGCGAAGTGCGGCTTCATCTGATGATCTGGAAGCCGGTGCTGGGGGATCTTCATGTTTGCAAGCTTTCAAGTATGGTTGAATTGGGCTGGACTTTCTGAGGGAAGACCTTTGAAGTGTTTTCTCGAATGGTTTAGGTGGCGGTATCATTGGCAAAACCTGAAATGAAACATTGCAATGGGATAAAAATTATATAAAATAATTAGTTCATAACCAGTTTATACTAACAGCATGAGAATTTGGTGTCATCTGACAATTCACGTTGGATTCGTCGTCGCTCTCCGACGAAGATGAACTGGACGACTCCTCGGACAACATGGGCGCTGGCAAGTTGAACTCAAAGTCATCACATGGTTGCTTTGACATCGGCGATATGGGCCGAATCTGCGCAGTTGCCAGATTTTTCAAATGCTTTTCGAATGTGATACAAATCGGCTTGTGCGTGCTTGGTGGCGATAGTGAGTCTAGCCGGGTTGGTTGGCCCAACTGTAAATTTATTTTCGCATTTGCTGCAATTGGCTCCTCCAAAAGTGGAATCGACTTGTTTGCCAACGCAGACTTTGGCAATCGGGAATGCCGGGACCGTGCTCGTGAAGATCGTGACGAATTCAAGTTAGAAGTTGATGTGGAAGAGTCGGAACTGGAGCAAGTCGAGCAGGACGAACTGGACGACTTGGATGACCCAGATGAAGAGCTTGACGATGACCTTGATGAAGAGCTTGATGAAGAACTTGATGAAGAACTTGATGAAGAACTTGATGAAGAACTTGATGAAGAACTTGATGACGAGGAACGAGATGAATGCTTTGATACGGATAGGGATTTTGATAGTGATCTAACATGATCTTGGCTAATCGCGCCGATTGAAATCTAAATTTGGTAATATATAAAAGTAATTACAGTAGAGAAAATATAGAATATATTGCACACTTACAGCAGTGTCTTGAACTGTCCTGCTACCGTTAAGACTTGATATTTCTGCTTTTTTAACCTTTTCCTTCGGTAATTGTTTCTTTTTTATCTCTGCAGTCACATTATTTATATTCTTGCCCATTGTTGGCACCCGTGGAGTAGCTTTCACACTGGCCTCGCACGAGATGGTCGGCCAGTTTGGACGATCTTCGCCAACTTGTGGCACATTGGAGCCCTCTACGTGATGCGGAGCAGGATTTTGAGCAATTGGCACAAAGGATTTAATTGGCGATATGGGTGTTATCGGCCCCTGAATGAGTATTTGGCAAAGTGTTGATATTACAGGCATAGACATAGGATCCACGCAAGTGGGATTATTTAAGAGCATGGGATCGATGGTTGTTTCTGGGCAGACAGGCTCAAGGGGAAGCGGTACCTGTACGCTGTTCGGTGTTTCGTTCATGGATAACTTAGGTTGCCTTGGTGCTGCTTTTGGCATCTTGGGCTGCTTCGGAGTCTTGGGAGCCTTTGGTTCCTTAGGTGTTTTGGCTACCTTAGGTGCCCTAGGTGCCTTCGGTACCTTAGGTTCTTTTGGTGCCTTTGGTACCTTAGGTTCTTTCGGTGCCTTTGGTACCTTAGGTTCTTTCGGTGCCTTTGGTACTTTAGGTTCTTTCGGTGCCTTTGGTACTTTAGGTTCTTTTGGTGCCTTTGGTACCTTAGGTTCTTTCGGTGCCTTTGGTACCTTAGGTTCTTTCGGTACCTTGGGTGCCTTAGGTTCTTTCGGTACCTTTGGTACCTTAGGTTCTTTCGGTGCCTTTGGTACCTTAGGTTCTTTTGGTACCTTGGGTGCCTTTGGTACTTTAGGTGTCTTCGGCACCTTTGGCGCTTTAGGTTCCTTGGGTACCCTAGGTGCTCTTGGTTTAGGCTTCGGTTTGTTTTGAGCAGTTTCTCCTTCCGGCGATATCTCAGTTGGTATATCCGTGCCCGATTCCTGAATGGGCACCTTCTTAGCAGGTGTTTTTCTGGGAGCTTTGGGTTTGATCACCTTGTCGATCGGTTGTACGGATAAATTCGAAACAACAGCCACTGTTGGAATCTGCTGAATCGGTGGGATCCCCACATCAGTTCCGAGGGGCTCACCCGTTTGAATTGGTATAGTAGGTTCTGGCAGCAGGACTTCGGTATGATTTTCTTGAAGTATATTTGTATTCATGGCCTTGTTGGCTCTCTTCGTGTAAGTTCGTTTGACTCGAGGCTTAGGTGCCTCGATTGGAGGAGCTTCTTGCTCTGCCGGAACTCCAAAAGGTATATTCTGCTGCGGTTCCTGATCGGGAACCTTCTTAACAGGTTTCTTTCTGGGAGCTCTGGGCTTACTAACCTTGCCGATCGATTGTATAGGTAGATTCGGAGCAACACAAGCAGCAGGAATCTGCGGAATCGGTGGGATGCCCACAATAGTTCCGACGGGGTCTACGAGTTTATTTGGTGTAGTAGGTTGTGGCACCATGACCTCGGTATGATTTTTTTGAAGTATATCCATATTCATGGCCTTATTGGCTCTCTTCGTGTAAGTACGCTTGCCTGGAGGCTTAATTACCTTTCCGATTGATCGTATTGGTAAATTTGGAGCCGGATTTGGTGGCATCACAAAATTAGTTCCGTTGGGCTCCACAAGTTCAGTTGGTATGGTAGGTTGTGGCACCATGACCTCGGTATGAATTTCTTGAAGTGTATTAGTATTCATGGCCTTGTTGGCTTTCTTTGTGTAAGTACGCTTGCCTGGAGGCTTAATTACCTTTCCGATTGATCGAATGGGAGCAACAGGCACTGTTGGAATCTTTACATTCGGTGGCATGCCAATATCAGTTTCAATGGGCTCTACTAGTTCATTTGGTATGGTAGATTCTGGCCCCATGACCTCAGATTGATTTTCTTTAAGTATATTAGTAGTCGTGGGTTTATTGGCTTTCTTTGTGTAAGTCCGTTTGGCTGGAGGCTTTATTACCTTTCCGATTGTTCGTACTGGTAAATTTGGAGCAACAGGCACTGCTGAAATCGTCGAAATCGTTTGCATCAAATCTTCGGTTTCAATGGGGCTTATAAATTCCGTTGGTATAGGGGGTTGCTGCAGCATGAACTCGTCATAATTTTCTTGAACATGGTCTGGCTCAGATGGGTCTGCAGGCAGCAGATTGAAGTTTGGAAGAGTTGGAATTGGTTTTGGTTCTGTGGTCCCCTTGGTCGCCTTGGTCTTCTTCGGTCTCTGCGGTCTGGCAGCCGCCCTTTCCTTTTTGGCAGCCTCGCGCATCATTTGGGCAATACTGGGCTTCGATGGAGCCTGAATAGTTCTTTTGACGGGCCTGGGCTTTTTGATCTTGTAAATGGAGCCTCTAGTTGGCTTGGCGGGTGCCGTATATGTTCTGCTATATTGATTGAAATCCATATTTATGTCGCTAATTAAATCATATGCGGGATCCATATTAGATTGTATGTCCATTTGGTGTGCTGCTATATTATCGGAAGTTGTTGGTAGTTGATCAAAGTCCAAATTTAAATCATCAATTAAATCATAAACTGAATTAATATCTATATTAGGTTCTAAATCAGTTGGCGGATTGGTTATATCATTGGACGTAGTTGGTAATTGTTCTACATCCATGTTTGTACCGCGAGTTGTGTCATAAACTGAATTAGCATTTATGTTGGATTGTTGAACATCAGAAATGGGCATATCAGAATTGAAGGAATTGGTATTCGTATTGGATTGTATATCAGTTGACTGTGCTGTGTTACCACAGTATGCGCTTGGTAATTCATTGCCTGTTGAATTTGTTGCCATTTTAATTGGCTTATGTTTATGTTCAGATTTCGATTTTTTCTTTTTCTTTGGCTTGTATGACTTCGATTTGGTTGACTGGCCGTCAATTAGAGATTCTAATTCGCTCAGGAACTGAGTATCGTCAATTTTATTTTCCTCTACATTCTTCCTTGACGGTTCGGCTCTACCCAGCTGAGTGGGATCCTGCAATGTCGTTGGTTCTACAGCCATCCTCGAAAAAGCTACACCCCGTCGTACATCCTGTTGGATCACATTTTCGGTTGGTGCGTGGTTCAGCTGGTTCAGATGCTGCCTAAAGGCACCCTGATTCGCACCCTGATGTTCGTCCAATCCAATGGAGCTCCAATCAAATTGGTAGTCGTTGAGCGGCTCCTGCAATGAATGATGTATGTCAAATTAAAAGTGTATGAAAGCTAATAAGGAACCCACCGGAAATTGCATCCTGGTTTCGGTATGGACATCGATGTAGTTCGCATGCTGTGAGACGAAGTTCATAAGATCGAAATCCATAGTTTCTCCTGGAGTTGGCCGGATCCGATTGGCCTGAAAGCCAGAGAAAAAATAATTTCAGATGGATTGTTCAAGTCGAATATATGAAATAAACAAGAGAGAACGCTATAGTCGAGTTCCCCGACTATCTGATACCCGTTACTCAGCTAGCGGAAGGGAGAAGGAGAGTCTTAAACACCGTTTTTGGCGGTTTGTGGGCGTTAGAGTGGGCGTGGCAACATGAATCGACAAACTTGCGCTGCGTCTATGTCTCTGGAGTCTGTATGCTTAATCTCAACTTTCTAGCTTGTGTAGTTCCTGAGATCACAGCGTTCATACGGACGGACAGACGGACGGACAGACAGACGGACATGGTCATATCGACTCGGCTATTGATCCTGATCAAGAATATATATACTTTATGTGGTCGGAAACAATTCCTTCTGCCTGTTACATACTTTTCAACGAATCTAGTATACCCTTTTACTCTACGAGTAACGGGTATAAAAAGTCAATGCCTACTATGAACACCAAATGCTTCAAAGATGTTCTAAATTACCTAATTTTATTTGGAAGATTTTAGATTTTAAGTCTGCCGTTTGAAATGCGTAATTGGTAGAAGTGTGGAACAAAGACATGCTGTTTCAATGAATAGTGGTTTAGTGGTAATAGTGGGGCTCGAAGTAGAACATATATGTAAGTGAACAGAAAGTTAACAAAAACTCACCTGCGAATGAGAGCTCCGCAAATTGTCTTCAGACCGATTGTCTGCATTAGCGAAACCATAGTGGTCATATGCAGCCGCGTTTCTATTGTTTTGGTGATAACTCATGATTGTGTGAGGTCGATTTATATTTTTTCGTTCAGCAGTGATGTTCTCCTGCCAACTGAACTAAAATTACTGAATTACTGCAACCTCACTCCATTGACAGCTCTGAACTCGTTGACGTATATGTCAGTGCTACTTGGATTTATCGACAAAGACGTCTACGATTTCAATAATTATTTAATACTAAAAGTTACCAAAAAAAAAAAAGACCATAAAATGATGCTACAAATTATACCAAATGTACGGCAAGAGCTTCCTTCAAGTTTCGACGCTAGTCCAATGATATGTCACCTGGCGGCCTAAATGTTCTGTTTATTAATGTGCATTTCAATTGGGGCAAATAATATGCTTACGTAATTTATGTATGTCAAAATTCCGATCGGCAGTTGCAGCTCCAGTTGCAGTTTGGTGGCCCACGAGCGAGGCTCCTTTGGATGGCCAGTGTTATGGTGGCTCCTGTTTGCCATTTGCCTTCATACGCACCGTTGAGCATGGGCATTTGTTTGCCAGGTCCTGGCCAGGACCTCCTGTGCCTCGTCCTCGTCCCCGTCCCCGTCTAGTTGGCTGTGGCTGCTGTTGCTTTAGCAGCTCTTGTGGTTTATTATAACTGCATATATCATGCAAATCTCCACACACAGAGGGGGGTAACTCCCATTTCCCAGCTCTCAATTCTCAGCTTCCAGCTCGCAGTTCCCCAAAAACCCCCGAGCAACCGAAAATCCAAACACAAACACAAACACAAGCGGCAGCCAGAGCGTGAGGTTGTTGGATGAGGGGAGCTTAGGGGGGGCAAGGAGCTGGAGGTCCTTGTATCAGAGGATGTTTGGTTTCTGGGGTGTGGCTGGCTGCAGCCTTTTTTGAGGGCTGCAGCCTCTTTTGAGGGCTGCAGTGACAGGTCCTTGCACAAATTCGGTTTTTGCATGCTTAGAGGAGGTCTCCTTCTTCTCCCCAGCTCGTTTACGAGAATTATTTTATAAATTTTCATAGTTTTCACTTTGATTAAAAGTGCGGTCATGGCTTCTGCGGCCTGCATTTCTGCTATGCTGGCCAGCTCCATTACCATGCGCAAAAAGGAAAAGCCGGCCGCAAAAGTGCACGCAACGGAAATCGAGTGAAGTCCTGCGCGACAGCGTCTTACGGAAAATCCTGCCCAGTTTCAATCGCTCCAAGAACCAAAAACATCAACAACTGGCAGTGTTTTCTCTTTTCGCATTAATTCCCAGCTCTCGTTGATTTCGCAATGGAGTCGCATCGGATGTCGTCGAGTCTGAAATAAGAAGAAAGACAAAAAAAAGTGGTTGGTTTCTTTATCAGAAAATCTCTGAAATATATGGCAATAAAATTGAAGTCACATGAATCCAGCCCACAGTATTTAAAGCTCTTAAGTGTTGGTAAATATTATTCATGCCCTAAACAGGCAATACTGCTCACAATATGGAAGAACTTCTGTTACTATACCATAATACCCAAATACCCAAATTCGAAACGTTAACCAATTTGTGGCAATGTTCACAATTGATTCAGTTGAGCGATCAATTTCAGTTGCATGCCGCCCATTTGTACGGGTCAACAAGTGCCAGAAGCAAATTGATTTATCTGCTCGCTAGATTTGCGCTCAGTGCAGTGCGCACACTTCGAATTAGTCAAGTATTCATTGCATTATTGGCATTAATTGCTCAGCCAGCAAAAACCGCACCGCATTCCTCCTTCGAGAGTATTTCATTTTATTTCAATATTTGACAAATGCATTTATAATTGCTGGCCGCAGATAAAATCCAATGTGCCATCCTCATCGTCATCGTCTTCCGAGCAATTTGTAATTGGTAATTTACGACATTTCCCTTGTTGTCCTAACGAGCTTAGCTTAGCTCCTATTAGAAGCTCTTATTTAACTGGCAAATTCCAAACTTCCAAGCTGCATTGGCGTCTTGTGGTTGGCCAGCAGAAATCGACTCCACAAAAGTACCACCAACTATTAGTTATGGGCATACATTTAAGCCGAATAATATTAGTAAATAACTAAAGTGCACACAGCTTAAAGGCGAAAGAATTTTACCAGAGATATACAATTCTTAAGAGTATTTTAGTTGCCGAATCATTTTTATTAGACACTTTTTAGCAACATATAGCTAACAAATCCTACTGAGCCAATTTAGGTCTTAAGCGAAACTCACACTCACATCACTGGAGATGTGCGATTTGTGATGACTCAGCTTTGGAACATTTTGTGCGCTCGAGTGTGAGCCATATATATATTTTTAATTGCTCGAACTTGTCATTTGCCGTCGACTGCCATTTAATTTCACTAATTAATTTGTTTTTCTCCAAAACACAAACACACACCAACCGAAAGGATGAAATGAAGGTGTGTGGGGGTGGTGCTGAAAGCACGTGGCAGCTGCCGCAAAAGCCAAAAACAACAATTAAACATAAATCTTATAAATTTCCGTAGCCAAAACTTCCTGCCAAGGCTTTTTGTCTCCGCCGCCCAAGCGTCTCTTTCGCACACCATAAGCCCCTCTCTTTCGTTTCAGTTGAGATTTCTCGCCATCGTGCCACCGAGCATATTTCATTTCGGCTGCAACTTTTCCAAGACACGCCCACCACGCATGGAACCCGCCCCCTTTTCCTTAGCCGAAAAAAAACTTTTCCCCCCCAAAAAGTGGTCAAAAAGAAGAAGCTGCGAGCAGAAGTGGCAGAGGCATTGTTTGTTGTCTAACAGTCTATGACTATTTAAAACAACCACATAAGCACACACACACAGCAGCGGTCATAATAATAATGCACTTTTGTATGGTCTAATTAATGCGCGATGTAACAAACAATAGGACAAAAGGACAATAAGCAGAAATAGCATTTCAATGGTGTAGAAGTGCAACTTATTACCTAATTGAGGCGTGCCTTTCCACAGAGATTACTTCTGTATATTCTCTACTTTCCTTACAAATGCTAGTATTTTGCGCGCAGGTGTAAGTGCTCATATAGATCCACATGTAATTTAATTTTACTATTTTACTTTGGCTGCTGCAGGTTTTAAGTTTGCAGTTACTTTGTTGGCGGAAAAGTGCAACAAGGCTACACACACACACATTCACATACACACGCACACCCACACAGACAGACACACATCGAAGGACCACACAAAACATTTGTTACAATTTCCCACGTAAATACTTCCTGCCAAGAAACGCTCTCGCACACACACACTCACTCACACATATGCAAAAGCACAATTATAATTGTCATAACACAAAAGCAGCTGAAAATTTAGTGCCAAGTGCGAAAAGTTCCACCAACTGCAGAAGAAGAAGCTGCCGAGGAAGCGGCGATTTTGTGGAGCAAGCAAATTCCCATTCCATTCGACTCGAGGGTGGTTCCTAAAGTTTCTTTATCTCAGCCTTGAATATCACACGATTTTCAAGAGTTTCAATTCGCCTTTAAAAAGTGTTGATTCCTTGAAATATTCATGGAATAGTGTGCAATAAGTGAACGTTTGTTCTCTATATTTAGAGGAATTTTCCTAACGCCTCTCGCTGCATTCACTCACCTCCCTTACCATCCCCACCCCCGCACTTTCTCTGGGCCAACTCCCTTTCTCTTTCTGGCCGTGACACGTTGATAAATGACATTTGCGGCGTCAATGTGAATTTTATAAATTCTCACAACTTTCACGCCCGCTGCGAGCTTCTTTTCGAGTGCAGAAGAGGAAAACCAGGAAAAAACCAGGAACTGGCCAAAACAAAACGCTGACGCCAGCGGCAATAAGCCCGAATGAAAGTGCGGCTTGGGGGTGTTCGGGCGTGTGGTGGGAAATTTGTGGGTGGATAGTGGTAGTTTTTCGTCGCCTTGGTAGTTGCATATTTTTTATGACACTTTTGAGGCTTATCAACGTCATGGCAAACACATGCACTTGAGCCCATGCACCGAGCCCATCCACGTTACTTTCGCCACTAACCAATTTCACATGCTCCATTCCTCCTTCGCCGCCCCTTTTGTCACATTATTTACATTGTCAACAAGCTGTCGCTGGTTTTTCGCGGCTCTTTCATTATGCCGCCAGCTGGCTGTTGATTTTTCCCAATTTTTTGCCCTGTACACATTCGTTTTTTAATCTTTCTACCCCAGAAAGTTTAATTACTATGGCCGAAATCCCCCAGCGTATGCCGTCAACTTTTACCAAGTCACTTTTTCCGCCCAGCAATTCCAGGACAACCAGGGCAACAGGTTGAGATCGAGCGTGAATCTTTGGGAGGCGTGGAGTACAAGTTGCTGCTTTCGGAATAATCCATTATCCATGATCCATAAGACCCGAAAGGTTAAAATCAATGCCACCCAAAATCCACAACCTCAACATGAAAAGATCTATACTAAAATGAATTAATAACTTTACCTAACTTTTACTAAAGCTAAAATAGTTTCGAGCAGTTTCATTTCTTGGTTTCTACTTAAATAAAGTTTTCTATTTGCAAAACACACAAAATCCGAGAACTCCTGCGAAAATAAAGCACCCAGTGGCCTTAAAGTCTATAGATATTTCTTGGGTGATTTTCATTGAAGGAGTCTGCTCCACAGCCGCCCACTTTCCTTAGGCCATGCCCCCACCGCCCACTCCAGTGGCGTGTCAAGTGTCAACTGTCTGACATTCGATGTGGCGCCCAGGACTCGAAATGCTAATGAACTTGGGTAATAAGTCGCCTGCCCCGTGGTGACCTCGCCCCTCACCTTCCAGCTCAGGTGTCCCTGCATATACTCGTACATATTCTTAGGGGGAGTTGCTTGGATGCTTGGCAGAGGGCGGGGGAGGGGGCGTGGCGGATGGCCACGTTTAACAATTTGCAGCCTTAATGTGGCACGAAAGTGTTAAAGTCCATGTGGCCCATAAGTTGGCCGGTGGAAATGGCCGTAATGTATGGACCGAGTACGTGTCGCCCAATCCCCTTTTCAATGTTGAATGTTGAATGGCCACGAAGAAAAACAGGGGGGTTGAGACGCAAGACTTTCCAAAGAAGGGACTTTAATTATGAGCCCGACCCGGGCTATTAAAACAACTCTTTGGCCATATCTAATGTGGGTGGCTGGGCTTGATACCTAAAGCATTCGAAATGAACCAAACCCCAACCCCAAACCAACCCGAAAAAACGACCTTGTCCGGCGGTTTGGTTTTCCCATTTCGATATCGACGAAAAATTGCCGGCCATTTTGCGAGACAGGTACACTAAAACAGACTTTAAAGTGTAATTTCTGTGGTTACATTTGCCAAACATAAATTTAATGGATATTAATACAAGGTGGACCCATCCCATCCCCCATCCCCGCAATACCCCATCCATTCCCAATCCGGGTGATCCAGCTCTCCGGCCGTATTCGTACGTGAGCTCGTATATTTTACGTGCCCCGGTGTCCGGACTCTTGGTTTTTCAGTTCCAGTTCCAGTTCCAAAACCTGGCCAGGATTTTTGGGGGCCCGACTAGCTAGCGATTTCCGGCATTTGCGGAGCCTCATTTCTGGTTTATTATAATTCAACACGAATGTGTATGTGTGCGTTGTTGTTGGTGGGGCTTTCGAAAGGGTTAGGGGTTATAAAATAGTGCGGAACTGAATGGGATGGGGGCGTATGAATACGAATCCACATAAGGGTTGGGCCACATCAAAATATTTCAATTTTGTAGTTCGCTTTTGCGGTGCTTTTGCCATTTCAATGATGTTTTGCCACCCGTTTGAAAATTCAAATGCACAAAGAAAAATCGTTACTAAGGCCCTGGGAAATGTTTACTCAAATCATAACTAATTTCATTTAATATCACAAACTAAACTACAGATGCATTTTGAACACGTGAATGATTTGTTTAGGTAGCTACTTGAATCCTTCGGTGCAATGGCACTTCTTTTTTTTGTAATTTATTTCAATGAACTTCTTGTTTGTGGAAGGTAAGCGCTTTGGCGCCATAAAAAAGGAAATATCCGGTTGCCGTATGAGATTTAATGCGCTTCGTGGAAATCCAAATCGCCAAGCTCTCATTTAAATTAGATCAGGTCCAGAGAGCTATGGTCGAAAGCCAACTGCCGCCGAAGGTCATGGAAAAGTGGGTGGAAAAGCGGGTGGAAAAGCTGGCAGGTGGCGACGGTGGAAGTGAAGACTGCCTGAAAATGTCTTAATTGCTTCAGTTCCTGCCTGACATCCAGAAGTTTGATTAAAAAGTTCGCACGTCACTCAATGACGCTAATCAAAGCGAAGGGGAGAGAATTGGGGCTACGTAGTGAAAGTTTGTTTCAATCAATGCGGTTGCCGGATATATATCTGTATATATATATATAGCTACAAATCCTAGGAGTAAAGTTGTAAACGAGCACATAAATAACTTGAGCTCAGCCAGAGGCTCTGGATTCTGGAGGAGAAGCAAAGGCCACCAAAACGTCAATGGAATATCAATTTTAAAGCCGCCAGAACTCGGATGCGGATACAGATAATAGACACAGATACGGACACTGATACGGACACGGATACGGCTACGGCTAAAGTTGCGGGATGCGAAGTGTGGAATGCGGAATGCGGGACAGAGGATGCAGGCTGCTGGATCCATGGCCACTGGCTCATTCCAAAAGGGTGCCCTGAATAAATAAGAATCCCGCAGGGATGGCATCATCACTCCAACTCCACACTGCATTGTGCATACATATGCGTCCATGTATTCAGGTCTATGACAATAACTTGACTCTAAGCCCAAGTCAAAACTGGAATCGAAATGCAAGATGGCAGAAACGAACAACAACACATGGGTGGTGGCAAAAAAGGGGATTTTGCACCCGGAGCGGTGCGGGGGGTGCCGATACTGGGGAAGATTGCTGCAACGGGGATTTGTACAGCTGGCTAAGATGTAAGCCGTTCGGATTGTCATTGTATTCATGCAAAAATAGCTAGATAGGGAGATATTTGTGTACTTTAATAGTAAGTGCGAAAAATAGTTACTGTACATTGTATTCTATTGCTTTATTATCACCATAGCATACATAAAGCATAATGCTTTCCTATTTTATAAATCAATCCCCAGATCTCCAGGGCTTTAGCATGCAACCTTTACTACGTACTCCGCTTCTATTTCGGAATTTTTCAGCAAAATTCGCAGCCTTCTGCTGGGCACGTGGTGGTTTTGCCATTTGAAATCCCTGTCGGCTACCAATTTGAATGTAGCTGCCAGCAGTGCTGTTGTTATTTGCCTCTCATCTAATTCAATTATAGCCACCAATATTGGATCATAACTGCCCCAGAACCTTCTTTGCCAGCTCCACTTTCACGGAAAGAGCGAGGGGAATCAAAGACTCGGGAACAACAAATCTTTGTGTCGGACCGAGGGACATGGCCAACGACTAAAAAAGACGGCTAACGAAAATAACCCACACAAACACTGGCCAAAAACAAAAAAAAACACAAAAAAAAAAATGAAAAAGGGAAGAGCCTCGGCCAAGATGAAGCTGGAAAAATGCCGATAAACGGAAATACAAAACAAGAAACGTGCACAAATCTAATTTCCAAACAACACGCGCAGAGCCAAACAAAAAATAAAAGCAAAGAAAGCTGAAAGCAGAAAGAGTAAGGAAAACAGCGGGGAAAGCTCAAATATACGAGTAGAAAACCAGAAAACAACAACAGCAAAAACAAATGATGAAAGGCGAATGATGAGACGACCGGGGAAAGTTTCTAATACCCTAGTTACTCTTGTGTTACTAGCGTATTCAAATTATTATATATATTTGCATATATGATTCCGAAATATTTTTGAAATATTAAAACAATGTTTTTTGCAGTAAAAATATAACTTTTCCAGGCAGATGATTATTTCCCTTCCTAAGCTGCAGATAAAAACACCAACGAATTTAAAGTACATCAATCAACAAGGTTTCAGTCGGTAGTTGGTAGTCGGTAGTACCTGATTCAAGTTTCCAAATATTTTCCCTAGGGTATGGCCGCAGCAACAATAACAACAACAACAACAACAACATGGACCCGATGACGACGATGGAAAAATTGAAATGGAGACAGACGCGAGCGAAAGAAAAGGAGAGAGAGCGAGCGCGGAGCAAAGTGAAACTTTTCAATATCCGCATCCGCTCATGAATAATAATTTATAATGGCCATGGCCGCGTGTCATAAAAAGGCGACTTCGAGTTCCACTCTCAGCTCCACATCTACACCATGAGTACAACTTCTTTCCCGGCGATTGATGTGGCTCAGCTGGGGCAAACAAGTGTCTAAGCCACCTGCCACACGGCACCTACCACCAGCCACCGGCTCCTCGATCTGTTTTCCTATTTTACAGTGGCTGCTGGTGCCATAAACTGCAAATTTTCCACAAATTATTCATTGCTACTCTGTGATAGTTTAGTTGGCGAACTCTTTGCCACAAATCCTGGATGCTTGCCTATTTGTTTAGACACGAGTATTTCTAAAATCCTTCCTGCAAATCTATTATAGAATTATTGAAAACGATTGGTTTGCACAGCAATAATCGTTTCGCACTGATCACTGTACCTTGGCGGTGACAAATAAAAAGTTCCGAAGGTAAATGTAACTTTGGTTCAATGGCGAGCGAAGTTACATGCGGCGAACTGGTTTCCGGTGGCAGGAGATGGTGTGGCGTTGGTAGCGTCGATGAGTGTGTCACCTGCTACACAACTGTGTGTTACATCTGCCTCGCCCCCTTGGCCAAACGCAAACGCCTTGAACAGCTCTTGAAAGCGGCAAAAGTAAGCACGCTGTGCGGTTTTGCGCGTTTAGCTTATGAATATGACAGCGATTTTTGGCAGCAACTGTACTTTGAGGCAATGAAAAAGCCTTCGCTGCGCACTCAGTGTTAATTAAAAGGCACATATCACATGCAAATGAAATGCGAAACGAACTCTGGCCAATTATGCGTACTTTCATATGCATCTCATATTTGATTTGAAGGACTCTTATTGCCTGCTTCACTCCGCGTGATTTTCACGTAGCCACGATAATAATAAAACTTTTGACTGGATTGGAAGAAAATCACAGTTACGCCCACTCACCCGCAGCCCATCAAATTCTTATTAGCGCTCAATTTCAATTGATTCGCCACACAGAAAAGCCAAAGAAAAAACTTTTCCAATCAGCCCAGTTCCAGGATCAGGACCAGGCCCAAACCGAAGCCCAAGCCCAAAACAATCCTTCTTGAGGCAACTCCTGCTAAAAAGTTCGTGAGGTTCTTGCCTTCGCTCGCTAAAAACCCAATTAAACGCGTCATTAAATTATTTCGCAATTTGCATATATTTCGTATTTCGACTCAATAAAATTTCACACCTGAGTGAACGACCTCCGCCCACATACGCGTGCACCTGCCCCCTTTTTTCACGACCCAACCAACCAACGAGCCAACCAACCACCCACCTTCATTAACCCACGACAAGTTTTTTCTCTTTTCGATTTTTTCCCGTTTTGTTATTTTTATTTTCCTTGGCATTTCATTTCATTTTATTTTATTTGTATTTTTATTTTCATTCTGCAATTTGTTGTTGATGTTCTTCTTTAACTTGTTTTGCTCTTGGCGCACACCCAAAATATATATAAATATATACACATATTTATTATATGTGTATATATTTGCGAGTTTATGTTTTTTGTACAAATATGCATTGTTATCGTATTACCTTAAATAGTTGCGGTTAAGGTGAAATGAGCTCTCTTGGAGTTTCAATTGGCCAGGGTCGAGGGATCTCCAGAGCACACGATTGTTTATTTACCATTTACCTGGGAAACAGGAACAATGCAAATTAAAAGCTTCGCCGAGTTACAAAATTATTTTGCCCGGGGACTTGTAAAAAGTATTGTTAGAGCTCCAATCGAAGCACAAGGAACTTGAAAACAACAATGCTCAGTTCAATCACTTAATATAATCACTTAATAAAGCTGGAAAAACTTGGCTTTTTAATTGCTAACCTCTTTTGTGACCACACACTTTTCACATTTCGAAATATTAAATTAAAATAAAATCGTATATCATCTATTATACATTACTTCTACTTAGTACGTTGAAGAGGTTCCTTGAACATTTTGTATTTTGCCAAAAATCTCTGATTGATGGGCTCCGAAATGCTGGGAATATGGCGTACAGAAAATGGTGTCCTAAGGTCACCCGATGCCCGAATCGAATCCCTTTTCCTGGTGGCCCCTGGAATGGAGCCAATGTTTCCTCTGGGGATATCCCTAAATGACCCAGAAATGTATGCAATACGCATTTAATTCATTTTTTCACCCTTTTTTTAATTTCTGCAAATATCTCAGCCCGAAAGCGCCCCTCGCACCCTCACCCCCCTTTCGAGCAGCAATGCACGCACAGCCGCGCACATAAAATAAATAAATACGGGGGCAACGAAAGAGGAAAAAAAAAAGAAAAAAAGGAAGAAAAATACGGGAAAGGCGACTACATGAGACGCATATTTAATTCCCCCCGCCCCTTGGTAGTGTCACGAAAGGATTTTTCATAGCCTCCTGGCTTTGGACTCCTTTTTTTTTTGTGCTTTGTTGGTGTGTTTTTTTTTTTAATTTTTGTTGCTGCTCGCTTTGTCGCTGTTTTTTTATGCTTCGACAGAGGGTATTATATTTCGAACCATAAGTTTGCGCTTTTCAGAAAGTATTTACGGTTTTTCTTAGTTTGAAAAACATACGTTTTGTGGTGAATATTACTATTGAATAGCAAATCTCGCACTAGCAAGAAAATTGAAATAAATTTAAATTTAAAGTCAGAGGAAAGCACAGTACAGTGTTCCTTTAAATTTGAACCCAGGGTATTTACAATTTCGATGCACCCAGCATATCGCTACTACTTGTTAAAATTCATTTTGTGCATACTTTATTTTTATTTCCTTCATTATTAATCGCATGTTTACACAGCAGAAACGCAGCCTGCATGTGTGTGAGTGACGGAAAATGTTTCTGTGTGTGTGGGTGTGTGTAGGTGAGAGGTGGCCGAAAAATTCTTTAAATTTCGAAACACGCAGCGACGAGCCAAAGTTTTATTATATAATGAAGTGCGATCGTAAATCACATTAATTGCTCGCTAGATGGCGCTGTCAGTGTTCAATATGGTGGCCTAAAAACCAAAACGGTCGGCGTGCAAATCAATTAAGCGAAAAAAAGGGAAAGCAAGGGACATTGGGGTGAAAAGAGTGAACAAAGAAAAAGCCCATAATATTAGGACATTAAATAAGAGTGTGTCCCTTATTTATTAACATATTTGTATATAAACATAGAAACTAATACAATCAATAAATGTGCAGAGATGTACACACATCCGCACATGATAACAAACTTTCCCAAGGAGCGGTGGGTAAAACAGATTGACTCTCCATCGAATGTCCATCAAAGTTTAATTACAATTTTGCAGGTAGCAAAAACCGTGTAAAAAAGTAATTTACAAGTGACAGAATACAACAAAAAAACAAGAGAGAGAGTCGAGTTCCCCGACTATCTGATACCCGTTACTCAGCTAGCGGAAGGGAGAAGGAGAGTCTTAAACACCGTTTTTGGCGGTTTGTGGACGTTAGAGTGGGCGTGGCAACATGAATCGACAAACTTGCGCTGCGTCTATGTCTCTGGAGTCTGTATGCTTAATCTCAACTTTCTAGCTTTTGTAGTTCCTGAGATCACAGCGTTCATACGGACGGACAGACAGACGGACATGGTCATATCGACTCGGCTTTTGGTCCTAATCAAGAATATATATACTTTATATGGTCGGAAACGCTTCCTTCTGCCTGTTACATACTTTTCAACGAATCTAGTATACCCTTTTACTCAACGAGTAACGGGTATAAATAGAAACCAAAGTGGAAGCCAAAAAAACTGAATTAAAACTAAAAGGTCGAAAGAAGAGCGTTGAAAAAAACGGGCTAAAAAAGATAAGACAAACACACGTGGTGGGTTATGAACTCGCTCGTTGTATCGGGAATCGCCACCTCTGCCACTGATAAAGTTCAAAAGTGAATGCTTTTTAGTTGCACAAATTGCCAAACAAACAAAATTCGACGAGGCAAAAAAGAAGGGAAACAACACATACAACACGGAAATCCAAAACAACAACCACACACCTATACACTTACACTTACATCAAGACATCGAGAGACAAGGCAAGCCAAACAAAACTGTCCCTGGAAAAAGGTCCAAACTAAACGCCACGCTACGCCACCACACCACACCCACATTTCCCGTCCACCAATCGGCGAAGAAAAACCCGAAAATAGAGTGCAACAAAAAGAGACAGGAGCTCACATGTAAGTGCACAGAAATATAACTGCTTTTAGTTTCCGCTTCCGTTTTAATGCACCGCGTGCCGCGGTTACACTGGTCGCTGCGGTCACACTGGGGTGGTGATGGTGGGTGCTGGTCGTATTTGTATTCTTAAAAGTGGGTGGTGGGTGGTTAGGGGTGGGCAGTGGTCAGCGGGGCCAACTTACTGATAGAAATCAAGGCTATTGAAAGCGCCAAGCGAAGTGCGGCAGCGTAATGCTCTTAGACCGAAAGGTTTTCAAAAGCGTTCGAAAAATGCGTGCTGAACGAAAAGTGGAACGTGGAAAGCGCCAAATGGAACTAAAAGGGCAGGCCGAACACTAGAACACTGGAGGATAATGGAAAAGCTAAGAAAATGTACGTATCAGCTAAGAGCATAGGCGTAGCTAAAAAAAATACTTGAAAAGAGAACCATAGACAGAAATTGCATACGTACTTGCATCGCGAAGGTTGAATTAATTTAGTTGACAAATATTTGATATAAGATTGTTATTATAATGAAATGCATTTCGCAATGGAACTGTCAAAAGCTTCAAGGACCAAGTAGCAAACAGTTGCACATATGTTGAGACCTGGGCGAGTTGGTTACATTTCTGGAATTAGTCGAGTTTCGGTTGGTTAGTGAGTGAACCTCCACCGAATTGGCGGTTGGCTGCAGTTTTTGCCCCGCATTTTGGGGGGCTCCCTTTTATGTGCAATATTTTGTAATTTTATTTGTTTGCCTCTCTGGAGTTGAGAGTTTTGTACGAGGTACCGCGACCTTAGTTTTAATTGACACATAAATGGACGGTGGGAACGCACACAGTTTGCGGAGGATGATCGCAGCGGAAGTTGAGTTTTGTTTTCATTTTTCCCCGCTCGATTTTTGCTTCAATGCGGCGTGATATGAGCGACTTCCGCCTTGCACTTTGCATTTCCGGCCAGCGAACAAAGCGCTCGTCATGTGTCAGGACTGCCACCCACAACCCTCCATCTATGCAGCCAGGCACCCCGCACCTCGATTTGGAGTCGCATCGGTTCACTGTCATCCGCAGCCGACTCCATCAATCTGACAGGTGGCAAGTAAATTGAAACTCCATTGAAAGTTGCACAACTTGCGATTGCCAGGGCTTCGAAGGAGGAGGAGGAGGTTGAGGCGAACAGGAGTCAAAGAAGGAGGTACATTAATTACTGCCAATCCTGGCGGACCCTCAATGCAAACGGGAAGTACCAGTGGGCAATTAGGCGGCCCTTTGAAAAAGGAGTTCATCAGCAAACCAGAGTGCCTAACTAAAGGGTATTTCTATTTCCTTAGAATAATAATAATAGTTTCGTTAGAACTTCTTGCATTTATACTGCCACCCTACAAACACAGATTATGTTACCAACTCATACTGTTTGAGGTCAAGAAATGAATTAAATGCGTACTACGTGGGTAAGCCAACCCAGGGGGTTCTACCAGTCCAGGCCATTTGAAAATAGTTTAAGTTTTGAGGTCATTGTCGCCGGGGGGCGATGGTTTTATGGTTTGCAGCCGGGCTTCTCATTTATTCATGTGCAATTCTCGGACACCGCTTGTGTGCTTTCCACGTGTTTTAATTAGTTTTCCGGAGTTCATCAGCTTACTGTTCGGCGAAAGCCCCCAAAGGTCTTGCCATGCCACCCCAGGAATGGGGCCTGTTCATTGCCGAATAATGAACATAACAAATCAACGGCTCGTCATTAGGCCCCCCAGTGAAATGGGGCTAGGAATGCAAAGAAATGGAAACGGGAATAGAAATGGGAATGGGTCCTATGCATAATTTTTCAGCTCACTGAAGCAAAAACAAAGTGTTGACGGCTCCAGGTGCTCGGAGGTGGGATTACAAAAGTAATTACAGCCCAACCAGCTGTTGCCCAGATTAATTGCCTTCAGGCTTAGGAAATGGCCGTAACTCACAAAATGGCCATGCAAAGGAACGCAATATGATTTTTTCCCTCACACGATCCCCGGCATTGGCATCGGTTTCAGTTCATATGTCATATCTGACATGTTAGCAGTTTACAGCAGTTTACACAGTTTACAATTATGGACACATGGGGGCACCTGGATTCTAAGATCGCTTGAATGGGAAAAGCTTTTCGTTTAAATAAATCACTTTAAATAAAGTACACTTTTCCCATCGGGGAGAATCCCTTTCAGCGAATTTGCGTTAAAATAAACAGCAAGAAAAGTACATCAAAAGGGTAAAAAAAAAATGGGGAAAAACACCATGGGAATATTGCTTGAGTTTGAATTTGCAGTTCCACCTCATAAACAACATAAGAATCTCGTATATAACCAACCTTTTATTTTTTTCTTTCCTTCATTGCCCGAGCAGCTGGTAAATGTAATCCACACTCTTTGATTGAGCAAAAATAATGCAGGTTTCATTTTGCCATTAAATTCGACGAGTTTTGGCGCCAAACTAAAATGCTCTTTTTTACAAGTCCATTTTTTTTGGCGCCAAACTAAAATGCTCTTTTTTACAAGTCCTTTGCAATTTCTGGTAAAGGGAACTTGTTTTGGGCAATCCAATTCCATGCAGTTTCGGCAACAAATTTAATTCATCACTGCTTTTACCACTATTACTTTTTTTTCACTGAGAGAAAGTTATATTTAAAACGCAGCGATTCCCTGGGGATTTGGCCAATCAAAGGGAATCAATTTGCGCTGTGCCCCGATGCTATAGGAAATGTGTAATTAAAACCGACACTCCATTCACAAATTATAATTTCGTTAAATGTAACTTTCCGGTTTGCCTTTTTTTTGTGTTTTTTGCCCCACTGCCAGTGCCACATGGCCGGCGGAGGAAAATAGGGAAAAACGGATGGGTAGCTGGAAATGAAAATTTGATTTGTCTGCATTTTAATGAGTTGCCCCTGCGGCAGCGTTGATAATTATGCGAAAAAAATACTCGCATCGGAAAATGGCAAAATGCTTTTGTACTGCTTATCGATGGCATGGGAAAAAAGGTAATACGCGTATCCTCCCATTTATTGTCGGCGAATTTACCGCACTCGTTTAATTGGGACATTGCTATTAAACCCAAACTAAACTCCAAACTCCACTAAACTAAACTAAACGAAAACGAACTGAACTGAATGCAACTAAACTAGGCTGTGCAAAAAGTGCACGTTTATTTGCATTCCGCAGCGCACATGCTGCATCATCAAATGTTTTATTTCGACAAAACATGCAAATTAGCCAAAAACGCTAAATGGCTAATTCAATTAAATTTCCATTGCGAGTTTCCACAATGAAACTTAAAACAAAAGATGGGGGTTATTTATGGGGGCGTGGCAGAAGTAAATCAACACGCACGGCAACAAATCTCCCGCACACACCAAATGAAGTTTATGTTTTTTAATTAAAAATTTTCAAAGTATTTCAACGGAAGGTTTTCCAGCACGACGTTGCGACTGCCAAGTACCGTGGATTCAATTAAGCTATGCTGTCTAACTCCCTTTTAGGCCAAGTGTGGCCATTAAAATGAGTGGTATGAATAACATTTTTAATCTATATCTGCTTTTCAATCGATTTAAACTAGGTTGTAAACCAAGCCACTCCTACGGCAACTGATACCCCTTGGTTACCCTAAACAATTGCTCGCTGCTAACCGCATTATGCGCAGGTGTGACCCAGGTGCGCGTTTGGCTATTTAAAAATTGGTCAGCGGTCATAAATTTTGGGCAATTTCGGCCGCGTTAACAGCATGTATATGTATCCCTGTGTTTGTGCTCCAAATGAAATCAAGCATGCCTGATGAGCGGTTCGGCGGGGGCGGGGTAGCCATTTCCGTTTCCGGTTCACGTTCTTCTGTCCATGTATGCAATGTGTACGAGTATTTCTGCGCGAGTGTACGTATGTATTTGTGTCCATGTCCTGTCCGTGTTTATGTCCATGTTTATGTTTATGTTCTTCGCTACTTTTGCTGCCATTGCAGTTTAATGCGTTTTTAAAGCGTACGAAAATTATGTGCCATGTTTTCGCGAGCCTTGCTGCGTCTGCTGTGTTCTAGTTTTAAAAACTGAAACATATAAAAATAATTTATGGCAAATTATAAATATATGTATGCACAAGTTTACACTTACTCGTACTATTCACGCGTGCTCTGTGTTTGTTAAAAATCGGCGATGTTTGCATTGAATAAATTCAAATAGCAGTACGGGACTTAATCCGTATGCGATGAATAAATAATCAAAAGTGAAAAGAGCTTTACAAACGGTTCCTCTATCTAGATGTGACAATGATTTAAGGCACTGGCACTGAAGTAGGCTACGTAATATATATGTGCCAGCTCAAATATATATTTATTAAATACAATTTATTATGACAGGCAGTGGTTAGGTTTTCCTGCTCTATGATTTATATTAGCTTTGTTCATGCCTATTCCACGAAAATCGATGGGAAAATAAGTTCATAATAACAAATAAATGGTAAGATAGATAAGGGCATTAAATCTTTTTAATCAATTCGAAAATGGTGTACTTTACATTCAAGCGTAATCGAATTTTGTCCAATATATTTACTACATTACATTTCAGGTTCGGCATCCCATCAGATTGAAGTTTTCTGTTTTCCTAAGTACTCGAGCTCAAAGCCTAGCTAATCGATTGGTAAATGGCAAATGGTAAATGGTAAATAGTGCACTATTCTAATCGATGACTTTCTGATAGTCTCGATTGCACTTGCCTCTACTTATTTCCCGCCCCAATTGCTGCTCGATTCACGCCTCATTTGAGTGGGGCCAAAAAATGAAGGGCGACGTCAGCTTCAGAAGGGCGAGAGATTAATTATGCGCATAGCAAGTTTCTGACTGGCAGCAGGGGCAGTAGGGGGTTAAGAACGGACGGCCCTCGAACGGGGAAGGGGGATACCCTTGATATCCCCCACTTTCGGCGCACATGTGACGTGTCGGTGTTGGCATAATATATGCACTCTTATTAACAATCTCGTCGCCATTCTGACTCTCAACAACTTTGGAACCCTCCATGCCCCCTATTTCCCGGTGTCCCATCCCCGCCCCTTTGTGGCTGCTTC
The DNA here is from genome assembly GCF_016746365.2 of Drosophila yakuba. Taxonomy (NCBI): domain Eukaryota; kingdom Metazoa; phylum Arthropoda; class Insecta; order Diptera; family Drosophilidae; genus Drosophila; species Drosophila yakuba. The sequence continues at coordinate 3,823,704 of NC_052526.2, read as the reverse complement.
ATTTGGATGTGTAAACGTGTTATTTATTTTCCCTGCCCCATCTGAAGCAAGGAAAAAATAAAATGGAGAAGGAAAGCTGAATGTTGCCTTTTAAGTGGCAATAAATCAAATTGTCCTGTTCTCTGCCCTCAGGGAAGCTGAGAGGCTGTGAGGCTGGGAGTCTTGTAAAGCTGCCTGGCTCTTCAGATGGGGGCGTCGGCCTCCGGTTCGTGGGGTTGGGGGTGTGGCAGTCAGTCAGCGAGCTGTTGGCAACTTACTTTCATATTTGACTTAGTCATAAAAGGCAAAAGCGATTCGCTTCAAGCTAGCCAAAGCACTACGAATCCACACTGCAAACAAATCGCACATTCCCCTTCTCCTATTTATATTAGTGCATACATTTTTTAATAATATTCTTTTAATTATGCCCATAAAACTGTCAACTATATTGATTTACAAGGCAAACTAAGGGTTTTATCTATAAGATTTCTTTGTGTGCTGGTAAGCAAGGACTAAAGACTAAGGATCTGCTTCCCCCCCCCCCCTTTTAAGTAACTCATCTGTAAGCCACCGAAGTGTAAGTGCATGTGTATGTGTGGGTGTGCTTGTGTGTGTGTGTGTGGCATCGCGGCTTTGTGTGCTGCGCTGTTTGTTTAGCGTTCCTTAAGCTCTTAAGCTCATTTTGGTTGCGTTTTATTTGTAACTTGAGGCGCCCTACACCCACACACACATACACACACACACACCCACCGAAATACTCACACCAAAGCTGACTTTATTTATTTTAAATAAAGCTGCAAAGCAGCTGAAATATTGAGTCAAACAATTGCAAGACGACAGCTGCAGCTTCAAAATTAAAGGAAAATCCAAAGGACAAAATCCAAAAGCAAAGTATAAATGGGTGTACTGAGAAGAGGCAAAAGGTTGAGGAAAACTGAAAGGTGCTCGGTTCGGGGGCGAATTTCCGTACAATAGTTAATTCCGAAAAATGTTATCAAACAGCGACCTGCATTTTCCAAACCCGAAAAAAGCCTGAACATACAGCAAAAAATGTATCAACAAGTGTTGTTGGCAAAATACAAGTAAACCTCTCTTCGCTCCAGGGTATTTTGTGGAAAGAGCAGTTAAAACGATGAACAAAGACAAGGTAGAGTAGTAAGATAAATGATTTTGACATTTTCAAACCTTTTTGTACAATTTATGAACCTAATGGAAAAACTGCTTGTTCGCTTCGGAAAACGTACATAACTGATTGTAGTTGACAACAGCTGAAGAGATCACACACAAAAAATCTCCTAGGGTGCGCAGCGGTCCACACACTCGCGGTATTATTATGCCCCTTTATACATGCAAACAGCACCACGCCCACCGACCACCGCCCATCGCCCATTTCGGCTGCTAGTGCATGTCTTTGTGGTGTTTTGTGCGCTTAGTAACAACAGAATTTAACACCTTTTGATCGGCAGACAGCAAACGACCTGCGGGAGTGTCAGAGTGTGAGTGTGAATGTGAGTGCGAGTGCCAGTGTTTGTGTAGTTATGGCACAAAATAAATTCCTGTGAGCTTTACTGAAGGGCACACACCCTCACACCCACACACCCACACTTGTACACAGCACCAACACACATGCAGAGCAAGAGACTTGGAGACTGCGAGTCCGACTTACATATGCTCGTTATTCATAAACTTAATGCCAAAGAGAGCATAATTTTCATTTTGCCAGCGTTTTGGGTTTGGTTTGCCCCGTTTTTGGAGCCCCACCACCGCCCATGGCATCGAACCACCCAAGAATGCACTGCAAACAATAATCATATGAATTGGACTTTCATTCTATCATTTCAAAATGAATAATTTATAATTCATTATACTTCAGCAAAGTGCCCTTCAACTCTACAACATTTGCCTGGTAACAAAGCATTTTGTATGATTCTGTAATTACTCTGAATTTCTTTCACTGTCAGACTAAAGCACATAAAAGCCAAACATTACCAAGAAACAGGCAACAAGGTGCCGATGGAAAAGGGAAGAGAACAGGCTGCGGGAACAACAATAAACTTGTGTAGCTGCGTCGGTAAGTGGGAATTATATAAACATATATGTACATCAGCGAGCAAACACTCACACAACCACCGCAGTACACACACATACACATGCAAAATGGCAGCTGTTGCGGCTTCATATCGTCTGTTGAGATCGTCATTCTCCATTCGCCATTTGCTATTCCCCTTCGCAGCACACGCGGCGTATGAGTAATATGCCGAGTCGATGAGATAACTGACTGACTGAATGGCTGATGGACGGATGGCAGACGTGAATGACGTGCTCTCGATGCGAACTAATCAGCAATCGATAGAAGAGATGATTGTGAAATTGCCGGGAAGGAACATGGGGGAACCTACATACATGCATACATATATTTTACAAAATGATGAAAATTTTATTGGTGATTTTAGTCATAACTTGCCCGAAAATGATCCCAGAACAAAAACAAAGTCCTACTTTCACCAACTAATTACTAATGCTTACTATTTTTATCACTTTTGTACCGATTTTTGAAAAAAAAAAATTCGCCATTTTTTGCATTTTTGGTAAGGTAACATCATCTATTTTTGCAAAAAAAAAAAAATTGTCAAAATTTTACATATCTAGGCTGAACTGCCACTTTATAGGAAATTTTCTTACGAATTCAACAGTGTATGGCATTCTATATTTGGACAATTATTTTCGTTGTTGTAACCAAAAAACTTAATATTTTTGGGCAGAAAATTGGAATACGAATTTTTGGCAAAAATATGAATATTTTATTGGCGATTTTAGTCATAACTTGACTGAAAATGATCCCAGAAACAAAAGAATGACTGTTCTGTGCATCCTATTACCAACCTTAACGAATTCTATCATTTTCTTAGAGATTTGCACAACAAAAAAATTTCGGCATTTTTGCATATTTGCTAAGGGGTAACATCATCTATTTTTGCGAAAAATCTTAAAAATTTAACATTTCTAGGCTTGAATGCCACTTTATAGGAAATTTTCTTACGAATTCAACGGTGTATGGCATTCTATATTTGGACAATTATTTTCGTTGTTGTAAACAAAAAACTTAATATTTTTGGGCAGAAAATTGGAATTTGATTTTGAGTGTTTTATGCAGTTTACCAACACTAATAGTCCTTATATTTCGAAGCAATTCGTACAAATATCTAATTTAATCACAAATGACAAGAAACTTTAATGGAGTCAGCTTGTTTCTGCGCACTCTTTGCGAGCTTGGACCCCTGATAATCACTCTTGCTAAAGCTTAAAGGTCTTAAGGTCATGCACATCAGCTAAGTGGGAAGACCCCCCACAACCACCCCCACCCCCCTTTCCACATCCCTGCATTTGAACCTGAGGCCAGAGCGACGTCGTCGTTTTCTTATCTGCTTGTCGGGGCATTCGCTCGATTCGTATTTCAATTATGCATTCCGGCAGCATGACCATGGATGCTGCAGTGCATCCTTCTTTTCCTCCATTTCTCCCGCCCCTGGATCCACTCGGAGACCCCCAAACCCACTTTTGAACCTGCTGCAGTGCACTGAAAACTGCAGGAAAATAAGAACTATACGAGAGTGGGTCGAAATTTTCTGTTACATTCCGCATTCCGGTCATTAATACGCCATCAACAGCTTGGTAGAGCAGAACGGGTGGCAGGGGGTTAGAAAGGGAGAGAGCATAGCTGGCCAGCATCGCACTCATCGTCATAGTCATAGTTATAGTTATCGTCATAGTCATACCCTTTTCCATGGGCACACAGGGAAAAATAACTTGCTCTTCAGCACAAAGTTCACAGCGAATCGAAACTGAATACTTAAACATTGTTTACTAGTAAGAGCAACGTGTTCTATTTACTAAACTCGGTATCGAAATAAGGGATTATTTTGCTAGTTCATTTAGCATTTGGAGCCTTTTTCCCTGTTCATTGTCATGGGCACGTCACGTTGGCCTAGCCGTCTCACTTGGATTTTTTGTTGTTGTTCCTGGCCGCCGGACACGCACTGACAGACTGTGGAAATGCAGCTGGAAAAGCCACCCACACAACACCCACAAACCACCCACCCCCACAGAGCTCTGAAGCTGGGGCAAATGCGAGTGTCTGACGTTGTCGTTGTTGCCATTTGGTCTGTGGAAATGTTGCACGCACGGTCGCGCACCTGAGTGAAATAAGATGAAATGCTAATGATGGCACAACATTCAAATACCGGGGCTTACGCTCCCCAGATAAAGCAGGGATACACTCCAAATCAGTCTGAATTTAATTGTATCTAAGATTTAGAAAAATATGCCTTGATGTTAGATTCAAGCGTGCTTCTCATTGGTTTATGATGGTTTGTTCCAGCTTCACAAAATAGTTATGATAACTAGTGACCTGTTTTTTTGCCCTCAATATTTGTACCTTGTATACCATAATTTGTAGTGTTCGAATAAGTGAATAATGGAGCATAGGGCTTCGATTGACGAGATGTCCGCGGAAAACAAGCCGGCCATTTGTCCGCTGGCCGATTGTCAGGCGGTTGTGCAGCACACCCACTTATTGCGCCACATGATCAGCGAACATTTGGATTCGCGGGCGCGAACTTTGCCCTTTCAACTGCGGCTACGCGAAGTGTCAACAGGTCAGCGCACCCTGCTGATGCTCGCCTATCGCCAGCTGATCGTGGACCATGATCAGTGCTTGGCCGTGCTGAACTGGAGCTCCGATTCCCGCATCGACCTTATGGAACCGCAGTTGGACCTGCCGCCCTGCCACCAAGGATTGAGCTATCACCTGCCCGTGTTGGTGATGGTCTGCAGGACCACATGGAAGTCGCTGTTGCAACAGGACGATGAAAAGGCCTTCCAGGAAACCAGGGACCTAGCCACGGAATGGGGCACTGTCTATCTGCTGTGGCTCGTCTCACCATTTACGCGTCGTCCGGTTTATGCAAATATAGGCGTGCTGAATAGCCAGATGCAGTGCGTCGCCCGGCGGAATCGGCGACGGGTGCGCAACTTTGCCAGCCGGATGCCCATTAGCCAGTTCATCAACGGGCTGGATCCGTTCTTTATCAGCCTCAACGAGGATCAGCTCGACGAGCTGTGCGATGGCGGTGGCAACCGGGTCTCCGTCTTCTTGGAGGTCATAATCGAGGGCGAAATGTCATAGAAATGTAACCCTATTAATATGATTCGTTTAAGCGATTGCAAACATTATAGAAACCAAATAAATTCTCAAGTGACAACCCGGATTGTATGTTTGTTTCAATATTTGCGAATTTATTGCAAACCTGGCAAAAAGTAATTAACAACGTCGAGTTTATCTGGGTCTTCAGCGTTCCAAAGTTGGTTAATATGTTGAAATCAATCTGGATTGGGGCGTGGCACACTTTGGCACCTTGACACACAAATTTGGCATCGGTTTATGGCCAGGCACACATTATTGATTCCGCTTTGCCAACTTTATTGCCCCTTTTTTTCTGCCTTTCCTGGGGCATCACTGTTTTTATGGCCCGAACAGATACACCGTATTCCTCGAAGCTGCAAATGTGCCATAAATTGTTGTCCTTATGTTTTTATGTCCTGGCAGTCAGTCGACAGGACGGCCGCAGCGGGCAGATCAAATCAGATCCGATCGATGGGGAGTTTTAAGTGATTTTCCCTGTCGTTCTGAGGTTATCTGAACTAGAAGTTTAGTCCCACGTCTCTCAAGTGTTGAATGTGTTAAATTCATGTCCATATTTCAAGAGAAAACCGTTAAAAAGCCGACATCGGACACCAGTTAATGCTAAATATCGAGCAACAATAGTTGCCGGACAACCAATGGAAGCAGTGATGCGAGGTAAGTAGCAATGGGTAAATAGAAATGTCTAGAATTCTTTTCCCCAGCTTTTAGGAACGAGGAGGGAGGGTGGTAGATGTAAAAAAAAAGTACTGCCAATAATATGAGAAAAGGGAACAAAGAGTAGACAATGGCAACTGTCAGGGATGTGGGCTACTTGAGATCCCAATATAACGCGACGACATGTTTACGATGCATTTGTATCTGGGCATAACAGTCCTAACTTCCCTGCCTGCCTCCTATGTATGCTCGGATGTTGGTATTTTCATCGAGAAGCCGGGTTAGATAAAAAAGAAAGTAGGAAAGTAGTAGGAAGCAGAAAAAAAATCAGTAAAGTCGGCGCAAGGATTTGAAATTCTCATTCCATTCATTCACTAAAACCTCTGGCTGTCCGTCCGCATGTCTGTCCATTTGTAATTCCGTTCGTCCGTCCGTTCGTTCGTCTCCCCATACGTGTGCGTGCCCCAAAATCGAGAAACATCCCTTGGGTGGGGCAACAAGGACAGCGATGACGACACATAAAGGCTAAATTGAGCTTGAATGTGCGCCATGGAAGACATTGCCTGGCCAATGGACAAACACTCAAGTCATTTATCCCACCTCCAAGCATGTAAAAATACTACACGTATATCTGGCAACCACCGGAGCCTATTGAATTGGAAAACTCAATGGATATAACCATTCAATTGCGTCCTACAAGTGTATAATTACGCCTCACAAAGGAACTCTGGAAGTGGGAGTACCGATATTTGGATATGGCCCATGTCAATCTCAAACTGAATCCGTTTGCCACATCGCCTGCCACCCAGAACGTGTTAACAAGAAGGCTGGAACGTGTGCTTTTGGCCCAGTGAGTGGGAGCCATCAGGGCAAGTCGTGCTGCCTGCCAAAAGTTTTTGTTTCTATTCTGCTTCTGTTCAACCAACGAGCAATGCTGCTCATGCTGCGGGGAGTTCAGGACCCATGGTCCCATATGATACCTTTTTCAAACTCTGCACAATCTCTAAATAAATACGATAAGAAGCTAATGCAAATCCGTTTAGAATTATCTGATAGAACAAAAGTTTTTGTGTACATATTATTTTATCAAACTAGCCTTCAAGTTTTTCTATTGGAAATGTGGTTCACAAGGTATTTCAGAGCTTATCCATTTGAAGTCGAAAACTACATGGCTTCGCTCATGCCTTTTCGTTGGAGTCAAATGTGGCAATTCCTGGACAACTCTGGCCGAGATGAAGATGCCGTCCTGCCCCCGAGGGTCCAACAAAGGGACAAAACAAACGACAGACATTTGGAGAGCGGGCGCGGGATATATCACTTGCCCACTTGGGCAGCTGTCCTAAAAGGTTGTTCCAGCCAAATGAGAGAGCTTCAAGGTTGTGCCCGCGAGCCACAACAGCAATGCATTAGTGTAAGGAATGCGGTGAGTTTTCCCTTTGAAAATGACTTCTCTGGAACATGGTTAACTTTTATTTTTATAAACCTTAGGTAATCAGTAAAACAAGGCTATAAACTGAATCAGTCCTAAAGTTCTGTAGAGTTTTTGTTAATTTAATTACACGTAGAAAAGTATTAGGAATAATTTTCGGTGCACCCAAATGAGTGCAGGAGTCACGTCATCGATGGCGGGCATAATTGCAGGACAGGAATCACATGGGTAGGTCCACTTGGGCGGAGTGGGCTCATTACTGGGTGCTACAAGGTTAGACTCGATGGCGCGGTGGTAAGGCGATACAGGGCGCCCAACCCCCCTGAACTTTGAACTTAATGCACATTTAAATGCTGGCTCTTGGTTGGTCGCAGTCTGTTTGGCCAACTTTTCTGCTGACTTTTTAGACTAAAAGTCAAATATTTCATTTGGAAATTCCTAGCGACGAGGCGAGAATGAAATGTGAAATTTTCACCCATGCACACACACACACTCACAACACATAGACACCCCACATTTTTCTAACCTTGCGGAAAACCGCCCTGAAAAACCACCCCACCCAATGTGGGTGCTGCTTAAAAACTATAAATTAAGTTTACAACTTTTCCGCAGAAACTTTTTTATTTTTATTTCGCCCGCTTCGCTGTCACAGTCACTGTTATTTTCGCTGTTCTATCACAGTGTGACAAAATGGCATTGTCAACCCGGAATTGGAATCTCTGTCTCTGTCTCCGTCTCTGTCTTCACCATTTCTCCGTTTCTCCTTATCTCTGACTTTCCCAATTTCTCGATCTCTGGAAATATATGTCAAGTGTTACCAAAAGCAACTTTGACATCCATCATTTGGCATCTGTGGCACTTGTTGACCTCTGTTTGCAACACGACACAAACAGGAAGCCGAAGGCAGGGCTCTGAGGTGGGGGGAAAGTACGGGTATAGGTGCAAATTGGGTGGCCCCCACCACCCACCTGCCAGCTAATCAAAATGTCGCACAAAGTTCATTAACAACATTTTCCAGTCAATTGTCTTGTCAAGCGAAAGAGTAGGGAGAGCTCTGGCAAATAGAGAGGAAAAACTGAGGACAGCCAGCACATTTCTGCAGCTGTACGAGTATACTCGTATTTATGTTTGCACTTGCCTTGTGGCAGGGGCGTGGCCCCGCCTCCTCCTTTTCCGGATCGTTGAGGTCGTCGTCGGCGGCTCACTTTGTTAACAACTTGGCATAAAGTTGTTTGTCTTTCACCTCGCCGTTTCGATGACATCACAACGAGCAAGTGGGTAAGTAAAATCAGGAAGAGTAGAGTCCAAATGTATTGCCTAGAAAATCCAATAAGCTAATAAGCTTAACAAACTTCCCCAGGCCCATATTTAAATTTCAGTTAAGAGATTGAAATAGAACTTTTTGGAAATTTGAATTCCCCAAATTTTAAGGCTATAATTGTTATTTTTCTGAAAGTATATGTTTGTCCTATTTTTTCTACGAATCTCATACTTTAAACAACTTTTTCGGTATCAAGAAAGAAGCTGCTAGCAATAGTTCTGAGCGGTTGTAACATTGAGCATGGAGGACTGCAATTTATACAATATTCCGAAACAACTTATAGCCCAGTTCACCCATTTTTCCCATGAGGCAAAAGCCAACAGATATATCGTTCTCATGGAGTTTTCTCCATTTCCAAATTAAATTTTCCTACGCTACGGAATCCAGCGAACTAACCGTCGGCCAAGGGTGTAAAAATCAATCAAACAAAACGGACTGACACTTGGACAGACGATTAAAGGAAATGGAAGAAAGCCCGGGGAAATTCGATATGCAAGTAAACGAAAACCAGACTTTGGGTAAGACAGATGGAGAACCTTATGGATGATGGGCTGGGAAAAGTTGGGAAATGCTGCAAAAGTGGGGGGGAAATAAGTGGGGATTCTGTCATTGTTTCGGTCAAACGCACAACAACAGAGCGTTAAATTCACACAAAACGAGCAAAGATGAGTCCGCTTTTGATTCGTAACCGTAGTCCTTGCAAAGCCATTCGACCAGATCCTTGAAATTGTCCAAATACGAGACTGGGCCCATGGCGAATTTAGAGAGAGAAACTGTCCTGCGAAGGTATATCAAGTATGGTTTTCCATATCACAAATTATACATTTCATTATGCCGCATTTATTTTTATAAAATTTACAAAGTTAACTTTATATTTAGATTCCGTGGCAACTGATTTCACAATTGGCAAGGCGATGAAGTTTGCAAAACTGATTTACGCGATTTCCTCATTTTTTTCGGCACTGCCACTTCTTTAGTGTTCTCCCTTTATTCCGCAACGAGAATGGAGAATGTGTGTGCGCTAGACCAATATTTTTATGCAGGCCATTAGCAGCATAGATTATTTTTGCATATCAAATGGCCAAAAGGAGTTTCCCGCCAGCCCTTCCGCTTTCCCATTCCCTTTTCCCCATTCCCTCGCCCATTTTCCGCATTTTCCGCAGCACTCCAGCCGAGTGAATGAATCCTTCACAGCGGAGGGCACGCACAAAAGCGCAAGCAAGGCAAACAGGTCAAGGATATTATGCATATGTGAGTAGGCAAAACGAAACAAAAGAGGTGGTTCGGTGGGTGTTTGTATGAGTGGTTGGGTTGAGTGGCGGTGGGTTGTTTGGATTGTGGGTGGTGCAGCAAGGAGCCCCTCATTTTGGCTGTCATTGTCACCATCAGCCGTCTGCAGCGTCATCTTCATCTACATCGTCATTGTTGTTCGCCACTCGAAAGTCGCACAAATGAACGCGTAATTGTTTGCACATGAATACATTGAGTAAATATTTGCAAACACATTCAGCATTCCACCGGTTTTCCTTGCCTTTATGTCCGCTCCTATCACGTTTTCCTTGCGATTTTCCCCACGATTTTCAACCGGCATTCTCCTCGGATGCATCCTGAGCCAAGCTGAGCCATCATCATTTGCATGCCGGTGCAAAAGACTCGAATTGCATTGCCAAGTCAAAGAAGGCCTTAATCTGCTTACCTTGCCTCGGTGACATTTCTTTTCACACTCCCCCCACCACCCACCACCTGCCCTTCTCATTCAAGCCAGCCAGGAAAATGGAAAATCGCTGGAAAAGTTGCTTAGCTTGGCAGGGTTTTGCCTTAATTACGGCTGCCTCGACTTTGAGAGCATAAACAAATTGCAAATTGTTTATGGCATGCAAATTAATCAAATCTCTTTCTCAATTAAGCCTGCAAGCCAAGAAGCTCGAAGCTCGAAGCGAAGCGAAGCTAAGGAATTGCAATGGGAGAAGTCACACTGTACAGTGTGTACAGATGGCCAAAGAAAAAAGCAGCCGGATGATAGGCAAAGTGAATCGACAGATGGCCCGGCCGAAAAGGAAAAATATTGAAAAATGGAATAAGATTCCAAGTGAATACCAGCACTCACATAACTTAAACGCCCGTTTTTTGTGTGAGTTGTCAACTAATTGGGTACAGGAATGGCAAGAATTACTGGTTTATTGCATTTCAATTAACTCCTAAGGTATTCATCTTTTACACCTTACAGAGTTACACACCTTTCAGCTCCTTTTAAAGCGGTTTTTTGTAGTTTTATATGGGAAATGCTGACCCTCAATGATCCAAAAACGAACGATTCCCTGCGAAATGTCGCTCACATGCAATTAAATTCGCTCAGCTCAGTAATTTGGAGCTGTGAAGTTGCCAAAGTTGCCATTTCGCAGGCCGGAGGGAGCCAAACTCATGTAATTGAGTGTAAACTTGTCAGAGCATTTATTTAATGCCTAATCAAGTGATGTATAACACATGACTTACCCACTTCGCCACCTCCAACTCCACCTTCCCCTTCACCTCTATGCCTTTCGTTTCGACTATGGGTTTCGACTGGGCTGCCATGGGTTAAGCGGGCTGATGATGGGCGGCGAATCGGGTTTATTCGAAGCATGGGGGTTAAGTTAAAGTGTCAGTTGTAGCTTGTCAAAACTTGTTGTGTTGTCCAATTAGCATAATTTCTTGTCTCAACTTTGGCCCCGATGCAACAGATACGCAATTCGGATACGAAAGTATCTACGACACATCTAAATTGCCGGATGCCCGAAATTCACTTAGGTTCCCATTAAATCGTTACGGAAACACCCTCCGACTCGATGGCATTTTCTGCTCAGATGGCCTCAGACTGCCTCATTAAAGAATAAAATGTAATTATTTCAGATGTGCTAGCACGACAATTAATCATTGGGATCTAGGTGGTATTATGAGCGTGTGATGACTGTGTAAAAGCGAGTATCTCAACCATCTAGGGCAGTCGTACGTACAGCCTTTTCTTACTTTTAATCAAGTTATTAATATGTTTTTAATATATTTTCCCAATCCAGTTTGTCAGTATGCCAGACCCACTAGCAACATAGTGAATCCACCAGTATTTTTGGCAATTAGGGCAGCTACGTTGGCCACAAGCGATGTTGGGTGGCCGAAAGAGAGAAATCAACAGCTGGCGAAGAGCGAGCCAAGGTCGTTCGCCGGTCGCTCTTTAGTGCGGGGAAAACCGTTGGGGAAAACTCACCACGACGACGAGGATTTTCCGAGGCGACGAGGGCATCACACGAGCCTTTTCCGTGCGGCATTCAGTCTCACGTTGAACTCTGCTGCTGTTTGTTGTCAGCCGGCTGGTGAATTAACCCCCAGGACACACAGAAGCCATTCGATTTGGCTGAGCCAATTGAGCCAACTGAGCCAACCACTCAGCCAGCCGAAGGACGAAGGACCACGACCACGACCACGACAATTCGGGACGCGTTGTTAAAGACCAGAAGCCAGTAGCAAGAAACCAGTAGCAAGAAACCAGAGACCTCAGGTCCTAATGGTGTCCTGTGATCGTCCTGTGATAATTGTTTGTGTTTCGTGTTCCGCATAAAAGAAAAATAAATAAACACTGGAAAAGTTCGCTGATCTCTGTGCGCGATTTTCCATTATTTTCACTTGTTTTTTTTTTTGTTTTTGTTTTGTTTTGCCGGCACCAGACCACGCACACACACACAACCAGAGAGAGTGATAATGTTGGTGATGAAAATCCAATAACAAGTGAATGCAACAAATGCGCATGAAATGAAAAATTTGTCCACACAAGTGTGAAAAACCGCAAAGTAAAAATCAGATAAAACTGAGATAATCAGCGAGCGAACGAAACCAGCAAAACCCAATCAACCAAATAAGCTGAGGGCCAAAGTGCTCCGAGAACGGTTAGTAAACACAAATTGTTTGTTTTCGTGGCTTTTTCCTGTGTTTGCCTGGAATTGGGGACTATTTTCTTAGCGGCTGATAAACTCAGAAACACACAGCAAAAAAAGGCCAATACAAGTGTGTTTCCCCTCAATTTATACCCATCTGCCAACTTAATCCACGAGATCAAAAAGGACTCGTTGAGTCTCCTTGTTTTGATTACCTTTTATGTATTTTTTTAAGTAATAACCACTAACTAGTTATGTTTGGTTTTTGTGTTAAACACAACTAAGTAAGGAAATCATAGTTTAAAATGTATGTAACACACAAGTACATAAGTAAATATTGGAAAACACTTATCCGAAATGTGGACCAAACCTATTTGCAAGCTGTCAATGCCTTTGCTATTCCGATGATAAATCCTTCACGGACAAACGATGGTCGACACTCAGGACCTTTATCTAGGCAACCCAAACGATGAAAGTCCATTTTCCGGGGGGTTGCAGACTAATCAATTCCGGCACCAGAACCCAACAATAAGCAGTTGTAAATCAGGGCTTCATAAATATGGAATTGTGGAAAATAAGTGACTCCATCGGGCAGTGACAACTATTCCCATTCAATCCCATTCTTATCCTCCGTTCGCCGGAAAGTGTGACAAAGCAGGGGCCAAGACAGGACAAGGACCTACATGATTTATAAGGCACATTAAATTGAATATTCAACATAATGTAGCATTTAAATGACCCACGCACAGCGCCAAACGAGCAAATGTGTATATATTATAAGGAAAAGTGGCAGAAGGCGGCCTTGAAGGTCAACGTGGCGGTTTTTGAAGGAAAAGTGCGAAAAGAGGGCTTTTTTTGGTCGACTCCTTGCCATATTGTTTAAATGCGAAAATCGCTTAAAGTTTGGCCGGCGATTGAAATTCTTTCGCGGGGGGGAAGGAGCAAAAAGCTCCACCAAACAAAAAAAAAAGTATAAGCAAAAAAATGGCAAAAATATTCGCACACTTTGCGTGTGCGTGAGTGTGTGTGTGAGGGAAAGTAATTTACCAACACAGCACCAGAGAAAGCATCATAAATCACACGTTTTGCCCAACTACAACTACAGAAAGTGACACTCGCTGGCGGTGGGCGGTGGGCGTGGTGCGTTACGTGTCCAGGTCAAATGTCAAAAGTCAACCAATTTGGGCAACATTTTGACAGACACTGCGCTTAGCCGCCGGCTGGCTGTTCATCATTGTGCAACACCGCCAACCGATTATCGCAAGGGCGTGATGAGTTACTCGCACTCGGATTCCATCCCAAGAGGATTGGGATTACACGAGCTTCAGAGTCCCTCCAGCACCACAGATAATTTCAATTTGCAAAGGAGATCGAATTTCAAGGAAAAGCCCCAACTTTTGCGAACTTCAAGCGTCCCATATAGTAACCTATTTGAAAGCAATCAAATAAGCGTACAAACTAGAGAGCAAAATGGGTTGCTAGTCGTAAGGAATAAATATACTAATATTAGTTTCAAAATGTTAATATCTACACAAAACAGAAACATGAAAATTTAATTAAAAAGTTAACACTGTTCTGCAAATTATTAAAACTTTGATGTCAATATCCAGCCACGTAATCAATTTTCAAGTGCCAGCTGTGGATAAACTAGATTACTAACTTTTATTGAAACGAAAAGCTTATTATTTTGCAATGATTATGATTTTATACTCGTATGTAAACCCTATGGTTTATTGTTTCCATTTACTTTTCCACATCCATTTTGCAACCCAGGTAATCACTCCATGCCATCCCCTTGACCCGCAAATCATATTTTCCGGCCGTGGATTTATGGGCTGCCCTTCCGCTCGGCAAAATGTATGGTCCTGGGTTAACAAGATGTTTATAAAAATGATATTACGATTTGCCTAACCCACAAGAAGAGCCACGCACCACCATGTGCCAAGGCCATTAGACAACGCATTAATCTAATCATATGAGTTGCTCTGCCTGTGTGCCAAAAATCATGAACTCAAAAATGGTGGCCCTTTTTGGCAAAAAGTGTGGGATAAAAAGCCAACACACAGAGAGACATTTGCAAGTTGATTTATAAGCGCGCTGATGTCAGTTACGTGCAAAATGGCAGCAAGTTTTTGGCCCACGCATGGGTTAAGTGAGGTTAAAAGGGGGTTGGGGGGCGATGGGTGTGGTGTCTCACCAGCCTTCGTGTGTTGCCGGGGTGAAAGGTTACTGCCGGGGATTTGCCAAAGTCAGAGGCAATGGCAAAAGCAAAAGCAGCTCGCTACCATTGCGCAAATTGCTTGCAACACTTTTTGTCCCATTCAACGCCGCTTCATTCCCTTCCATTCCCTGACTCCCTTAGCTTGACTCCCTTGGCTTGGCTTTTATAAATCGTTTAGACACCTTTCCCCCACCTGCGCACCGCGATTTTCCACCCACCCGGATAACAACAACAGAGGAGCGGTGGCGACAACTCGAGTCAAAAGAAGCCCGAAAAACAGGAAGCCACTCCCGTTCCCATGCCCTTTGGCCCCGGATCCCCATACCCATACTCATCCACATCCCCATCGTTTCGGGCGCCACTCAAAACACATCCATCAACAGCGTATTTATATGCGAGGCAAAGGTTAAAGGTGTTTTCTTATTTTTTCACTCCTTACACTTTCTCCGCCTTATTTTGTATCCAGAAAGGGAGCTCCTAATTGTCAGGACTTTGCTTTGGCTTCAGCTTGTTTGGCCCTTGCATACTTTTGTGCGCTCGTCGCGTAATGAAGATAATTGCTGCTAAGCTGATCCTGCAGGATTTCTGAGACACCTCCGCATTCTCACACCCGTTCATAAAATCCGCAATATTGCTGGCCGGATTTTCCGGTGGGCGGGGCCGACAGCTGAGCAAAATAAGCTGGAGCTCTCATTTATTTAAATTTAACTTAGACTTGGCTAATTTCAGCAAATTTTGATGTCTTGGTTTGGTTATTTGACAATTAGTTTTCATCCTCAGGTGTACTCTTAAACAAATAAGTAAATTCGAAACTGCCGGGCTAAAGGAATACCAATTTTAAATTCAACTGCTGTTCTACACTATATATTTCCTTATTTCGCTTAATTTATTTTTTTTTGGATTAGTTGCTCACTCATTTCAGCGTTTTTAATTTGCCCGGGGCGAAGGACTAGCATTTTCAGAGCAGCATCTCTGGTTGCTTTCGAGAGGACGACCTGCATTAATTAAATTCTTTCAGGTGTTAAAAGGTGTCGAGTCTGCAGCTATTGTTAATGCAGGGTAGACGGTGAAAGGGGGAAAGGGAAAAAGGGAGAAAGGGTGTCTAATTGGTAAATGCTCTAAAGTGCCACGGCTAACGAGGCGTATGCGTAGTGCGAACAAAGTCAGAAGAGGCAAGAGCTTTTGGCCTAATCAGTGGAGAGATGTGATGCTGCTGCAGGATTTACCATTTAAGCTATACTAATACTCATCTGGACCGGTACATCCTAGTTGGATAGTCCGATTAGCTTTGCAGATTACGATTTCAATCGTGAGTTTTACCATCGCCTGCGGAAAAACACAATACAAAATGTTTCTGACAGATGTAAACATTTATGACCAAAAGACCCACGACAACAGGTAATTGTTTTTCTTATACATTTCTTTCACATTTTTGTTTCTTTTCTTCTATTTTTTTTTATGCCTATTTTTACTTCATTTGTTGTCTGTTTTCGGTCTTCTGCTGCCTCGTTTGTTGGCATAAATTTATTGTATTTGCCCGCCTTACGCATTTGCATAAATATTTTAATTTGCATTTCAACGAACACGAAAACCGAAACGAAGCCAAGCCATAAAATCCATATACCCAGAGAAAAACACAAGTATACATATGTACATATGTATATAGTAAAATATACATGCAGATCTATAGGACTGAATGAAAAAATAATAATCTGCGGAATCTACATGTATTCAAAGTGTTACAACTATCTAGTGATTATATTTGTATACAATTCTAGCAACATTTGTATGGAAATTCATTTTTAGCTGGCTAAAAAAATACAATAAGAATTATATTTCCTATCAGAACTGAATTTTCTATCGAGTCCCACAAATTGATATTCAATTTCTCATTTACCGGCGAAAAGATGTTCTTTTTTTTGAGAAGAGGGTAATTTTATGTAAAGGTGTCTTTTTCCGATGAAAACTTTGGTCGCCGATTGCCTTCACATTCAAATTTTGTTGCTCGAAATACTCATTTGCGTTTCGCAAGTAAGTTGGTTTAATATTGACTTAAGACTTTTGCTTTGCCTCCGAAATCCATAGATCGTTAAAACTTTGGCCAGGACATTGCGCATACGACACGTCGTCCCGTCAAAGTTTCCAGATTCTTATGATAGCACAAAAAGTGGGCAGGGGGCGAAGAAAACAGCGGGGAGTGGGAAAAAAACTAAGCAAACAGCCTGTGCCTGTGCGAGGGCAAATATGTTTTCATTTTCCCATACGACGAAAGGGACTCCACTCCACGGAAAGCGGACGACGTATGAGCTAAAACTTTCCATTTCAAAATATTTTCTTAGCAAGCTTCTCGTTGCGGGCGCTCTTCTTCCAGATGCACAGGACAGCAGGAGAAATGCAAAGGGAACACAAAGCAAAAAATACTAGAGCCAAACAAGTGGCGCAAAAAGCTGCAAAAAGCAGTCTCGCCTGCAGATGTCTGCTGGCCGAAAAGCCGAAAACAAGAAGGCTTTTTTGCCACCTCTGACATTTCGCCGGATCAATAATAGAATTTCGTCAGGCCATTTGCATATGCTGGCAGAAGCACAGAAGCTCTCGGCACAACAGCTTGCACAACAATGCGAACACTCAGGACAATTGCACCGAATTTACGCAATTAATACCAGATGCACATGCACTGAGATCCCGAAAAGGAATTGTAAATTTAACAAGCTAAATACTGGGCCGATTTAACAGGCATAATTCGAGAACAAAGGGTATTGGATATGGATTTATATCAAGCCTTCCGGAAATACTCGCAATGAATTATTCAGCATTCATTCAGCCTTCGGTTGGACTTTCAATTTCAATCCTTATTATTTCAACTGCCCTAAGTAATTAAGCAACAATGCGAATGCATACTTAAATACGACTCCACAACGGTTTGGAAATTATTTGTTGAACTAGTTCACTTAATTACACTAATTCCATGACTCGAGGAATATGTTCGGCACTTTTAATTGGGTTTTAGCTTTCAGATAATTAAATTTCCATAGGCTATGTTAAATTATAAATATTCAGACATAGCAGGGAAGAAGTGCACATTTAAAGCTCAAGGATAGCACAAAATAAATTTCGTAAAATGTTACCCAGCTTTTCAGCAAAATGGAGGAATACCTTTAGGGCCATACAAGTTCATCCAAAAGTGAACAATCCTTTAACAATGAAATTTACATAGCCAAGAGTCCCCAAACAATTTTCTAGAAATTAACTGGAATACCGCAACGTTTTCACAACAATCGAGAAAATACTTCTAGTCCTTTGTTGTGCAAAAAACCCGCATAATTCAATCAGATACAAAACCGAAACGAACTGAGACCAAAGGCCCACGCCGAGCCGAGCCCATCACTTTATTAGCCATAGCCATATCCACATGGCCATAAAAAAGCAAAAAAAAATAAGCACACAGAGTAATGCCCATCAAATTTGAGAATTCAATGCGGCAAAAATACTGTTCATTCTATTCCTTGCTCGGGTCTGCTGCTCTTTGGGTGCTCTGTTTATCGATAGATAATATATTTATATTTAAATAACACTTCATCATGTCGACGCTGCGTATTCGTAATATTGTTTGCTTTCATGTTTCGGCCAAGTGAAGGCAAAGCCCATGGAGCATTGAGCATCGACTTATAAATAAACTTGATCCATTGCACAGGGCAGCACACAACACACAGCACACAGCCAAGAGACATGGCCTGCCAAGATATAGGCACACACACACAATTTGCCTCGACTGTCGAGTGCGATAAATTTGGGCTTATGATTTTATCCCTTTTTACAGCCTTTTCAGGCTCGCGAAACGAAAAACGCGAGGCACATTTCCAAGTCAATTCCTCAGTTTCATTTTCATTCCGATTGTGGAGCGGGTGCGGGTGTCAGTGGGGTTGCGGGTGGGGGTGGACATCTTGCCCTGGATTCACTGGGTTTTCCCTTTCTGGGTGGTTTTTCCTGGTCAGTCATGCGTGAAACAGCGCTTCAGGAACAGACAAAACCAAGAGACATCGCATTGTCTGCCGCTGAAGAATAAATAAACTACTCGTAACAACAATAAGCGGAGCAAGTCAAGCAAATTACGCACACACAGTGACACAAATACGAGCTTATTTAGTTAACTTTGGCCGCAAACTACATAGTGAAAATCAATTATAGCAAAGCACAACTTTTCAGCATTACATGCATAAAAAATAGAAAGAAAAAATAAAAAAAAACCTTAACGGAAACACACAAATTGGTCCGTAAACAGAAAAGAAAAGAATGGAATAGAATTAACGCAAAATAGGAATAAAAAGCGAACGGATATTCGATATCCTAGGACGGCTCCTTGAAAATGAAAATGATTTAGCCCCAAGAATGGCCTAGGAATTGCTTTCTTTGAGATGAACTCGAGTGGAAGAGCAACTTTGCGGATGGAATTATCTCTCATGAAAATGTAATTGATAAATGGGCAGGGGCCGTCAGGCGATAGAAATGGAAATGAAAATGGCAATGGAAATGCGATATACGATATGCGATGTGGGATATGCGATTCTCTAAGCCCGAGCGATTGCACAAGAGCCCTGGAGAAAGGTCGCTGGCTTTGTGGTTTCACAATTGCACCGAAATCGTTGAAGTCTGGAAAAGACGCCCAGACCCAAAAACATACATACATGTATGTATCTATACGCAGCTACTTGTGAAATTTTATTATTAAATGAAGAACTTTTAAAGTAGGATTTAGTGTATCATGTGCTTAACCAAGACAAAGGGACAAGACAGAAACTATCAAACATCTCAAAATGATATAGTATCAACGGAAATCAACCAGGAAATATGCAACTTTGATTATCCAGATTCAAATTGAGTTATTATTTAACTCCAATGCCTTTCAAAATTAAATCAATTCCTCAACTCGAGGTGTTCGCAGAAGACCTCTTAGCAGCGACTCTCCAACTGAACTACAAAAACCATTAATCCCACCTCCCAATAGTTTGGCAATTATTTCGAGTACTTAAACCCTTCCAGCTCGAATTGTTGGTCTACCTATTAAGTGTTCGCACAACAGGTACCCTCTTCAATTATTCAGCAGTCAATAGTACCAGCCTCGCAGCGGGAACTCAACGAAATCAACAATAGTTGAACAATCGCTCTTTGGCGATATGACAGCAATCAAATGGAAATAAGTACGCCACATTAACTTACCAATTCAAAGGACCCAGACCCCAATGGCAAGTCGCACAATAAAAATACGAACAATTGGCGGGATATTTATAGATGCCTATATACACATACATACCCTATTTATTCGCTCACACTTGATCACTTAACGAGGCACGGATAATTCCCCACTCAATGAATCTCGAGCAGCAGGAACAACTTATCCACAGATCATCTCAATGGGTATTACCTACTTACACACGCACAAGTAAACAAATGGCCATGTGTGGGTGACTGTCCTGGCCCTTGAGCGTGTGTGTGTGTAATTATGTGCTACATCATCTTTTATGGGGGCTCAAACAACAAGGGGGCCATGCATCATTTTCTTTGCCGCTTCCTCTTAATCTTTTTGCTTTTTTTTATTGTCAAGTGTATCAAACGGAATATTGCCACGCCCCCAGGGCCGTGGTAAGTAAGCCGCCCAGCTTTTGGCCCCTTATTGCAACCACTATGTCTCTCGTTTGTTTGTGTTTAATCTCGTTTTAATGCCGTCGAGCATCATCGTAAAAATTATTACATTAAATGTCAACGCAAAAGCGAGGAACGCTGTAAAAGTTGAGGAGCACTAACACACATGCCTGCCTACAGAGAGAGAAATATTTGCAAGACCTCAAATCAGTATCATACTATAAGTGTGCAACAAAATATATATTTAAGTTTTCTTTGGCAGCACTTGTATAGTTGGCGGCTGCTATTAAACGGCTCTTAAAATTCCTCCAAATAATTTCGTTAACTTTTGAATTTTTCCCTGTGTCAATGAAGAAAGCGAAATGAGCGGAGAAATGAAAGAGGAAGAAAGATATGGGTGGATAGAGCAGGTTCACTGAAGACGATGAAGGTCTGTTGGTTTAAGAGGGTCGTTATTATTAAATTTTACACACGCACACGCACACATACACACACACTCCCAGAGATAACAATAAAGTGTGCGAATGTACGCCCAAACACACACATACAGACACACATACAGCTCGCGCACCCACACTCGCTTACAAACAATGTATACGCCACTAAAATTCAATTTTTACGAGCATAATATGTTTCAATGGCAACACACACACACACAGAGGCACACACACACTCGCACTCAACGCAGCTCAAGCACACCTTCACTTAGAGCCTGCTTTTGTCTTTGTCTTTGTCTTTGTGTCAGCCTCCGTTTAGCAGCCCACCACCCATTACCCCCCATTACCACCCACCACAATCATTTCGGAAACTGCTTTTTATGTGTGTCGCACATTATTAAATGAATTCAAGCGCAGAAAATTGCCTGCCTGCCACGCCCACTTTTGTCAATAAACTTTGCGATCCGAGCAACAAATCAAGTCCATATCAGATGGCAGACAAATTGCTTTTGAAATAATAACAGGCAAATATAATGTGCCGAAAAACAGCAACCAGTTTTTTTCATAAATTTACACTCTTTCTTATCACTCGATAAACAGCTCATTAGCTTTACAAATATGCAGAGCAAGGAAATTTGCTAAACTAAATCGAGCTCTTATATGTACAATATGTATTTCCTGTTTCTAACACGGCGATATTTAATGATGACTTGTCATACTGAAGATGATAAATAACAACACTTCAGTTTAAAGGACACAGACAGGAACAAGAGTTCGTACTTATCCTATTTATAGGCATTCTCCTCTCCAAACGGCAGTTGCATTTTCCTGTCTGATTCACTTCCGTGTGGTGTAAATAGGGCATACTTCTGGACTGATTTGAATGTTGACACGTTCTGGTACTTTGCCCCCCTTTGCCCCCCTTTCCCTTCCTTTTCCTGGCCTTATTCTCAGCTTCAGCTTATTATCGCAAGTCCTTTGCCATTTCCATACAATGAAATGTAACTAATGAGGCGTATAATCATTGTTATGTCAACAGTTTTGCTGCCTTTTGACAAACGGCACACACATACACATACAGATACAGATACAGAAAGAGAAAGAGAAGGAGAAAGAGCAAAAGAAATAGACGGACGTACAAAATATGAAGATGACAGGGCATACATTTTACGTTTTTGGGCTTTTGGACTAGAAGAAATCTTCCTGCACATGTCAATATAAATAAGCGGCAAGGAAGTGCCAAAGAAAAGCTGCGGGCCGGGAAACTTCATCATTACATTGTGTACAAGTGTAGAAGTGGCTAAAAAGAAGAAGAAGAAGGAAAAACCACCCACACAAGTACATGACACATGCTTTCCACGTAATTGCTGTGTAGGAAATAAGCAATTTGAGAGATCATTAAAAAGTTGAAGCGACAAAATAAAAACCAAACCCTCCCCTCTCCAAAGAAATAAAAAAGAGAAACTTCACGAAAAGATGAAGAGATAAAAACGCCATCAACGCTAAAGGATATTAAATGCCACCAACATATATGAGAACTTTGTTCACTTTCCTCAAAAAAATGTCTCAAATTTGCTTCTTTTTCTTCAGCCGAAATAGTTGAGCCAGTCAATTGGATTTTTGGGAGAATCAAAACAGAACACGAAAAATATAAAAGGAATGTGATTCAATGCGAAATCAGTTTATATTTCTGATTTCTTTTTGATTAGTTAGCAGCTTAGAGAAAGCCAACTGACAGTGATTTCCTCCAATAGCATTCACGGAAATTGACTCAATTGCCATGGCATTTTCATGGCAAACGGGAACCAAAACAAGCATCCAAGGCCACAGGCAACAAGAAAGCCGAATACCGAAAACCAAAAACCGAAAGCCTCAAGAACCCCACACACAACATCCAAATAAAAATAAAAAATAATACTACGAAAATCGGAGAAGAAAACCTTTCGAAGCAAGGAGAAAGAAAAACTCGTCGTCGGCATGCAGTTGAATGCACGCATTTTATGGCTCACAGTCTTTGTGGCGAAACTTCGCTTCTTCCAGCCCCCTGGGCCAGTGGGGGGTTAAGCTGGCCGGGTGGCTGGCCGGAGGTGGGTTAAGGATGGCAGGATGGGCATTTGATTGCAAGTTTGTGTGCTTTACTTTTTGGCCAGGCCAAAAGACTTTGCGTCAACAGCAGAAACAGGCGGCAGCAGCCAAAAACACTCGACAAGCGACAGGCGGCAACAAAGCAAATTTTGTTAGTGGCTTTTGCTGCCCTCTGGCTGCTGGCTAATGTACTGAGAGAAAGCAGGGATTCTACATGCTTTTGAATGGATTAAGGCTCTCAAAAATGTACGAATCAATCGATTATAGTTATTCATATAATGAAATTAAAATAATTGTCAAATATATAATATAACTCCCCCTTTAACTGCCCCCTGTTTGGCCGTCAGAATTTTGTCTAGTGTAGCCGTTCTCCTTGTGGCTTTCCTTTGGGCCCAGCTGCGTGAATGCCACTGCATTGTTCGGCACTTATTTCTGGCTTTTGTAAATAGTATTTGCATTTCATTTTCTGGTCGTGTCCTGGCCTAGTCCTTCTGCCCCCTTTGTCCCGTCCCTCTGTTTTCGCCGTGCTAGTTAGCGACTTTTCGCTGCACTTTAAATGTCATTTGTTTGCCGTTTCGTTGCGGCTGCCTTTAAGTAAATTAGTGCCCCCCTTTTGGCGCTCCTGCATCGGCCATTGTGTTTATCCAGGCGCATTCCTTTTTGTGCAGCGAGACGTACCTCTCCGCCCTCCCCCCGCCAATGCCTCCGCTCCTTTACCCTAACCAAAAACATTCACCCACTTCACTTACCCCGAACCCCGCCGGTGACGTCCTTCTTCTCGTCATCGCTGACGCTGGTCTTTGTTTCACTCGGTCGCACAGTGGCTGAAATTTGTCGTAACAAGATTTGCTTTTGATTTGGACTCGCGTCCTACATCTCCGTTTGCTGCCTCTTTTGCATTGCCCACTTGCAGCACTGAAAGAAAACAGTTTAAACAAAGTTACTACCAAATTAGGGACAAAATAATTGCGCATTTTTAACATACATACATACGCGAAAAAGCTAAACATGCTGTTTGTGGTTGCAGCCGTTAACTTTACTCGTCACTTTGCTTCCTTTAAACACAACGAATCTGTCTCTCTCTCTCTGTTTTGTGCGGTTGAAACCGCGCAAGCTGTGCCACATACTTCCACTTGAGCCCTTTTGTTTTCGCCACTTCACATTTATTAGAATCCGACTTAGTGAACACGTTCAAACACACGCGATGTATGGTTTTCCCAATAACTTTATTACGCACTAAACACTTTGCATCCGCTTCCTTCAAGAGCTTAACACAGACTGACGCCATTTTTTTCTATGCTCTCTCAGCTAAACATTCGATCTCCTCTGTTAACTGAGTAGAGGGAGAAAAAGATTAACATTCGATCTCTGCTGTTAACTGTATAGAAGGAGAAAAAGGTTAACATTCGACCTCTTCTGCTAACTAAATAGAGAGAGAAAAAGGTTAACATTCGATCTCAACTGTTAACTAAATAGAGGAAGAGAAAGGTTAACATTCGATCTCTTCTGTTAACTGAATAGAGGAAGAGAAAGGTTAACATTTGATCTGTTAACTGTCTACTGCTAACTAAATAGAGGGAGAGAACGGTTAACATTGATCTCTTCTGTAAACTGAATAGAGTGCGAGAAAGGCTAACATCGATCTCTTCTGTTAACTGAATAGAGGCAGAGAAAGGTTACCATTTGATCTCTTCTGTTAACTGATTTAAATGTTAAGTCAACAGCTGACGTTCTGCTCCTTCCTCTTATTCTAAAACACAGTGAAAATTGCCTATAGGTGTACTGAAACAAAGTAAGCCGCCATGGCTGCAAACAAAAAGATAGACAATTGAGCAAGTGCATGTTTTTCCCTGTGCATACCCGCCCCCTTAAAGCCGCCCACTTGGCATCGTGAGCGCGTGCAACATTTTTGCGTAAACAAGTTTCTTTGCGCAGCGAAATGCGAACGGCAACAGGAGCAGCGGGACAGCGGGACAGTGGGACAGTGGGACAGCGGGACAGTGGAATCCCAATTGCAGCCCTGCCGAGCCACTTGAGCCAATTAGCATTTATGGCCCAGCGGGCTGTCCTCTTGCTCCAACCGCCAACAACCGCCAACAAGCAAGACCACCCACACCGCAGAAGCCCCCAAGGACTGTTTACATACCCTCTTTTGTGGTCACGATTATCACTGTTTGTGACAGTTGTTGGACAGCCGACGAAGGCCACAGGAAAGTAAATTGACGGGGTGTTTGGCCAAATTGAAGCCCAGGATCAGTGGACTTTGTTAGCGGAACAAGGCAGCAACTAGGTGGTCACATAACTGAGGAGTGATAAAACTTTATGCACATCTAGGTAATATCCAAGTCTAAGTAATATTATGACACTGATCATGTAAGAATGCTTTCAATACAGGCGGGCAATCCTGAAGGAAATCCCCTTCAATTTGGCCATAACCTCGAGCGTTCTCATCCTTCGCGAGCATCTATCGACGCGGATGTTGAAAGCCCCACGGATTGCAATGGGGATATATATCATATTAGCCCATCTGCGCTACTGCAAATCCCATTGGAATCGAAATATGTACATATATTCGTATATATTCAGCTTTATACATATGCAAGCAGCTGAATATGCGAGTACGCCGCCATATATCTTTATCTGCACACACAGGGCTCCACACAGGGCGGTGGGGCAGCGAAACATTTCAGCGTCAGTTTTTATCTACGATGATGCATAAAGCGCCACAAAACATTCCGTTACCCGACCGAAAAACTGAAATACTGAAATGCCGAAATCCCGAAATCCCGAAATCCCAGCCCCCCACAACTCACCCTTTTTCCAGTCGACTGCTTTATTATGCTAAAAACTGTGGAGCTAAAGTGTGTTATATGGCATAATCCACTAACGAAAATTGAGCACGAATTTATTATGTTTTCGCATCTTTTTTTTTTTTTTGGTTTCCTGCCTAAACAGTATGGCAGTGTGGGTGTACCAGACACACACACACACACACAAACTCGTTCATAATGAATTATGCAAGACATTCATGGCCCACACACACTCGGAAATACTTTTAGCCCTATCAATAATTCAAACCAAACCCAACGAAACAAATAAAACAAAAAAATGAAAGCGCAGATAAAGCGATAGCCTAAAGAGGGAAAAAAAGAAGACTAAACAAACAAGAGCAGAAAGCTGCCGACTTGATGAATTATAGAAGTAAATCTGAATTGAAATATAACTGAACCGAAGTGAGCTACATCTGTATCTGTATCTGCACTCGCATATGAGCATAACTTCTCTATCAATACTAGTATGTGCATATTTAGACACCACCTCAGCCGGAATTTGAGATTGCCGATGGGGTTACTATACTATCGTGAGTGGATTCGATAGCTGAACCAAAGGATTCATCATTCATTTAAAATCATAACGTAAATGAAGCGATTTTGCGATAACTTTTAAAGTATCTAAGCATGTGCAGCGAGATATAATTTGTGAAACCTAAGGACCTAAGAATCCCAGAGATTCTCGAATTCGAAAGCTATCGATAGTCACGCTCTCATCCCGAATATTTGGCCTAATTTATATCACAAGATGTATTTGTATATCTTTCGTTTTGTGCGCCGTTATTACGAGCAAATGAAGTGCACGCCATATGAAGTGTAATATATCATCGAAAGCCGACAGACAGACAGACAAACTGAATGATGGGGCAGGAAAAGTTAGGGCAAAATCGGGGCGTGAGGCCAGGTAAATTGGCCTATATAAATAAATAGATTTATTGCCGCACTCGTCTCGTGATTGTGTGTGCATGTTTGTGTTCTTGGTAATTTATGCCGGCCAAGGAACATTTGAATTAATTTGTTGGCTTTATCAATAGTTCTTATGCACGCTTCCCACCACTTCACTTCACTTTACTTCACTTCAATTCACTTCGCTTTACTTCTCGTCTTAACTTTGCTAATAAGCTTTCGACTTAAAGCTGCAACAACTTATCGCCGACTTTTCTTGCACGTTCGCCGTCATATACGTATGTGTAGGTATTGCGGAATGGAGCCAAGTCTTAAGTAGTTTGCCGGCTTTTCTTGCCAATCTCGAGTTGCTTTTAGCCAACAAAAACTAACCGAAGAACTGAGATCACGAGCCACAGACTAGAAAAGTGGAGTTTTGTGCGGTGACTGACAAAGTACTTTTACTTAAAGTGCATTTCTACTTCTACCATTACTCTTTCTCTGCCTTTCAAGTTTTTTTGAAGTGAGCTCAAACAGTGGCGCGAAAAGAAGAGATTTTCGCGAAAGAATGGCTAAACAATGGCCGAGAAAATCAAATGTTTTCAAGCCGACTTTCCTGCGCCTCGCAGGTGAATAAACAAACACGTCTTTTAGAACCACAAAAATGAGAGATTTACAGCCATATTGCCTAATTCTAGTTACTCTACTTTATAATAATTCACTGAAGAGCAATACAAACAGAGTGGTCTTCATGTGCAGTTGGCTAAAAAGATGCCTTTTCCACCGCCCGATCGTAACTTTTCCTGATTGGATTAGAACTAAACTTCCGCAGCGATCAATGATTTCGATTTTCCATCGGATTACGAAAGTTCAGCACGCCCAGTCGTAATTTAATTACAGATTCCATTCGCCCGGCCGTGAGTTACGAATAAAGCTACTTGAACAATAATTGACTTCAACAAACTGCATTTGTTGCGCATTTATCTTGAGGCATCTGCGCTGCGCTCTAACTATTTGCACAATGGTGGCTGCTTTTCGGCTGGTGGTGGGGTTGGTTGTGTGGCTGGTGGTATAGCTGGTGGTGGAGCTGGTGGTGGAGCCGTAAAACCCCACAAAACCACTCAGGCCACCCCTCAGCATTCCCCCTTTCAGTCCAGTGAAAGCCGCTGCCGTAGAGCCGCAGAAGATGTAAAATACAAGACGAGAGCAAAAAAAAGAAGAAAATAATAAAAGTTAACTTTAACGTGGGACGAGTTGGGTTGTGAAGTGAAGTCTGGAGTACATGAGGCTTTGTTTACACATCATGGGAAATCGAGCCCCCTTGCGACGCCCCTGCAATCCCCCTGTTGCTCTCGAGCAAGAAACTGCGGTTACTGCCACAGTAACACACTCGCTTCGCGTGCACTGAGCGAATTATTTTGGTGCACGCCAACGGAGAAAGTATGAAAATCAGTGGCATTTCCTGTTTGGGTATTCTGAAGGAATGCCACGATTGGATTTGCAATTGTACGTACTGCAACATTTGTTTGGTTTTTTTTTTTGAGTGTCCCTCTTCTTGGAGTCCATCAAATTGCAATATCCGCGACAGCGACATCGACATTAAGCCCCTCACATCGATAGCGCCTGCCAGTCCTTTGTCTCTTCCTCTTCCCCTTCCCCTTCAGCTTCCCCTTCCCCTTCCAGCGCTGCCACGCCCCCTTTGAGGGTAAGATTAATGCATTTAGCCTGGCAGAAAGAGTCTTACTCCGGCGCGCCTGCTGCAAAAGCAAGCATCTTAATACTCTGGTTACACTTCAAAATGAACAGCGCCAGCTTTTGCCCTTTTTCCGCAGATTGACTTTTCCAAATACCCCCCAATTTTCCCAACCCCCTCCGCCCCTGCGCCCTCCTCTTCCAGAGATTTACCTGACTCGCTTTGCATATCGATGGCACTAACTTGCTGACTGCGGAGTAGTTTCGAACAAAGTATCGCTTTCGCAACGAGATTGATGGGCTGCTCATTGATCAGGCTTAAATAGTTTTAAATTGCGGCCCTCGGCGTCCTTTTGTTGTCTTCCCCCTGCAAACCTATTTATCCCGATCAGTTTGTCGCTAATTATCTTTGTTTACAGTAGCAATTTGTAAGGTTTTGCAGGGATTATGAGGTGGCTGTGGAAGATTCTTAATTAACTCCTTGCAAAAATTGCTATGAAGAATATTTAAATTTTCCTTGTTTTCTGCTTCATATGATTGAGATTTTTCGCGGCCCATGTTTTAAATGAGTCGTGTTGCCTTGAATGGCATTAATACCAATTTGTACTACTCGAATTGCAATCGATTCGAAAACAATTTGGCCGACAGGCCGCAAGCGCCACTCGAGAAAACTTTAAAAATCACTTTTTCAGAGTAAAAAAGTGACCAAACGGTTTCCATTAGTGCTGGGGAGTAGGTTAAATAATTGATTAAAAAGCTTGTTGATGTGGCGCAAAAATGCCGGAGTGACAAAGTTGCAATTAAATTAACATCTACATTGCAGCCAATGCAAAAAAGTACACACACACAGCAGCAGATTGTTGTCACACATTTTGTGCGCACGCAAAACTAATTGAATTATATTTAATTAATGTGACACAACAATGCACAGGAAGAGCAAATGGCAAAAAAAGAAAAGCGGTGGAAAAGTGAGTGAAAGACTCTGGGATTGCAGTAACAATTACTTGCATTTGACAAAAACTAACTCGTAAGCACGTGGATAATTTTAATTTTCTTTACCTACACACACACTCGCAGCGGAACAGTAAGGCAGCGGGAGAAAGCATTTCCCTCGCATGACTCAAACTTTCGCCGAAACTGTTTTGCTAACGACAACAACCCAAGTAGCAGCAACATCAACTCTGCCACACTGCAGCAGTTGCAGCTATAAATCTTAGCATACCGCAGGGCGCCCAGCGCCAAGGAACTTTCCCGCTTACCCGCTTTTCCGCTTTCCCGCTTTTCCTCCTGTCCGCCGAGTGCCACAATGTGGCTTAAGCAATTTGTGCAGCGACAACAGCAGCAATAACATCTCTACACAGCGAGAAATACCCACACACGGCATTTGTGTTTAAATGTTCTTATGATTCCTTTGTTTATTTCGTTTTAACTGGCTGCCTCACACGCCTCATTGTTATGCCACACACTTTTCACATAGTTGGGTACACACTTGCCCCTACTTTTCTCTCAGTGTGTGGCGAGCGCGCACAGTACGTGCTAAAAGTATGTGCACAGGACTCGCATATAGAAAGCTTCGGCATTAGTTTTTAGTTTTCGCATCACATGACGCTCGGGGGTGTCATATTGAAAAAAAATTGCTTTCAAATTGGGCCAAGCCGAGCAGAAACGTAAAAAGCAAAAGCAAAACAAAAACAACAAAAAACCCAATGAAAATGAAAAATCGCAAAAAAAAAAGGGCATCAGCCCAAAAAGGGGCAATAAAAACAAAGCACGGGAATAAAACAAAAAGCAAGGAAACAAATAGCCGCCGGCAGCAGCAACAACTACAAATTTTTGTTTCCAAATTAATTGCAGTGGTTTGCAAAATATAACAAAAAAAAATGCAAAAAATAAAAAAACAAATAAACCAAGTAGAAGATAGAGAGCCAGAGAAAGGGCATAAAAAAGGACGAAGAAGAAGTCAGAGGCAAGGTTCAGTTTTTGGTAGCCAAAGTTAAACAATTAACTAGGCTGGGACTAGTTTCTGGCCATAACAAAACAGAAACCAAAAACCAAAAAAGGCAAAACGAAGCCAGTCCGAGTGAGATATATGCAGACATGTTGACATGATGATGGGCGTGGCAGTAGAGGCAGCAGAGGGCGTGGCTGGCAGGGCTTTGTGCCCTGTGAATGATAGATGGACGAGTGTTAAATGGTTTTGGGGCAGGAAGATTTGCGTGGCGGATTCACTTGGTCCGAGTGACTAGGGAAACGATGCCACCATGAATGGCATTACACAGATGCATTGCCCTCAAAATGACAAGACACGACAGCCAAAGCACGAGCATCTGGGCGCATATGCGATTAATAGAGATTTTTTCGTCTCAGCGCACACTGCGTATACGCAATGTTGTCTCGAGTTTATAGTTTCAAGTGAAGAGTGCTGGAGTCATCAATTAGCGTGCAATGTGAAGGCCCAATTGTTTGCCAAAAGGATGTTGACTGTACCTGTGTACCTGCACGTGCTCGGCCATATTTAATGGCATGTTTATTGAACTCACTGGATGTTTAATGAATTGCAAACACATATGGCACTGGCGATGGCGCCACCCTTCAAATAAATGTACACTTTCATGTCGTACGTACCTACTCGAATATGTATATCGGCCAGTTTATTTGCACCGGCATACGTTGTGCAAATACATAATAGTGGCCAAACAAATGAAAACATCAAGTTGGCCATCGCCATCGCCATCGCGAATATCACACAATTACGTCAATCGCGAAAATTACGATAAAGGTTCGCTGCGCCTCGGGTATGCCGTATTCAATATTCAGTTTGATTACACATAAATGTGCTTGAATCAAATGAAATTAAAATTCATTTCATACCCGATTCTGTCAATATTACCCTGCTGTCTGCCGTTCGCATTGTTTATGAGGTCGCCGAATCAATTGAATTGCAAATGATTCAGATCTAACCGATTGCTCGGATGGTCGGGTGGAGTGCACTCGAGTTAAATGTGTTATTTGCACAATTGCGATTCAACACTGCAGGCTGTTCTTTTCGCCTTTTATCGCTTTTTTGCGAATTAATTAAGTAATTTTGTAGCTCCAGCTATTTATCATTTACACGCTTGCACACCGCTGCTTATACTTGATTTATCTTAACCACATTTCCCTGAAGGTTCTGGTCATGAAAATAGTACATATTTTCTTAACTAAATTCTATTAAAGCGCATCAGCATCACTTAGACTGGGCAAACATTGGCCACATATTAAAACGTTCCATCAAAAGTTGACTTGACTAGTTGGCCGCATAACAGGCCGTCGGCATTTGTCAATTGGCAAGCGAGAGAGACGGCCTCCGGCCACGCCCACTTCGCACTATATAAATTAATCAATTACAGACACACACACACACAGACATACAGACACACAGACATACGTCTCCGCCGCAGAGCAATAACATTTGCGATCCTTGCCAAAGGACGAGCAAGGAGGAGCCATCAAGCGGTGCAGCTCAGCTGTCAATTGGAGTTGTCGTTGCCATGACAGACGATTGCACAAACACAGCGGACACAGATACGCACACATACGTATGCGTGTGTGTGTGTCTGCACACCGAGGTACTCACACAGACACAAACAGAGACACATACACAGACACAGAGAAGCCCCTGTCAAGTGTATCCGGATGGTTCGCCTTTGGCTGTTTGTTGTGTGCTCGTCTATAAATCATGTTAATTACGTTATAGCAAATAATTTTCCTGCATTTCGACCCGCACATGGAGGACATGTCTTGCATAGACAGATTGTCGCTGGCATGGCGATCAACTGAACCACCGAGTCATCGAGCCACTGACCCGCCCACAGAACCACCCGCTGGGTGTGGCATTCGTTCCCATTCGCCAGTTTGGCCATGTAAAATGCATCACTTATTTGCTCGCGCTGCCATGCGGCTTTCAATATTTGTGGTCCATCGTATCGTCCAGCCATTCGCACAACCACCCGAACCACCCAAACACCCATCAAACCACTCAACCATCAAATCAATCGAGGAACTCAATGGAAGTCCAATGGTCACCGCTTCGAAATGCCGATTAAGATCCTTTATGTTTTATTTCAATGGCTTCACGGGACTCCAGATCCTTTGACGAGCCACGAGGCTCATATATGTTCTGATTTACAAAGATGGAATAAAGTAGCTGCAATTCTTAGGCTTTTAAATAAAATTTCAAATTAAATAAAAATTGTAATTTGAATTTTCGAGAGCTAATCAAAAATTAGCTTAGCTTACAAACATGTAACATTAATATGAAGCTCAGTTCGTAATTTAATTTTATTTGGCTTGACTTTCATTCGTTAAGCGGTAAGTAGTTCTCAGTTCTCAAGCTTTTTTCGTTCAAGAAAAAGATGAGCTACGGAAATTCGGGACAAGTAGTCGCTCACATTTCTATTTTGGGACAATGGAGGAGATGTTGCAACTTTAAGCAGCTGAAGTGGCAGCACTTGATGAGGAAAAGACAGTTTCCCAACATGATTCCGTTGCCCCTTTCTTTATTTTTTTTTTGTGCTTTTTTGTTTGTGGCCAACTGGCAAGTGGCTTGGCTTAGTTTCTCCGAAAACAGCCGTCAGTCCAGATATCCGGCACACAAATGCGAGACAATGGGCGATAGGCATCTTGAGTAACCTCATCATGTATCGTGTCCATTGTCATCTGCTCATTGAGGGTCAGGCTGTGTCGGTTTCGGTTTCGCTTTTGGTTTCTGGAAAAGTGTCAGTCCAATAATATGGCCAGCTACACGGCGAAAAATTTGTTAAAGTAATACTAGGTATATTATCTTCTTATTTGCCTTTTCTTTTGAAAAATAAATAAATGTACACATTTGTTCGATAAATTTCTTTGTGTGCTGGATATCTTTTCGGTGCTGCATACGTGGCTAATCCTGGGACGTATCCTCAAACATTTGTGTCCTGTCGGAAGAGTAAGTATGGCAATTGTAAGGTCAACTCTCGTGGTGGATGGGCCTCGTCTAATGCAGTGGAAAAATGATTTGACTGGGACGCTTCCGTTTTTGCGGTGGCCTCTCGACTGGTCGTCCACTCATGCCCATTGTGTTTGTGTGTGTGCCTGTGGAAATTTATGATTTTCCGAGTGACTTTGAAAATCAGGCAGCCGGCAGCAGCAGCAGCAGCATCTCTTGGCCTTTTCACTTGGGGTTTGGGCTTTTGGGCTTGGTTTTTTGCTATCCCATCTCCTCTCGCTTGACATTTCACTTTTGGGCGCTCGCCTTGCCGTTCGCCGTTTGCCTTTTCATATTTCGCATTTTATTTAGCAATCCTTTGGCCCTGCGACTGACAAACATATTCGCTTTGGCTCTTGTTGCTTGCCGCCGACAAAGGCGGCATAGCGTCAGGAATATCCTTTTCCAGCGATTTCGCAGTCCTTGGCAAGGATGCCCGCACAAAGGACTTGAAAGCCGAACACGTTCTTCGGCACTGTCCCTTCGTACGTGGTGGCGTATACGTTATTTTTTGGAATTGGGGTCGGATTTCTGCAAGGGCTCTTTAAGGGCGGAATGCGTTGAGAGGACGACCCTTAATATCCCCCCTTCTTCCCCCACTTTATAAGCTCTTCAATTTTATTCAATCTAGCTGGCACTCAAAAGTGCTTATGGCTGGGTAAGCATCGATAGTTACAGCAACTGGCACATGCACATAGTTGCGATGCCTTCCCAAGTTATTAAACATAAAAGCAAGCACTTGGCTAAAATAACTGATGAAAAAGATGTTCCTTTAATATAGACAACACTTCACTTAACACCCACCCGAATATTCGACTTACTAGTTTGGGAAGTAGAATTCACGGCTTAAGCTGCTTTAATCGCAGGGCATTTATCATTCGACTATCTCTGGCTGAAATCGCTTTCTCTTGTGTTTTTAATTATTTTCTTATGCCTCACTTAAGCCACCGCAGCTGCTTTTCCGCAGCCCGCAACCCTTTCAAGGCATATTGAGTGCTTTGTAATTTTTGCGGTTTTAAGCCTTTTCCAGGCCCCCGAGTTTAAAAATAAAGAAAGCGTATCAATAAAGGGGATTTCTTTTGGGCCAGCCTTTTTCGGGTGAAAAGCACTCCGCCCACCGCCCACCGCCCACCGCCCGCCGACCACCGCCCACAATTTTCCCTTTTTTCCGGCCTTCGGTGGCTGCCGTTGTTGTTGTTGTCGCGATTTAATCTTTGGCTGCTGTGGATAATTGCGAGCTTAAGCATGCGCATAAAAGTCATTACGTCGACTGCCGCAGAACGGGCAATTTAGATTTATTCTAATTAGTGGCCCATCCCCACCACCGACGGCAACAAAAACACGTATTTCAAATACTAATCAGTGATGCTCAAAAAAGGGCGGGCAGAGGAGGGGCGGGGCAATGAATGAGGGTAAACATTGAAAAATGTCTCGTCTTAGGCGATGAAGTTGCTTGGAAAATTAAGTTTCGACCACGAAAAGAACAAGCGACAGCTGCTGTGTTGCTAGACAAAGTCCTCTTGAACAGGGTATTCGGGTATTCTAGAATGGCTGAAATAATCATGGGTAATCTGCTGTTGGCATCACTTAGCATTAGCTTGGCAACATTTTAATCGGTAGCAGCAAGTCGATTATTGATGGTTTACTTTGTACTTTCACAAATAAGTCGCACACATTTCCAATAAGCAAGCAAATTGCCTGACTCCAACGTGTGAATTAGCGCAAAGCCCATAGCAAATTTATTTTAATTTTAAAGGGGATTCACGGAAAAAAAAGAGAGGAAAGAGACAGACGGATAGAGACGGGGCTAAAAGGTTTTCGATGTGACAACTGCTGTGCTCGATTAGGATTTGTTGTCCTTGATGACTGTGAATTGTCGACACAGAGTTCCCAAATTGAATAGAAGCCAATGAATAATGCAGAGACAAAAATAAGTTCATTGATGTATTTATGGTAAGATCTAAAATCTAGAAGTAATCTGTTGGGGCAATAATAAAGTTTGTCATTGTTGCATAGTGAAAACGAATCCCCAAAACCTCCACCCAAATCCTCCTCCCAAAAACTCCACCCAAAAGCCCACCAAAAATGAGGCATTATAATAACCTGGCGCAATGGCTAATTTCCTCACCCCTTTTCTGCCAATATCCATTACTATTTTATGGCAGCCAGCACTCAAGAACCCTATCAACCAATAATTGGCTTTCGAGTTACTTCAGCCCGCCATCGCTGGCGAAAAGTTGGCGAAAGCTTTTGGCAAATGTAAACATTGGGTAGTGTTAGCAAACATTTGGAGCCATCCAACAACCACTTTGCACCACCGAACCACCCAGCCAGCGAGCCAGCGAACCACCCAAAAGCCCAAGACTTCGGCCATATTAATTATCCACACAACGCAAACACTTTGTTGCAAAAATTTCCAACGCTGTCTCGGCCATTAAATATTTAACGCCTGCCAAAACACTAATGACAAACACTAAAGCACGACACTAAATTTGAAACGCTTTAAAATTTTATTTAAGCATCCATTAAGGGGAGTGCGATCGCAAAATAAACGCCATATAAAATCAGGCGGGGCGAAATAAATTCCACACTTTAAGATTGCGCCCCATTTGTGAGTGTTTGTGTGAATGTTTGTGTGAGTATGAGTGTTTGTGTGAGTGTTTTGCACCGAAGTGTGAGTGCTGCTGCTGGGGAGTCACTATTTTGACGGCGACGATGGGGTCACACTTTGTTTTTATTGCACGTGCTTGCTTTTAACGATTTTCCTTTGTCTCCACCCCACAAACGGACTTGCGGGCCAAAGGTGATGGAGTGCATAAGCAACTCGGACATTTGACACTATTTAAACTGTGATATTGAATATGTAAAAATTTAAATCATGCTCTAGTTTGTATTTATAATTAAAAGTAACAATCATGGACAAAGCTACGCGAATTCTTGAGTCGTCGAATGGGGTGTTTTGCAAACATTGTTGCATACTTATGGGCAAGCGTGGAAGCCAGCGAGGTGGAGCATGGCGAAGTGTCTGGGGTATCGGCACGTCGAACTGCTACCCATAGATCCCTTAAAAATTCCCTGCTAAATGGGAGGGTGCGAGAAAAGGTTGTGGAGGGAAAAGGAGAAAGGGAAAAGGATGAAGCGGTAGACAGGAGCTCCGTTTCTGTGCCTTTTTCCCCGTGCCAACGCAAGCAGCCAACGACAGCCATACAATTTTAATCACATTAAGTTCGCGCTGTCGAGAGAAAGCAAGGCGAGACTACTTCCTTCTGGCTTCACTTTCCAGTAGAGCCCCCCCCCCCCTGCCTACCCCTCAAGACCTCTCGCACACCGCCACTGTGCTTGCTTGTTTGTTTGTAATGAATATTTGCAAGTTGTGCCTTGAGTTTTCAGTGCAAACAAACTTAAAAAGTGTAGCGCACTCAAGCAAAATAAATACTTGAGCAACAACAACGACAGCGCAAGGAAGGCGGCAGCCACGCCCCTCTGTCCAACGCGCTTTTTTTTCTCGTTCTGCAAAAAATTTATTTGGTTAAGTGACTTTGCAAGCTGCTCACATGTACATGCGTGTGTGTGTGTGCTTGCTGCTCCACTGTACATGTGTGTATGCGTGTATGTGCGAATGTGTGCGTGTATGTGTGTGGTGGAGAAATGCGTGTAAGAGAGGAAGTGAGGCTTCATGCATATTGAAACAAAGTGAGTGCTCGCATTGCGTATACGCAGCGTGGAATCCAAAACAAATTAAATAAAAATAACCGAGAAAAAGGGGAAGAAGAAGGGGAAGGCAGCGAAAAGTCCGTGGGCGTGGCATCAGCCAATCATTAGCTTAAGGATTGAGCACTACAGTAAGACCAATGAAAAATGGTGCGAAATTCTACGGGGTTTTACCAAAATTGCATTACTGGATTTAATAAAATCAACTGCATGCGTTTCAGATGAGCGCAGAATGCCATTATGATGGCAGTTATGTATCGTATTTATACAAATTTTCAGCAATTTCGCAAGCTTTCAGAATTTACGATATCAGCTGCAGCATTCCGATGGAAATGGCAATGTGAAGATTAATCCACGATGCTGTGCTCTTGATAGCGATTACGCTTGCAGTGAATGCGATGCTAATGACACATTCGCAGACCTTGGCACCCAAATCCGAATCCAAATCCAAATCCGAATCCGAATACCTTCCTTCTCCGCCCCCCGCCAATCGCTAGTGCCATCCTGCTGCTCACAAATGCAAATCCGAAATCAAAAGCTCACTTCGGCTTTTGCGAGGGGGGAGGGGATTGACATGCCGCAACTTGGCGGCAAAAGTACACAATAAATTTGCATGCCACATGCACATTCGTATATGTATGCACACACACAAGCA
This sequence comes from Drosophila yakuba, assembly GCF_016746365.2. NCBI lineage: Eukaryota > Metazoa > Arthropoda > Insecta > Diptera > Drosophilidae > Drosophila > Drosophila yakuba. The sequence goes on along the minus strand of NC_052526.2, from coordinate 3,786,054 downwards.
CACTCTTTTATGAATAGAAATTGTTAGCACACAATAACAGGCAGACGGAGCGTGAAACGAGTGAAGGAAAGACAGAGGCGGCGAAAGGGGGGACATGTGCATAATGCCTAATAATCCGCATATTGTAATATCTGCATTATACGACCGGCAACCAAAGGCGAATGTCATTATGTGGCCAAAAAGCCACGCCCCCTCGTCGACACGCCCCCGCAAATATGGTGCGCAAAAATTGCGACTTAATCACGAGCGTCGTGCAACACGAGCAATCTGCGATATGCAATCTGCAAATCTGCATCTGCAACTGAGGCAAATGCCGCAAGGCAACTGCCAAAGCGCCTCAAAATCCAGTTGCTAGCTGCACAGTGGGACCAGCCAATTTAAATTAAATTTTTTATGATGAATTTAATATGAAAATGAACTTACGTTGCGAATTGATCATTTCAAAGTGGTAATAATAATTTTCCACTCGGTTTTCCTCAGTTTGCGAACTACAGTGCGTTACATGCATATCAATGCGCAGCTAAGGCGACGCCTGTTTGGCTGCCACTGTCTGAAAAGTGTCGCTGCCTTTAACCCACCACACATACACACCGCACATAGTTAACCCACGATTGCCCCTTTGGCAAGGATCCTCGTGGTCGCCAGCGGAGCATTATTCGCGCTCATGTGTGGCCTGTTCCGCTGATTCCACCGCCACCATCCCCTCCGGGCACTTCCCTCTTAACCCGTAGTCTGTTCTCTGTAGTCTGTAGCCCGTAACCCTTAACCCTTAGCCCATACACGGGCCCATGGCTGGCTGGCTTTTATGCCCGCAGATTTGGGTTAAAAGTAGCCTCCCTTGTGTATTTAATAGTATTCCAGACTCGCCTTCATCTTCTGCCAGCTGCAATTGTAATGGGTTAAGAAGAGGGGAGAGGGGTGAGGGAGGGGGCTGAGGCATTGGGAGCACAAAAAATAAAACGATGTCGTTTAGTATATTTTCCAGTTTTTTTTTCTCAGCTTGGCATGCATTCAGTGGGCAAAGGATGCTGAAGTCAAAGAATTTCCTCAGCTTCAGATACTTTTGTATGCAAATTTCTCAGTTTTCGACTTCGGAGCGAGTTTTGAATTTCTATTTGAGTTATGTAAGCATAATGTGCATACACACACACACACATATGCACACACATGCACAGCCTTTCAAAATACCACTCACATTCGCATTCCATACACTCTTGGCATTCACTCCATTCGAGGTAATGGAATTGCAAACCTCCTCGGTTATTTATTTATTTAATCTCTTAAGACTTTAATGGCCCCAGCAAATGCAATTACATTGCGAAACAAATGGTAGTGAAATAAAAAAATCTGCTCTGCGACTACCAAACGAAATTTAAATGGCAAAAGCAACAAAAGTTTTTTGCGTTATTAATTAGGCGGCATTAAATGGCATTTGGGGCCCAAGAAATGTTAGAGAAGCATTTCCAAATTGTTAGCAACAGCACAGAATTTATAATGATTACATTTTCTCTCTTCAATAACTACCTAAAAATGATGGCATTTGTTAAATTAAGAAAGTAAAATGTATGGTTAACGTCAAATCGAAAGCAACAAAACAATGCAATCGCTGTCGTTTACATCTGCAACAACCAACGAATAACAACATACATATGCTCCGATTTCTGGCCATGTAAGCAATTAAAACTAAATAAAAACTGACAGAAACTGTCATTGGAATTAATTGATCAGCAACAGGCAATCGAGTAACCGCAAACTGTATTTTCCCCCGTTTATGGACATATTTTGTGCCACAAAATTTGATTTTAATTCGAAATTTTCATGGCAACCGATTAGAAAAGTGTCTTAAAACGAAACTGAACACTATGGTGTTTCCATTTCCTTTTTTGTTTTTTAGAACATGAAGTGAAAGCCCGAAGGTGGCCAGGAAATGGGTTTGCAGGCAAAAGCAATTTGCAGTTAATTAGCAGACTAAGAGCCACAAAAGCCATCTAAAACGGCCTGAAAGTGGCAACTCGGCCGCAACAAAGATGAAATTCTCTTTCACTGGCCGAAAATAGAAACTGGCAATTGTATCAGGCAATGAAAACCTTTGCTCGATTGCCTCACAAAAGACAAGTGCAGGGGCTCAACACAGGGCATTAATTTCAACCGATTTCCCAGCACACTCCTTTGCAAATTTAGCAGCGGTCACTTTGGACTAGGAAATTGCCGCTCACATGTAAAATGGAGCCCAGTTTTGGTTCGACACGATGTCAAATTGTCAGAGGGCAGTGATGAGTAATGAGTGATCGAAATGCATTTCACAGGGGCCGTCGTAATGAGCCCAATGGCCGAATGCATCAACGCACCAAATTGACCCCTGAAGCATATGAAGCGGAAAAAACAGACTCGCATCCATCGTCCGGTAAATTATAATTGATGCTGCACTGCGCGAAAGAGTGATTTCTTTGGTAAACAATTGATAGAATCCAGCGTAAACTGTTTTATTATACTATAAAAGCTATTGTATGTTCGATTTCTCGCAGTGTACATGTGTTATGCAAGCAGCACAAGCGGTTGCTGAATTCATAAGCATACTGATTCGATCTGATTCGGTTGCAGTTTTCGCTACCTCTCACGATTGTGTCTAACCCATTCCCTCGCCACCCGTTTCTCCCAGTGTGCGAACCGTATCAGCTGCTTTTGGCCAGCTGGCCAGCCGTTATTTACAATTAATTTATGCATTACTAGGGCGATTAAATTAATCAGCGAATTACAGGCGGGCCGACCAGAGAGAATAGGCCATTCACAGGCGGAAAATAAAATTTAAGTCGCCGCCGAAAAACGCGAGAATGAAGTGAAGTGCAATCAAAAGGCGGGGAAAAGAAGCAAGTTTACGCAAAGCTTAAACCTTATTAACGCGAATAAGACAAAGACAAAGCAAGTGCTAAGATGTGGCCATAAAAAGGGATAATGTTGTTATCTGGTGAAAGATCTAAAAAAAATGGTATTCAGATTTAATGGTTGTTAAAAGGGTGCTATGTACAAACCGCATTTTCATATATTTACTCATTCATCAACCATTTATCTTTGCAGAACACACCATTCAACTTCGAACTGCAGAAGGTAGCGATTTCAGTCGACTCACTTTGGGTAAGTAAGACTTCTTTTTTTCCATAACCCACCTGACCCACTTGCGCGGACTTTCAGAGATAGTTTTCAGCCCCTTGGCTCGCTACACTCACTTATTTTGTAGAGAGCAGAGAGTTCATAACGCCAATTTCGGTTTGGCTTTCCACCCTCTTCCAGCTGTCAGTTACTCAGTCATTCAGTCAGTCAGTCCAACACTCATTCAGTCAGTCAGTCAGTCAGTTAGGCAGTCCGTCAGTCAGTCGGTTGGCCAGTAAAGTGAGCCGAGCTCAGGCGAATGATAAATGGCTGACATTGTGGATTGTAGGCAACATTAAGCGTCGTTGAAGCGCCGCAGATTGCAATCGTTGAGATTCCCGCTCCTTCAGAGAGCCACGCCCCCTAATACCAAGGCCGCCCACTAGCCAACACCCAACTGAAAAGCCGGCTACATTTGCAGTTTACAATATACCCTGCTTTTGAGGTGTAATAAATGCAGATATCAGCAACATATACAAATTTACGCTCAGTGCTCCGTGCTTTGAAAAAAATGTAAAATTTCGTTTTTATTTATATATTCTTTAGTAAATATATATATATATACTAAGCACCTAGGAAATGAGTTGGCCAAGTCAAATACCTTTCGTTTGCGCGCCAACTTCGCTCGTCAAAGTTTTCCATGTTTTTCTTTTCTGCAGGAAGCCCAACATCTGACCCCTAACCCCTGACCCCTCGACCGTCGACGATTTTGCTCTGACAGCCAGCAGCTTGTAATTTGTAATGTCGAGAGTGCCAGGTAGTGGTTCTTGTTATTGTTGTAGCTGAATGGTTCATGATTTTCAAATGAAATGCATTTGTGAACTTTTGCGGTGATTTAATGATGTGCCCGGGAAAGTGGCTCGTAGCTCGTGGCACTTGAGAATATGATTCATTTGAGCCATCCGAGTGGTGTATCCATCTAAATGGAGAACTAAGTCCTTAATTAAGCCGCGCTCGAATTGATTTGAAAACCAAAACCGATATTGTCAGCGGCCCACATTGAATTTGCGGTTCTAATTAGCTTCAATTAAGTGATTAAAAGCCATCAACCTCGATGGGAATGGGCCCCAAATACCCGTGGCCATAATTCAGGCGTCGCAAATTTCTGCCCGGGTTTTCAATCCAAACCCCCCCTTCACCATTTCAACATTTTATTGCGCCGCATAATAAATGCCAATTAATTATGACAACAACAGTAACAGAATAAAGGCAGGGAAATTGTGACAGATAAATCTGTAAATTGTCATGTGCCATAAGTGGTACGCATTTGTGCGTTTGCGTGTTTATATCTTTTGGGGATAAATAAGTTTATGGATGTGCCACCAGCCACTAGCAACAATATTGCGATGACTTTTTAATTAAAAACAATAAAATTGTTTGTCGTATTATATTGATTGGCTAGTGAAATGAATCATCGCCTGCCGACTTTCTCTCGTTTTTTTTTTTGTTTTTTCTTCAGTTTTTGCGATTTTTTCCGCTATTTACGGTGTTTATCAATTCCGGACAAATGGCTACGGCCAAAGCCAACGTAAGTCCGATTATCGGTTCAGTTCAGTGCGTGTATATATTTCGCTATAATGGCCATGATCGTTTTTCTACAGGATTTCCAGCTTATTCCCCAGTTGATGAACTGCCCGCAATTTTGGCCAGCTTAAAGGACTTTAGAAAACATATAAAACTATCAGTTTTCGCATTGATTATGTTAAATCTATTAAATAAAGACCACAAAATATTAAATACTTTTAAAACATTTTAAATTAGCACCACATATCTATAATAAACTGTTCTGGTTTTTCCCAAAAATCAAAACTCAATTTTCCGTCCAAGAATAATCAGTTTTTTGTCTACAACTAAGAAAATAGTTGTCCAAACATTGAATGTCATACACCGTTGAATTCGTAAGATAATTTCCTATAAAGTGGCGTTCAAGCCTAGAAATGTTAAATTTTGAAGATTTTTTGCAAAAATAGATGATGTTACCCCTTACCAAAAATGCAAAAAATGGAACATTTTTTTTCCGAAAAATCAGTACAGAAGTGATTAAGAGCTGCACAAAACAGTCTGCGATCATTTTTGGGCCAGTTATGGCAAAATTTCATTTTTGGGAATGTTAATTTGGTTGCTTTACACTCACTGAACATAACGATATTAAAAACTAAAAACTTAAACTATAAAGTGGTAAACGTAGTTTGGGGATTCGGTATAGGCAAGCGAAAGCCTTTCCATTTGTTGCTGACACACCGCATTTCCCACTTTCGAGGGAGCAATTCAAATATTACTCATACGCCATGCTGTACGCCATGTTGTTCGGAGTAAACAAAAAGCAATGGCCAGTTATTAGCTGGCAGTCCAGTTCAGTACGCTTCACTTCGGTGAAGCGATTTTGGTATTGGTTTTGGTTTGGGCTTCGCTTTTGCTTTTGGTTTTTTGGATCTGGTTCGGTCCCAAACTGGCCAACAAACAAATGACCGTTTTATGGCCGGCAATCAAACACAAGACCACAAATACTTAAACTTATGGATGTCTGTATATGCCAGAAGCCAGATATCGCCGCCATATGCATACACATACTCGCATATTGGATGCCTGCCATCATCATCATCGTGGCTTGGCAGAAGTTCCAATTTTTCACAGCAAAACTGAACCACAAAACATACATATATAAAAAACACATTCTTATTACAAATCGTGGCGAGTGGTGTGCCAAATGCAAAAAAGAAAAAAAAAAGAAGTAGGGAAAGAAAAAAGTATGTTTTCATTCCCATAAGTGAAAAGAGGCCGAAGGGCGGAGGGCGGCCGAAAACCCACTGACGCACTTATTTTGCGCTTTGAATCCAATCACGTACCAATTTTCCAAATTTAACCTTTTTGAGCTTGAGTTGGAGGCTCTGGCTGCCAATAAAACCATTTGCCAGAGTGATATTTATATGGCCGCGTCGATAAAAAAAAGAAGAGAAAGAGCAAATGGAGAAACGTGTTTAAGAAGAGTGCAAGCGAAAGGGAAGCGGATAAAGGATAACAAGTGTGCGGGCTAAAGACCGCAGCCCAAACGCCCCTTGAACCGCTTCAGTTGACCAAAGGCCAGGTCAGGTGCCCCAATAAGCCTTCTTCCAAAGCGCCACCATTTCCAAAAATAAAATTGAATATGATGCATAGGAATATTGAATGCAAGTTTGTTCTAGATAATGTTATAAGTTATAATTTGACTTAACCTTGCCTTGTTTTCCATATTCAGTCGATTTTCATATTCATTTCGTAGTCTGCGTAGTTGTAGCCCTTCCATCCACCCCACTCACTTGCACTCACCCACACATAGAGAATTTATTTCAAATACTAGGTAAATCTGGTTTATTAGTTATAATATCTTTCTCTCCGTGTACTACTTATGCTCTTTTCGATTCTCGGTATCTGTTTGCTTGGCTTCCATTTTGTCTGTAAGCGACACCATAAAATATTGAACGTGTTGAGCACACACACACAAGTGCCCGGCCACTCACACAGCTGCACTGGTACTTGCACACACATATGTACATACATACGTGTGGAGAAGTGGAAAAGCGGAAAGTGGAGTCGGGTGGGCGGGAAAACTCACTGACCTCGCCAATATAACCCGCCGCCCATCGATGACTTCGATTCTTGGGCTTCGAATGTTCCGCTAAAGGGCTGCGCTTTTGTTTTATTTTTACGCGGTGGCACTTTTGGCTTTTGTTGCCAACATCCTGTCTGACCCTGCCACGCCCCTCTTTGCCGTCCGCCTCATAGGCGAACTCAACTTTGACCCCCTGCGAACCCGTGGCGAGTAACGCTTCATTTTCTTTATTTCGGCTGGCAGCACGCGCATTACATTACATTACAACATGGCCGGTCGCTCCGGAGTCCATGTCCATGTCCGAGTCCTTGTCCATGTCCGTATCCATGTCCGTATCCGTATCCGCATTCGCATTCTTGTTCTGGAAAATGAGTGAGCGGGACAGCCAGTGGCCATTCGCTGTTTGCCCATTTCTAGTCAAGTGCGAGTGCGAGTGCGAGCGTGAGTGTCAAGTGAGTGTTTGAGTGCTCGGCTTATTCATGGCCAGTTGATTCGAGTGGAATGAATGCTGGATACTGGCTGTCCACCAAGTAATTGTCTGATGCGGGCTTTCGGGCCACAGAATATCAGAAACTTGATACCCGCCATTAAGTTTGGAAAACATTTATTCAATATAGCAAATTTGCATTTATTCCAGGTGTAAATAGGTTGCACTTGATAAGTAATTTAATTCAAATTTAAGAACCTACCATAGAATATGTTGCACACAATGTGCTTTCAATAATTTAAAACTACATTCTTTTCCTGCAAACGAAGTACTCGATTTTCGCTTAAAGCCTTATTGCCGCGCAGTTTTCCGCCCTGTGGCTTTCTTTTCTTTCGGCTTTCCGAGGATTTTCCGCAGCTTCTTCATATGGTTTGCTCGATTTTTCGGTACAAATTGATGCCATCTGTTCGACGTTTAATGCCGCTGGGTTTTGGCCAGCTCCCGGGCCATTTGTCGTGCAACACTTTCAGCGCTTTTTAATGCAGTGGCTGCATAATTTTAACGCTCGTAAGTCGCCTGCATTATCCGAGCCATAAATCGGACACGACTTGGCCACGCCCACACCCACGTCCACTGCTTACGGCCCATGGATTCTCCATGGATTCTCCATGGATGCGGATGCGGTGGAGCAGTTAATTTTGGCCACTGGGCAGCTCAATTTTCACACGATTGGCCCCGGCTCACATCCGTATTAAGCCTTATCCCTTCAGCCGTACATATATGCACATATATATTTTTATTCCTACCTGCAAGCCCACTCACCTGACCCGAAAGCCACTTAAGAGCCATTCAAATTACGTTTCATTACGCTTATTGAGGGGGGTTTCAGTACCAAACCTTTTTACGAACAGCAGGTGATCCCCAACTTCGGAGAGACTCGAATTGGAAATACCGCGGATAAAAAAAACTCGAATTAAATTGAGCAAATATTCATAACGTTTTTAATGCAGTTTCCACAAAGTGTTCTTCAGCATGTTTCTTGTTATCAATAAGCTGCATGATATGTAAATCTATTTATGGGGTAACTCCAAGTCGAGCAGCAATAGCGAGTGCCTTCAAAGTTTGTGGCTTTGTTTTATGGCCTCGAACTTTTGAATTCAATTTGTTTTTGGGCAGCTAAAAGTTATTGATTTAATTCGTATCTGGGGAATGCTTAATCAAAAGTACTCGGATATATGACGTGCAGTAACACCCTGTTTTCCCCAACACTTTTACAATCGGAAAATGGGAAGGGAAAAGTTGCTGGGCCATGCGTGTGTACGTGTGTGTGTGTGCTGCTCGTTAGCTCAGCTCAGTGGAGATAGTTTTCCGACTTTCCTTGTTTTCCTCATCGATTGGGGAGCCCAGTTGCTCAGTATCTGCAAGTAGTATTCATTTTCTTGTGGCCAAGTGGGCCGTGTAAAAGCTGACAGTCGTCAAGGCAACACTTTAGAGAGTCCAGTCAGATTTCGTTCGGAAGCACGTCATCAGCACTATATATATTTTTCAAGCCTTTTGTGCATATATATCTACTGTATTAAGTACGAGAATTTGGCGTTAGCCATGAGTTATACGAGGGTTAAGAAAATAAGTAGCAAGACGAATAATGAGAAGACGCCAATGGATGAGGCAGAAAAAGAGGACAATCGTCGTCGTCTAAAGCTTTTGGGTCGACTTTCGCGGGCACCCGGTAAATGTCCAGTGAGTAACTGCGATCAAGTGGTGTTCCCATCGGGTCTGCTAGTTCACCTGCTGCACAAGCACACCACTAATCCAAACACCACCGTGGTTGTCCTCTATGACGAACAACGACTGCGAAGAACCTTTAACCCAGATAGTTTCGCATACGACGAACCACAGGCGCTGACTGTACTCCTATATGCTGGCACCCAGGGTAAGCCGCACACTCGACCAGCTCGGCGGTACTTGAGTTTTTCCAATTGCGGTCTTCTTCACAATCGCCGTCAGTTCGAGCATCATTTGCCCTTGGTCCTGATGATTTGCAAGACCTCGTTGTTCTCCATGCTGCCGGACAGAAAAAGCGCCGAGAAGCTGGAGGAAAGGTTTGGCTCGCCGGAGGACATCGTATATGTCATCTGGCTGGTGGCGCCAGTCACCTCAAGTCGAATGATTTATACGCTGACCATCTTCGATCGCTACTACATACAATCGCGCAGTGTCATACGGAAAGCCAGGAACTACGTACTGCCGCAGCATCCGAAGGACTTTCTCAGTCACGATACCGATTACCTGTTGCTGCGCCACGAGGAGGCCATGGATCTAATGAGTGCCGAGGACGACGCGGATAATAAGACACCGTACATTGAACTAGAACTGCTGTTGCAGGAGGAGCCCCTGCTGATTTCGTCACGCACACCGCCGAGCGCCACACAATTGCTGAGTACTTACAAGGCAATGAGATTGAAAATGCCACGTACTAAATTGGAATTGCATAGAGATTCGCGGGGGAGACTGTCTCTCAACCGAAAGCCCCTTTCAAATCCCATGATTGTAAGTGCAGTCATCAAATCTTCACTGGCATATCCTTCAGAATCTGGTGGTTTTCTGGCCTTTGAACGGCAATGGGAACAGCGCACAAGGATTTCCACGAGGGCAAAGGTTAGAACTACAGAAGAATCAAGCGATCAAGAATCAAGCGATCAAGAATACTCCGTTGATAGTGACGTAACGGTGGCACCCAATGGAGATACTTATCAAGAGAAGCTCGATGAAGCCAAGAGTACCGAAGTAGAAGTCAAAGGCAAAGGTCCCGATATCCTGGCTCCAGAAGTTAGTCCCACAAAACTCCAACCCAAGAAAAAGGATCATAGTCGGTACAGTGATCAATTCAAAGATCAATTGGTGAAGTACGTGGTTGCAGCCGAGCGGAGAAAGGACAAAGCACAGCAGCTGTTGAAAAGCATGGAAAGCTATCTAGAGGCTTGCCGAGAAAGTGATGAAGAAGATGCTTCAAGTGAACTCAAACATTTTCTCAATGAATTCGCTGTGGAGAGATCCTTGGGCGACAAGGACTTAAGCCTGCGGTCGATCAATAAAAGAAAAAGATATATCGACTGCAAAAAAAAACGTCGCAAGAAATCCGAATCCCAGTCGCAAAAAGAGCCGTCAGAGTCACGCGAAAAGGCCGGTTCGAGTCGAGAAGCAGCGCGAAAATGCTTGGAGGAAATCCAAGAGAGTTCCATTAGGGATCTAAAGGAATCGATATTGAATTTGCGAGTACCGATCACCAATGAAGTACTGCAAACGGTTAAGGAAGCCGTGGTTAATTCGGTCAAGGACGCGGTAATTAAGGTGGCCGAAGAGACGATAATCACCAAACTAGATGTAGCGTCTGAATTAGAACTCGAAAAGGGGGAACCGGAAGTTGCAACAGAACCAACAAAACCAGAGACGCAAACTAAGAGTGTGCCGAAAATGGAACCGCAAGATGAAGCTAAACCGGAAACGGAAGCTCAAATTGAAACTGAAGGGCCACCGAAAAACTATACCAAAATTCCAGACGTTACCGTCAACATTGAAACGGAGTTCGCATCCTATTGCGATTTGTATTCAGAGCGCAATTAACATTGATTTTGTTTCGAATTTGTCATTGAAAAAATCTTAGGTCCCTTTCAACCATTTCCATTTTTGTTCCCAGAAAATTGTAAAAGTTTCAGTACAATAAGTGACCTGAATGCCACTAGCATGCCAAATAAGATTTTTATAAGAGCAGAAATGCTTTCGTTGTTTTCATTGCCATTATTTAAATTCCAGTTTCGTTTCATAGTCGCCACATAAAAATGGTCAAAGCCTGTGGAAAGTCTGTGTGTGCGATAAAGTGGGAGTTTGCGCAAGGTTTTTTGGTGTGGCAACCAAACCATTGCGGTTATCATCGCACGTTGCACTCAGCAGGAGATTTCATTCCATTTCGGTTATTTAAAATATAAAGATTTGAATTTAAAAAGCTTGCAAATGCGGTGCACGGATAACAAGTGTAGTTGTGTGCGAAAGCGATTAAATAATGCACTAATAGTGCAGTCTGACATTCATTTATGCTGCTGCAGAAATTACAGTCGAAAAAAATCCAGAGCGCATATTAAAAAATGCAAATTAAAATGTTATTTAATACAAATATTGCCATAAAACTGTTGCTAGCAGCAATAAAGGTCTTTAATACAGATTTGCAACGAAGAAAAAAGAAAAAAAACCGATAAAAATGCAGGGCGTCAGAAGATGAGATAAAAGTACAGTCCCGCCAAACTGAAGGCGATTTCTGTCAAACTGACAGACGGCTGAAAGGAGAGAAAGAGGGCGCGATAGCCGCCAAGAACGAGAAGGATAGAGCGAGGTGAGAAAATCACTGAATGAATCTCATCCGAGAGTTTTCGCACTTGAAAGCGGCCGGCAAACAAAACAAGGACACCAGGAAGTGGGCGGAAAAGGTAAAACGGGTGAAAGGGGTAAAAGGTGTGGAAGGGTGAAAGGGCAGCAGCTCCGAACAGGCCGAGTTGCCTGCAACTGGAATATCCGGCGAACAATGCAAAAAATTAACAAAAAAAAAAATTAACACAAAAAATAGCAGCGGACTTGGAAAGTTGAAAAATAAGAATGGCCGCCAACACAAATAAAATGCGAAAATGCTGGGCGACAAGAACAACAAGCATACAACAACGACATCAACGGTGGAAATCTTCTGCTCTGCGGCAGTGGAAAACTTTTGAATAATTTATCTTGCGTTGAAAGGACGTTTTCATTAAAATTCGCCAACGTATTTAAAGTGCGCGATAACTCCCAGAGTGGCGATTATTCAAGTGAGTTCATTTGCCTGCTAGGAATGCTAAATGCGAAGGTAACTCCCCGTCGAGTAGAACACAAACATATATATATAATATATATATATATAGAGTCGGTTCTGGAAAATGTGTTTCACTGGCAACCAAACTCACTTGTAGGAAAATGGGTAACAAGCCGCACTTTTAACATTATTTTCGCCACCCGACACGTGTTACTTGGTAATTGTTTTATTTAAAACGAGATAATATATCGACAATAACATTTTCCGAAATGTGAGAATTTCTCTTTAGGATAACAATACCTTTTTGTGATGATAAAGTTGCTGAAAATTATAAAATAACATTCTAATGATTTTTATGATTATAACTCTATATTTTTGTACGTGTATCCTAAATTCTACCAAAAAAAATGAAAAGAGAAAAGGTCGCGTTGCCAAACTGCAAAGGGCGAGCAGTTCGAAAAACAAATGAAAAGCGTGGTTTATGTTGCAAAATTGCTTTACATTTCAATTTAATTAACATTTGCTGTGTATGGTTCAAGCATATTTTTTACCCCATGTTAAAAATATGAGTTTTTTGATTGGGCTACACCGTGTTATTTTAATGCGCTTTTCCTGTTCGGCCATTTTTTTGGATAAATACTGTCGGCAGTTTGGTTTTTGTATTTTCCATTACAATGAAACCCAAAACATCGCAAATGTAATCAAAATTTTACTTTGTGTATTGCATACTTAAAGAAGCTTTAATTCAACATTATATTTCATTACCACTTAGTTATTGTTATTGTGAAAATTAGCCTGCTAAAGCAAGTCGAGCTTTTTGCAGACAATTTCAATGCACAGATTTAGCTCTTTTGTAGCTGGCAAATTTGTCAAAATTGAGGAAAAATAAACAATATTGCTGTCAGAAACAAAAGCATTTGAAAATCAGCTTACGGCAAGCAACACAAAGGAAAACTTTTATTTCGGTGACGGGATTTTCCAAACTATTAACTTTAATAATGGAAATATCGCAATCATGCCTTTGTGTTTTCTTCACCTTGTAGATTTGTTTTTTTTTTTTGAAATTGTTTAAGCCTCTTAATAAATAGCTAGCTCTCTTGTTGCACTTTGTTTTTACGGAGGCTTTTTGTGTTAACTGAAAAATGGCGCTTTCGCTGCTGCGCTGCATATCGCGCGTAAATATCGCAGCACATTCACATGTGCTGTGCTTATTCGGGAAAAGTGGGTGGCGATGGGCGTATTAACGCCGCTACAAACTGCACTGGGACTGGCAATTTTCTTGCGGGTACCCCACCCTGCCATTTGCATTTTATTCCGCTCCTGGGCAGCGTCGTTTCATCGCGCAATTTCCGCACAAGTGTTGGCAATATAAAAATAGCGACAAAATATTAAAGTAATTTATGTTCGCCTTTTTCCATATCATTTCTATATGCATGAGTTCGGGGCACTCACTTCAGCTGGGTAGTTTATGAAAATGCCAGCCAACCAACCAGCCAGCCAACCAACCAGCCAACCAACCAGCCAACCAAGCAACCAACTCCCGTTGCCGGCTCATCCTCTTTGTGATATATGAAATATGCATGTTGATGCTCTCGTTTGTATGCGCCAAACTGCATTTAATTCATTAAAATAAATATTTTGCAGTGTTGGATAACGGTGTCTGAGTTATGCCAACGATGATAAAGCACTCTGTGGATATATCCTGCTTGAGAGTTAAGCACAAATACTTGCCTATAAAACCAAATAGCTTGCAGTGTTGAGCAACGCTGTGTGAGGCAAATTCTAAGTGAATTCGGTTAATAATGCTGAAACGCCAGGTGCTTTGTCCATAATTGATGACAAGCTTTGGTCATCGCTTTCAATATGATTAACCAATTGCCGCGCTGAAATTTACATGAATTTACATAGTGCGGCGATAGCATAATAATGTGGTCAGCCGCAAATAGCAGCCATTACCCGAGTCACCCAGCCACCCACCTGTATAGCTAACCATCGCGTTTTTGTTGCTGTCAAAGCGCATTCCAAAATACTCATGAATATATCAGCACGGGCATTTGCCAGATTCATTTGACAGGATGTGACAGGTGGATCTTTGTTAGTACCATACACCCCTAAAGCAAATATAAATGCATATAAACCTGAGCATGTATTTGCGTAATCGATTTCTAGTTTTTCATGGCTGAAAGCAAACTATATAGTCATTATCAAACAGATGCTTTTATTTAATGTTTTTATGTTTAAAGTATTTGAAAACTTTTTATTTTTAGCCAGGCTAACTAACTTTTTCACCCAAAAGATGAGTTTCATTGTCAGCGTAGAAAAAATAATTAGGATGTTCCTTTTGGCTTTGCTCAAATATTTCCCTGCCAAATTGTCAACCAAAATGATACACAATTTGTGCTATCAAATGGCCGAGTGGCATATTTTTTTATTGTTCATCAAGTATGCAGAAAAGAAGAGAGAGAGAAAGAGGGACAATAATGTGCCAAGGGAATGGGAATGGAGAAGCAATTCAGAAAGTTAACAAATAAAATTATGCAAACGTCAACGAGAAAAAATTCAAATAAAAAAATAAAAGAGACAGGGCACAAACAAATTTGCACGACAAGCTAAAGAAAAATAAAATCTGACTTCGTAATATGCCAAAACTGTGTTCATAGTGTAAAAATGTCTATTTACATAGTCATGCATCATGGCAGAGAGAGATGGCGATATGGGGCGAGAAAGAGAGCCACACATGGGACAGGTAAGCGAAGGCGAGAGACAGGTACAAATGCTTGGTAAGGAACTACAAAAGCAACAACAACGAAAAATTAAAATATCTATATGGAAAAGTTCATAAATTTTCAAACACCACGCAAGCTGGGAAAACCAGAAAACGGGAGATAGAGTAAGAGAAAGAGACAGAGCGGAAAGGGTGAAAGAGAAGCAGCACACAGGAGGACACAGATTGCGGCAAACTATTTGCAGCGCAGCAAAAGTGAAATGCAAATAAATCCCCAAATGCCAGCACAGCCCAGTCGCAAGTACATGCAACACTAAACAACAGGCACGTTCGTCTTTAGCACCGCTCCAAAGTCTCTTTTTTTTGCTCGATTTTCCACCCATTTTCCCGCCTCGTTTGCCGGCTGAGAGATGGCCAAAAGACTATTCGCACACATATGTATGCAAAATATGCCCACCTACACGGAAAAAACCAAAAAAAAAAATATAAAAAAAGTAGAAAATAACAGACAGGCAGAAATAAAAAGAAAAAAAAACTCAGAAAAATATCTGGACACATTTTTGCCGCAAAATTCGCTTACAAATCGCTGGGCAGCAGAGTGCGTGACTTTTGCAAGTAAACACACACACACACATCTCCAGATTAATACGATTTTAATGCAGCCCACTTCTGGCGTCCCGCTGGGGAGTGAACTAGATTTAGCACCCGCAAAGTGTATTAAATTTGCAGCCATTAAGGGCAGCATTCGGTTTGCCCCATTAAAGTTTAGAAATGCTATCGCATAACTTTAATTAAAAACTAAATATGAAATGTACAAATGTATTTCGCATTGAGTTGTATTCTGTAAGCTAGCAACAAACAAAACATCAAATTGCTTCGATCCAGACTGACCTAATTTCAATGATGGCCATCCCTGCCAGATTCCCCAGGAGATTCGCCAGGATCAAAGGTTCCGCCTCGGCTGTGGGTCTCTGTTTGTGAGTATTCCCCAGCTGGAAATTGACAATTCATTGACAATTCGCTCCCCAAAAGCCCCGAGGAAGTGTGTCAAAGGGCACTAAAAATGAAAATGAAAATAAAAAGGGAGCCCATAAATGGCAGAGCTAAAGTGAAACACTTCGGGAACGTAGGAGGAGGAGGAGGTGGGCTTGTGGCACACGTGGAAGCATTTTGTCGGACCGGAAGTCGCATAATTCCAAAGCGGAAACAACTAATTTGATTGTATTTAGCACCAGTCGTGGAACCGGACGTAAGTCGGGGATAAATTGCGGGGGCTGAGGGAAAGCGGCTTAATGAGCAACTTTTAGTTGCAATTAGCAGCAGAGGAGCACAGAGGCAGGGAAGCAGCTGGAGTAGAAACATCGAGTCTAGTTGAGGCCCAAACCACAGAGCCGGCTACTCGGCTACCCGGCTACTGCGGTTTTACACATTTCACTTTCGTTGCTCGCCAAAATGTGCTAACTTTTTAATGCCCTCAACTGTTGTCCAAAGCACTCCAAATATATATATGTACATACTACCTACATATATATAGATATACTAAATAATGGCGGTGCAAACTTTGCTGATATCAAAATGAACGACTCGGGCCATAATGCTAGGCAGGTCAGTGGCTGACAGCTGCGAAACTACTCCAAAATCGACGGCCCTCTGACTCTTGGCAGGTGAAATTCTGCGCTTGATTAAAAACTTTAAAAAAAAAAACAGGAAAGCGCATTGCTAGCATTACGTTAACTAGTTTTAAACTTTGCCATCGCGTTAAAGTTGCGCAAACTCTCGGAATTAATCAAAATGAATGCAATTTTAAAACAGGCGGAGCATAGTAAGGATTTTTGAAATTTGCAATTGTCTTCAACGTAATCGATGTAATATTCAAAAAGGGAATTTATCATAGCCAACTAGACGATGTATCATGGATGCATGAAAAGCTGCACGCTGCGCAGTTGAGGGAAAGTTTGCAACTCAATTTGTTGGACATTCCGCAGAACATATCCAACATATCCATAGTTAATGATCCTCCGGTGGGGCGCAGTTAATATCGCAAACAACGGGGAAAATGGGGAAAAACTTTTGCGGATGAAACCGACTGGTGGAAAATGGTGGAAATGATAAGGCGGCGGTAGTGGGGTCTGTGCAACCGCTTTTCCAGCAAACCTTTTCGACAAGCGTCGCAGTCATAACTTTTACTGCGTTACTTGTTGTTGCTGTTATAATTGCTCATTACGCTGCCATGTGCCACGCCCACGGCCACGCCCAGCCCTAAAAACGCAACCGCTTCCCTTCCTCGGCATTTTGCAGCTTTACAGCTCGCCACAATGAAACTTTTTAGTTGATTTTATTATATTTTCCCCACTTTCCTTTCCCTTCCATTTATTTTATTTTTTTTTTTTGGTTCGGTTGTGTTTTGTTGTGTTGCGTTGTGTTTGTTTGATGCCTTCCAATGGCAGATTTCCGAAAAACGGAAACTTTTCTCTAGGCCCCAAATTAAATCGTTATAAGCATGGTCAAACAGCGAAGACCCTTAGGTGGTTCAAACATATTTCACTGGACTTTGTTCCTGTTGGGTTAGCCAGCAACCTGCAAACCAGCAACCAGAAGCGCTGAGCTTGAGCTAATTAAAATCATTTCATAAATTTGCCATTTCTTCGGGTGCACAACAAACAAAAACCGGAAAATTCCCAGAAAGTGGCATTGAAAGTGAAATTACTAGACTAGAAATGGCCCCACATTTAGGCGTTTTATGGCACTGCACGAAAAATGAATATGATGCTTGTATAAGGTAATAAATTATGAAATAATTAAATGGCACACTTTATGTTTGCATCTCATTCCACTGACCAACACTGGTATTTCATCTATCAAATATTTTCACCCATCTCAGGGCTAGCAGTGCGGACGGTTTGCTTAGGTGTTGATAGGAATGTGTATGGGTGACTGGGCGATAGGGTGTGGTTTTTGGGTGGTTGGGTGGGTGAATGGGTGGGTCAAAGAACCGGATGGGCTGTGAGAGCCTGCGGCTGGGACGCGACACGTGCAACGGGCGCGTCAAATAGGAATTCATTAACAAAACGTTACACAAAATTTTAATTAAATATTAAAACATAAAAGTTTGTCGAGCAATATTTTCGGTGCGTTGGCGACAGAATTTCGGCCATGCCCTGGGCCACTTGGGCCACTTCAGCACTTGAGTTTGAGCAGCCGAAAAATGGCCGAGAAAAGCACACAGTTTTGGGCGGCGGCAGCATGACAGCGGGCTTTTGTTGTTTTCGCTGCCTTTGGTAATAGAAAATTAAGTTCTATTTATGTGCAAAAGTTCCTCATTAAAATCGAGCAGGCAAACTTTGATTAAACTTGCCTGCCGCCTTTTATTTCCTTCGCATTTTTTCCGTTTTTTTCGTTGCTCTACAAACGTGTGTATACACTTTTCCCTGGGGCAACAGTTTGTTTTTATGCGACAAAACTTGTCGATAATTTAATTAGTAGAATTTCCTAGCCGGACACACAATGGCTGAACAATAAATGCCAATGCCAGGGTGGCGCATTGGCGAATACAGCAGACAGCAAATTGCCCATAAGGCTTGAAAGCGGCCTGAGGGGCGGTGTTTGGTGGGCGTAAGTAGATGGGCGTGGCACAACACTCGGCTACTCCACAGAAATGCTGTTCGGTTTTGCTTGCGGCCATTTAATGTATCTTTAATTTCCCCTGTGGTTCGTGTCGTACACAATCAGAGAAATATACATACACACACACGTGCACACGGCCGTGTGTGGCGCACATGGGTGTGTGCTCGTGTATGTGTGCATTTCCGTTTCCGCTGAATAGTAGTGGTTCCGGTTATTCGGGGGGATTTTCTGCAGCCCCTTTTTTTCTTGGCAAGCCGTATTTTTCGAATGTTTATGCCAGCACAATGCCAGCTAATTCGAAAAGGTTACGAATTTGGTTAGAAACAAAAAAGAACTAGGCTAAAATACGCAGTGATATAAAGTAAGTAAGCGGTTTAATAAAGAAATTTGTACGTTTCCCACATCTGTCATTCCCAACAAACTAGGTATTGATGTGAACTTCTCAGCTTGGAAGGACATTTGGTCCTTGGAATAAGTTGGCATTGGGCATAAGCCCAATGAAAGCCCCAGACAATAATAACGACTTGTAGTTAATGCCGCCAAGCCAAGAAGTCCGGGGATTTCCCAAGCCCAAAAAAAAGGCAGAGAGACCACAGAGAGATTGAGATAATACAACCCTTTTTAATTCGAGTTTAAGGCTTTTGGGCCAGGCTAATGACGCCTTTGGGGAAATTCACCATCGCTGGTCGATGGTCGATGCTGCAAGGTTATGGGCCGAAAAGAAAAACACACTCGACCAGTGCTTCCAATTAACTGTGAGCACAAGACCACTCCTTCATTATACCGAGCTGCCATTTGGGGCCAACACAGAAATCAATGCGACAACCAGAAAACTCACGAGTGCCTCAAACGGTTGCCTTTTTTGGGCCCAAAATGTATTACGCATGCAAGGTTTGGCGTCTTTATGTTACGCTGCAAAAAAAAAGAATTAAAATGGATATTTTTTTGTTTTTTTATAAATATATCAAGTGCAAGAGCGCGCAAAATACATTATTAAAATATTTAGGTGTACTTATTTTTCTTTTTTCTGTGATTAAGGAAAAGGTTTTTTTTGCAGTGCCCTGCTCTGATTATGAGGTGTGGCTGACTTTGATTTGATTGAGCGCAAAATGTACCATTCCTCAGTCTGTCCAAACATTCAGCTGCAACATCGAGGTTGTTCCGGTTTCGAAGTGGTTTTCCAACCGCCGAAAGGCGGTTTTCCGATAGATGGAGGGGGGTCTTTGCCAGAGGTGGAGAGTGGGCAGGGGGGCGTGGACAGTCCGTAATACCCTGACTAGGCGTGTTCACATGCCACGCCCATTTGACGCACACGGCAAGTGCAACAAGCTGGCAACCAGGACAGCGCCCAAAACGAAGTCAGTTGGAAAGCTCCATTGCACTGTTTTGCTGAGGGCACCCAAAATACCCACTATTACTAGTAGTATATGCTATGTATAAACATACGTAAGAAAAATGGGGGGAACATTAGAAAAAACTTGAATGTAATGACTGAATGAATGACTGTCGAAGTGTGAAATCCAGCATACCCGGAACGATGGCCAAATGCCAGGGAATGCCCAGTGCAATCGCACGGCCACGCCTGGACCCAAACTGGGGCACATCAATGGGGATTTATAAAAAATGCAAATTCATTAGAACAGCCGACGACCAGGACGAGTTGGCCGACTGAGTGCTGAGATCTCGAAAGCTCGAAAGCCGTTGGATTCGGTTCTGTTGGGGGCCAGCTGCACTACTAATTCCACTGGCTTGGCACCGGCAAACGAGTGGATGCCACAGAAATGGGGCTAGGCAGCCTCCGTGCCTCGGAGTCTCTGAACCTCAGTACCTCAGCAGCTGAGAATCTCTGAACCTTAGACACCGAGGCGTCGTGTCAGTGCCGGGTGAAAGTGCAGCGTCAGGGGCTTTCCGCCCCCTTTCCGCCATCTAACACTTTTGCCCACATTCTCGCCGGCGGCGGTGGCAGTGGCAGCATTTGGAAATTAAAAAGAACACCAACGGACCAGAAGAAGTCGAAGGAAATGTGCAACCCTAGGTTGCACATATTGACGAAGCAGATGGGATGGCAAATATGCCGCACATGGGGCTGTGTGGCATCGTCGTCGTCGGCGACTTTGAGTAGATAGGATCTTTAAATCTTTAAAAAATTCAAAAAAGTCTAAATGCCAAATGGAATGTTCAAACGTGTGCAATAATTATACTTTAAGTGCGAAAATCCGATGTAATCATTAAAAACAAACTAGTACCTTTTGCATTGAGTACTGTTTAAGATTTCTTGATAAAAATTTAATGAGTTTGAACAGGACATTTGTAGTGCTTCAGCTAACAGAGACCACATGGCAGCTTCAGTCTATCGTTTTGCGATTTTTGCAACCTCATTTCTGTGGCGTGTTTGCTGCTTTGTTGCTTTTCCCTGCTGGCTGCACACACCGCACAAGTCCTGATGTCCTGATATCCTGAAGTCCTTCGTGACTTTCTTACCTGTGCGGTTTCCAAAGCACATAAATCTCAACTGTGGCTGGCGTTTGAAGCGTCTTTTCAAGAAATGGGATTGCAAATGAAATTCAAATTCGCTGCATACTTTGCGGCGCTTATTAAACTCTAGATAAACAAACGCCCGAAAGAATAACGAAAAGAAAAACGGGATTTGTGGGCGCTGTGAGGAGGCGTGGCAGACCACTAATAGCAGCGTCTTGTTGCCACCGCAAAGCATGCTTTTCGGTTTAATGAAGCAGCCGAAGCAGCCGCAGATTCAGCAGCAGATTCTCCGAAAACTTGTGAAAACTCTTTCGCGGCAGTCATAAGTTCAATCAACATCAAATTTAATTAAAACGCTAAAAGCATCCGCCCACGCCCTCTAATGCAAAGTGAGAAAAAAGTAGTAGCCAGCCAAGGCAAAAGCACAAAGAATGCGTGCACTGTAAGAAAAACAGTTGCACACTCAAAACATTAAATCCTAAAAATGCAGCTAACAATTACATTAGAAAGTTCAAGTACAGAACGTGTTTAAGCAAAATATGCCATTGAAAATAGTTTAAATAAAGTTTCGAGTATTTCGCCGAGTGTACTGGCAATGGCCAGGAGGTCGAAATAGAGAGAGAGAGAGAGAGAGAGAGAGAGCGAAAGAGCGGGCATTAAAACGGAAATAATTGTGGTCTGGCCGGAGACCGTCGGACCGGATATGGCCAAATCCAAGGGGGCGTGGCAGTGGGTAGGTGAGCTGCTGCAGGGGCAGCGACATTTGCAACACTTTTGGTTTGTAATTAAGTAGCCAAATGGCAGACAGACAGCCGGCGGGGAGAGGGGCTGTAACTTTAGAGACGGGTCGACCGAAAGAGGATGTTAGCCATCCGCAGCTAATCATAGTTACATAACTGCTTATGGCAGAATTAACTTGGCCGCCAGCGATGGGCAGCCATTGAAATCGATGGTAAGAGCCAAAGAGATTGCAGAAATTGCAGATTGAACAGAACGCCTTAAGTGGGCAGCAGGGGGAATTTTTTAAACGTATATACCATACATATAATGAACAATTAAAACTTACTAAGTAAAAGATAAGCCAGCAGTTAATAGTTGAGAGAAACATAACTGGGAGTATTAGCAGCGAAAAGCTTGAAAGACTTCAAAACAAAGTTTACTGCCGTGCGCCGCAAAGGAATTGAAAATTTTAAAACAAAGTGCTCGACAATTTCATTAAGTTTAAATTAAAACGACTAGACAGCCAGACGAAACGAATGGCTAACACGGCAAGGAAAACTTTTGCAGACTTAAAAGCCCTCGAAGGTTAAACTTGTGTTGCCAAAAAAAAAGAGTGAAAAAAATGTTAAAAAAATGTGAAAAAATTTAGAAAACTAAAACAGAGGCCGAAATACAATTATAAACACATTTGTCTAACCATTTTTGCACTTTTATTCCTTCTTTTTTTGCTGGCCCCTTTGGCAACTTTAGTGGCATGCTCACTTTCAATTTGGCCTTCGTGTGAGTGCATGCAACACACGTGTGTGTTGTTGTTCTGTTGTTGCAACAATGGAAGAGGAGTCATGGGAGAGGGAGGTGCAGAGAGTGGGACAGAAACACAGGCACAGCGCAAATTGTGTAGAAGAAATAAAAGAAAAGTGGGAAATGCAGACAGACTCTGTTAGTGGCAAACTTTTGCTGCTTTGCAACACTTGAGCACCGGCACTCGGCGAAAGAGACGGCTATAGGGCGGTAGAAAAAGAGAGAGAGAGAGAGAGCTAAACGGGGTTAGAGTGACAGGGCTCATCCACCCACACATGCGAGTGCGAAACTAATTTAAAAAGTAATTTTTACTTCCGGCATTTACACAGCTGCACTAAGGTAACTAAGGTACAAAAAAAATGATGATAGAATCCTTACAATGTGCATCGTAAAACTCATTTTTGGCTTAGATATTTCACAAAGTGAACAACAGATTTGCACCAACTTTAGCAATAAATATTTAACAGAACAGATTTTACTTAAATAGTAGCTGTCTGCACAAAGATCAATTGACAATCGTATGGCGAATATAAACATTTAACAAAGGTGCACCATTTTTGGTAGAAAATATTTTGCTAAATTGTATCTTTGCAACCGCAACAATTGGAGTTCGAATTATTTCGAATTCCACTTTCAAATGCCACTTAAACAGACTTCCTCGTTTTGCAGCCAAAAATAAACACAGTGGTCTCCCGGTTTACTTTCTCAACAAAGCCAAATCAGAGTAAATAATAATAAACTAGCCCCATGGCAACTCTTCAACCCCTCACCACCCCTCCGCTAAATCTTCACCCCTTTGGCCCTCTGGCAACCGCAACACCGACAGCTGCAACAACATTACGTGCAACAACAATTGCTTATTTAGTGCTGGCAATCTGTGTTCGATGTGTTTCGATTGTTGTGGCCAGGGGCCGCAGGTGAAAAGTGGGCGGAAATGATGGTGGAAATGGTAGTGGAAAAGGGAGTGGAAAAGGGGATGGAAAATGGGAATCAGTAGCGGAAACTTCAGGCTCAATGGTCTTTTTTGCCAAAGCAATTAATTTACTAAAACTATGTGCGATTTGCACGTAAACCAATTTAAAATCAAAGTCCAAGTAAAGGCCAAATGCCAAATACCAAATGCCAAATGCCGAATGTCAATGATGAATGGAGTGGGCTGCGGTTATGCCTGTATAACACTCAACGAAAAAGTCCACTTTGTATTGGAATGTGAGTGCGCAAAAGTCATTAAATAAATAGCCAATAGAATTTCGGTCAGCACGTACAACTTGAACACATAGTTTTATAATAATAAATATTTGAGTGTTTTTTTGTTTGTGCAATGTGTGCAAAGACACTCAAAAGTAAACACCATAAATCCAGTGAGAGGGCAATATACATCATAAATAACAATGAGAGACATCAAGATTCGCATAATATCGAGGGTAAGCAATGATTCAACCGATAAACACCGATACTCCACTCCGTTCATGGCTAATACCAGATCTAATGCCAAGGCAAACGAAATGCGAAATGGCCAAAATATATGTATATATATAGAGCACATAAAGGCGACAATGTGGCCATAAAAGCTAAAGCAAATGCGAAAGCGAAAGACAAGGGCAAACACTCATTTCATAAGCCCGGCATCTTAATCTCGAGGTATAAACTCGTTGACACCCCTTGTCGCACCCCTCTCCCCCCGCGAAGGAAGGAAAATGCCTTGCCCTCCACGGGAAAAGTGCTATCCGCTTTTCCGCCCACGGTCGTGTGTGCCATGTTTGAAATTAATTTTACTCGCACAAAAATTCTCGCGCGCATATAATTTCATTAAGCAAATATTTTTGTGTCGCCCGCCGGCGTTACCTCTGCAGCCACGCCCCCTTTACCAGTCCACGCCACGCCCACCCCCACACACACAGCCCTAAAAACTGAAGACGCCGCAACAAAAGCGAATCAGAAGGCGTTACAAAGGCCACAGAAAGATGTGTTGCACGTGGTGCGTTGGGAAATGTTGTGCGTGGCACTTGTTTACTTATTACAATGCCTAAGTAAATGACATGGAAATGTGTAATTCAAAAGGAAAATACTTCACTTAAGATAAAAAAATAAAAACAAAATGAATTTGAGAGTGAGCTGCCCAGTAAACTTGACAATAAACCAATAAGTTATTGAGCCCAAGAAAGTCAGAAATCAATTAAATGTTTGTTCAAGTTAAGTACAAAGAATTCACATAATTATGTGATCCTTTTTTGCCCATCTTAACTGAACCAAGTAGAGATTTATCTTCAATTTTTTGCCAGCACGTTATCTTTATTTTTTTGGTGAGTTAACGACGCGCAGCCTTTATGCGATTTTAATGCCGCGAGCAACTGAATCCTTGCGCTCATAAAACGGGGCATATAACAAATGATAGACGCGGCCACGCCCCCTGCTGCTGCTACTGCCTCAAAAAAAAAACAAAAAAAGGAAGAGTAAATGAGAAGACAGCACAATTAATGCATTAAAATAGGGACGAGGATGTTGAGGCAGGAGGCAGTAGCGAAACATTTGCAGGGCCAATAAAAATGGCATTTAATGACGCCTGCAAATTTTCGAGCCTCAAATAATCCGCATAAAAATGAGCAAAAGTGCTGAATATAAAATTAATTGAAATATCTCGGCGGCGAAAAGAGACAGCGACCGAGATAAAGGAGCATTAAATATATAAAAACAGTGCCGAAGTCAAATGCCAGGGATTTTCCAGCGCCAATTGACATGCGAATTTTGATTGCCACTGCCAATTAAACGCGAAATGCTACCAAGCGATAATAAGCCAACAAAAAATATATAGCTAATACAGCTTAAAGCAATAAGAGGGGATTTTCCTTATAGTCTAAAGACACTCATAATTGAAATCGAATTTAAAAATCGAATCGCATGCTTTGAAGCGTTCTCAAAAAATATACCCCAAATTAACTTCAAGTTCAGGCAACAAAGCGTTGAATTCTGTAGTCCAAGGAGGAGAAGCACTCAGGACGACAAACCAATTAAGGCGAAGGACACAAACGAAGAAGAACTGGTGGGGTGATGAAGTAGGCAAAGAGAAATGCCACTGGGCAGTGGGCAGAGTGGAATGACGACTGAGCGAATCAGTTTGCCCATTCCGACCATCATGTTGCCCTGGCCCAGCTTATTGGCTCAGTTGGAGCAGTTGGAGCGGGCACGACGACGGTATTTCCCCAGATCCTCGAGATCACCGAGATTCCCCCAGCTCCTTACACACTCACCCTACTCACCATCCCCCACTTTCCACTCCCTGCTTTTCGCTACCACTATCCATTCCTCCATCCACCCATCCATCCATCTCAATTTACTGCGTGAGACTTTTGTCAACGCACGGCGAGAAAATGAATGCCAGCAATTGCAGAGCCCAAACGGCAAAAAAAATGACAGCGGAAAATGGGAAAAACTGGAGCAGGGGGCACTGCGGGCATTAGGCGGGCAGCAGTGACAGCCATCAAATTTGCATCACAACAATTCAGATACACAGATACACTGCATTATTCGGCCAATCAGCTAGCCAAAGTTTAAGTGTATAGCCATTTAAGCCACTTACCTTTTGTACGGATAAGTTTACTGAATATCTATATAAACTCATTAACAGAAGACCATATAACCATGTAACCATATGCCGCACTTAATTGCTTTAAGAACGAACGTATAATTGATATTAATACGTATACTTGATATAAATACGTATACTTGATATTATTACGTATACGCAGTGTTGCATTCTTATTCGGTGCAAAGAGGTAGAGGCGCATGCAAACGGAACACGGCGCAAAAAAGTGTTGCCCGAAAGGGCAATTTATACGGGTCTCTGCCGCTTTCTCCCGCTTTCTCTCGCCTCCATTGCCGCTTTCCCTTGTTTGATAGCTGCGGCCACAGTGTTGCACTTGTGTGCGTGCGCGTGTGTGTGTGCGTGTGTGGGCAAACATAAACAACAGTTACGCTCGAACAACGGGCAAAGTTGCATTTCCGCTGTAACCGTTTTCCGCACAGGAAATGCGTTCGACGCGTGTTTGAAATATTGGGTCCGAAAGTCGCAGCCCTGTGTTTTCCGCCGCCGGCATTTCTCCTGCGTTTCTCCACCTCGCCACCCGAAACCACCCCGTGCCACCCCATTTTTGCGGTCAACTTGCCAGTGGGCAGTGATTTTGCTGCCGGTTCTTCGCAACCAGTTTTCATCTCATTTGAGCGAGCATTTAATGTTCAGCGTGTTCGTCGGCTGGCAAACTGGCGAACTGCGCCCGGAAATGAGTCTTAATCCCCACGATTTTCCACCCAAAAACCATCTACGATCGCGAAAATTTCGCCGCGGAGTGGGTCTGGCTGGATTTTCCACAAAACGAGTTTGCTGCTGCATCGCAAATCATGTGTAATGGCATTAAAGTCGCAAACAAATTTTCGCCCACTGTTTGCAACAGATTAAAATCGAAGAAAAAACAATACTGCAAAAACAATGAACATTAAGTAGTTGACTTTAAATTCGATAATTACCTTCGGACTTGTGCATTTCTGATTGCCGTTCTATTTCTAATGGCACCAAATATAAATGTGTATTAAATGATTTTCCTTCTCTTGACCATTTTGCACTCGTTTCAAGTATTCCCCATCGAATCGCCTTGATTGCCACAGAACTTTCGCATTTTTCGCATATACTCGTGTGTGTTTGTATTCTCACCTTGGCCACTTGTGACTTTGATTTCAGCTTTTTGTGTTGCCCATGCTGAAGTTTGCCCCTTGGCCGAGATTCTCAACTGCCCAAAGTGAAGGTGTCCGAGTGGGGCCACGCCCCTGCCACGCCCACCGCCAACGCCACCGCCTCCATTCCCGCCTGCATACGAAATGCGCAACACATTGGCTGCACTTGAGCCGAACTGAATTCCCAGCGTTGCTTCTTGTTGTTTTTCCACCTTTTGTTTCCCATCCGCTTGTCTTAGCCACTTGACGGCCTTTTGACCGCCCTCTTTTCGCATGGCAAACAGTGAGGGAAAGCTGGGCTGTGGAAAAGCGTGCTTGTCGTGCTGCACAGAAACACAGAAGCACAGAAAACAACTCAAGGGCCAAGTCAAATATGCTGTCCTTGTGTCCTTGGGCGCGTCCTTAATTGCCGCACCTTCGTTTGCCACTCGCCTTCTGGCGATTTGTTGCGCATATCCTTCAAATGCTGCATGGTTGTTTTTAAGGTGCCAAATGCAAAAGCAATGCTGGAAAAATTATTGTAAGAGGCTAAGAGGCTAATGATGAACTTCAGTCCTACAACTTAATAGTTGGTTGGAATTGGCGCTTCGAAGTAAAACCTATCAATCAAAGCGAACTTCAATCGACGCTAGTAGAGTTGATGATTGGGGCCTAAGCCGCTTAGGCTTTGCCCATGGAAACACCCACTGAACCACCCACTGAACCACCCACTGAAGTACCCACCAAGAGAACCACCAACTCGTCCGCAGTGCAGACACGTAAAGCAACGCCCTGCCAACCGTCAGTTTTTGGGCATTTTGGCAAAAGCGATTAGTTTCGAGTAATTGCAACTTAATGAAAAGCATTCAATTGTGCAAATTAATGGGAATGTCTTCAGCATACTGAATTCCAGACATACACACTCGCAGATGTGTGTTTTAGTGCCTGTTAATTAATGCTTTGATGAACCGCACTCAACTGACTCAACTGACTCAACTGACTCAACATCCACCTGCAAAAGGCCCAAACTCCCCGGCTATTCCCCCCAATATACAAAAGCGATTTTCATCTGCGGCACTTGCGGATTTTGGCCGGAATTGTAAGCGATTGCCTTGGCCATCGAGGCGGAATACCAAATCGGTTTATCGTATCTATTTGCCTATTTTGGCAGAAAATTATGTCAAGCAATTCGAAATGCTGAGCTAAACGGCTTACGCTTTAGCCAGTCTGTGTGTGTGTGTGTTGCTCTAAACAAAAATTGTATCAAGCCAATTGGATGTCAAACGGCTTGTTTAATGCTGTTTATTCAAAATCACAAATGGGAATGCAACATAATTATTCAATACATTTTCAACTGAACGTGAACTAACCCACGTTAAACGCCCTTAAAAGCTGTCCCTGGTTTAGAAACTTTTAAGATACAAAGTCAATCCATTATGCCACCCATTAAGTATGACTTGTCCTTCTTCAATCTGCAGCTTCATTGATTGATTGATTGATTGATCGGCGAGGCAAGGACCGGGCACAAAAAAGGCAACCAAATGCAAGATGAACCCGGATCAACCGATGTCAATGCAAAACGGGGCGCCGCCTCCGCCCCCCTCGCAGCTGACCGCCCACACAATCGCCGCGTCCGCCGTCACCGCTGCCCCGCCCACCGGCTCCATGGCCGCCCCCACAGCGCTGCACTACGGCAGCGGAATGGGTGGCATTCCCACGCCCACTTCGTCCGCCGGCGGCACGGCCGGCAACTATGTGTCCATCGGCATCCTGCCCAGCATGTCGCCCGCCCAGCTGCCCCCGCTCCTCCTGCCCGCTCCGCCCCCAGCGACGACGACCTTCAAGACCACGCCCCTGCTGCCCATGCCCACGCTCGAGGACATTGAGGTGGCCAGCCAGACGGGCGGCCAGAGCGGTCAAGTGAGTAGTCTATAGTCCATTCCAGCCTATAAAATATATAGCATTCATATAAAAGTAGTATAGTAGACGCATTGAATTTGTGTTTGATAAAAGATATCTCTGCATAAGTAATTACTTTTAACTTGCAACACCTTTGTGCTCTTTGCAGGTGGTCGTGTCCTTGCCCCAAACTTCGATGGCGCCCCCGGGCATTTTGAAGTACCCCACGGCGGGCTATGTGAACGACTCGATGGCACCGCCGCCCAGCCTGCCGCTCTCCATGTCGCTGCCCCATCCGCCGCCGTCGCTGCCGTTGCCGCTGCCATTGCCGCTGACCTCCATTGCCGGCAGCAGCGCCGGCAGCAACAACAGCAACATCAGCAGCAGCAACATGAGCAGCAACAGCAACTGCGGCACGCTGAAAAGCAATGCGAAACTGTTGCCGCTCCAACTGATGGCCACGCCCCCCAGCCGCAAGGAGCCGCTCACAGCCGCCCATCCGCAGGCGGCATCGATTCAGGCCCAGGCGCAGGTGCAGCACCAGCTGCAGCAGCAGCAACAACAGCAACAACAACAGCAGCAGCAGCAACAGCAACGGCAGCGCAAGCGGCAGGGATGGTGCTCCTGTTTCAGTTCGAGCGCAGGGGGTGGAGTCGCTGGTGTTGTGGGTGGTGGTGGTGGTGGAGGGGAGAGCGGAAAGACGCCACCCGGATACGGCAGCAAGGAGAAGGAGAAGAAGAAGAGCCGCAAGGCCACCTCGCAAACGGTGTGGTCCGCCCTGCTGACAAACCTGGGCATCTGCATGCTGCTGCTGGCCTACACACTGCTGGGTAAGCAAATGCCAATCCGAGTTGGCCTAATTAATTCAATAAATTAGCCAGCGGATTTCACTCACACAGTTGTCAGCAACGGCAAATTAATTTCATTTAATTTCATTTAATTAATTGGGAAACGGGCAGAGAGTCGGGCTTGCATTTCAACAACTAGAAATAGATAGCACATAAAATCATGTTCAAGATGCAGCGATTGAAGCGCAGCTTGTATTACTGATACGAGTGCTTAAATTGGCCTAATTACAGTTAATAATCTTCGGTAATATGAATAATATACACACTACAATTTAGTTATAGTAGCTATAGTTAGGTGGCCTGAAGGAGCACTGTCCGTGACAGGCACTCACATATCATTTGTATCTGTTGTAGCATTTGTATTTGTATCCGCCGTCTGTTTGTGCCAGTTGCCATTTCATTGTTGCGGCCACCCCAATTAACGCGGCATCTTCTTTCGGCCACGCGCTCAGCTCTCAGCTCATTTGCGCTTTTTTGCGGTGCGTGTGTCAAATACAGATACATTTACAGATACAGATACATTTTCGGATGCGGATGGGCTTACACTAGCGGATAGCATTACTGTTTGCACGGATGCTTAATGTATCTCGTCACAGGGTTCGACGTTTAAATTAACCAACAACAGAAGATGGGCGGAACGCCGCCGCAGCCGCCGCACGACAACGTGATAAATTTAATTAATCATTCGCTGGCATACAACCCCCTTCCCTACTTCTTCCCCTCGCTCCCATCGCTTCAAAAACAAACGTCAAAATGGCGGCCGCAGCGCCAAAACTTATGTATCACTCACACTTTGAAAGGAAAATGCGCGTATTTCCGGTACAGTGGACACTGGCATTAGTTTTCATCTGTACTCTGCAACAAATTATTGCCGCATTTCGGTACAAAGTAAAAGGGTTTCGTGACTACTCATTATTTATTGAAATATGTTTTCATAAATTTATATTTCATATTGCTGCAGAAACAACCACTGTGGAAAGTAAATTCATCTCGGGCTGAAAGATTGGCATAAAAGTATAGCGCAGTCATGTTTATGAGCGGGTATTAGGCAACCAAAAGGCGACACTTGACGCGGACTGACTCGCCTTCCCCGCCACCCCCGAAATCCATTTCCATCTTCGTCGCATGCCCCGTATCTCAGCCACTTTCTCCGACTCTCAGCCCCTTTCTCTGAATCACAGCCCCCTTCTCCTGATTCTCTGACGGTGACGGCTGCTTTGACAAGCGATGGTAGGAGACACAACAGCCACAGCAGCAGCAACACCGACACAGCGGCAACATGGAAAAACACAACACACATGCGGCGGAAATACTTTAAACAAATCGAAAAATTCACACTTGTGTGTGCGTGCGACAGCTGGGCGAAAAAGTTGTCCCTTGTTAGGAGGAAATCATCAAAATGACACAAACAATTATTTAACTTTCGCTAGGCCGTGCGTGAGAGCGGTGACGTCACTTTACACACACACGCACACACATGACAGATGACTTACACCCACACACACATCCACCCACCCTGCCATTTTTGTTACAGCCAAAGTTACAAGTTGAACAAACAGGTCTATTTAAATTGAGAAAACTCTGCAGTTGCGAAAACCTTTAATTGAAATATGCTAGCTAGAGAATGCAAAGTTCCAACCACAATAATAAATGCTTTTATGCCCAAGTAGTGACTGCTGATGACAGGAACTAAAGACAATTTCCATTTGACAAATGCATAATTACCGATACATTGGCCTGATATAAATTTCCCGCTCAATAAACAATAATCCCATGTCAGATTTTCCAGAGCGAGGAAAGCACAAGCAAACTGAGAAAATAGCATGTGTCAGTGCTTCAGATTTGTGTCCGGCTCATCATCTTGGCATTTTCCCATCCGATCTGATCCGATCCGATTTTCCACCATCCAACATCCACTACCACCATTCATCGTGTTTTATTTTGAACTTTGACATGTGTTGGCTTTTGGCGAGGACATCAACTGCTCATTTCACACACATTCAACGCAGGCGACGTCAAAAAATAAATGGAAACTTTGTTGGTAGGCAGAAGAAGGCGGAAAAACTTTTCAAAAACTTGACAAAATGTGTCACATGTAAGCGTGTGTGTATTAGTTGGCAGCATTAACATTAAATGAGTGACAGGAATCAACACTGGCGCTTTCAAAGGACCTTGTCCTGTGGGAATTCTATCGATTGGATGCAAAAACGTGGCAGTTCAGCTGAACTTAAAACAGGCCCAAAAGTGAAGTAAAATGTGCAGAATGTAAACCTACTTCACTATTTTTGATAGATTAAACGGCGTTTGCTGTTGCACTTCCCACAGCATTTCATTCTTTTCTAGAATCCCCCATAAATTAGCCCCAACATGGCCAAGAATCCTGCCATTCAAGCGTGTGGCTGAAACAGGAAGCTCTTAACTTGGCTCAGAACGATTGCAACACCTTCGAGGTGGTTTATGGCCCAGACCCTATCTCTTCCCCACCTGCATCCTTTCTCCGCTCCCTTTTGCTATACGAAACAAATGAGTTAGCGTTCATATTCTGCTGGAAGTTTTGCGCCCATGACATGCACCGAAAGAAAACTCGAACTTTCTGTAAACTTTCAATTGGTAAACTTTGCTGATAACTTGCTGAGTTCGCTTACTTTGTGGTCACAAATATTGAAGCACTTTGCTTGGCAATTTCTGGCAGTGTGGCATTGCTGATGTTTGGCCTTTGTTCGCAGGATCCTTCATCTTTTTGACCATCGAGAACGAGGACTCGGCTTTGCTGCATCAGCAGCACACTCTGGCCAGCACCAAGCGCAATTTGGCTGGCCTCGGCATTGGCGCAGCGGGAATCGGGAGCAGTATCTATCAGCAGCAGCAAAGGACACCGCATCAGCAGCAACAGCAGCAGCAGCAACATCAGGCGGTACAGGGACGTCATGGCGACAATGACACGATGGCCGCTGCAGCGGCAGCTGTCGCCGCGCAGGGAATGTTGGCCGGAAGCGCCACTGCCGGCGGCCACAATCCATTTGGCCAGCCCGCATCCAGTGGCGACTTTGTGTACGGGCTGGACGGCATGGATGCTACCGATCTGGAGGCGGGAGGAATGCCGCAGTTCGCCCTCTCGCCGGACACCTACGATGTGCGGCAGCGGACCATCGAGAATATCTGGGACATCACCGTCTCGCTGAACATCCTCTACAAGGAGAACTGGACAAAGTGAGTACTCTTCAACGCTAAAAAAGCATTAACTAATAAGTTAAAGCAAGTATTTCGATGTGTTAACTAAAAAGTTGGGTATCCTTGTAAACTTGATCTACTTAATCGGATGCCCCGTGCGTATACTTGATGTAAGCAAACGGGGTGTATACTTGATTTCATATGTGCTTCACTCATTCCTCTCTCTTTCTTTTTCTCTCTCTCTCTCTTTCTCTCTCTCTCTCACACACACTCTCTGTTTCTGTATCTCCCTCACAGATTAGCCGCACTTGAAATAGCCAAGTTTCAAGACCAATTAATCAAGAGACTGAACGAGGATGTTATGCTGCAATTATCGCACGACGATGTGGCCAACGCTCCCGCCTCCTCCTCCTCCTCGTCGTCGGGCGGCTCTGGTGTTCCGGGTAGCAACAATCCGGCCACGGAAGCCGTGCTCCTTCACACACACTATCACCATCATCGTGCCGGAGGCGTTGGGGGCGTGGCAGTGGGCGGAGGGCCGCCGCATGAGTGGAATTTTGCCAAAGCGTTTTTGTATTCGCTGACCGTTTTGACCACAATTGGTAAGTGCCAGTGGCCTTCTGCCTTCGCAGACACAAATGGGGGACTTTTCATCCCCTTCCCCATACCCATGCCCATAAGGGAGATGGAAACAATGACCCACACACCCAACGATGGCTGTGGGCCATAAATTTGATGTTCCAGCAACGGAAATTTGTTTTACTTGAATGGCGAGTGCGCTCGTGTTTGCTGGATACCAAAGGCCATAGCGGCTGACACTGCAAAAAAATGCCCATCGTTCTGTATTTCATACAAATTATTGTGATGTGATTATTATGGTGATGTAACGAATGCAATTAGCTGCATCTGTTGAACGCAATGCGCTGGATAGCATTTTTATCCCTGCTGAGTGCCGTTTTTGAGAGTGTATAAAAATGGGAAAAAGGGTTGGTGGCGATGAGGGGGGCAAGGGGGGCTATGGGCATGACCCGTACACCTTTTGACACCATCGCATGAGTGCATTTGGGGCCGCAGCGACTGCTGTTGTTGATGGCAACCAAGGAGAATAGCGGAGTGGCCAAAAGGGTGGCCCAAAAAGGGGATATGTAAACGGGTGGCTCGAAAAGTGGTGGCTGAAAACGGTGTGCAAGTGGTGGCCACTGGCCAAAAGTAACCTCCGGGTTCGCGTAGCGAGAAGGGGGAGGTGGGAGGGGACTTGATGATGATGCGCTCCCATGGTCACATCCATGGTGCAGGTTCCACAACGCAGCCAGAGTAATTTGTGCCATAGGAACTGCAGTGGTAATTGATTGATGTGCGCGCTTAAAGCGGGCTTAAAGTGTTATCGTTACCAGACAACGATTACTTATCGTTGGGATTGCAGGTGTCTATCGAAAAAAACGAACATTGCGATAGCTCTAATGGATAAACGTCTTTTGCTCATTAAATGTTTAAAAATAGATAATTTAAAGAGGTTTTTGCGAAATAGATTTCCAGCTCTGTACCTTCAATTACCGAAACTTATTCGATAAGTCTTCGATTGCTGACTCTGTCGAGGATTTCTCAATTGGCATTTGTCAGCAGCAAGTGCCTCGAATCTCTGGCCAATTTTAAATATTGGTTTGTGGAGGGCCTAAACTTTTAAGCCTCCCCCCACCTTTCCCTTCGATTTTCCTCTGTAGCTTGGTAGCCACTTGCCGGATTTCCCAGTACGTTTTCCATGTACGTTTTTCCCTCTCACTTGGATGGTAATTTCGTAGGCCCAAAAAAAAAACCAACGAGAGGAGACAAAAACCAAGCCGAAAGTCAAATATTGATAGAGCAAAACAACAAACGAAGCTATTTGCTTAGCCCGAATGGCCACACACAAACACTCACATTCTTCGGTTTTATGTCCGCACACATATGTATACATATATGCAAGAATACATCGACACGACTTTCCACTTGTGAAAATGCTATAAAATAAAATTTGCAAAAATTTTCTGCTGATCTTGGCAGTTGATGCCAATGCCAAAAGGCCAGAAAGCAAATATAGGACCTGAAAACGGTCCCCACCATCCATCCCATTACTAACCCACCATCCCCCCTCTCCCGACGCCCCTGCAAGTGTGCATAAAAAGGGGCGGTGTTGGTTGTTTGCGGGTGGAGGCGGGGCAGTTTGCAATTGCGTTAGTCAGCAGACTGCCAGGACATTTATATTAACATGACATCCTGCCATCTCGCCACCCACTTCTTGTCCTTGTCCCTGCTTATTATTATTATTATTATTATTATTATTATTGTTTTTGTGGGTTGTGCTTATTTTTATTTTTGTTTTCTTGAATTTTTTTGTTTTACTTTTTGGCCAGCTTCATTGTTCTTGGCCGGGCAGCCCGAACAATATGATTATGATTATTGGCCCGTGCCTCTGGCCAGAGGACTAAGCCACTTGAGCACTCGAATGCAGCGCCACATTTTCAGCTGCCTTACTCGGCAGTAATTTGGGCTTTCAAGTTTGCTAGGCTATTTGTCAGAGGCTACGCTTTTTTTCGAAAACCGAAAAAGGAGGTATAGACATAGTTAGCTATGTTTATTAGCAGCAAAGCGAAAACGCCGATTGAAAATATTCGATTTTTTACGACAATTTTTTTTTCCGATTTTTTGATCAAAAATAATTTTTTTTCCGATTTTTTGATCAAAAATTATTTTTTTTCAATAACCACAAAAGTAGTTGTCGAAAAGTAAAATGCCACACCTCGTTGTATTCGTAACAAAATCCATGTACATACATTAAAATGCTAATTTTTGGCAATTTTTCGGAAATTTTTATGATGGTACGTACCCCTTATCGAAAATGCAAAAATTTGTTAAAATTGTTTTTTTTGAAAATTAAAAAAGTAGGGACACACATAGTTAGCTATCTTTATTAGCAGCACAAAACAGTTTTTGTTCTAGCTGTGCGATCATTTATGGCCAAGTTATGGCGAAAACGCCGATTGAAAATATCCGATGTTTTACAAAAATGTTTTTTTCGATTTTTTGATAAAAAATAATCCGTGTTTTTTCGATAGCAGTAAAAATAGTTGTCCAAAAGTGGAATGCCATACCTCGTTGAATTCGTAACAAAATTTCAAATACACCTGTGCTCAAAAAAGGAAAATGTAATTTTTTGCCATTTTTCGGAAATTTTGATGAAAATTAAAATATTTGTCAAATTTTTGAATTAGTTGAGTGCATAGCTTGAAAGCACTTTTTTTTCGAGAGTATCAGCCAGTTGGGCCTTCTTCAGCTGGCCACATCCTTGTTGCTGGCGTGAGTTCTATGATTGTCTTGGGCATAAATGCGAATTTATAGTCCGACCAGCTCCTTCTACTGCCTTCCACAGCCTCGAGATGCCTTCTGCTGTCGCTGGCAGAATATATAGGACCCCGGATCGGGATTGGCCAATCCCCTGGACGGCAATAAGACAAGTAATTTAGTTGCAAAATAATTTTAAATTTCATTTTCCATTTGCACACACAGGCACACACACAGAAAGAGACTGAGGCTCCATTGCCACATCCACATCCTCCACATCCACTATCATCAATTGCGCATCTTTGGGGCCCTGCGATTCCGTTTTATGCTTCACCATTTTGTGCTATGTGTGCGCATAACCGAAGGACGATCGACGCACAAATGGGCCTCAATGAGTCCAAGTCCAAGTCCGAAGTTGGAAATGGAAGTCGAAGGCAGATTAGGTCTAGTTGTTTATGGCTGGAGTGTGTGCTTTTGCTGGGAGCGGGTAATTGTATTTGCTTGGCCGCACACGCATATTCGATAAATAATTCATTCGCCTATCGGCTTAGTGCCCCCAATCACACACACCCCCCACCCCCCCTATCCCCAAGCACAGGCCATAAACACCAATAGCGATTTATTTGCATATTCGATAGGTATCTATCGCAAAGCAACTCTGTGGCGTGCCTTCAATACGCAAGGCCTTCAAGGTGATTTGCCCCAGTAATAATAATTATTACTTTCGCTCATAACCCAGTATCCACACAAGACTGGCGTATCTTGTGGTCTCTACATTTGCCTGCTTCATATCAAAATCTTGCAATATCTTTCAATGAAATATGTAGATGCCCCCTAAACGTTATCCGTGATATTCCGTGATATCCCAGCAAATTGACAGCGCGACAGCTGAGTTTTACAGCCCCCTCGAGTCGGGTCAATGGCAATATTATTAGCCATGGGTGGTGGCTCCAAACGGAGGGGGGACTCCGGGCACAGTGGCGCAAATAAATCAGCAAAGTGTGGCCAAAAGTCTTGCCCCAGATTGATTTATGCCCACTCTACCCACTGTGCCAAAGGGATATGGATACAGAGATAGATATAGATAAATCGAGGGGGTGGAAAGTGGGGGGTGGCACTTTCGGGCATGCTGAGCTGTCGTCTGCTTTGTGACACATTGACATTTTGGTCCTGCGGAGTGGGGGATTTCATTTAAATTTGCTGTCAACGCAATTACATGGTTACCAAGGTATTGGAAATCCGCTTCCTGTTTCACTCACTGTTGCTGATTTCGAGTGAAGAACACCCCTCCCCCCCTCCTTACACAGAAAAAAAAAACATGAAAAGAGCGCACAGCGTAGTCTACGGCGAATCGGAAGAATACCTTATTTCTTTCTGTGCAAGCCGCAAAAAGTTCTCCGTTTTCAGTAGACCGACTGCAGGAGGCACTTGAGCTCTGCCACATGTGATAGCCCCATATTGATTCGATTCGTTTTCGCCCACAGCTTGCCTCGAATCTCATATGACTCACTTCCTTTGCGGGGGGGTGGGGGTACAGCATTTGTGCAATAAAAAAGAAAATAGAAGACGCGGCAACCAATAAACCACGCCCCCCCCCCCCCCCCCCCCCCCACGTATAAATAAAAAACATATATCGCAAAACCGGCGACTGCGAAAGGAGAGCAAAAAAGAAGCGAGTACAATAAAATTAAGAAATTTTCAAATTTATGCATGACACACCTGACGACGATTTCGTGTGTGCGGGTGTGTGTGTGTCCCACGCCCAGTGCTCAATTGCTATCCCGCCCTGTTTTCCTTTTTTCCTACCTTCCTTAGGGAGTTTCCGGCCTTAAGCTTGTTAAGCATTTTTATTGCCTCTGCCAGCTTAATTATTTTCGGTGCCCTTTACAACGTGGGCAAAAATGGCGAAAAGAAGGCCGGAATGGCGAGGAGTGGGGGTTTACCGGGCTTATATGTGAAGTTACGGCTCATTTGGGTAATGTCAATAAGTCGCATCTCTCGGGGGAGTCGCACAAATTGACTTCTGGCAAATTAATGCGAAAAAACAAGCAAAAAAAAAGGAAGCACAAAAAAAGGAAATTGTTAACGGAAATTTTTTTGCAGAGGGAAATCTCTTAATAACCAAACAATAAGTGGGCTCTTATATGTACGCACAAACAAGTATATGCCAAAAGTTAATTAAATAAAATATATAACGCAATGACTTTACATTGCAAGGGTTCCTTCACATGGTACTCCGAGCCGTATTATAATATTTATATTCTCTCACAGAAGTTTGTAATCAATGAACTTTCCCTCTCACCAACCAGGCTATGGAAACGTTGCGCCGCGCACGACGCTCGGGAGGATCGTGACCCTGGCGTACGCCTTCTTCGGCATCCCACTGACACTGGTCTACCTGAGCAGCACGGGCAGCATCTTGGCCCGAGTGGCACGCGAGGTCTTCTCCAAGGCGCTGTGCTGTTGCCTGTGCTCGAATTGTGGCTACTGCTGCTACGACGAGAAGCGGATGGCCGAAAAGGAGCGCCGGATGCGGCGCAAGAGGCAGCAGGAGGAGCTGCGCAAGCAGCAGGCGGTCATGCAGGAACCGTACTACGTGAGGGATGTCTTCCATGCCACGCCCGAAAAGGATGCAGCAGCTGGAGCAGCGCCGCCGAATGCCGGCGGACCGGGTGGTTCCGTTGGTGGCTTGGGCGACATCGATTCGCTCAGTGCCAGCGAGTCCAGGGGCTCCATGCACGGCCTGAGTATCTTGGCCCCCATCCTGCTCTGCTTCTCCATGATGATCATCTACATTGTGTTCGGTGCCGCCGTCTTGTATCGCCTGGAAAACTGGCCCATTCTGGATGGCATCTACTTCTGCTTCATGAGCCTGTCCACCATCGGTTTTGGCGATATGCTGCCGGGACTGCGACGCGAATCGAATGCCACCACCTGGTTTTGTTCGGTGTACATCATGTCGGGCATGACCCTCACGGCCATGTGCTTCAATGTCATACACGAGGAGATTGTCCATCGCATACGCATTGTGGTCGAGTTCAAGAAGACGAGTGCCGCCAACTCCGGCGGCGGCAGTGTGTCGGGTGGTGCAGGTGGTGCAGGTGGTGCTGGTGGCTCGATGATGGACGTGGCGCACGAGGAGGGTGGCCAGTACTATGTGCCGGCGTCCTGACACTACGAGAAGCGAGGACATCTCTACCAGCGCAACCCCACCGAAGAAACCCTGGTGACAGGTGAGCGCGTATTCTCAAATGCACAGAATTAACAATTCGGCTTCAATTCGCGGTCCTCTCAGCCGGATTAGTGTCTTAATCCGGCTCAAAGGACCATTGCAACTGTGGTGCTGTAGTACTGTATGCATTGTTAATTGAAATTCCCTCAATTCACAGACACACCCACATCGCTGGTGCTGAAGGACTACGTTAACCACGAGCTGGTGCCCATTCTAACAATGGACCCCAATGGCGCCCGCCTGGCCCCCACCCCCGCCCCCGCCTACACGCCCGCCATCACGGCGACGTGCATGCCCGTATCCGGTGAAGTGACCACTCCCGGCAACAGCTGCATCGCTCACGGCAGCGACCCCGGCCTGGGCTACTCCTCGCTGAGCAGTCCGCTCCTCGATGTCCTCAACACGCCAACGGGCGCGAATGCCTCGGGGGTCTACACACTCGCCGAGGAGACGGAACTCGAGCTGCAGGAGACGCAGGTGGACAGGGAGCGCATCTAAGAGCGCAAGATGCCACCAGAGATGACGAAAGTATTTAATCGACGACGCATCAGTATTAGTTAGCGGTTAGCCTTAGACATAGTCCTAAAAACTCTAGATTGAATCGGTATAGTGTGTAAAGTGTAATGACTACTTTTTTTTGTTTTTTTTTCCTGCACCCCCGCCCCTCCAAAAAATTGTGCGGGTGTATCAGCCATAAGAAGAGTAATAAGTGTATGTGTGTGTGTGCATGTAGTGGGGAGTTTTTCCCCCATAAAAAAAACAAACAAATATGTCCCGTTGGACCAGCAAAAAGATCGTAGCATAAGACAAAGTATCACTGTACATACTATATATGGTAGCGGAGGCAAAGATACATTTCCATAGCTCCTAAGCAGATTGACCGATTGTAAACAGAGGCCCCCAATAGCAAAGGAAAAAAGAAAACTAGTCAATGGAGGCAGAGATTTAAGTAATACATTCAAATGGAAAAGCGCAAGGATAACAACTGATTGAGTGAAGAGAGGTGATCGTACAGATGTATGTATTGAATAAAACTCTAGGGATTTGGAAGGCTTTCAGTATGGGCTTTATTACTATGCTGTGATAATGGAACATTTATTATCGCATACACCCAAGTCCTTTTCCGGTTACTTGAAATCCCTAGAGGTATTCCTAAGTGATATTGCCAATTTACATTTGCCTAAGTTCGGAACTTGTACAAAACTTCTTGGTTGATCACCACCAAAAGTTTACGTTTGAATACTTTAAGCAACTTTGAGCATTTACTTCACCTTTCGATCAATTCCAAGCTGCACTTTCTTCAAATACGACTAAATAGAAAAATTCCCCCTTTTATGTGTGCAAGCAGGCAGCTCCAGAACGCAACTACATAATCCACAGTACCCATACCTAATCAAGACACATTTTATACGTAAATCAAGCTTAGAACAATTACAAAATATGTACTTAATACGAAATAAATATGCTACACTTAAATATATATATATATATATATAAATATATATGACTACATCTAGGTAATTGTTTTTTTTTTGTAATTGTAATAAGCATGAATTGGATAAGTGGAGAAATAAACTATGCATACATATTATCAATGAATTCAAATTCATAAATTTAAATAAATGTTTAAACTACAAGAGAAAATTACGAAAAACAAAAAAAAAACCAAACCAAACTTGCGTAACTTTGTAAATGTTGAAATATACCCGATTGTATATTTATGACAAGTGCAGCAGTGAAATAAAATCAATAAAAACTTAAATGAGTATAGGCGTTTCGTGTTTGACTGGAAAGGTATTTCAAATTTGGCGCGCTCCCTAACATACTGTTCCTTAGCAGCTGTAAGGCGTAGCATGGTGCTAACATTGCGTTTGGTGCTGTACACTTCTGCTTGTGCTGTTAGGCGCAAAAAATGCTTTTATAATTTTAACATATTTAAGTTTCCACACTTGACCGGCAGTACAAGGAATTAGCGAGTTTATTGTTTACTTTTAGATTACTGAAGTTTATTTTATAAATTTAACAAGCATAGAAATATATTTTGAGTGTAGTGTAACATGGCTGTAAAGTTAGCAGTGCTTACGCTAACAGCACTGTTCCGCCATATTGAAATACCCGTTAGGATTTATTGGCGTGGCTTTATTTTTAAGTTTATAATACGTATTTTAATATAATGGACTGGTCGCTGGTCATATCGATTCTGCTCAACTGCCTTTGCACCAGCGCCTCTGCGCTCGACGAGGATTGTCCCACATTGGACGATGGGGATAGCTTGTCGCAAACACAGCTGCTGGACCGCTTAACCCATGGCTGCCGGTACGATCGCCTGGAGCGACCCATAACTTATTCTGAAACTGGCCAGCGGCTGCCGGTGGACGTTTATATGCGAGCGTACATCTACTTCATGCAGAACCTGGAGGCACACGATCTGCAATTCAAGATCTATGCGCTCCTTCAAATGCGATACCTCGATCCGCGTCTCAACTTTCGCAACGTGAGTCCCAAGCGCAGGCAGCCGATTTTGGGCGAGGAGCACCTGAGGAACTCCCTCTGGATGCCACACATATTCCTGGCCAACGAGCGCGACTCCAGTATTTTGGGTGAGTAGGGGAGAGAATCTTCAGTATGCTTTATGAACTACTTGATTCCAAACGAACTTGCAGGTCTCACGGAGAAGGACATCCTCACCTCCATTTCGCCCGATGGCACCGTTATCGTTTCGAATCGCATCAAGGCGACACTCTATTGCTGGCTGAACCTCAAGAAGTTCCCATTCGACGAGCAGCACTGCTCGACGGTTCTGGAGAGCTGGATGTACAATACATCGGAACTAGTGCTCCACTGGGAGCAGAAGCGTCCGATAACCTACGATGGGGCACTGCATCTCACCGAGTTTGTGCTGCAGCGTTCCTGGTCGAATGAGACGGTGATCAATGCCGATTTGAGTGACCTGCGCCATGGAGCCTTTGCCGGCAACTACAGCTCCCTCAGCTTCACCGTTCACCTAACGCGAGTGGTCGGCTTCTACCTGATGGACTACTTTCTGCCCTCCATGCTGATCGTGGCCATATCCTGGGTATCGTTTTGGCTGCAGGCGGATCAGGCGCCGCCACGTATTACGCTGGGCACCAGCACCTTGCTGACATTCATAACCCTGGCCTCGGCACAGGGAAAGACCCTGCCAAAAGTTAGCTACATTAAGGTGTCGGAGGTGTGGTTCCTGGGCTGCACCATCTTCATATTTGGCAGCATGGTGGAGTTCGCCTTTGTCAACACGATTTGGCGCCGAAAGAAGAGTGTGCCCGTCAAGAAACTGAACAGCAAACACATCCTGAAGTCAACTCTATCGCCGAATCTGCTCAGGCGTCGCAGTCACGCCAGATCCAGATCGTTTTCGGGCACAGCTCTGCAAAAGGCAGCGGACACCGGCTCCCTGGGCGGTGCTGGTTTCAATAATTACCTAACCGTCAATCTGCCCATCACCACGATTAAGGAGGGCCAAGTTCTGAATCAGCAGAGGACCAGCCGGGGCGTTCACAAAATGGATGTTAACTTTGTGGAGAGTGCCTTTGGATCCATGGGCGCAGCTCAGTCCACTGGAGCCATCAGTGCGGCCAGCAGCAGCCAAACTTTGACCAATAATAACCGAACCGAAGGTGTGGACCACCAGGAGGAGATCGATCTCAGTGGCTGGACCACGCTAACGCCCCAGGAAATCGCCATGTGGATTGATAGCCGAGCCAGATTCGTGTTTCCGCTGTCCTTTCTCGTCTTTAACCTGTTTTTCTGGACATTTGTCTACTGTATTTGAAAAAGGGTCTACTTCATTTTATTATTAGATTACAAAGTAGATTTAATATTGTGAACAGTATTTAATTTAAAGTGTTTATTATTTGTATCCATCGCTTAGCATGGTATGGTTAATTATTGTATTTATGTTTGTTTGCCACTTTGTTTTGAAAAATGATTTTATATTTATTCTGTTGTGAAATAAAGCTCATGAATTCATGACTCTCGAAAAAAACCCGTTTATATTTTGAATAAAATAAAGTATAATATATATTTATACGTAAGATAATACTTTCAGTAACACAAATAATGCAAATGTTTTAAAAACGATTCCATTACCCACCTCGCTATCGATTACGGGAATCGATATACATATCGATAGACCAGCTAAGGAGCACCGGCCAAGCCAACCTGTGCGTTAGAGCAGCACAACTATACTCCCGCGAATTCGTATCGTATTCGTTTTTTCCTCCACACATACACACACACGGCACACGCATACAGCGCAACAATAACATCGGGCCCCAAAAAAAAGGGAAAAAAAGACGACGGACAAAAACTTCGTCGAGAATTGTAAAATACAAAAAAAAAACACATTCGAACGCGCTGGTTTGTTTTTTTTGCACGTGTAACTACGCCAAAAAAAGGGCAAAGGAATTAAGCAAAAAAAGAAGCAGAACTTCGCAGCAGCAACAACAACAGCGCCGCATATTTGCTTGTATGTGCAAGTGCAAGGCAAACATAAACAACGCGCGTGTGTGTGTGTACCACGAAAATATCGTATTAATCAAATGTATATATCATTTAATTAGTTTTTGTTTTTGCCATCATAATATGCCATAATATAGCGATCACCGAAATCCAAAGGCAATTCAAACTCTAAGAAGTTAGTTTCAAATACAGCCACACACAGCTTGGATCGTGTCCACAAACTCATAGTGAAAAGAACAAAATAGAAAAAAAAAATTGGACAAAATAATATCAACGAAAAAAAAAAACAGCACTGAATGTTAACCGGTAAAGATAGCGGTAAATTGCGAGGGAGAAGGACAACAACAACAACGACTGCAGAGGGGGCAAAAAGCAACAACAAAGTGCATCTTCCTTCTCCTGCTCCCCATCCTCTTCCTTATTTACTGTTATAATGGACACCATCTGTAGGTTGTGCTTCCAAACGGCAACGGTATGTTAACAAAAAAAAAGATATACACACATGTGATTTAGGTATATACATTTTGTTATTTCTATTGATTTTTCGTTGTTTTTTTTTTGGGGGAGTTTAAACAATTGAATTCGCGCTACTGTTATTGTGCGGGCGGTTTGTTGGCGCAAGGGGCGAGGGGTTGAAAAGCGCGCGCATTGTCCCCCTTTCCCACACACAAACACACACACAGAAATAAGAAATACACACACACATGCGACCCCAAACTATCGTGAACAA
Organism: Drosophila yakuba; assembly: GCF_016746365.2. Classification (NCBI taxonomy): domain Eukaryota; kingdom Metazoa; phylum Arthropoda; class Insecta; order Diptera; family Drosophilidae; genus Drosophila; species Drosophila yakuba. The sequence goes on along the minus strand of NC_052526.2, from coordinate 3,741,307 downwards.
TTTTTATTTTTAGCCAACTCAGCCCGAAGAGTTGTTCAAGCCGACAACTTGAAAAAATATTATTTTTACATTTTGCTTACGCTCGCCACTCGCTTTTCACTTTGACTCCTTTTCAACCTATTCCCCCAACAGCCCCCTGCCCCTCTTACCCCCTCCCGCCGCCCATGAACCGCACAAAAAGAAATACATAATAAAACAAAATGACAGAAATTGCGCCAAGGCAGCCAAAACCGCAGTGGCTGCGCGTTGATTTAGTGAGGGGGGATTACTATTGGGCATCTAAGGAGTGATCTTGTTTAAAAGTTAAAGTTCAGATCAGACATTTCATGGATTTTAGATTATTTTTTTTTTCAACAATTACTAGTTTAACGCTGCGGAGTAATCAAAAACGTACCCCTTTTTTTGTTGGCAACGCCTCTGCCGCGTTGCTGGCAGGCGGCTGCAAAGCAAAACAAAAAGCGAAAGAATAACAAAACGTTGTACCGAAGAAAAAAATAACATAAAATGAAAACAACAACAAGCTGCTGGTGCTGTTGTTATTGTAGTTTCTTTTCTTTCTTTTTAATTCTCCATGTGTGCGTGTGTGTATGTGTGTTTATCTTCTTGGCTGTTATTTCTAGTTGGCGGAAAAGAGAAAGGGCTAGTTGGAAATATGGGGAGGGGGGCTGTATGAAATAAGATTGAGCTGCCATAATAAATAAAGAGCATTATTGCGTTTTTTTTTGTCCAATTGGAAGCTCTCGCTAATCCTTTTGTCCTGTTCTCCCGTCCTACAGTTGTTCCAGGTGCCCGGCTATAGCATACCCACGTGCGTCCGCTGCTCGGAGCAGTTGACAAATAATTCCAACTTCCATCAGTCGGCGGCGGCCGCTGCCGCCGTCGCTGCCTCTGCCTCTGCCGCAGTCGCCGCCTCCGCAGCAGCGGCGGCCACCTCCTCGTCGACGGCCTCCTCGAGCGACAGCGACGCCATCGCGCAGCAGCAGCACCAGAACCCGCAGCAGCAGCATCAGAACTCGCAACAGCAACAACAGCAGCAGCAGCAGCAAATGCAATCATCCAGTTCTTCCGAGAACCTACAGTCGCAGGACGACTCCGAAGACGTAAGTCCTTTTCTAGGTATTGGGATGCCATAGTGGGGACAGTGTTGCAAAGGGCATAGCGAGTGATTGCATTGGCTGCCAGTGTTGGGAGAGGCATGGCAAGGCAGTGGCAGTTAATGCAGTGCTCCAAAGTGCTTATCAAAAACACATGAATAACTGATGGTCGTTGCTTCATATTTGCAAATGGAATATGAACGTCTTGATTTAAAATTTAAACCTAAGGTTGAGTGCTCTATTTTGTAGGAATCAAATCAATATAATTACCTATTCAAATATGAATGATCCCAAAAATGGCCAATTTAAATGTAATTACCGAGTTCACTGCAATCCCCTGTCGATGTATTACGATTGAAATTATGGGGGTTTGAAGAACCCGCTCTGCCGTTTTTAGAAGAGGACTTTGCTCCCCCGGGAGTTCGGCTCCTGCTCCTTTTGCTGCACTTGTTTATTATTGTTGTGCTATTTTCTCTTCATTTTCTTACGTTTCACTACTCCCCCACTCACAAAAGGCGCACATATACATATACATAAATACATACGGGCGCACTGCACATTCATAGCTGCTGCTTTTCTTCTTCGCTTCTTATTTCGCCGTTTCTTTGCATGTTCTTGTTGCCTTTCTTTTTCCATCATGCAACAGAGAATTGCAAAAAAAAAGTATAAATAAATGTAAGATTGCCCTACGACGACTGTTCAATACTCTATTTCAAAACTGCTTAGATACTATTTACTGCCATTGCTACTAATTATGCCAATAGCAATAGATTTAGTAAGGTACACTTATATTCCATGACACTGTTGACGAGGGTAGTGTTGGAAAGTTCTTTTGAAATATTGACAACATGCATGCATTGCAAACAGCTTAGAAAAGTGATGGGCGTGAGAGTATTTTCTATTCCACATGCTACATTTCGCACTGCTCATTTTCTTGTTTTCCTTTATATTTATATATATATATATGTATATAAACACATATATTTTGTGCTTCTTTTTCCATTAATATCTGCTATGTCGACGTCGACGTCGACGTAGAAGTCGACGCAGCTCGGCGTTTTTGTGCGCTGTGTAAGCGGAAAAAATTCATTTTCAGTTGGCGCTTTTGGTGTGTGGGTGTGCGTGGCACGCAGAAAAATAAATATAATAATAACAAAAAAAAAAATAAAATTGTGAAAATTATTAAATGTGACTCAAGTGATTCCGCAATAAACAAACTGAATTCGCACGGGAATTTGCAATCCGTTCTTTTGGCCGCCAGCTTGTTGAGCGTGAGTGGGAGTGGGAGGGCGATAGTGCCCCAGTGATGTCCACTTGGCTACTGGCTACCTAATCACCAGATCTATATGTATATGTGTAGTGCTTAGAAGGACAGGAAAAAGTATTTTTCTTTTTTTTGATAAGTTCTTAAAAGTACTATGGCATATCTACCATATATGCATATAAAACCTTTTGAATGGGAGAGCCTAGCAAGAGGCAAGCACTTTCAACTGATGCTCTATTTGTAACTTCAAGGTGGATCTAATATTCAACGAGGAGGGCTCCTGCCCGCTATGCAACAAAACGTTCTCGCGCAAATCCTCGCTCATGACGCACATACGAAATCACTCGGCGGAGCGTAAGTTTGTGTGCACCTACTGCCACAAAGGTGAGTCTATGTGCTGCTGCACATATAATCTAGTTCTTGACAAATCCTCGACACTTCGTCGCACCTCTTCCACTTGCAGGCTTCACGCAGGCGGCCAACTTGCGGAACCACGAACGCATCCACACGAACGATCGCCCATACCAGTGCGTGGACTGTGGCAAGACCTTCACGCAGATCACCAATCTGAACAATCACCGCCGGCTCCACACCGGAGAACGGCCCTTCGTCTGCAATGAACCGGAGTGCGGTCGCAGTTTCGCCCAGGTCAGTTCCATACAACCTTACAACCATTGATCCCTGTGATCTATAACTTGAAATGTTCTCGCATTGCAGGTGACGAACCTGAACAACCACATGAAGTCGCACCACAAGGTGCAGCAGTACTGCTGCAACGTGTGCAACAAGAAGTTCACGCAGGTGACCTCGCTGAACCAGCACCTGCAGGCGCACGCCGGGGTCACCGGCTACTACTGTCCGCGGTGTCCGGAGAAGAACTTCAAGCTGCAGTCGCAGCTGCACACGCACATGAAGACCCACGGCCTGGCCTTTCCGTACGAGTGCGACAAGTGTGACGAGAAGTTCCTGCAGCAGGCCCATCTCGATCAGCACCTCAAGATGCACGACGAGTTCAAGTTCAAGTGCGACATCTGCCCGAGCAGCTTCAACCAGGAGTCGCTGCTGAAGAAGCACGTGCAGCGCCATGTCGAGGGTCGCTACCTCTCTTGTCCGGTGGCCAATTGCGCCGAGTCCTTTGCGGTGCGCCAGCACCTCTCCAAGCACCTGCTCACCAACCACGCCCACCACGAACTGCCGCCTCCGAAGCGCTCCAAGAAGGCGGGGACGCAACAGCCGCTGGCAATGATCGGCCAGCCGTTGTCCCTGCAGCACACGACAGGGCAACGTAAGTGCACGCTTTCCACTCTTCCGCTAGTCCACTATTTACAAAGCTAATTGGTTTTTCGCTGCATATCCAGGTGGACGTCCGCCGAAGAACAAGAACAAGGCGACAACGCTGGCCGCCACGGCCATCAAGATCGAGATTAACGAATCGCTCCACAGCCAGCATATCAGCAATGTCAGTGGCCTGTCCATCCAACAGCAGATCAACCAGCACATGCAGCAGCAGGCGGCACAGCAGCAGGCACAACAACAGCAGCAGCAGCAGGCGGCGGCGGCGCAACAGCAACAGGCGCAGCAGCAGCAACTGCTGCATTTGCCGATGGGCCAGACGGTCAAGGCGCGTTTCATACCCACTAAGTAGGCTAGTTAAGGATGGAAAGAAGGTCTCTTTTAGCTTAAGCCCCCAACGATCAGCTGCTAAAGTCCCTGATTAGCATAGCCATAGCCAAAGTAGCATCACATTCAGCACATACACACGCAAACTATGATAGATATGGCGCGGATGTTTTGGAGTCTCTGCAGATCTCAAAATATTGTTGGGTGTCTGAAGTTGGTGAGACATACACTCTTTATACCCGTTACCAGTGGAGAAAAAGTGTATACAAAGTGGATATAAAGGCAGGCAGAAGAAAGCGTTTCCTATCCTATATTCTGGAGCAGATTCTGGAGATTGCTGGTCATGTCCGTCTGTCTGTCTGTATCTCCGTATGAACGCCACTAGCTTTTGAGTCCACTATGGAAATCATCAACTTTTCGTGTGTCAGAGAGTGGAGAACTAACAGAAGCCAATTATTTTGAAATCGGCAAAGGGACTGCCAAAACATCCCGAATTTAGAGTCGGCGGCAAGCTGCTGGTTCAGTTTGGTGTCTGTCTCCCACTTCCGGTTTTAAATTTTGAGCAGCCAAAGCAATAGAAGAACCAAATGTCCCCAGAATAAATTTACAAGAAAACAGCAGCAATGCATGACATCGAAAAAGGAAAAGCAGCACCAGATGGACAGACAAAAAAAAACACAACTGACTTATAATTATGCACATAACACCCACATCTATATATACATTATATTATAAAACATGAGATCGGGTTGAGAAATCTGTAACTTAAATCAAATTAAAATTTTATTTTAATGCAAAGGCACAGCGAAACGGAAAATATAATGTTGAAAAATCAGAAAGCAAATACAAATTACCTACAATTGATAGTAATTACGCATAGAGAAAAGTAACAAAACAAGAAGTGAAAAACAATTCGATTAAATTCGGTATGTATTTATGTTAGGCATTAGCTTAAGTGTTTTTATTTTTTTTTTTAATAAACCATTACAAAAAATCAACAAAGAAAAGAAACAACTCAAGGCTTTAACAAAAGTTTTCTTCTAAATAGGCACAGTTCTTATGTATTTGGGTTCTCAACTTTAGAAATCCAAGGCACAAAATTGGCGCAAGCGATCGGTTTTATATAATACATATATAGTTTATTTGCAAATACATTCCGTTTAAAAAAGATAATAAATTTACATTGAGCTTAGGCTAGACGAGCAGAAGCGATGAGGCCAACGAGAAACGATCAGCATGTCGGGAGCTCAATTCGAGATGAGTATATTTGGCTCGATGGAGTGCAGGACGTTGAATCCTTTGTGGAGGATGCAGGTGCGCTGAACGCCGCAGGCCACCAGAAAGTGCGAGAACTGCAAAATAGTGGATGACTTTAGTTAACAAGGAATATTTGCGCCAGAGGATGCCCCACCTCCACGGAGTGCTGATGAATGTTGCTCACGCAGACCACGATCTTGCCGCGGAGCTGCGCCTCCAGTTGGGGAACCTGCAGGGCCTCCAGTCGCTGTTCACCCAACTGGACGGTGGCGAAGGGAATGTTGATGCTATGCGGCACATGGACGCGTCCAAACTCCACCACACTGCGCAGATCGACGAGGGCCAGCTCCGCAGGCGAGTTGTCCAGCAGGAATTGCACATCCTTGGCGCTGATCCGGGGACACTGCTCCTGTTGCAGGTGCTTCAGCTCGACATCCGCCACGCCAATGTCCTGGGGAAAAGAACAACCTGTAATACAAGTCATGGTATGGTTTTTTTTTCGAGACTCACCAACGCCTGTGGCGGCTGAAGGCGCAGCGCGTGCTGGCGGTAAGTAATACTTTTCGGGGTGGCCTCGTACATCTTCTGGGACTCCAGAACACAGCCATCCATTACGATGTCCGGCAGGTCCGAGAAGAGCAGGATGCACTCGTTGAAGCCGGAGGTGAGCAGCGTGCTCCTCAGCTGGCGCAGTATGGCAATGCCAATGAACAGCGGATACGAACTGTCGCCCAACATAAGTTTATCCCACAAATGCAGGATCTTGTGCAGCGGGAAAACATCTGCAAGAAGAGCGAGTTGATATTAACGATATTAACTGGGAAACTATCAATGGCGCAGAGAGCAACTTACGCGAGAACATGGTGAGAAACCACGGTATGGCAAACAACTCGGGTATAAAGCTAATGCTGGCCAAATGCTGGGCGAGAAGCGGTTCGTGGAAGGCAGTCAGCTGGGAGAACTTGCTCAGGTACTCCTTGATAACCGCCGAATTATCCTTGAGAAAGAACCACTGCAGATACTTTGGAATGAACTTGAACAAGCTGAGGAAGGCCAACTCTATGGAAAGGCAAAGAGTTACAACCATGGAAACCTAAGAAAATCCAGCCTCACCTTCATTGTTATAGTTCAGATAGAGAAACGGCGCCGTCAGTGAGTCCAGTCCCTGCCAGTAGACGTACTGCGGATGGGCGGTGACCCAGGCCTTGAGCAGCCGCCTCAGCTTGCGGTGGCCATCCGGCGAGGAGAGCAGCTCATCGTACTGATGACAGCGTGGTATGTCCACCTCGATCTGCCGATCCGTGCTCGTAGACGTAAACTTGTCGATCTTTGCGTAACTGCCATTGGGCAGTACCTCCAGAAGGGCAGCCCAAATGGGACCCCTTAAGAGCGGCGGCACATCCACGGCTGCCTCGCGCTGCAGCTGCTCCGCCGTATGCGGATAGCCCTGGAGAAGGCGCGTAAACAGCCGCACGCGCTGGAACTGGTACTCGATGTCCTTTTCGCGTATCACCAGCGGCAGTTCCTGCAGTTCGCGGGCAAAGTGGGCGGGAAAGCGCGGCGAGTGGAGCAATGGAAAGTAGACTGCGGCGGGCAGGCCGCTGAGACGCTGGAGCAGCGCCTTCAGGCACAGCGGCACCACTCGATCGTCCATCAGCTGCGCCTGACTTCGTCCGGGGCAAACGCTGGCACCGCTGAGGCGTACGATTTGCGGCAGACCCAAAATGGGCGCCTCACTCCGGATGAGGCCCTCCTTTTTTAGCTCCGCCTGCACATCGCCGCCGGCCAGTTGCCACAGGTGGTAGATTTGCGACAACGGGCATCGCAGCAGCAGCGGTAAATGCTCGGTTTCTGGGCTCGAGGGCTGCATCTTCTGCTTCTTCAAATCCAATAGGACTTCTTCGAAAACCGGATGATCCAAGAGCTCCCAGGGCAGTGGTCTCCGTTTGGGCAGGACACTCAAACAGCTCTCCAGCAGCTGTCGCAGGCGCTGGTCCAGTTGCACATAGCGCTCGTGGCACTGGTGCTCGCGCGCTATCTTCTCCAGCACCCCGTTGCTCTTGCCGAAGGCCAGGATTTTCCTAACCACATTCGAGAGCTTTAGCTTGGGCCACAGCTCGATCTGCAGTATCGGCTCCACCATCACCAGGGCCAGCGACCAAACGTCGCTCTTCACATTGCCATTCAGGCCGAGCAGTCGTTCGGGTGCCATGTAGCGAATGTTGCCAATGGGAAAGGGCACATAGGCACCGCCCTTGGTCATGTGATGCAGCCCGTAGTTGAAGAGTTTCACCCGCTGGCCGTCGCTGGAGAGGAGAATGTGCTTGGGCTCCACATTGTGGGCCACCAGATGGTGTCGACTCAGGACGTTGATGCCGCACGCCACCTGGTAGAAGATCCTCAGGATCTGGGGAATGGCCAGCGGCGGATGGCGCATGGCGTAGTCCTCCAGGGACAGTCCTAGGTACTCCGAAACCACAATGGTGCGCTCTGGAAGTAAGAGGTATCGCGTTTTAACTATCAATTCGATGTGAGTAGTGCCAGTTGAATTAGTGGGTGTCATCGTGGATGATTCTGTGATCTTGGCATGTGGCAGATTAGTGGGAGTTTTGTAGGGTTTTTTAATGACATTAGGTTGCTTGCGAAGCGGATAATGAATTGGGATGGTGGGTGTTTCCGGATTCTGGCCGAATTAGACCGGATGTGTGGCTTTCCGGGAGCTGGCAACCCACCGTGCTTGCCGCGGATCACATCCAGGTACTGGCACAGGTGCTCGTCCTGCAGCTCCTTCAGTTTCTGGGCCCGCCCCAGGATCGCAATCGAGTTGGGCGTGAGGGGCAGTCCGTTGCTGCCGCAGACGTCGCCGGGATGCAGTTTCGCGAAGAAGGTGACCGCGCACAGGCGGCACTCCCTATCGCGCTCCCGCGTGGCCATGATGCGATCCCGATACGATTTCCAAATCACAGCAATTTCGCCGGATTCCACGCCAGCATCAGCAACAATTTGATCTCGTTTTTTTTTATTGCGAGCGGAATGCAAAAACAGCTGTTCACGTTGCCAGACTTCTGTGAGTGCAACGCCCCCAATTTGTTGGGCTGCCCTAAAGAAAGTATACACGTTCAAGTTTTTAAGCGTATAAATCCTCAGTTAAGGCGGTACTACTACGCCATCTATAACTCTAAAGTTATTGTTGTTTTCCTCAAATAGAGCAACAGTTGAGAGCGCATAGCTGCGAGGCGTTGCCAGAATTTTCAACAGCTGTTGTTAAAGTTGCTACCCTTAAAATGTTTTCTAATTACAAAAAGGCATCGTTTCAATGCATTCAATTTGTATAACATTTCAGATTTAGTAGCTGAAAACAAGTATTAATGGGTTAAAAACGCCACCTCTGGCAGCTCAGTGCGAACTGCAGTGAAAAGCTCCTTCGGTCGTTTTGCAGCACCAATCGTTTGTTATCGCCTATCGGCTATCGCTTGTTTTGTTGCCGCCTTGTTGTTGCTTCCGTGTGTTGTTGCTATTGGTATAGCAATTTTGTTTTTATTGCGCACTCGAAATTGTTTTGTTATTTGCTGGCGATACGATGCGAAAAACGCTCTTCAGATGGTGCGAAATTCGGTTTAGTCCAAGCTAGTCGCTCGTCGCGCGTTAATGTAAATGCAAATGTGTGTGTATGCTTGCGATCGCAGTCGTAAGTAACTGTTGAATGCAATTTGGCAATTGCAGTTGCAACTTAGCAAACGGCAAGCTTTGTGAATGAGAAGCGCATTAAGAACTAAAAGCAAGCCAATTAACAGCCAGCCACTAAGAAATGTCGCTTTTTGTGGAGTATACGGAGCCGATGTGGCGCCATCTGAATATGCGCGCGCTGTCCGTCGACCAGTTTTACCTGTACCTGCACTCGGAGTTCAGCAGCCAGACCCACCTGTACTCGCTGTCCGATGAATGCTACACGGTAGGCAATAAACTTACTGCTGCTGCCCCATGCACATAATCATCGCAACGTCGCGCAATCGGTTTCCCTTTCAATTGGCCCACTGATGCGATTTTAATTGTATTCTTTGCCGTTTTTAATTCGCAGTGTCCGTACACCAAAGTGAAAGCTCTGCCCGCTGCCGACGTCGCTGCCGGCGTCGCTAAACCGTTACGTTTGAGTTCGGCGTTTTCGCTGAATTTCAAAATATTCGAACACGATCACGGTCACTATGCTTACGACAATGTGTGAGTATCACTGTACAGTGGACACTCGTGCAGTTAAGCTTAAGTACTTAAGGATTGGAAGTAGGTTGGCTGTAGGCGATTGCCACTGTCCAGCTTGTGATTTGCATACATATGTGCACACATATGTGTTAACTAGTTTAAGCGCAACTGCTTAGCAATGCAATTGCAATTGCACCTGTTCTTTTCAAGTTTAGTGACCAATGTGACTTGAATCGATTTCCCCGCAGCTCGTCCCTCTGTTGGCTGCGTCGCAGCGATCTACAGGAATTCGGCGTCTACAACCTGACCCTCCAAGCGAATGGCACCTGTGCCTTTGCCGTGGACAAGCCGGGCGTACCAATTAATTACGGTGAGTGCTGCGGTAATCCGCAAGTGCCACTCCAGATACATATTGCTTATCGATAATTCTATTATCCCCACCGCAGCTTTCATTGCCGTTTTCGTGCTGGTTGCCGCCCTGCTAATCGCCCTCAAGCTGGTGAGCTGCGCCTGGCGTTGCTATCGCTATGACGAGGCCACCGCCGCCGCCAACAGCATCGGCGAAGCCGCCACCAAAGCCACACAGAGGAAGCGCCTCCGGAGCCTGGACACCTTCCGCGGGTAACTGGGCCTAGGAATGGGAAACTACTCAGATCCAAGCTCAAATATATTTATCCTCACAGCCTTTCGATTGTTCTGATGATCTTCGTAAACAGCGGTGGCGGTGGCTACGCCTGGATCGAGCATGCGGCCTGGAACGGACTGCACTTGGCTGACGTGGTCTTCCCCTCGTTCCTCTGGATCATGGGCGTCTGCATACCGCTCTCCGTCAAATCGCAACTTTCCCGTGGTAGCAGCAAGGCGAGGATTTGTCTGCGCATACTGTGGCGATCGATAAAGCTCTTCGTCATTGGCCTGTGCCTCAACTCGATGAGTGGGCCGAATCTGGAGCAACTGCGTTTCATGGGCGTGCTGCAGCGATTCGGAGTGGCTTACCTGGTAGTTGGCGTTCTGCATACGTTGTGCTGTCGCAGGGAGCCCATTAGTCCGCAGAGATTATGGCAGCGTGCCGTCCACGATGTGTGCCTGTTCAGCGGAGAGTTGGCTGTGCTGCTGGCCCTGGTGGCCACCTATTTGGGCCTGACCTACGGCCTACGCGTGCCCGGTTGTCCGCGCGGCTATCTGGGACCGGGCGGCAAACACGATTACAATGCCCATCCAAACTGCATTGGTGGTGCGGCGGGCTATGTGGACCTACAGGTGCTGGGCAACGCGCACATCTACCAGCATCCCACGGCCAAGTACGTCTACGACTCGACAGCATTCGACCCAGAGGGTATATTCGGTGAGTGGTTTGCTGCAGAGGGGCTAGTTAGCGACCCGACTAATCTAATATTAAACCAATTGCAGGCTGCATCCTGAGCGTTGTGCAGGTGCTACTCGGAGCCTTTGCGGGCGTTACCCTGCTGGTACATCCCAACTGGCAGTCGAGAATCCGTCGCTGGACGTTCCTTGCCATTCTGCTGGGCCTCATTGGCGGTGCTTTGTGCGGATTCTCGCGTGAGGGTGGCGCCATTCCCGTGAACAAGAACCTCTGGTCGCTGTCCTTCGTCTGCGTCACGGTCAGCTTGGCCCTGTTGATCCTCTCGCTTCTGTACTACTTCATCGACGTGCGGGAGACGTGGAGCTGGTCGGGCTATCCCTTCACCGAATGCGGCATGAACGCCATTGTTATGTACGTGGGGCATTCCGTGCTGCACAAAATGCTGCCCTGGCACTGGCGAATCGGCGAGATGAACACGCACTTCATGCTCCTGCTGGAGGCCACGTGGAACACCCTGGTCTGGGTGGGCATCGCACTGTATCTGGACGCGCAGGAGTTCTACTACAGCGTGTAGGGCGACAAGAATAACCATATGCACAATTCAATTGCCAAATAAATTAGAAACTATGCTATCATAGCACAAAGACCATGAGAGATGTTTAGTGTTTGTGCAGTAATTCCGAATTTTGTTCGCTGTACGAACGCAAATCAATATCAATAAAAGTAAATATAAATCTGACCAAGATAAAGACACTGTGGCTTATTTTCAAATATTTTATTTGTATTTAGTTTTAAAAAAACATGTTCTCGTAACACACAAATAGTGGTTTTTGTTTGTGCAGGCATTCCTAAGGCTACAATTTGTATGGTTTTGGGTGGATTCATTCGCTCCATCCGCCGGCTATGATCTTCCAGCGGCGGTGGGTGTGAGCGAACTTGGCGTTCAACTACAGACTACTAGGGTACTGAAACTACTACACGTCCAACTAGTAAGTTGATTGGTTTTAAAAATGCTCCCCGGCCTGCGATCCGCTTTATCCCGCTTAACATGGTAACTCACGAACTGCTGACGATGACTAAGTTGGGCAATTGGACAGAAACAAGTCGTTAGGCTGGCTTAAATCGTATTTACATAAACTAACGTCTAGGTTTGGGTGTTCCTTGAAATGTTAAGTATTACGGTAGACTGATATGGGAGCTGCGGCTTCGGTTGAGTATTCTACAAAGAAATGCTTGTAGGAGTAGGATGGATACAAGTATTATGTACACGATGAACTGCTAGGGGGCACATCTCAGAATAAATATGAGGCAGCCCTTCTTTGAACGTTGAGATAAAAATAATAAAAGGTACAAAAAAAATAAATATATATATATATATGTATGCATATATATATATATATAAATAAGGAAGGGAGCTTGGCTTTCTGGCGCCGTTAAATAGCTTAGTTTATAACAAACGTAACAGGGAGTCATTCCCTGCGAGACGCTAGGCATCTCCTATCTATCTCTCTCTCTTTCGTATTCAATCGCTTATGCGATTTTGGCTTCTGGAGGAGGTGGAACAGGTGGCTCCGCCGTCAGAGTCGCGGTTGCCGTCGCCGAGGTTGCCGCTGGTCCCACAAATTTTGCTGGCTTCAGCAGAATAAACTTGGGATTTTGCACCGCCACCTTTTTGCCCACCGATGACGGAGTTATGGTCACCGTGCTGGGCGCAATGGCGTTCATGGCAGCTGTTTGATTGCTGGCTGCCAACGAGGAGGCTGGCACTATGGTGGTCACCCCGTTCTCATGTTGAATGCTGCTGGCGCTATTGAATATAGCACGCATTTTATTGCAATTGCCCTGAGATCCGCCAAGTACGTTGATTTTGAGTGGGGCTGCTGCTACCGATGGAGCTCCTGCTCCGGCTTCTCTTTGCTGCACAATACGTGCCGTAAACTCGTTGCCCGCCAGCACCAGATTCTGAGGCTGTCCCGCCAGAGGCAGGCCGCTGGCAAGGATTAGCTGCATGCCACCCGTGGCTCCGCGCAGTTTCCACTCGTCCTGCTGAATAGATCGAATATAGAAATTAGTCAAAAACTGTGCAGATATCATGTCAATGGGAAACACCTACCGTTGGTGGGCTAACCGACTTGCGCTCCAGCACATGCTCATCGAATCCCGAATCCGAGGAGTTGTCGTTGAACTTGGTGGCCACCGAGGACGAGGTGGAGCAGTTGGACAAGGAGGACAGCGACGAGGGCGAGGCAGCGCCCACGGAAACCACTTGAGCCTGCGACTGTGGCTGTGATTGTGCTTGTGTTTGGCCGGTGGGCTTGAGGATCAGCGACAGATTGGAATGTGGCTTCGGCGACAGTGGCTGGCCGTTCGTTTCAGTCTTGCTCATTGGAATTGGACTTATGCTATGGATATCACCTTGCGGAAATGACTCCGATTGTCGCTTGCAGAACAAATGATGCTTCTTGAGTGGTCCAATCTTTGGCCCCTGGCTTTGAACTTGAGTGGTGAGTGACGATGGATTGGGAGTGGGTGTGTCATTCATCGCCTCCGCCTGCTGCTGCTCGAGAAGATGTTTCTGCTGTTGCTGCTGCTGCAGCTGAAGCTGCATCTGCTGGTGGCGTAGGCGCTGGTGCTTCTCACACGGTTTGTACAGCTCCGGATCGATGATGTAGCAACTGCTGCCGAGGGATAGGCTCTGGAAGACCACACCGCAACAGACCTCCAGGCGAACGAGATCACTTTCTTCGAAAAAGGGCACGTTGTCGACGGCCCTACGATTTTTTTGTGGCGCCAGCTGACGGCGTCGGTTGCTGCCAGTTAGCTTCGGACGTTTGTTGGCCTCCGAGTCGTTGGACGTGGCCAGAGCAGCAGCCGCCGTTCGCTTGCGCGTTTGATATGGTGCATTTCCCGGCATCTGCTCATCATCGTAGCTCTCGTTCGAATCGCTGGGCTGATGATCGGAGGTAGGTGAGGTGCTGCTGGGTCGATTGATAGCACTGGACGATGATGATGAAGATGATGATGCTGCTGCTTCAGTCGCCGCTGTGACCTTGCCCTTGCGGTTCTTCTTGAAGATCTTGGCGAACTTCTCGGGCAGGAATGAGTTGCCACTGCCATTGGCGGCCCTGCTCTCCGCGTCTGCGTTGTCACGCTTCTTTTGTTTGGCCATGGACTTGGTGCCGGGTCCAGCACGAGCATCCACCACCTGTCATGTGAGAGAGAGGATTAGTTTTACTCATTGCTACTATATGGTTTATATGTGGAATACTTACATGACCCCAGTGACGCTTGCTACCGACAGGCAGTCGCTTGTAGCGCTTGACCAGAAGGACGCAGGCGTTGCAGATTTCGCCATTTCGCGGCTCGTGGAGATTGAAGCACTGCATCGACTCCTTTTCATACTTCCGGGAGGCGGTGAATCGCGAGCTGCTCGATTTGGCCCGGCAAATGCAACATCCATCCGCAGAGCGGTAAACGCGCGGCTTGTGGAAATTGAACATGGCTTTGCTTATGACTGTGTTTCTGGGATATTTGGGTTTTCAATTTCCGGTGGAGATTTCACAAGTGTTGCGATGACGTATTTTGTTTGTTTGACGCTTATAATGTTTTGTGCTTTGTTGGCTTGATTTAAATTGATGTTTGTTCTCTATTTTTGAAAATTTATGTTTCTGTGTTTGGTGTGTGCTGCGGCGGTGTTCACTGTAGTTGTGCTAGTGTTATTTGTGCGCGGTCATTCCCTTTGCATCCGTTGTTTTGAGCACGTGCATTGCCAACATCCATTGCCCAGGCTTCACTGTAGCTGGCTGCATTTGTGCTGAAAAGTAAAAATGCAAAATGAGCGAATGTTGGGTAATTTTCAAACATCATGTTTTGTCTAACGATAGTATTGCAACTAGGTTCAGTCTCAAATTTAAATTCTGAACAGCTGTTGGAACAGTGTTGATAAGGGGCTAAACTAACAACATGTAAATGCATATGTATGCTTCAAGTTCACGATAAAAATGCCATGAAAAAACCACAGACCCAAACGAATAAAATGTTGAAACATTTTGAATTTTCGCCATATTAAGCGCGGCGGAGCAATAACAAATGATAATGCTTGCATATCTTATCAGCTGAGCGTAGCAAGTGGTTTGGGTTTATTTCCAGGGCAGTGCTAATTAAATTTAGCGAACTTGTTTTACATACACAGACCATAAAAAGGCAGCGGCAGAAACAACACAAACAAAAACGGGGGATCAATGGGGGGTGTGCGAGCGAGATAGCCAGCTAAGCCACGCGCGCGCCTCACACACACAAACGCAACATTTTTTGTGTTGCCTGGCAATACTTCACATATGCGCATTACACATACATATGCATATGCTTAGCTCTGTGTTCGCGAGGCTGCGAGTGCAACTTTTTGGCTGTATTTCTGCGGGGAAGGGCGGTGGGCAGGGGGATTCGATAAACAAAGTGCTTAAAGGTACACTTTAAATCGCGTTCTTTCGCTGCATTTGCAGTAGTATTCGTATTACTACTACCCCCCCTTTCACTCGCCGCGCGCAAGAAGAAGAAAACGAGAGCCGCTGTTTCTGCTGCTTCTTCTTCTTCCAGGTGCGTTGAAATTTATATTTCTTTATTTCGTTTTCTTGCGTTTTTTGGGGACACTGATTTTTTTCCACTTAAAAAGCCACTTTCGTTGCATTTGCGAGTATGCGTGTGTGTTCATTTTATGCACCGGCTGTATGCACATACATATACACGCACGTACTTGTCTCGCAATTCACTTCAAAATTTGTTTCAAAATGAAGTACAAATGCGGCTAAATTCTCCGTCCTTTCTATTATTAGCACGTTATGCCATTTATTTATTTCAATTTACCTTTAATAAACACACACTTTTATTGCTATTTTATTAGCGTTTCAAGTCAGAGCACTCTTTTCTAGTTTTTGTTTCAAAGTTGAAGGAAAGCGGCGGAGAAAAACGAAAACGCGTCTGCACGCGAGAAACACAAAGGCAAATTGACGAAACTGACGAAAATCGACGCATGTACGAAATGGTGTACAAAGCGAATGCAGTGATAACGCGAGCAGCTGAGCATCGCCGTCTCGCTCGCGCGCATGCGGTGCGTGTGTGTACGTGAGAATGCGCGCAGCAAAGGCAACGGCAAAAAATTCCGGTTGTGAAAAAGGGAGAAAGAAAAAAGCGTTTGTTACAATCAGGGGCGTTACAAACGGGGGCTCGTAGTGCCAATGAATGTTATGCAAGGCTATATTATTCAGTCATTCTCGGAATCAGCAAAGAAATAATTAGCAAAAGGGAATATTGCATAGGATAAAGCCCCTGAAAATGAAATCGCAATACGCCACTGTTCACAACAGAAGCAAAAGTTCGCAGCCGGTAGGGTTGCCACCTGATTGTCAACAGCAACAACAAAAACATGCGAATTAAGCAACACATATGAATGTTGATATGCAGAATATACAGCGCAGCAATTATAACACGCTCTTTTGTTGATATTCTTTGTTTGCACTGCGAGTGATAAAGATAAAGCTGAAAACGTGCCGCGCAGCTGTTGTGGCTTTTCATATCTATTTTTAGCGTTTTTATTGCAGCACAGCACCCACACGCTTTTGTGTCGCTCTTCTCCCCCCATTTGATCTTATTTTCTTTTCATCGTAGTATTTTTGTAATACGTGACCAGAGACGCATAGCATAGGAAGTGGCAACTCTGCTGCGCGGTGCTTTACAACACTGTAAGTGTTCTGCTCAATGTTGTTGCTGCTACGCTTGCATTCTTCACCGCCTCTGCTTCTTCTTTTACTTCATTCGGCGAAAGTGGCCCAAAAAAAAAAAAAACAACGAACAAAATGAGGCCCCAACATGTTTTACATTTACAGATGCACACCAGTGTGTGCGTAAGGCGGTCTACGTGCCGAATTAAAGCAACAAAAAAAGGCCCGGAATAAACTAGGTCGCTGACTGTTGTTGTTGCAATCAAAACAAATTGCAAGCCGCAAATGTGTGTAAATGGAATTGTAAGTGAGTGTGGCTGTGTGCGTGCAAGCGACGCCTGCGGTTGCTTCTCCTTGTTCGCCTGCCGCTTCCTCTTCTACGTCTTGAAAAACAACAAACTGTACTCAAGCGAAATTGAGCGTGAAAAAAGAACAAATTCGCAGATAGATATAGTATTTAAAAATGGGCATTTCACAGCGGCTGACCTTGTTTTCATTTGCGCCTACAAGCAACGGAAAGTGAAAGACTCTGATTGGAATTCTCATAAGAATGTGAAACAGGTTGCGCATACATAACGGTATATGCACACACACACAGAGACCAGAGGCGTAATAGCATGGCAAAAACAAGAAAAAGCCGGAAAAAGAAAGTAAAAAGGCAGAAAATGTTAAACTTATATTTCTAGAGCGAGAGAGAGAGGGACGTGGAGAGCGAATGTTAAGTAATAGATTTGCAGAGAAAGCGCGCGCAAAAGATACAAGAAATAAAACACCTTTGCCTGTATTGTGTGCTACTTATAGATGGTCCTACTTTTTCATGTTTTCCGCACAACTGCCGGGGTTTTTTGCGCTGCTTTTGACATTGGAAGAGTTCAAGCGGCTTTTGTTTTACGAATTCCATTTAAACTGAATTTCGATCAGCGAAGGTCAACAGCAAAACAAAATGAAGCCGACTGCACGCACACCAACTCAACATTTACACAGATACATTCACCGCATTAACTTGTCGTCTTATGTTTGATCGTCAAATATGTTCCTTGTATATATCAAATATCACTTGCAATCTTTACCTTTATAGCGCCGGTCGTTATAATAACTCTCAATTATCACCCTTTGTTTTCACGTTAAACTCTACTTTATCGTTCCTTTTTGCTTTTGATTTCCACTAACATCGACTTAACATGAGCGTTGGTTGGCTGCTAGTGACTGCCTGTTAGCACCTGTTATCGATTAATGCTGTTAGCGGTACAGCTACTTAACAGAAAGAATATTTTATTTCGTATGTTGTTAAAATATACTGCATACAGCTAGCTGGTCAATTTTAATATGAAATTAGTTAATTTTCGTTAATATCTTTTAAATTTTTTTGCTATATGATTAAGTATATTTGTTGGTTTTATATACATCTTAATTAACCTCACCCAACCAATTTTCGAAATTATCCTAAAGCTCCACAAAAAAAATACAAATTTTACAGCCAATATGCACAAAAATCATATGAAAATAAACCCATTTTCAGTGCTCCTACAAAAAAGATATATTAATATTATGAACTGTAATTAAAAAGTACTGAATAAAGCTAGCTGGTCATAATTTAATATGGAATTAGTTAATTTTTGTAAATATATTTAAATTTTGGTGCATATGATTAATTATATTTGTTGGTTTTATATACATCTTAATTAACCTCACCCAACAAATTTTTGAAGTTATCCTGAAGTTCCACAAAAAAATACAAGTTTTACAGCAAATATGCATAAAAATCATATGAAAATAAACCCATTTTCAGTGCTCCTACAAAAAAGATATTTTAATATTTTGAACTGTAAGTAAAAAATACTGAATAAAGCTAGCTGGTCATATTTTAAGTTCCACGAAAAAACACAAATATTTGCTGTAAAATTTGTGTTTTTTCGTGGAACTCGTGCATAAAAATCATATGAAAATAAACCCATTTTTAGTGATCATTTAAAAAAGTTATTATAATATTACGAGCTTTAGGCCAAGAATGCTAGTGCTCATGTCAATTATGAGTTTCTCTGTTAAAATCGTTCGTGTTAATGTTTTTTACCAACATTATATGGGGTTCAGTTTTTAAGGAAATCATGGATACATTTTTGAAAAGCATTCAACATTTTTAATTTTAGTTATTTTATTTTTTATTCAAATAAAAAATATTTGGCAATACTTTAATACATATACATTTACATACATACTTTAATACTTTACTTTACTTTATATACTTTAATACATTTTCTAAATACATATTTTTAAAATCGTTCTTGTTAAGATTTGCCACCAAAATTATATGGAGTTCAGTTTTTAAGAAAACCATTGATACATTTTTGAAAAACATTCAACATTTTCAATTTGATTTATTTTATTTTCTGTTCGATAAAAAATAGTTGGCAATAGTTTAATTGTAAAACAGGTGTAATTTCATAAGCAAATGTTAGCGTGACTGCAAGCATTCTTCTTGAATACCACCTTCGTAAATAAAATTCCGTTTTAAAAAATAATTAAACAACTAAATGGATAATAGAACCAAACATGATATAATATGATATAATAATAATAATATTATTAAGTTAAATAAATTGCAAAATTTTTTATAAATTATTTGTGGAGCTTATATGGTGTAAAAGATTTAGTATTTATTCGGAATTTTTCGATGTTTTTAAGGTTTTTTGTCAGTTCTGCGCGACGGTCACGCAATTGTATTGTATTTATATTCATTCGTTAAACGACGCTCGTCCGAAAAGGCAGAAAATGTGGAAAATAATCGAGGAACAGTGGTGAAAAGTGCGTGCAGACATTCGCTTCGGTTTTTCGTTTCCGATTCCTTTTCGCAGCCTGTTTTTCCTAAGATGTCAGTAACAAGTTGTCGGTGAATAAAAATCGGCAGTTTATTTTCCGCATTATAACGGTTAATACAACCTGCATTTTTTATCTGTGATTTATTTTTTTTTATCAAGTGCGCCGACGCGCCAGAAGTTTATATTCTGTTTTTATGTTTTCCCTTAAAAATGAAACGTGACTAGTTTGTTTTAAATTGGTGTGCAACGAAAACAAGAAGTTGAAGAAGAGGGAGGAGAGGAAGCAGAAGAAAAAGAGCAACAGTCAAGTGAATTACTTTTTTTTCGTCCATGCCGTCGCTGCCGACGCCGACGCCGTTGCGCCGCCGCATTTAGTCATTGCATCAGTGTGTGCGTGTGTGTGTGGGAGATAGAGAGAGAGTGTAGGAGAACAAGAGAGAGAACAAGAAAGGGCGGAGTAAAAGTAATTGCGTGCAATTAGCATTTAATGCAATCATTATTAACCGCCCGCTATTGTAATTAAGTTTACCTCACTACCTTTGCTTTAGTTACCCACACACACCTGTTCGGCTAGTGGTAGTGCAAAAATGAAGTGCAAAAGCGGCGGCAACAACAATTGTCTGTTAATTGCTGAATATTTCGTAATCCAGCAACAATAACAACGGTAGCAAACTGTAATGCAACAGTGGAGACTGGTTAAATGGAAAAATTCCATTAAGACTAACATGGTTGGGCACATACATCATATCGGTTCTTTGTTTGCATAGAATAAAAATGTAATATTTTACCCTAATTTCTGAATCGCATTTATTTGCTCGCGTGTTAAACTGCCGGGAAGGCCCACTGTACTTGTAGTAAAGCGCCGTTACAGCCACAAATGCGCGTGAGTGTATGCATGTGTGTAGTGTGTGTGCATCAAATCACACACTTGCAGCGCTCATGCACACGCACTTGTACTTGTGCGTGTCTCACATTTCCATAGCCCCCAGCCCCCTCTCTTTGTTACTTTTCACCTGCAGCTTTCGCTTCTGCTTCTTCTCCTGCCGTCGGCGTGCGCATACACATGCACGCATGTGCCGTTACAAATTTGCTTGGGCATAAAGCATTTTTCTTGCATTCGCCGGCTATTGTTAATGGAAATCGTATTAGAGAACAACAATTACAATAGGCCTACATTTGCCGCTCTCGCTCGCTCGCTTACTCACCATTGCTCTCCCGCTTCCCGTTACAGAGAGTGCAATACAAGTGCAATATTAATTAAGTAATAGAGGAAACGTAATATGCGTGTGCAATACAAACAAATGACCATGTAACCAGCCAAGAGAAATATATATGCAATACATGCATGTGTGAAACAATAACCGCAAAACACCGCCCAATCCCGCTTGAAAAGTAAAACCAACAATCTGCGAAACCTTCGACCATTATTGGGTTTTACTGTACTTGAAAATGGACTGTGCCACGCGAAAACAACAACAATTACGGGCACATCATCAGCAGCAACAACAAATACAACCACAAACACATGGACGAAAGCGGCGGCGATTACAAAAACAACAGCACCAGCACCATCGCCACTACTACCACCACCACAATCAACAACAACAACATTTCTTGTGGCTTGTTGTTGGCATTTTGACAATTTTTTTGGCTCAGGTGAGTGAGAAAAAACAACAAACAACAACAACAAAACATAGCGATAAAGATAAAGCGACAGGTAAACCCACAAAGTTAGTTACCTTTATGATTTTGTAGTTTTGCCGACCACACAGACAATTTGCAAACTATTTTGGATTTTTTTTTTTTTTCGAAAATTACAATCCAACTATTTTCCACTTTTAATGGCAGAAAATGTCTTTACTGGGTTTTTGCTTCGTTGAGTGCGTTTTAGGAACTCGTTTGGCCGGTTCTAGTTGGGATTTTGGCTGGGTGTTATGTTATTTTAATATGAACTCGCTCAACCGCTCACTAAAATTGAACTAAAATCACGATAAATCCAGATTTTATATAAAACTCTGATCAGTGCTATATAAATATTTAATGGCAAACCTGGTTTACTTGTTATACGATTTTAAATTCAATTTTCGGTAGCCTAACTATTAAGCATAAACTTTAGCTGCTTTTCATAGTGCGAAACATTTTGCCAAATTAGCGAAATAAGTTGGCTTTTGGCCAGAAGCGCACTGCATTTGGAACACAATGACGACTAAGTCGATCTAAAATGACTCCTACAGGTGATGAATCCGCTGATTAAATGGATGCACGAGTGTGTGTGATTTTGATGGGTGATTTGTGGGCCTATTCCAGTGATTATTCCTTGTTTTATTGCCTGAGTTTTTTACTCCAGCTTCAGCTTGTGTTTTGTTCACAAAACTCGTTTCGTCTCGTTTCGTTTCGTTTTGCATTGTTGTCGCATTGAAAGACAATAAAAACAAAATCCCAACCACAACAAGTAAAAAGTTAAAAATCAACAAAAAAAAGAAGAAAACACTAAAAAGCGAACGCAAGTTAAGCTCAAGGTTGATTCTGATGATGACGCTGTCATCGGCAGTTCCTCACTTCCTCACTCAGTACAAATTTCAATACACTATTCGAGCGATTCGAAATTATATCTAATTTTCATAAACCAAAGAACTAAATCGCCCCATTAATCAAACGCTGGCAAACTTGTATCTTTTTTTGGGGGAGATTTGTTCAATGCAGTTTAGTATCTTTGCATCTTTAAGATGCACAACAGTGTTGTCCTTGACATTGCAGTTT
Source organism: Drosophila yakuba (assembly GCF_016746365.2). Lineage (NCBI taxonomy): Eukaryota > Metazoa > Arthropoda > Insecta > Diptera > Drosophilidae > Drosophila > Drosophila yakuba. Next base: position 3,719,258 of record NC_052526.2, on the reverse strand, counting down.
CTGTTACCAATAACTGGGCAAAACTTCTTGAATATGCGAATATGCACTGCTGTGTTAATTTTTTCCACATGCTTCATATTCAAAACCCACGAGTTGGCTTTCATTTTATCTGGGCATTGCCGCGATTGCGGATCGCGGGTCATTACGTGCCGGCTTATCGCCCGAACTTGGAACTTGGCCGAAAGTATTCGTATTACTAAGCGTCCAAAACATACAAATGCCAAAATGTTTATAAAAAATGCCAGCGAAGAAGAGTGCCGATGACATCAGCCAGCTCTTTTTTTCACTTTATTCACTTCGGGTGAAAAGAGAGTGGGGCGGAATGTTATAAGCGTAACCAGAAGGTGTAAATTTGACTGATTTTGGATGGTTTTGGGGATCGCAAATGCGTTTTGTGGATTATATGTAAATGCAAATGCAATTAAGCAGTAGTCAATTAACCTTTTCCTTGTCAGTCTATCGTCATTCCGTTCTATAGTGGCTGTCTGAAAACTCAATTAGAAGCGAGGAGATCGAGAACAAAGTGGCGGTAATTAAGCCCCCTTTTTCGGTTAATATTGGAACTGTGTCAAGTGGTTTTTCCTTTGGGGGTGTGAGGGGAGTATGTGTTGAGAGAAATTAAGCAAAGCAGCCCGAGAATAAAACCAAATTAGAGTCGGAAAACTACACAATTGCCTGGGCAATTGGCCTTTCTTTGTTTACAATTTGTGGGATCGATGTAAAATTAACTTTGGCTCACTAAATGGAAATTGTCTGTTTGTGTGTTTTCCATTCCAGGGGAAATGGGAATGGGAATAGGAATGCCCCGTTTTTGTTCAGTTTTCCTCAAGATGCCACTGTTTCGTCCACTTTCTTGTGGGCGCTGCTTTTTATGGCGTACTTCTGTGGTTGTTGGCACCTTCGACTCCGTTTGCCGTTCACTTTATTGTTGTGTACCTATTACCATTGCTTATGTGGCAGCTGGAGAGGCAGTAGAATCAGTAGAATCAGTTTGGTGTGGCCCAAAGGGGGAGGGAGGGAGGTACTTACAACTAATTGGCATGCGGGTGGAATTGGGGGTTGGACAAAATGGAGCACACACCCATTGGAATGCTAGAATTTCACATTGCTTTATGCTCCACCTCCACCTCACCTGTCGAAGAATGCGCAAAAAAAGACCAGTGAACTTTGGAAGAATCTGCGGCTTTCTCTCGGCAAACACAGGAGATGATGGAGAACAAATAAGACAGGAAGCCAGTTTCGCATGCCAACGCAAGTGACAACTCAAACGGAGAATCGGAGAATAAACAAATACTTGTCCATAAATACAAATATATATATATAGATATATGCATATCCATTTATGGCTTGTTAATCTCTATTTGCACTTGACTATAGACCCCATCAATTGAAGTGGAGGCTTCTGAAAATAGCTACATCACATGCTTGGGGTCCCACATCACATTATTTATGCACTGGAAACTCCAGCTAAACAGCTGAACTCTTAGCCCGTTTGGCAATCGCAATGGAAAGCAGTTGCTTTTCAATAAATAAATACTTCATAAATTATACTTGATGCTTGATGCGACTGTTCCCAGTTTAGTGCTATCTTCGCCTTATCCGGTTTCACTTCACTTCGCGTTGGGTTGACTGACTGACTGACTTAAATAAACCTATAATAATTCGTTGCTGCATCGATGGCGCTGGCTAAGTGCCCATTTATCAATATAATTATTGTTTTGTTTTGTTAAACACTTTTCTGATCCGCCGAATGGGGCTTACATGCCACATTTGCGACGCCATGACTTCTGGCTAATTTTTGTGCTGATTCCTGACTGCCGATTGCTGACTGCTGATCTCCAATTATTTGCGTTCGTTAATCGTTGTACCGAATTCTCTGGCTGTTCTGACAAAGCAACTACTAATTAATTGATATTAATTGCGGGACCAACGCAAAAAACTGGGCCAACTCGACCCGAACAGAAAGGCCAACCACAAATAACAACAAAAAACCAGCTGGCCGAAAGAAAAGATTTGCTTGGCCAAAATCAGTTGAAGTTACAGGTGCTGGTGGTGGAGTTGGAGGTGGAGGGGGGCACATAAAACGACAATTTGTTTATTGAACGCAAAAATATGGGTACAGCTAAAAAGTAAAAAATAAACAAAAAAATTCCAAAAAAAAACACACACAACGCACGACAAAAATTAAAGCAAAATTCGAGAGAAGCCTTTGGCTCACCTAACTGGTTTTGGTTTTTCGATTTTGGTTTTGAATTGGATTTGTATTTTATTTTTACTTTTATTATCATATTTTTGCGTTCGAGCTCTCCATCTCTCTTGCACGCTCATACAAATAATTAGCAAACAACCTACAGCGTTTTATACTTGGCGAAAAAAATAAAAATTAATAAAAAATAAGACGAAAAGTCGCACATTCACAAGAAAAACAAGCCTCAAATTCGATCTCACGCATTCCACGTTTGCGATTTCAATTTGTGTTGCGTTGCGTTTATTTATTTTTTGTGCCGCCCGGTTTGATTTCAATTTATGCGATATTTTCGCACTGGCTTCATATTTTCAAATCGTTTAGTGAAAAACTATTATGTTCGTGCTTACTTTACTTAAGTAATTATGAGGCTTCAACAAAGAGCTACGTTGTTCATTTTAAAGTTCAACGGAATATTCCTGCGGCTAGAAGACAAGACTAGAACACGTTGTTTTGTTTTGTTAATGGATATGCCATTACGCACTCTAGTGATATTTGATTTAATCCCAAACTTTCCCAAAAATCTCGTGGGCTTAGCAGCAAAAAAGCAAATAAAAAGTGAAAGGCAGGTCCGAATAACAACATGAAACAAAATCCAACTTAAATTGTCAATCAAATTGGCTTAACCCAAATGTAAGTAACTGTCGATTACAGAAATGAACGTGTGTGCAAATTAATCGAAATAATCGATTGCACCAATTCGAATTATAATCGATGTGCAGAGGAAGTATTTAGTCGGTGCTATATAATTTTAGGAAAATCATGCTCTTATCTTTGATTTCAAATCGATAGCTTTCTTAGAGATACATTTATTGGTTGTTTGCATTGCAAAATGCTTGTATTCCGAATAGAAAACCCCTTAAAGTGAATATCTTTTCATGGCGTATTCCTCCGAGGGATTAAACCTTTGATGATTATTGTTTAATTGCCATAGATTTATTTTCATAGCTTTAATAAAGTCGTAGTTTGTGCTTTTTACATACTACATGCTACATCGCTTACATACATTAGCTAAATCGTTTCAGTTCAAATGATGACGATACTCTTCGGTTTCCGTCCCATCACTGTCATAATCATCCCATCAGCCCATCATCCTAATTATGACCATTAGTATGATCATTTAGGCTTAAAGGTCAAATTCATTTGCCGAATTGAAGGACAAAAAGCAAAGTAGCAGAGGCTACTTCAATGTGCTTCAGTGTGCTGTGTGCTGTGATTGGGGGCGTGATCAGAGGTGTCAATGATTAAAAGGGGGCGGTGGGAGGGCATTATTATGATAAATGGGCGGCTGGGCGGCTGATCGCTTTTGGCTCGATTTGACTAAAAACCACTTTAACTTCCGTTTTCACATGCAATTTTCCATTTGCCATTTGCCATTGTTATTGCTCGTTTTCAGTTTGCATGTGACATGCAATAGCAGCAATCGAATTAAGAAATCATATTCAAATTGCATATATGCACTTTGAGGCGTAGGAAAATTGGTTTGCTTGTTCCTACCACTCAATTGCCATTTTCCGGATATGTTTTCCAGCAAGATCGGAAACTCCATTTCCCTGTACTTTTTATTATTATCTTCTACTATTTATTTTCGGGTAGCTCATGAAATTCGATATCTCATATCCGCTGTTCTGCTGACGTCAGCATTTGCCTAATGTCCGAATAACGTTGCAAACGTGATCAGCGTCATTATCATTCATATATGTAGATATGCTATACTATACATATACTATATTATAGATATATCAGTCGTCAGATGATCGGACCATTGGAAATTAACAAGTTGCGGGCAGAAACAAAAAGCAAAAAACAGAAAATGAAAAACAAAGATCGAAAAAAAGCAAATAGATCGCAATCGGTTAATTTGATTTTTGCATTATATTTTTTTTATGGCCATACTGCACTTTATATGTGGTTAATTATCAGCTCAGCAGTGACCATAGATATTAACTGCGCCATTATCGCAACTTAATTGTGCTCATTTATGAGGACGGCCGCGGAATAAATCACTAGAATATTGCACTTTGGCACATTCGCAAGTAGATCCAAACAAGTAACTCATGTAACTCAAAAAAGGGGATTGGGAATCAATGCGTTTACGCAATGGGACACCCAACTATGGACATTCCCGAGGGTACCCAGAAATCGATCAAGTTCGCATACTTCTAAACACTTCCAAGCACTTTATTTGCTTTCGATGGACCAGACAGGAAATCCGATCGAAGTGCTACTGTTTCCCCTAGAAATGCCGAAGAAATGCGAAGCTATCGTAAACACATTTTGTATATAGAGTAGATATAGAGTTCGCATACCTTAGGGTAACCCGAACACGAATACGAAAGGGTACAGAAAAGCCAGGAGAAGATGTGTGTGTTTTCCTGATTTTCCCGATTTTTGCTGAAACAACCCCATGGGAAAACCACATCCCACCATCCCAGTGATGGCCACTCTCGTCACTTCCAGAGGCCGCTCATTGAAGATAACTGATGTGTCGGGGCCGGTCATGTGTGAGCCATGTGCGCCTTATACAATATATAATATAATATAATGCAATTTAATAATAATTTCAATAGCTGCACACAGCACGAGATGCACTGCACCCAGTGGCATTCAGTGGAACTCAGTGGCATCCAAACGGAACCCTCGTGAATCACTTTCGCTGGCTGGCATTGTGTACAAAGTGGTGTACAGTGTGTGGTGTGTGTGTGTTCCACACTTGGTGCTGTGATTGTTCTACAGTCATGATCAGTGGGACTGAGAGAGAGAGTCATGGTCTTATCGCTGAATACGATTTCCAATATGCACTGCGGCACTGCGTTATCTCGCTGATTAATGGGGGATTGCAGCGATGTGGGTCAGTTTTGAGGTAGGCTGAGGTAGGCTGAGGGAGTCCGCCTCTCCACACACACCTCTATATCCCGATTGATATACCCTTGCGAATTGCGGATTGCAGATTGTGGATTCAGGGGCAGACTCGTTTGCATGCAACTCAGGGCTCTGCAGCTGGCTGCGTGGTCATTCAGTGGTCAAGTATCGGTCATATTCGCATCTGAAACATTGAATACTCTACTCACATCGCCTCACAGTGAGTTGTGAGTTGTGAATATGAATAGAACTCGGACTAGAACTGTCTGTTAATCACACAGCACACAACACACAGCAATTCCGACTGCAAATATTTCACTGGCAGATGTGTTTTGGGCAGTATAGAGATTTACGTTGATTTTCGTGTCAAGAACAAGAAAAGCCTGGGCTGGCGTAATTGTTGCGGTTAGCGTTTGATTTATTTGTTCAGTTCTAATTAAACTGTTTTTAAGATTATTTATAGACGCTGTTAACCGCAACTGGAGGGGTTTTTTGTTTTCTTCTTTTGTTTTGTTGCTTGGTCTTTAATGCCTTACATTTGTATGTTTTTGCCCACTTTTTGCCCATTTTTAAGCTTTTATAGCTTATGAGCTTATGGAGTTGATTGTAACGTTTCAAAGGTTTGGATAAATTGTAATTTACTTTCTGCTTTTACTTTTTAGCACACAAATGCCGCCGATCTAGTGATAAATGTGCCGAATGCGAGCAGCAACGCCAACGCCTTCTACAGAATCGACTACAGTCCGCCCTTCGGCTTCCCGGAGCCGAACACCACGATCCCGGCCAGCGAGATTGGCAAGGACATCAAGTTCTCGAGAGCTCTGCCGGGCACGGAGTACAACTTTTGGCTGTACTACACGAACTCCACGCATCGGGAGCTGCTCACCTGGACGGTGAACATAACGACAGGTGGGTTTCTATTCTCCTCCTTTTTCTGTAGTGGAGGATTGAATTTATAATGCTTTCATGTGCAACAGCTCCCGATCCGCCAGCCAATCTGAGTGTGCAGCTGCGGTCCAGCAAGAGTGCCTTCATAACGTGGCGACCGCCGGGATCGGGTCGCTACTCGGGATTCCGGATCCGGGTGCTGGGCCTCACGGATCTGCCCTTCGAGCGCAACTACTCGCTGGAGGGCAACGAAACGCTGCAGCTGTCGGCCAAGGAACTGACTCCCGGCGGCAGCTACCAGGTGCAGGCGTACTCCGTCTACCAGGGCAAGGAATCGGTGGCCTACACCAGCCGCAACTTCACCACAAGTAAGTCGGGACAGAGGACAGGAACGCGTAGTCCGCACCGCAGGTGCAACTTCTAGAGCACCAGCAGCAATAACTAACCGCTAACTGCAAGCGGTGATCCGTAATCCGTAATCCGGTGGTAATGGGCCATGACTAACATGTTTAATTCCACTTGTCTCACTCTACATATCTATATATTCTATAATGCTCTCAAGTCGACGGGAATCTGAAAGTCTGAGCAGCCCGAAGGTAACCCTCTTTACACAACCAACTAAATCCCTAATTTCACCAGCGTTTTACTAGTGTTTTTTTTCGTTAATAAACGGTTAACAATGCCAGTTGATTAGTATTTCGTTCGAAGCGCTTTAAAGCAGTGGCGCCCAATTCGATTTGAAAATTGTTAAATTGTAATGATTGGATAGATATTCACGCACAATTCAGTAGCTAATTCCTCGCCATTGGCTCGGGATTTGGGGACCACTGTGTCGGGCGTGTTGCGTCTTTATTTCTCTGTATATAATTTGATTAACCTTATTAAATCTGTACATATCCTTTAAATAGTAGATAGTTTTTGCAATCATTCTTACTTTTCACGTTCCTTCCTTGGCCAAAAATGTACGGTAGACTAACCCAAACACACCTGTTGATCGACTCACCTTAGCTGTTAGCTTAGATGCCTTAGATACATTTACCATTTAGCATTTACCCAAGACTCATTGCATCTACGAATCCCTCTCTGCCCGCTGCATCTTCACCTACCGCACCACAGAGCCCAACACGCCCGGGAAGTTCATTGTGTGGTTCCGGAATGAGACGACCCTATTGGTGCTGTGGCAGCCGCCGTTTCCGGCCGGAATCTACACCCACTACAGGGTCTCCATAACGCCGGACGACGCCATCCAGAGTGTGCTGTACGTGGAGCGCGAGGGCGAACCGCCGGGTCCGGCACAGGCGGCCTTCAAAGGTCTCGTGCCCGGCCGGGAGTACAATATCTCGGTGCAGACGGTGTCCGAGGATGAGACCTCATCGATCCCAACCACAGCCAGGTATCTGACCGTGCCGGAGCGCGTGCTGAATGTCACCTTCGACGAGGCGTATACCACATCGAGTTCCTTTCGCGTCCGATGGGATCCACCGCGCACCTACAGTGAATTCGATGCCTACCAGGTGATGCTCTCCACGTCGAGGAGGATATTCAATGTGCAACGTGCCGCGGAGGGCGAGTCGGTGTACTTCGACTATCCGGATGTCTTGGAGCCAGGTCGCACCTACGAGGTGGTGGTCAAGACCATTGCGGACAATGTGAATTCGTGGCCAGCCAGCGGCGAGGTTACCCTGCGGCCACGACCAGTTCGCAGTCTCGGCGGATTCCTCGACGATCGCAGCAATGCTCTGCACATATCCTGGGAGCCGGCGGAAACGGGACGACAGGACTCGTACCGCATCAGGTGAGTAATACTTGAAAGATTGGTTACACCAAATACGAAGTAACACGCGTTACCTTCAGCTACCACGAGCAGACGAATGCCAGCGAGGTGCCGGCACCGTTTCCGGTTGCCGCTGACTCCCAAATCACAACGAATCTCACGGAGTACACGCTGGACACGCTGCTGGCAGGACGTCGCTACCTGATCGCCGTGCAGGCCTTGTCCAAGGGCGTGGCCTCCAATGCCAGCGACATAACGCGCTACACACGTCCCGCGGCGCCGCTCATCCAGGAGCTGAAGAGCATCGATCAGGGCCTCATGCTCAGTTGGCGGAGTGATGTGAACTCGCGCCAGGATCGCTACGAGGTGCACTACCAGCGCAATGGAACGCGCGAGGAGCGCACCATGGCCACCAATGAGACAAGTCTCACGATTCACTACCTCCACCCGGGGTCCGGTTATGAGGTTAAGGTGCACGCCATTAGCCATGGAGTCAGAAGCGAACCGCACTCCTACTTCCAAGCTGTTTGTGAGTATTTCACTTTTGAATGCCGTGGATTACGTGCAGTTCAATTCTAGCAAGTCCGTTTGTTCATATCGGGTTCTAATTTGTTGCACTTTGTTGCAGTGCTAGAATTTGATTAAGCTTGACAGCGCTATGATATATGTCCCATTAAATATGAATTTCATTCCTTTATTGAGCTTTATTGCCGCTTATTAGCGAACGGCCAAACAGGTTGTAGTAATCAAAAGTGGTTACATTTTGTGTTTCCCAAGTTCTACGCTTAGTTTACAATGTATTCATAAATATAGTATGTGAAAACACGGCGAAAAATATTAATTATTGGTTGCATTCCTCCACAGTTCCTAAACCGCCTCAGAATCTCACGCTGCAGACTGTGCATACGAATCTAGTGGTGCTTCACTGGCAGCCGCCGGAGAGCAGCGACTTCAGTGAGTATGCGGTGCGCTACCGCACGGACGCCTCGCCCTGGCAGCGGATTTCCGGACTGCACGAGCACGAGGCCAGGATTAAGGACATGCACTATGGCGAACGCTATCTGGTGCAGGTGAACACCGTGAGCTTCGGCGTCGAGAGCCCCCATCCGCTCGAGCTCAATGTGACGATGCCGCCGCAGCCGGTGTCGAATGTGGTGCCGTTGGTGGACTCGCGTAATCTCACCCTCGAATGGCCGAGACCCGATGGCCATGTGGACTTCTACACACTCAAGTGGTGGCCCACCGATGAGGAGGACCGCGTGGAGTTCAAGAATGTAACGCAGCTGGAGGATTGTGAGTTGTTGTACGATGTGCTCAATTGTGCGTTTAATCTAAACCCAAATACGATTTTCAGTGAGCTCTCCCAGCGTTCGGATACCCATTGAAGAGCTGTCGCCAGGTCGCCAGTATCGCTTCGAGGTTCAAGCCAGCTCCAATGGCATTCGTTCCGGGACCACCCATCTGTCCACGCGCACCATGCCACTGATCCAATCCGATGTGTTCATCGCCAATGCGGGCCACGAACAGGGCCAGGATGAAACTATTACGCTTAGTTATACACCCACACCGGCGGACAGCACTCGCTTCGATATCTACCGCTTTTCGATGGGCGATCCGACGATCAAGGACAAGGAGAAACTGGCCAACGATACGGAACGCAAGCTGAGCTTCTCGGGACTGACGCCTGGCAAGCTGTACAACGTAACCGTGTGGACAGTGAGCGGCGGAGTGGCCAGTTTGCCGGTCCAACGGCTCTATCGCCTGCATCCGCTGCCCATCAGCGATTTGAAGGCCATCCAGGTGGCGGCCCGCGAGATAACGCTGCATTGGACAGCACCTGCCGGGGAATATACCGATTTTGAACTGCAGTACCTCAGTGCAGACGAGGAGGCACCACAACTGCTTCAGAATGTGACCAAGAATACAGAGATCACGCTGCAGGGCTTGCGTCCGTATCACAATTACACATTCACCGTGGTGGTGCGTGCGGGTTCCACCCAGGGCACTGATTCCGACGTTTCTGGCAGCACCCTGATGCGCAGCAGTGCTCCCATCTCGGCCAGCTACCAAACGCTGACCGCTCCGCCCGGCAAAGTCGAATACTTCCAGCCCAGTGATGTGCAGCCCGGTGAGGTTACCTTCGAGTGGAGTCTGGAACCCGCCGAACAGCATGGACCCATCGATTACTTCCGCATTACATGCCAAAACGCCGACGATGCAGCGGATGTATCAAGCTACGAATTCCCGGTGAATGCCACTCAGGGCAAGATTGAAGGTCTGGTACCCGGCAACCAGTACATATTCCGAATACAGGCCAAGTCGGCTCTGGGCTACGGAGCCGAAAGGGAGCACATCCAAACAATGCCCATACTAGCACCACCGGTACCGGAGCCGAGTGTAACGCCCCTGGAAGTAAGCAGGACCAGCAGCACCATCGAGATTAGTTTCCGGCAAGGTTACTTCTCGAACGCCCATGGCATGGTTAGATCCTACACTATAATCATAGCCGAAGATGTGGGCAAAAACGCATCCGGACTGGAGATGCCCAGCTGGCAGGATGTGCAGGCATACACTGTGTGGTTGCCTTACCAAGCCATTGAGCCCTACAATCCCTTCCTGACCAGCAATGGCAGCAGAAAGAGCAGCCTGGAGGCGGAGCACTTTACGATAGGAACGGCCAACTGCGAGAAACATCAGGCGGGCTACTGCAATGGCCCGCTCCGGGCTGGCACCACATATAGGATTAAGATTCGCGCCTTTACGGATGAGGACAAGTTCACGGACACGGTGTACAGTTCGCCGATAACCACCGAACGCAGTGATACCGTCATTGTGGCGGCCACCGTGGCGGCTGTGATGCTGGTGGCCATGGTGCTGGTGGTGGTCTACTGTCAGCACCGCTGCCAACTGATCCGTCGCGCCTCCAAGTTGGCCCGCATGCAGGACGAGCTGGCCGCCCTGCCCGAGGGCTATGTCACGCCCAATCGACCCGTTCATGTCAAGGACTTCTCCGAGCACTACAGGATCATGTCGGCCGATTCGGACTTTCGTTTCAGCGAGGAGTTTGAGGAGCTGAAGCATGTGGGTCGCGATCAGGCATGCAGCTTCGCCAATCTGCCCTGCAATCGGCCCAAGAACAGGTTTACCAACATCCTGCCCTACGACCATTCCCGCTTCAAGCTGCAGCCGGTGGACGATGACGATGGTTCGGATTACATTAATGCGAACTACATGCCGGGTCACAATTCGCCGCGCGAGTTCATCGTCACCCAGGGACCGTTGCACTCGACGCGCGAGGAGTTCTGGCGGATGTGCTGGGAGAGCAACTCCAGGGCGATTGTCATGCTGACGCGTTGCTTCGAGAAGGGTCGCGAGAAGTGCGACCAATACTGGCCGGTGGATCGGGTGGCCATGTTCTACGGGGACATCAAGGTGCAGTTGATCATCGACACGCACTTCCACGACTGGAGCATATCAGAGTTTATGGTCTCACGGGTGAGTGGTTTGGCATTCATCATGGTCTGTCTGGCTTTTGCTAATCCTATCGTTTTGCAGAACTGCGAGTCGCGAATAATGCGGCACTTCCACTTCACCACATGGCCGGACTTTGGGGTTCCAGAGCCGCCGCAGTCGCTGGTGCGCTTTGTGCGCGCCTTCCGCGATGTCATCGGCACGGACATGCGTCCCATCATCGTCCATTGCAGCGCTGGAGTGGGCAGATCGGGCACGTTTATCGCCCTGGATCGCATCCTGCAGCACATTCACAAGTCTGACTACGTGGACATCTTTGGCATCGTATTCGCCATGCGAAAGGGTGAGATCTTTGTGATATTTTGTCCATTCCCCCTTCCTGACGATTAACCATAATGATTTCGCATGATTGCAGAGCGCGTGTTCATGGTGCAGACGGAGCAGCAGTACGTGTGCATCCATCAGTGTCTGCTGGCGGTGCTGGAGGGCAAGGAGCACCTGCTGGCCGATTCGCTCGAGCTGCATGCCAACGATGGCTACGAAGGTGAGTGGAATTGCTATTGATTGCTATTCCTTTAGCCAGACTCCCAACTGTTCTATTCCTCCCTCATTTTATCTGATTTTTCTCTATTTTCACTCTCTTTGCGGATCAAGTTTTATAAATATTACTCGCTGATTAACTTAATCTGTTTATTTGAACACACAATCTGGATACGGGCTATATAACTTGTAATTTGGTGCTTATTATTTTGATTATTATTTTATATTGAGTTCCTTTGGCTGCGGTTCACCTAGAGGTTCTTCATTACTTTATTTGCGATTGTAACTAACCAAAAATGTTCAATAATTTATTTTCTTCTTTCTTTTCACAATCATTCACAAAAAACACATCAAAAACACATCAAAAAACCATCACACAACTAAAACACGATTGTAAATCACACAAAAATTGCCTAACCTCCTACACATTTTCATATGCTTCTACTTCTGCAAACGAATTGAAATCGAATCGGAATCGAAATCAAATCCGATCAAAAACACCGAAAAAAAACAACCACAAAAAAGTGACTAAAATTTACTTAGAGCGCCAGCCACAAACGAAAATGGGAACCTTGCCCATACGAGCTTCTCTGGCCATGGCCGAGAAACTGGACGCGGATGTAATGACCGACAAGGATGAGGAGCACCACCAGCAGCAGAACCAGCAGGAGCAGCAGCTGGCCAAGGAAGATAAGCAAAAGCGCAGCGATGACGATGAAGAAGACGATGACGAAGACGAAGACGAAGACGATGACCAGCAGCCGTTAAACAATGAAACGACGGCCACCTTGTCATCGGGCAGCTGCAGCAGCAGCACCCAGGATGTGCATGTGGATCTCCAGAAGACGATCTCGATCTCGATCTCCATAGAACACGGCAAGCAAGATCAGGAACGAAACTGCACCGGCGCAAAGTCGCATTCGGACACCGAAACTGACTCAGACGCGGACTCAGAGGACGATGATGAGGATGGGGATGGGAAGGTGGCCAAGGATGGGGCTGTCGCCGATGAGGATGGCTGGTGGTATTGATAGAAAAGTCGACTTTTTTAGGTTTGTACCCCACATAACAACACAACACTACAACACAGACCCAAAATTTGTATGTTCCATATCCAAATGACTGCTTTAACTCGCTTTTGCCCCCGACTAAACATAAAAAAAACAACCACAAATTCTAACCGCACTGGAAAGTGAACTAACTTACATTGACACATCAACACACGGTTATGGGTTTAAAAAAACAATCAAAACAACCAAAACATTAGATATTGCATCGAAAAACGAAAGAGAGACAAATTTAAAACCCGCACTAGCCTGTTTCAGTTCATGTGTTATGTTCTCGCATCCTAACAGCGATGTTGTCAGCACGATTCCTAAAGTATCTTTGCACTTTTCCAGATGACGAGGGCATAGCTGAGACGGGAATCTGAGGATGCTTGCTGCGGGAACATCTACATATGATATAAAGTACCTATAGTTATTTTTTTTAACATATACTATACGTAAAATCTGCCTGTGATGTGCTGGATGTGATTTGTCTACGATGTGGCGATCGGAGTTGCTGTCAAATGAGTTGAGTTTGTTGCCCTGCCCTTATTCTGCGGAGGATCGCCGAAGGATCCCCGAAGGATCGCCGGGGCATAAAGGTCGCGCTTTTTGGCCTGTGCCATGTGTGCGAGTACGTTGTACCACCGGTCCGCCGTACCGCCTGTTTGCCATAGAGCTAAGCTAGCTAGCCCGCTTATTTAATGTAATGCCGCCAAACTAGACCAAACCAACAAGAGCGTAAACTTAAGCTTCAGGTGTAACTATCTGCTACCTATTTTTGTATCTATCTATCCCTGTACCTACTATAGTTACCTTTTACCTATTACCTATTACCCATTACCTTTTGCTCTGTCGTGTTGTGTATAGATTTGTACATTTTTTTCCAATTAGTGTGCGCGTCGATCGATATTATGACCATACTATGTTTACCATTACTATTACTACTATGACTATTACTCTATACGATTGTGTATTATTTTATTATATAGTTTATATAGCCTAGTTACGTTGTATCGATAGACTTTAGACCACGATTAGTCAGCGAAATGTTGGCTCTAACTGCATGCAGCTTTCCATCTCGAAAGTCTCGAGTCTCGAAATAACCAAGCGATTCCATCGGCTCTGTCCGAAGCAGCATTAGCAATTGTGCAGTTAAAGTTATTAGCATTTATTTTACTTTATTGTATTGTATTTTTTTTAGATGTGCATCTACACAACAAGATCAATAAATTTATATTGAGACAAAAACAAACATAACCTGGTTTCATTTGCATGCGTAGTTGTTGTTGTTTCTTTTTTCAGCGAGCCGAAAAACCGCCGCATGGCGAGGTTTCTGAATTTCAGCTACCAGGCGAACAGAATCGAATAGCACGTGGAAAACGAACAGCTGATCGCTGAAACTGAAGCTTACTTAGGGATGGGCGATTCAAATCAACGGGGAGCTTTCGTGTCTATCGGATCAAAGCTCGTGGCACGTCCACAAGAACGAACAATTCATTTGAATCGCCCATCCCTAAGTAAGCTTTACTTTCAGCGATCAGCTGTTCGTTTACCACCTACTACCCGTTTCTGTTCGCCTGGTATTCAGCATCGGTAAAACTGACAATTTTGGCCTAAGAAAAATGGTTGTGGCGCTTCGAGATGAAGGAAATTGGTGATTTTTCGATTTGAAGTACCAGGCGAACAGAATCGAATAGCAGGTGAACACGAACAGCTGATCGCTTAAACTAAACCTTACTTAAGGATGGGCGATTCAAATGAACGGGGAGCTTTCGTGTCTATCGGATTAAAGCTCGTGACACGTCCACAAGAACAGCGCGATCGCCCATCTCTAGGAGAGCAGTCTAGAACAGCTGATTAGAATTACTCGGAGCAATCGACGGCGACCTGCTTCCTGTTCCTGTTCGCCTGGTATTTAGCATCGGTAAAACTGGCAATTTTGGGCGAAAAAATTGGTTCTGGCGGCTCCAGCGCTGAAGCAAATTGGTGATTTTTCGATTTAAAGTACCAGGCGAACAGAAATGTCAGTAGGTAACCGGCGATGGTAGTTCGATGGTGCAATCTTACGGTTGTTTTCCAGCAGCTAACGACCATAAATGTCGCAGCCCAAAAGTATGCAACGGATACTGTCTAAGCTTTGTGTATAGCTTAAAATATGTAAGAAAAACGCTGCATACTCTCAGGCAAAGTCAAAGCCCAAAAAAAAAATACTTTTGTTGTTCAATAAAATACTTTATTTCATGCATTGTTTACAGGTATGTATTAAATGTTTATGGTAAGTACAGATATTTATGGTAAGTACGGATCAATTTTCGCGCAGCCAACTACCAATTCATCCATTCGCGGTTTCAGCACCTGAAAAGAAAAGAAGATATTAGAAAATTTAAATGCAAACTATAAAATATTTAAGCTAGGTTTAAAATTCAATTAAATGTATTATACAATATTAATCAAAGATTCCTGCGAGCGTGCGAAAATAATTGATGGACATGCTGATCCTAAAATCTACGCTTTAAGCGGAGAACTAGCTTTCTCCTTAACCAGATGGATAGTAAATAAATAAAATACTTTTTTAATTGTGATCCGATTTCGATGGGATTTTGAAATTTCCCAGCACCACTGCAGAAGCAAGAGAAGCACAACAAGAAACAGACAGTCGGGCATTTGAGCCATCTTAATGGGCTGAGCAGGCCAAATACAGCGAAAATCATTGGAGCAATTATAAGGCATCTAAATGTTGGTCCGATGACGAAGAGGAGTAGCAGTTGCAACATGCTGCTTGCTGTTTGCTGCTTTTGATCCGAATGCAACAAGTTCCAGGAAGAGGAAGACGAGGATCGGAATAGCTAGATCATCGTGATCACTATATGTCGCTGATCGTGTGTATGTCAGTGCAAGTCGGAATTCGTTTTAAACAAATAAAGCCTGCGACTAATTGCATTTGCACTTGTTGTGCGATATTTCTTTGCTGGAAATTACACACGGCCACAGTGGATGGAATACGAAAGAGTCGGTGGGGATCTGCGTTCTCTTTAGTTAAAGATGGGTACTGAGCACAGTTTAAGACACGTCATTTGTCATTTATCTTTCGTGGCCTTTTAGCGTTTGGCTTAATTGACTTCTTCTCCATCATCGTAGCTGCAGCGAAATACAAAAACAAGCCAACGGAAAAGCAAGGAAAGAAAATTTTGTACAAAATATAAGCAATTATTTTCAGGTGTAAAAAACTATTTCTTTTTTTTTAGAATTTGAAACTAGAATAGAGGCAGTTGCCTGTCAAGATATAAATATTAGAAAAAGTGTTGGTCTTTCATAAGGTTCTGCATACTTTTTTCTCTGTGCAGCCACTTTGGCTGAAGCCTAAGCTAAAAGTCTTGGTCGGAGTTTTGGTCTCATCATCTCATCTCCTTGCCTTATGGTCAATACCAATTGACCGTAGTGCGGAACATTTAGCTTCATTACGTCGGGCCATGTTTGCAGCCTTGGCCATCGTCGCACTGCAGAACCGTTTTAATTAGGTGTAACCATAATAAATCATAGGAGAGCCAAAATCAAAATCAGCCAGGAATGCAGCCGCATCGAAAGGGAATTTCCAGGTTGCCAACTTGGGTACTTAGGTACTAGGAAATATTACAGAGAAGCCTTCGCAGCTTAAATGGAAGACGCAGTGCATTTAGCAATTTCAAATGTCTGATTGCGAAATACCTCACACCGCAAATATGCAATTGCAAGTGTAGGGAGTATGAGTATGCCTCTTAATCCCTGATAACTTTTGCCATTTGCCCCCTAATCCACACTTGAGGTTCATCAAGTTGAAGACAACTATGTAGTAGGAGAGCTAATCCAACTTTGGGACCGTATCCCGTTCTCATAACTCTTTTAATTCTCATGCCAAAGAATGATGTTCTATTGACATGCAAGTTGGCAGTTTTGGCCGGGCCATAAAGTTCTCGCTGGCAAATGAGGCTTTTCTACCCACCCTCGAAGCCTGGCGGCCTTTGAGAAGTGGTTCCGCGTTCTGTTGGTTCTTAGCTCCCCAGCTATCCAGCTATCCAGCTATCCTGCTCTCGCTGAAGCGTTCAATCCAATGGATTATTGTCTACCCTTGGATGTCGGCTCTTCGGTGTGGTTCGGTTCGGTTCGTTGCGAGCTGATCTATTAAAGCTCTTCCAGAGCTGGACTTAACCCACATTGTGGCCATTAAAAAGTCATTCCCCATTTTGCGAGGATGGCCATTTGACAACGCCCGGTGCGAAATGTAAAATGCAAATTGCACTGGAAATTGCCACGCTTCATTCCGCCCCCTCATTTTCCATTGCCTTCCTTTTCAGCTCTCCCCAAACTGCAATCCCCAATCTGCAATCCGCAATCCCCAATCCTCGCCAGCTCAGACATCACCCACTGCATTTGCCACATCTTAGATAAGTGCATTGTGCATTGCATGCAATTTGGTTGCATGTATTGCCGGCACAGCCGCAGCAGCAATAGCAGCAACAGCAGCAACAGCAGCAACATGCAACAGAGCAGACCCTGCAACTTTGCCTCGCTCTTGGTCTTGAACTTGTGAATTTGCTAGACAACAAGCCAAAAACCAGGAGAAGCAGCCACCACTGGCAGCACCAACAGCAGCAACAACTGCCAGCAGCAATCAGCGGCAAGTGAATGAGCTTAAATTGTCCCAGCCACGGTGGGCCCAATAGTCCAATAATTGGACTAAAATCTGTCATTACTTTATAAGTTATTAAATCGTACTAGTACTACTTGTAGTAAGCAAAGAGAGTCCTTACCACCTCTGAACACAATGTCCAAAGTATTTCTTAACTTATTAGTATTATGCATGGCCCACTGTTCAATAGCTGCCGGGGAGTTGATTTTCGGTCGGTTTTGGTGGTGGCCATGATGATGGCTTCGCTTGCTGATTCTGCAAACCATCAGCCCATCAGCCCATCGCCCCCTCTGAGCCTCTGAGCCCCTGGATGGCATGTTGCTGCCTCAACGCCCTCAGTACGCTATTATATGGTGGGTATTTATGTACATACATATATGTATATGTATCTGTGCTGATGTTGCTGTTGCTGCGAGTGATGTTGTTGCTGTGTTTGCTACCATTGCCGTTGTTGCTGCTGTCTGGTCGTCTGTGGAGCATCAAGGCACTGGGGCAGCGAGGCATCAAGTTCGCAACGGGCGACATGAGATGGCTCACACACACACACACACGCACACGTGTTTGTACATATATACATCATCTATGCAACAGGGAGAAGATAGAGTGAGGAGCAGCAACCGCAGTTACTTTTGGCTAAGACTGCATAGACAAGGCTCAATTAAGTTGCAATTGCAGTTGTTGTTGCTGCTGCTGCCGCTTTTGTTGCCGCCTTTGTTGCTGCTTTTGTTGCTGCTTGGGGAAGCGTTGGCGGCATCGGAATTCCACTCTGGAGCTGCCCACGCGCGCGCTGCTCGGCTGCCTGTTTTGCTGATAAAGTACGAAATGATGTACTACCCATGTGCTGGTGGCTCATTTTGTTTTTCTTTTCTTTCATTTCCCATTTTCCACTCCGCCAACCCGCTGCCTCCCACTAGCACTGTTTTTCATCTCAGTACAGGAGCGCACTTTTACCTGCGAACTCGGTTACTCGATAATTTTACATTTTTGTATTTATTTTTTGTGGTTAATACTTGGCATAATCCTTCATTTTTTTGCCAAGCAATGGAAATCCGTCTTTCGTGGACAACTCAATAAATTTTCTATCCTATTTCCTACTGAATATTGTATGATTACTCTTGTCGTATTTTTCCGTTGAAACTTGCTCCCATTGTTAATTGTTTTCTAACTCTAACTCTGACTTTGATTTCTTCTGAAGTTCATTTTTCCATCAATCTTTGATGGTGGAGCGCCTTGGAACGGTGAACGCGTCGATGCCCTCAGTTAGCTCAGTTGGCTGAGTGTTCATCAGTGTTTCATCGGTGATCAAATTGGATTGGCGCGGCGTGGTTGAGATAACGACACCGAATTGCTGAGCCTTCATCTTTATCTGGTCCAGTCGCCCATCGATTTCGGTGTAGATTTCCTCGCTTAAGACCTTTAACTCGGCGATCTCATAGCGAAAGTCGTTGACATGTCGAGCGATTAGGGCATTTCGAAGATATCGCCGGCTATAGCGAAAACCACTGGACATGTTCGTCTTGGTCACGAGCAGGGCCATCTTTTTGGTGAGCTTCACGGCTGCCAAGGAGCGATGCCTGTGCTGGCAGTTGCTGAGATCGTTGGCACACTCCTCCGTCCAGGCCAAATGGACGAGGTTTTGGTTCCGAATAACGGCAATCCGTCGCTCCAGACAGGTCCACGTTTGGATCAAGCTACGCAGCATATTACGGAAAGCATCGTAGCGCCACAGGAGCTCGGTTATCTGGCACTGGATGTGGTGCTGGGCACGTTGGATGCATCGAATCTCCGATTGCTTCGCATTCAGGCCACTGCACGAGATCCGATCCTCCGACGGTTCAGATTGCTGCGTACTATTCTCCAATTGCTGACTCCTGCGGATCTGACTCTGCAATATATCGATTCTCTTGAGTATCTGGTCCAGACCCTCAATGGCGCTCAGCGTTCTTGTCTCCTCATCGGTCGTAACTTCCCCCTCGACCATTCCGCATGGCAGGGCGACCATCTCCTCCTCCAGTGAGTCGGATTCCTCGTACGGACGTGTCGATGGTGGTCGCTCCATGGAAGTGGCTATCCTCTGACTGTCCGCCGAATACGCCCGGGGTATTGTGTATTGGCATTTGACGGTCGTACGCGCTATCATATCTATGTCCGCCAGATTGGCCTTGTGACAGTCGCCCAGGTCGCGCAGCAGATTCAATTCCTCATCGAGCGAATACTCCTTTGTTTCGCCGGCCTTGGTATCCATCAGCGTCACCCTATCCATCTTTTACAAAGTATGTAGAGTAGATCGGGTCAAAAATGTGTGTTTGCAAGTTTTCAAGATATAAAACAATTGTTACTTGGGTTTTTCCAACTGTGTCTGTGGACTGAATGGGAATAGCCCACTAGTACCTTAATGTGGCTCATTTTGAAGCCACTCCAAACCGCTCCTGTCTTTCTGGCTCGGCGCTGATAAGAAAATTTATGGCTGCTCAGTTGCTCTGGCGGCATAATTGCGCACCCACATCCAAATCCGCAGCAACATCCACTCCACATGGAGTCCGGCAGCGGAAAACGAAAAACGAAAAACGAAAAACAACGATGGGTAACAAAAAAATACAAAAGAAAAGAAAAGAAAAGAAAAGCAGAAAAGCAGAGAGCTGTGGGGCAGAGGCTTGTGGGCTGGCTTTTGGCGTGTGGCTTCAGTCCTCGCCCCCCTAAATTTCCCCTTAATTCCACCGCTTCACTACCAGCACCATCAACTGCCGGCAGTTGACTTTGTTTACCCGCAAGTTGTAATTTTCTGCGAAAACCGTCAGCCGCAGAATTGCTTTTCTCCATCTCCATCGCTCGCAAGCTCAGTCTTCTGTCTCTGATAAATCCCGCTTCTGTCTGTCTTCCACTCAGTCAGTCTTTCACTCCTCGCCCCTTTCTTCTGGGCTCCCGGCTTCTATCCTAGCCCAGTCAATTCTTCCCCTTTTTTTCTCCAATTGCAATTGGTGCCCCCCAAACAGACCGCGGTCTTGCGGTGATCTTTCTTCTGGGCCTTGCCGTGCTAATTGCTTGCCAGAGATTCGGGCCTCTACTTAGGACATTATCCCAAAACCCATTCGAGGCAGTGAACAAAATTGAGGTAGCTCAGCTTCTAGTGATTTCACAGCTTACATTTGCCTTATAAGAAACTAAATTAATGCGAAAGGTTTCTATACTTTTGCATCATTCAATTAACGTTGCTGAGTTATTTCTCGAAGTTGAAAGTTATCAGAATATTGTGTTCCGTGTTTGCCACGCAACTTTGGCGATTGACAGGCTTTTAGCCAACTTTGCTATTCCATTTGGAGCCAGAGCCATCTTGCCATCTCGCCATCGAGGCATCTGTTGAATGCTGAATTGTCACATGTGGAATTTCGCAGGTCTCTAAGAAACGCTTAGGCATGTGAGCTGCGATAGGATACGAAAGCCCAAGAATGGGGTCAGGTTAAACAAATATTTGGCGAAGCCTGGCCAGAGCATTGGCAACATGTATAGTGATGTGCACATGTGCACGGAACTCTTCTCTTGGAACATGGCAGCAAGAAATGCGAATGCACAGAGGCCAAAATCATTCCCACAACTTATATAATAATGTGCGCTATTTTATTTGCATTTCACGAGTGCAAAAAAGAAGAATGAATAAGAAGAGAGAGAACTGTACCGCTAAGATGCCTAATTACATCCAAGACGAGCGATGAGCGATGAGTGATGACCGATGATGGCCATAAAAGTTCACATGATCTACTGATCGCCCGGAGGCCTTGGTCATGCAGGAAGTTCAAGTGCGCGAGAATAAGTATACGAACTTGGGGGAATACGATCCAGACACCCAGACATTCAGACACCCAGACATTCAGACATCCAGAAATTCAGACATTCATATATTCTGACTTGAGTTGCCCCAAGTCGACTTGACTCAACCTGGCGCGGTCAAATCTTCGTGGCTTCTGAGCTTCGGTAGCGAAAATCAGCAGCACCAGCAGATGACTCCGCACAAGATAAGCGGTCATAAAATAATAATAATAATAAAAAGAACAAGAAAAAACAGTGAACAAACAGACACAGAAACAGAAACAACTGGGAGAAGAAACAACGAGAAGCGAATAATGCAATATACATTAGATATAGAACAAGTCTATAGAAAATTACGATTTATGTAACAAGTTGAGGAATTCAAGTGCATTTATTTCCGCATCTGGAACTAAGTGGAGAAGCCAGCGCATAAAAAATAATGCTAAACGATGGCTGCATCGACCTGGTGATATCCTGTAGAGAGAGTTTTCCGCAAGTGCCTCTGTTTTGCGCAACTCGCAGAATTATCATTTTATTTGGGCAAGTGTTTTCTAATGATGCTTGACTTTGAAACTTAAAACTTTAGTTACCATCTGGTCGAGTATACTTTTCCAGATGCAATCAAAAGCAACACACCGATCAAAAGCAAAGCAAAGAAGGCGATTTTCCGACGTGCAGTGTGTTGGGGGAGTGGGGAACCAGTGGGGTCTAGGTCTAGGATCAGATTGGATAGGATGGCATCGGATTGGATCGGCTCGGCTGGGATCGGTGCAGTGCATCCATCAGAACAGCGCCATAAGTCAGTCAGTTAGTCATCCATTTAGTCAGTCAGTTAGTCAGTCAGTCAGTCATTTATTAAATGTGACCATAAGAAATAGAAACAACACCAGACACAGGCGGACGATAAGAGGGCAGTTACGGCGAGTTATTACATAACAGCGGGCACAATTGCGAATGGGATTGTTGTGTTTGTTGTGTGCGGCAGAAGAAAATACAACAAACAACGAGCAGCACAGAAAAAAAATAGGAAAAAGGAAATATGAGATGAGATGGCAAAAGAGGTGGACTTGTAACAATCATAGCGCTGCTAAAGCGTAAAGGCAAAGAATTATAATTTTCCAATCAACTAATAAATTTTTAATGATGCGACGGGCCAGAGGACTTGGGATGAGGTTGGGGATGGGATGGGATCGAATGGTCTGGGATCGAATGGGATGGGATCTCTAATATGTTGTCCAAAGTGCATGCTGGAATCCCACCGCGTTGCGCTGATCATGATCATTGCCAGCTGGTAATGATCGTGGTATAGACGTTTGGACATGTGTTAGAGACATTCCCATAGGTGTGATTGCCGGCGCGCAAGAACAAGAAAGACACCAAATTACTGTTACCCAGACGTCCATGGGTCCATGGGCGGGTGGCCAGTCGGCGGGGGAGGGGCTACGAGCTGGAAAATCGCTGGAAAAAGAGGCGCCGCAAATTTACTTGGTGACGAGTGACTAGGTGACTGGTGACTGGTGACTAGTGACTCCTCCGTCGCCATTGGCACTGGTCCAAAAAGTGGTTTCGTGATCGATGCGGGCTTTTGATGCCCCTGACTACCAGCTACCAGCTTGATTTTCCACCACCACCCCCCTGCTCACCGCTCTTCTGCCGCACATATTCCATGCAAATATCCCCCGCGTTTTCTAATGAAGTTGTCTATCTGCCGGCGATTTAAGCCGAGTCTTTAAAGCTTTGCCATTTGCAAAGTGTTCAATCAAGGAACGGAATACCAAACAGCAAGTAAATTAATTTACAGAACTTCTTTACTGTAGATAAAAAATATTCATATTTTATAAGCGATTTTGTCATAGCTTGCTGAAAAACTATCAAAGATCTAAAGGAATCACTGTTTTTTGCAGCTTATTACCAACTCTTACGATTCCTATCACTTTTGTACTGATTTTCAAAAAAATCATGCGAAAAATCGTCAAAATTTTACATTTTTAGGCTGAAATGCCACTTTGTTGGAAATTTGATAACGAATTCAACGATGTATGCCTTTCTATATTTGGACCAATACTTTTATTGTTGTAAACAAAATACCGATAATTTCTGGGCGAAAAATCAGGATGTGGACTTTTGATAAGAAACTTTTGGATTGGTTGCCAATCATTGCAATGCATTGGTGCGATAATTTCTAGTTCTCAGCTGCTTCAGACCCCTCGGTTGGTCATGAGAGAATTCGCAAGCGCACATTTTGGCAAGCGATCGATTGTGACCGTTATTTAATAAGGAAATTTTATCAGGCATCCGAGCGGTGGGGGGGGTGGGGCTTTTGGCCAGACTCAGGTGGCAAAGTGTCCATGTCGACGTCCCAGTCGAAAGGCGCCAAAAGCTCGCAACGTTTTTCATTTCGTGCAGTTGCAGTCGCAGCCGTTGCACGCATACAAATTACGAATGCAAATGCGAAATCCCAGCACCGAGTTTTCCCGCTCACCCCCTCCGGGTTTCCCCTCCCTTAGCCCCCCACCTGTGTGGTAGCCTCAAAGAAAAGGCGGATCGAATGGACAGCAAATTGTTCGCACGCTTCGCTCCAAGGTACAAAAAAATAATAAAAAAAAACGAAAGAAGACAAAAAAATCTAAGAGAGGGTCTTCTAGTAAATGCGTTTGCGATTTTCGCGCATTTTCTTTTATTTTTCAATTACGACGTGTTCAAAGCGAGACAAAGCCAACACACACGGACACGAATACCCACAAAGTAAGCTGAAGTGTGCACACTACAAATGTGTTACTACTCAATAGGAAAGGATATAATTTGTAGAAATAAAGAAACTTATAGCTGTACTGGAATAAAATAACATGGCTTAGTTAAGTATTCTAGCGCTCGCTTTAAATTTCATTTCGTTTAATTTACTTCAAGTTTGTAATTTTTTTGCGCAGTGCAAGTATCGAAGAACGATCGCGGTTCGCAGCAAAGCCAATAAAAAGTTGATCGTCGCTGCTTAGCCACATATCTTTCCTTTAGTTTTTTTCTCTCTCCTTGGCCTTCGCCGATCTCACTTACTTCTTCACTGATCATCGCAGTTTGTCAATTAATTGATTGCATTCTCCGCAATTGCTTGGCTAACAATAATAACTGTCGTATTTGCGCTTAAATATGTGCATCTCCTTGGACCTCCCCCCATCATTGTGATCTGCGATCCGTACTGAAAGTTCTGTGGAAAGATCGTTGTAAAGGCTATTTCGTTTCGCCTGCTACCCTCTCACAGGCCACAGAAATGGGCAAATGGCACTTGACGAGATGTAGGAAAGGCAACAGCATAGAATCCTGAATATATCTTCTTGAAAACGAAGTAGATCCTTTGCTGGGCTACGCAAATACAATATATCAGCGATTTAAGTTTTAAAGAGCATTCCCGAGTCGAGTTTGGACTTGGGTATAACCATACACCTGATACTCAAAGATAAAGGAGAAAAAAACCATGGTGGAGCAAATGCAAAAGACTGAGGCCCGAGGGTCCGGCATCAATTGATTTATCATATACTTATATTCGCTGTCAAAGAGCGACTTGCAACCCAGCCATAGCCATCGTTTACCGTTCAGCGTTGGCCCACTTGGGATTGTTCTCAGGCTCAATTAGCCAGCTTTTGAGCCCGAGTCCGAGGCGAATTTCCATTCCATTCATTGCCGTCAACGTTGGCCCATTCATTTCCCATTTTCCAGTGCCATTTTCCCCCCAGCTGCGGCTCTTCTTTCGCCAAATAAATCATCTAAGCACTTATCTCCCTGCAGTTCATCTTATTTAATTGAAATTAAAGTGAATGGAATTGAACTCAGTCGATTAGCTGAGAGTTTTCCCCCAATTTGACATTTTTCTGGCAATACAAAAATGTCAATTAAAATACACAAATAAAGTCGAATATTGGCCCAATTTGAACTACAAAATATTTTGTTATCCAAGTTGCCAATGAAATCTGGCAAGCTTAATTCTAAGCTTAATTCTAAGCTAATTCAGCATAACTAGATTAATTAAAGTTAATAATATGGAAATTATTCCTGTTTTCCGTGCGCTTTTCCTTTGTTTTTCCCAGTTTCCCTTGATTTCCATTTGTATTAATGCAGCCAGGGAACTAAAAGTGTTTCCCTGTTGAAAGAATCGAATCGGTGAAAAACAAAAAAATGTAAATTTATAATGCAGATTCATCTGCTCCATGGACTTCCACTAGTTATCGAATAAAAGTTTTATGAACTTGCCTTAGTGCCTTACATTGCTGGCGCGCACTGTCCGCTGCTATGCCGCTTGCATTCAAGAACCCGAATTGATATGCGTATATTTATTTATTTATTTTGGTTTGGTTTATTTTCTTTTCTTCGATCCGACTCGTTTCATTATTCTTTACATTTCGCCTGGCTTTGTTTCTTTTCATTTTTTAATTGTCCCTCTTTGGTTTTGTTGCCCAATTAGGATTTTCTATAGAAAGCCAATGGGTTTATTTCGTTTTATTGGCTTTTAATGAATGCAATTCCAAGTCCACGCATTGGAGGGCCATTGTTGGCCCTCTGATTTTGATGTGTTTCTAATTGGGCGGCCGGCGGCGGGGAAATGTCAACTTGAGTCAACTTGAGTTGCAATCGATTAATTCGACACGATGAGTTGGGGAAAGGTGGGCAAGGTCGCCCTCAAAATGGAAAACACAAAGCCGCCACGAATGTCCAAAATGTTCGAATAAAGCAAACATTTCTGGTTTTCTTAGTTTTATGTTTATGGGGCCGTCGAAATTGGAGAACGAAATTGGGAAATACAACACTTCTGATCATCGCACACTGCTAAACATCTCATTTTGGCAACTATTTGCTTTGCATAATAATGGGACTGAGGAATGAGGCCTAATATTGGGTGTTTTTTGAGCATTCTTCGTATTGATCGATATTGGGGTTTAATGAATCGTTAGAAATGTAAAGCTATTTCTTAGTAAAATAAACCATATTTATATACTTATTTTTAACACGCGCAGTTTCGTGTCTTGTCAGAGTTTTTGATAAACCATTTTATGATCATTTTAGGATTTCCGCTTCTCATGGATCGCGATCCCATCGGTTATGATTCCCCTCTGCGGAAGTTAACCCATGAAAAGGCCAGCAACTTGAGTGATTTTCTAACCCAAAAACTCAGTTCCCGCCTCGGAAATTCCCATGTCCGTTAGCTTGCTGAATAAGTTCACGGAACAGATATAGTTTATATGTAGTTTAAAAGGGGGAACAGCATCTATTCATTCCCATACATCCAGATCCATCAACCCTTCTGCGCACCCTTGATCATCTGCTGTTGTTGTCTAGCCGAGGATCTGTCACAGGTAAATGGTAAATAGGGAATGTACCCCAAGGAAAGTAGAGGGTTGTTGATGTCCTAGAATAGGTGGATATTTGACTAGTGCTACCTGCCTGCGTATGCGGATGCAAAAAGAAATGCGCTCCGGTTCTCACATATCGATCAACACAATTTGATTCGCATTTCGTTGGCACCCTCGCCAGATTTTCCACATCCATTTCCCATTTTTTCCCATTTGCAAGTCGTGGGAAATGCTCACAGGTGCTGTTTCCAAATGGCCCATATGAAACTCGATACTTTTGCCCACTCATATTTCCATTTCCCTCAAACATTGTTGCAAATATTTGCTTAATCCGATTTGTTTTGTGAGAATTCTTCATTTATGGGCGTGTGCGTTGGATAATTTTTTTGCTAAAGAGGATTTCGTATAGTTTTTTCCCTTCCCCCTCCGCATCGTCGGTCTTGTGTGGTCAATGGGATTTACAAAAGAATCAAACAGATCTGGCAATTAACAAAAATGATTTGATGAAACAGAACAGAAGCTGGACAAAACGACAACCGCAATAATGACAGTCGGACAAATCAACAAATCACGATCACACGAAAATCACGATTTCTTGTACCCAAATATCAATGCCATCGAGAAAAAGAAATGGGAAGAGCACAGGCAGCTGAAACAGTAGCCAAAAAGCAGGCAATCTAACAACAGCAACAAACCCTTGGCCAAACTGAGAATTGCTATTCCCAATCTCTTTAACCCTACATCAAAATAAACGTTTATAGGTGGATTGCAAACTTGAAATACTCTTGTAAAACCTAAAAACGGGCATGTTTAAGCACACAAAACCACGTCAATCTTTGGATTTCTTGCGATATTAGAAGATATAGATGGGCTTAAATTCATTTTGCAATCTTAAAACAAAACTGTATTGCCCGTGCGCATAATGATACCCTATCGAATGTTGCCGCTGACTTTTGTCATGGCGCATGCTTAACAAGAATAACAAGAAAACGTTGTTTGTAGAACAAGTACCAGCCAAAACGAAATGTGGCCAAAATGTGTAAGCAATTTGTCAACATCACATGACAACCGAGCCGAGTTAAGCCCAACAACCGACTACGAACAGCAGCAAAGCAGCAACAGCAGCAACTTCTGCAACATTATTGACATTAGGGCACCTGTTTGTTTGCCAACT
Organism: Drosophila yakuba; assembly: GCF_016746365.2. NCBI lineage: Eukaryota > Metazoa > Arthropoda > Insecta > Diptera > Drosophilidae > Drosophila > Drosophila yakuba. The sequence goes on along the minus strand of NC_052526.2, from coordinate 3,691,446 downwards.
AAACTATGATTACCGTTTGCCATACCCTCACTCGAATGCGCAGCCATACTCGCATTGCAAAAGGTGAATGTGGTAAAACAATTCTGTGTGGAGTGCTGTAATTTTACAATCGAGTATGGCGCACTGAGTAATTGACTATATATCCCATTTTTACCAATAATAAATGATAGAAATATATTGTTTTTGGCACATTTGGTGACCCTACACAACTTGTTCGTTTCCAGCTGTTACCATAAACTATAGAAAACTCTGTGCCATAGAGTCCGCAAAGCATTTGCCATATCTCAGTGCCGTCGTAACACTATTTTCCAGCATACTTAGCTCGCGAGAATAGTGTATTCCCAGCTCTGTTGGATCTGCCAAAGAACTGCGATTGCTTTCTTGTCTGTCATTGAGCCGACAGCACGCGTACCTCCAACCGCCGACAACAACAACCATACTGACAATGGCAGCAATATCAACAAGTTGGTCATAACTCGTGACTGACTACACCACAGACCAGAGAAGACCAGGCCCAGAAGAGTCTGCGGGAATTGGATGTGACTGTAGATGTGACTGTGACTCTGGCTGTGGATGGGCAGACCGAAGAGCCAAGTCAACGTTAATCACAGACACAAAAGTGCAGTGGAAAATCGGGCAATTCTTGGAGTGAAAAACAATATAATTTCCAGATTCAAGATCAACAACAATTAGAATTAAAAGATTTCGAGTGTTCACCTAGGCGTTATAGCTTTAGTACTAGTTTAAATACTTTGTAAGTAGAGCTGCATATATAAACTATGGCTTTTTTTGGCTTAGTGTAAGCTGGAGTCAAGTGGCCAAGTGAAAGAGCCAAAAGTCCACGAGCAAGTCAAAAAGACCGAGTCAAGGCTGCACTTTGTGGCCACAACTCAATGGCAAAATGTTTTCGTTGTTGCTTTTTGGTCAATGAACAAGAAAAATGGGTTTTCACGGTTACATGCGTCCGCGGCTCAAATGCACGGAGATATACTTACTCATAAGTATATGCAAATGGCCCAAAGAAAAGCGGAAAACCAGCCGCATGTGCAGTACATGTGCAGTGCATGTGCAGGTGTGTGATATATCAGCGTTTTGGTTTGTTCATTTTTTTCGTTTTTTATTTTGTTTTAGTCGCTAGGAATGGAGTTTCTCACGATAACTGAACTGGGAAGCAAAGAAAGGAGCAGCCCCGAAAAAGGACCTCGTCTCGATTTCCCATTCACTTCACGCCTCTTCTCTTCTCAGGTAGAACTCCGCTTTTCAGCAGGTAGTGAGGTAGTGGAAGGTGGAGATCCAGACAGTCAGTTGGGACACATCTTACCTGTACTCTTGCCAAAAATTGCATTTCAATCAGGGTCCTTGTTCCGTTTCCTTTTTTTGCTTTTCCATGGTCCTTGACCCACTTTCACTTTCACTTCTCGGCACAATCTTATCTTAATGAGCTCAGTGAATAGAACAAAATTGCCTGCACCCTCTGCCAGTGAACTAACATTAAATTATGGTAATTTTTTGTTTTGCCGAGCCATTACATGGCTGAGCAATTTTCCATAACCCCCCAAACTAAACTAAACTAAACGAGACAGCTGCTGATTCCAAGAAGTTCAAGTGTTGAAAGCCATTTCATGGCTCTATTCTCTAATTAAGCAGTTGCTTTTCCTTCAACTCGAAACAAAAGAGTGCACTGCCAGAAATGTAGATGAAGAAGGCTACAAAAATATACAGAATTACTAAAGTTAAGTAGTAAAGTAACTGATAAATACAACGTTTTTTGTTCTGTGTAAATGGGTGGTGGGTCACTTTCTTAGCCAACTTCAGCCACTGCCACTCGATGGCTAATGACAAGATGCTCTGCTGCTCTGGCATAATTAATGTGCATTAAAGTCGCAGTCTAAAAAGCCACAACTGGCATTTGATTTATGCAAAGGGGGTATGTATCCCTAACTCGGTGTGTACTTTCCTTAGTGGGCCACGTGCTGACCTGGGTTCGTCTTGGTCGCGTGCCCATCCAAAGCCCCACCCACACGTCTAGACCTCTAGACCGACCCTCCATCCTTATCGCGCTGACCCTCTGGCTTTTCTTTCCAAGTGGCGTTGTTTTCTTTCAGAGATCGAGCATGGAGCATGGAGCACGCTTGATAGTCAATCATGGCAGTCAGCCGGCCGTTAAGCTGGACTGCTCAACTGTACATTGTAGAAACTCCCCCTCCTCTCGGCGGCACAGAGGTACGGGTACAGTGACAACTCTGCATGATCATTTAATCAGGCGGTGTCATAAGGGGAAATAATCGAAAAATCACATGGATTTGCTACGAAAGCATGAAGTTATTAAAACTGGTTGCAAATAAATATATTATAGAGAGAAGCTGTGACTGGCGCTGCTCGCGTGAGAATATAATTGGATTTATAAGTCTGCAGTTAAATGTATCCTTTTGAACTTCAAGATTCGGAATAACAAATATTGGTTGTGTACTAGAAGGTCCTTCCCGCAGAGCTAACCTAATTGCAAGTACATTAACATGTAACATGTCCTAATTCAATTAACGGGCTGGGGACACGCAACACGCACGAGGCCCACATGCTGCACATCTCTATTAAGGAGTGAGTGGGGAGTGTGGGGAGTGCAGTGAATGTTGCATGTGGAGCAGCTGCAACAACTGTGAACTCGAACTCGAACGTATAGTCGCGATTGCGGCTGCCTTCACGTTGTCTCTTGAGTATTTGTCAATTAGATTTTTAATTGCTGAAATATGAATGTAGGCGCAGCAGCAGCAACAAATGCCTTGACTTTGACGTTGACAGCGGCAACAGCAGCAACAGCAGCAGCAGCAGTAGTAGTAACATGCAGCATCTGCAGAATTCGCAGCCTGTTTTGCCTGTTTTCTTGCTGTTTCTGTGGCTGCTCTTGCTGATGCTGCTGCTGCTGCTGCAGACGACAACGATTATTAAATGCAACTTAGATCAGATCAAAAGCAGCAATTGCAGCCAGAGCAGCAGCAACGAACGCGATTAAATCGAAATTCTATGCGCCATTGAACGAGCGCTCCTTCTTCTCCTTCGGCGTCTCAAAAAATGGAATGAAAAAGATGGAAAATATAATCCCCTCGCGCGTATGGAAAAGATGGATCGCGTGCCAGGCGACTGCGACTAGTTGAAATATTGTTATTATGCTATGGCTAAAAGTGAAAGATTGCCGGGAAAATCTCGGCAAATTCTGCAGACCAGACTGCATGTGCTGGAGCTGCAGCTGCAGCTCCAGACGACCGACGTACTTACTACTACTACATATAAGTTGTTGCATTTGCAACATTTTCCCAAACAGTTGCTGCACTTGCAACATGATGCATGCTGATAGACGACGATAGATTATCAGCAACAGGCTGCCAACAGCAACAGCAGCAACCTCTGAAAATCTCGATTGGTGAAGGTTGTTCTTTGGCCGGCATTTAATGGTTTATCAAACAGGTGATCAAGGCAGTGCTAGCACAAATGGATTCTCGAAAGCGACGCGGCTAGAACCCATATATAAATTAGCCATTTGCTACAAAATACTCGTACTATTGAATACTCTAAGCAGACCACTAAGTACAACTGCGTAAAGAGATGTACCACCAACTAGAATTTATTGGCACACAAAAAATGTGGGCAACTGGAAAAAAAAAAAACCAGGACATCAGTCGCTAGCCATAACTTGAGCTACTAAAACAGCAATTAATGCTTTGACCGGGAACAAAAACAGCGGCAACATCTCTGAGCATCAACAATATCAACTGCAGCAACTGCGGCAACTGCGGCAACTGCAGCAACTACAGCAACTACAGCAACTACAGCAACTACAGCAACTACAGCAACTACAGCAACTGTGGCAACATGTCGCAGCAGTAGTAATAAATTAATTAAGCAGACGCCTTGTGATTCCCCGCCAGATCTGCGCCGTTGTTCTCGACTTCGTTTTGCACCTCGGGGCCCAATTAAAATTAGCGCCAGATTACGCATACGCCACGTGTGCGGAGTCAGGGAATAATCTGGATAGGGATTACGCGGGCAGCAGCTTAAGTTGCGCTAAGCTTCAGACGGCTCATCATGTTGCAAGTACCCTGGTACTCGTATTCGTACTCGTAACGCTGATGTTTGCATAGAGTGCACTTACCGTTAGTCGAGGAGGAATCAATGTGCAAGTCTGTGTATAAATATTTTCATTTGCCGCACGGCTGCTAACTGAGCGACTCCCAGACCCCGAGTTCTCCTCCCGATCTTCTGATTTTCCGATTTCCCGACTTTCCCGACTTTTCGACTTCAGCTGGCAACGTGCCTCGTTCGCAGTTTCATGGCTTTCATGGCAAAAGTGGCGGCAGTTGTCGTGCCATGTGCAACACACACACACAACGTCAAGGCATAGTAATAAACTTATCTTGGTTGAATTTGTTAAGTTCTGATTTCTTATACATTCTCAGCTGCTCTCATATTTCAACAGTTTAAATCGAAATATATCATTATTCATAACCCAAACCAATGATATTTATTCACCTTCCTTTCTCCATTCCGACTGGCTGAATGGTTCAATAAATTGTTGTTAAATAGAACAAAACAAAAAAAAAACAAGCAAGAGTCTAGTCAAAAGCATTCGATTCGAATCATATTAATTCATATTAAAAACGGGGAATTGGGGGGCATCTTGAAATCTATATTGAAATCAAATGAGATACAAAGATGATACCCAAGAATGTTGCGGGCATATTCGTGGGACGCCAAGTGGAGTGTTTCAAAAAGTTTCACACATTTAAGGCTACTAAGCAATCGAACTTGCATTTACTATTAGTTGAGTTCATATAGTTTGTAAGGAAAATGCTTCACTCCACTTGTTCTCAGCGACTCTAGATTTCGTTTCATAATTCATCGATTTGTCATTTTGCATTTAAATATTTCAACTTGAGGCTGTTGGCTGTTGGCTGTCGACTGTCGGTGGCATTAGCATTTCAATTGATCGCAGGTGACCCACACGAGTGCTGAAGTTTAGCGTGCGCCAAGCTCACCAGTGATCCCATACCCTCTCCGCCGAGTTTTTAACACCTTCCACTGGCTGAATAAATTCAAGAACGATGCTAACAAGAATAATATCGGAGGAAAGGCCCGGGCGACAGATAAAGATATCAGTTTTCAATGGACAGCAGTGGAGTGGAGAGGCACCTGTTCTGAGGCCAGTTCTTGGACATCGCCAGCCTTTGCCTTTTTGACACTTTCGAAAATTTGTTAGCGGCGATTTGCATATGTTCACAGTAAATTCCAAATCTACCATAATCCCGACACGTCCCCACGGCTGCCCATCTCAAACTAACTAATCGCTAATAAATACAGACTCGTATTTCAAAATGATTTGAATATTTTTGAAAGGCCCTCCCCTCGTCTCCCTTTTTTTCTTTTTTTTGTTCAGTTCCACCCGTGGCGTTTGTTTTGTTCAAAATCAAAACATTTCCCGCTGCCCAGGGAGACGAAGAAAAGCTGTAATATTTCACACCTTTCCCCAGGAACTTGGACTTGGACTTGAAGATGGGGTTTCGGGAGATGAAGATTGCCTTGCTTCGGTTTCGGTCTTTACAGCACAGCAAAAGAAATACTAACAACTTAATCAAAGTCGTATGTTCATGGCGTATGTAAATTTTTGTTGATCGAATAACTTGTATATTCTTTCGCCGGAAAAGCTAACAATTAATGTACCCTTCATATGGAGAGTTTAAAGAGCTGTTTGCTTTCGTAATACGTAAATTCGGGCATTTCTCACGATCTTTGCTCGAGTTATGCATTGTGCACATCCTCTTGGCTTATTGATATTTATGACTGATCATTGTGGCTTTTAGTATTCATAAAGTGAACGGGAAATAATTATCAGCCGCATGTCGTTTGGGAAATCGATATTAAATCGATATTCAAATCTCTTCCGGATTTTGGGGAATACTTTGGGTTTTTACATATGAACTCAATTGTTTTTAAGCGATTGAAGATTTAAAAAAACCTTAGTTTATACACAAGACTAAAACTATTTCAGAATTTGTGCCGTTTAACATTCTCGTTAACATTCTTGGAGAAGAGAAGCTCTAATACGATTCACTCTTCATCGCGGATGCTAATGATGATGTTTATTGGATCTTTCTTTCGATTGTTATCGCCTTGGCTAAACTTTTCGTCTCGATTCGCTGCTGCCATTCTATTGATCAATATTTCCAATCGGTTGTGAATTCATTTATCTTCTCTTTTTTTTTTTTTGTGCCCAAGTAGCCAGGTGTTTGTCGAAATTGATAAAGCTTCACGCTTCGCATTTCGGCAGCATAAAAAAGCACATCTCTCAGATGAAATAAATAAATAAACGTGATAAATAAAAAGAGATTGTCAACGCGAACACCACAACGTCGATGATAGTGATTATGATGATGATGACGTTTGGCTCCCTTGTGAAGCCAGGAGATGCTAAATAAATTAGGCATTTGATGGCATTTCGGAATTATGCAAAGTTAATGGGCTAGAACATAAAGACACCCAACGATTTATGCAGACTACAGGTAATAATGAATTTGATCGGTTGATCGTTTGAAATTGCCTCGTTTGCGGCCTAAAATATTTGCTTGATTTGCAACACTCTCAACTAATTGGATAATATTTCAACTATTTCGTTAGCAAAGCAAACTGTTAAATTTGTAACTTTTTACGCCACAAATATTTTGAAAACAATTTGCGTCTTTTGTGTATTGATTTAGATTGCCAAACAATAGTCCTGAAATTTTTATTGTCTCAACGCTGGCCTAAGAACACAAGACACAAGACAGATGTGAATGGGGGAAAAGACGAAAAAGTTAGCGAAATAATAACAATAAAATTGAACAATGGCCCGCCATAAATTTTTATTATATTTTACCGTAGTTTTGTCTTTAGTTTAAAGTGGCGTCTATCCATCTCTTTCTGCCTGTTGGCTTTTTGGTTTGTTGTTTGTTTTTTAGTTTGGTTTTGTCATTTTTTTGCTTTTCAGTCGATCTGTTTTACAAATAGGAAGCAGAAGCTGCAACAACAAAATATGTCATTGCATACAAAATTTGATTTCATTGTTATCAGATTCTGTGTTTTTATTAATAAATTGTTCGTTTTGTTGAATGTATCAGTCGTAGACTCACGATCAGTCGATTGATTGGGTTATTGAACCTTCGCTGCAAAGAGAGAGGCCCATTCGATCGTAGACTTTGTTAGAATCGTGGTTTGGATGCCCCAACTCGTATACTGATAAAAGGATTGCCATCTAATCGCATCCGAATTAATCCGACTCAAACTAATCCCATCCAATCCGATCCGTTCCATCCCATTCCAGAGTGTACAAGATATTCACTTTGCCTTCCGATTCTCTACGCTGCCGTTGTTGGCCGGCCAATTAACGCTTGATTAGGAACAATTTTAGCCAGATATGTTGGCTCATCAGTGAGAGAAAAGATACCATTATGTTGCAACTCAAGTGCACAAAAAGATTACAGGTACATACATGTGCTTACTCAATCTAAATATAATAATAACGTATACGTTTTATTTTTATTTCAGAATTAACTGCTCAATTTACGCAGAAAACTGATCATATTGCATGCCTTTCGTTGTTCTGAAAAATTCCCAACTTTATCTCAGTGCTTCTGAGATTGTCGACAGATTTTTACCAGTTGTCTTCTTAACTTTTGTGGCGCTTTGGCAAAATGCGTTGCTAATTGTTGCCACTAAACTGTTGTTGGCATGCGTTTGACAGTCGCTCAGGAACGGCCTTTCGTGGACCGTAGACCAACCAACCAACTAACCAACCAACTAACTAGTCAACCAAACAGCCAACTAACAAACAGTTAGCCACGCCCCTTGCGCCTCTGCCTGTGCAGGTTTTTCATTCTGTTTGCCTCCTTTGGCTCATTTATTTTGATTGAGTTATTAAAATACTTGTTTACACAAGCTCAACAACAAGGCGTTGTACAATAAAAAAATGTTGAAAAAATCGAAAATATATGAACTAATATTGGAAAAAGAGGAAGAACCGGGCGCGTTTTTTTTTTATTTATAATTTATTTGCATCTCTCTGGCGATAATTATAAATGTTTTTGATTTGATTTTACAACTCTGCGACTTGGTGTCTCATTTTATTCACTTTAAGTCACACTTCCGTTTCCGCATAATAAAAGAGGATGCTGTGCTGGCAGGAGGGGCATATGCATATTAAGGTATTGGCGATGGCTTTTAATTAGCTAGGAATTAGCCTCTAATTATCTGCAAATTAAAGAGACGCCTAATAAGCACTTAACCGCACGGAAAAATACGCGGCGTTGTCATGAATTTTGAAATGAATACTTTCAGTTATTAATATATATCAATAACATATCATATGCCTATGAAATTGTAACCTCGTTATGTCTTTTAAATGAGCAACCAAACGGTTCCATTAGGAAAATACAAAGAGTTTGTTTTACCAAATTTTAAACTACACAGCCAACTGAACAGCTCAATTTTTTTCATGTGTATCAATGAAACATTTAGCTCTGCATTACATAAAATTGACATTGATCGACAACAGCGACATCGGATCGCATTGAATGCGATAAATAAAGTGGATAGCTCCGAGATTACGGCGCTCCAGCTGCCGACATCCGCCGCATCTCATTTGGCGACACATTTGCATGATTATGAGCTCGGTTCCGGCCTCCATGGAGCCCACCGACAGTCATTGCCTTGGATTCCATTCCATCGCCATTTCATTTCATTCCCTGCAAGAGTGCAGAGTGCCGAGTGCAAAATCGATTGAGAGCGATTAAAATGGTTTGCGTGTGCGTGCAATTATTTATTTATGCACCCGGTTGGCGAATCAATCGCTAAATGCGAAATGGTAAATGCTAAATGCATTTACTGTTTATCAAACCATGCTAAATCCCATGGGCGACACTCCACTTGACACTCCACTCAACTCGAAGTTCCAAGCTAAAACTCCTCATCCACATCCACATCCTCATTCGTTGCGTTGGGTAGAACAAGCATGGGATGGAACTAATCGAAGTTGTTAGCAAACAATTAACGGAAAATCATCTACATCGGCGAGGGAAAACTGCTGGAGAAATGTGTCAAATGGCACATGGCACCTTCAACTTATGCTGCGACTAATTGTTTAATAAACGGAACTTCTTAGCTGCCAATTTACGTTTAAAGTAATGAAAATAAATGCTGGAAGTGGCCAATATAGGTTACTACTTCGTATATGCTGCAGTTATGTTAACTTCAAAGTTACCAAGAGAAATAAATTTAAAGCTATTCAAAAAGTTGTTAAAATCGGGGAACAACAAAAAAAAGAGATTCTGCAGTTTCTTGTCAATTGATTAGCAAGGTTTCGTTTTTATTCGGACTTTTGCCTGTCAGTTGGAGTCGGCATATTCAGTTCTTTTCGTTTTGTTTTTTATATTTTAGCGGTTTCTGTCCTTCGTCGTTTTTATTTTACATTTATTTCGGGTTTTTGCGTTGATCTTTATTTAATGTCGATTTTATGGAGCGCCACAGCGCTAAATTCTTGTGCCTTTTGCTGCGAGATGACTTATTTTGCAAACAATAAAACAATAAATCAATCAATTATAAGTTAAACACTGCGACAAGAGCAATCGAAACAGAAAATAAGGCTTAAGAGCACAAAAGAAATGAACAGGCAAAAACCCCCAACATTTTAATGCCCACAAGTTGTGCCCATTTTGGGACAGACGAACGGTAGACTTGAGTTGCTTGATTGAGTTGATCGCTGGCTGGCGATATGTACTGTATAGCGTATGAATACTGTACTTGTAGTGCCTTTTCGATGTAATGACTTGGTGCTTGCTTTAAATTCAATTTAAGTGCATTTCTGGTATATTTTCCCACCCAAGTGTAGTTTGAATTAGGAAAACTACTTTGGATCCAAGTCAACATTGCAAGCCATGATTTATTTATTTATCCTTTTATGACGCCCCTGTCTGTTGCATATCATACGCATTATAATTTCAGTCCGGACATCAGGATCGCTGAACAGCAACAATATGGCAAAAAACAATAAACAAAAGAAGCTGGCCACCAAAACGGTGGCGGGGGCATTGGGCATTGAGCATTGCATTCAACTGCAATTTGCTGAACGTTGTTCGCCTGTCTCGTTCGCCGACTGTTTTTGGATTTCAGCCAAAAGCCAAAGGCAAAGGCAACAACAAAAAAAAGGCGACTGTGCCTTGGCGCCAAAGTGGGTCACTCGGCGGCAAAAACAATGAAAATAAAACCAACAATAGCTGCCAATTTGGGCGCACAAAATTCCTGGGGTGACAGGCGTCGACTGGGACTCGGATTCAAACTCGGATTGGGACTCGGATTCGGATTTAGTATCCAACTCCAAACTCCACACACCAAACTGACCGCCTTACGCATGCCAATTAGGCAGAAGGAGATCCCCCCGATCCTCGTCACAAGCTCCAAAGTCCTCTTCAAACAGAAGGAAAAAATGCAATGCATTTTATTTAGCTTCTAACTTAGTTGCAAAACCCAAAAAAAGCTGTCATAATATATGGGAATATTTTCTCCCTGTGCAACTCTGGATATTTAAATCACTTTGAGGTGATTTGGGGAAAAGAAACAAATAGATTATTAAATTAATTCGAAGTGTTTTGATAGTCTTTAAAGACAATGGAAATGGTTTCTATTGCCATTATGTTTTTAACGACTCCCCGAACTGAATTCGATCGATTTCAGCTTTGTCCCATGGCTCTTTTGTTGAGCATCGGCTATTGGGGCCAACAAAAAACCACAAGCCAAGATCCGAAATCCCCGATCAAGTCAAGAAGATTGTATTTCGCGATGTGATCCCGATTTTCATGCCAATTTAATGCGAATTTAATGAGTGAACAGTGATGAGCAATTATTGATTCTATAGCTGCTGCTATCGCTTGGCAAAGCCAATTGAATCATCTGCCCATAAAAAGAAGATCAAACGAGTTTGAGTTGAATATAGGGGGATATGGAAGGTCGAGGTGAAATGTAGAAAAGTACAAAAAGTAGCAAACAATTAGAACGGGAGCACAAAACAATAGTTAAGAAAAATCAAATAAAAAGGGGTGGCCAGTACTAAATGTTTGGTAAAAACCCAGAAGAGCTGCATAGATTTATATTTGAAATTCTTCCACGACCAGGGGTCAGTTTCACAGAACCCAAGGGCATTGTAAATTGGGAAAAGGTGTATGCCATATGCCATGGCTTTTAAATTTATCTAACGGCTTTTGATACATATACATATACATATACATGATACATACATATACATACATTTTTGTTGTTGTCAGCTTCCCAAAATGATTTTCGGACGCTTAAATACACAAATTTATCCCGGGGCACCTAAAACTCCACACCGATCGGCGACAAAGTTAAAATATTTGCCAAAACTTTAGCTAATGAACTGTTAATTGCCCAGAGAGCCCCAATACTGGCCGCTTAATTGCAGTTAATGGGTTAAGCTCTTACCTATTTCTGACACTTGATTATGCAAAGGTCTCGGATCTCGGCTCTCGAACTTACCCATACCATAATTAATTTCCACACCGCGAAAACCAACAATCTGAGTCGCCGGCTTTCGCCCCGAGGAAACGCGTGCGATTTGCTCGCGCCAAATTTGACAACATTTACGAAAGGCCTGCGGAAATGGCGGCTTTGCGCGTGTACGAACAATGTGATACCCTTTAATATGTAAAAAACAAATGAATAAAGGGTTAAAAGAGTACGCAAGAATTGGACATTAAAGTAAGTACAATTCTAGGAGAAAAAAAACAATGATATCTCGCGAAAAGAGTGAACCAAACTGCAGAGATAGTGAAGGCAGGGATGCATGAAATGAATGTATTGAAATATGTTATCATCAATAATTACATTTGCCGTTGGCCGTGGAGACGGACGACAGCTGCCACCTGGAGCCGCAGATCCCAAGATCCGCAGATCCGCGAAGAGTCGAAGTTTCGAAGATCCGCAGGCGAGTTTGGGAGGTGGAAAGTTCGGGGGAGGTGAGGTGAGAGGGCAGACTGCACCGCTCTAATGGCATTTTAATAATAGATTACCACGCTGGCGACGACAACAGTAGATTAAGATGGAGCTGCCAGCGAGATGCCCTAAGACAAATGATGTTTGCCACTAAACAAATTTCGCAGACTCTTTGGTATTTTCCTTCTTTTTTTAAGTGTTTGTGTGACAGTTGACAGTTAGGAGGAGAAGAAGCTGCAGAAGAGTGTCTTCGCCACGCAAAAAGCGACGGGCAGAGACGAGACGAGAAGAGAAGCGAAGAGCTGGCAACTGAAATTGGCTGGGAGTTGCGAGTTCATCGCAAAGTCTCGGCATTATTTGCATAATTCAACTTTAATACAAATTGGCAACTCGAACAATTTGCGCTTGGACGGCCACACATTCACTTGGACACTTTTACACGGCGATCTGGACATTAGAGATGTGCGTATGCAGGATCGCTTCTATTTGAATATATATATTGAACATTAAAATGTTTGGAAAAATAGATATTAGAGCTGGCATAGGACATTTCAAATATCCCATATGTATTTGGTATTTTATGTTGGTCTCGAGCAAATTCCTACCATCTCTACGCTGAGAACCAAAAGCTTTGCAATTTTTTTTTCTTTTCATTTGCGCGTTCTGTGGTTCTATGTTTATTTTTTCGCCAGCTAATCATGCGCATGATCTTTGGGATGGATGCATGTGGGCACTTTAGGGATAGCACTCTCCGCCCCCTGATTCCCGATACCCGATTCTCCGATTCTCGGATACTCGGATTCTCGGAGTCCCGATTCTCTATTCTCGATTCTCGATTCCCGATCTCCGAGGCCGGGACTCTACGTCTCACACTTGAGCACAATAAATTCCCATGACAACTAATTTAGCCGGCTTCTTGGTCGCTCTTTCGATCTTTTGCGATCGAAGTTTGCCTGCATTTATTTGCAGCGCTGTTTTCAGCTTTCTGTTTTTTCCTTTTGGTTTTATACCCACCGATCGGCCCGGCCCGACTCACTGCTGTTGTCTCATCTTTGCCGACTCTAGAATTTTTATTGACTTTGACTTTGTCTTTCAGTTCGAGTTTTCAGTTCGACTCGTTCGTTTTCAGTGCGGCTGTGGGTCTGCATTTGGTCAAATTATGTGGCCGGGCCTTAATGATTGTCTCTATGGAGATGCGATGCCACAAATGCTGGCCAAAGCCACCAAATTCCCCACATTACGTATACGACACGTGAGACGAGACGAGATGAATTGAATTGAAGCGATCTAAGGCCAAGTGGGCTCCTCCACTCCATGCAATTAGCCGCAAAGTGTCAAAGCCATGGCAACGGGTATAGCTGCCACTGCCACAGCCACGGCCACGCCCACTGCAGCCCACAAGTGTGGCAAATAACAATTATTAACTTTTCTGGCTACCCTAGGCTGCGGGTAGCATAGAATGCGCAACAAGTTGTCTGCTCGCCATAACTATACTATAAGAATGCATTAAATTTTACAGATGTACGCCATAAAATCATTCAACAATTTCTAAGGGAAAGCTAAAGGTGGATTAAAGTGTATTTGCAGTCGCTGCAACTCCTCAAGTGTGTCTTGTTGTTTGGTTAGGAGCAACTTGAGCCACGCGATGAGAGGAACATTGACGCCAACAACATGGAACAGCAATCTAAGCAAATGGCTACACCAAACGTTGTTTTCCATTCCATGTAGGATACGCGATCCAGATGGGATGCGATTCTTAGTTTTTTATTCAGTGTACTTCTCTTTTTTTTTGGCTCAACAACCGCGGGCGTAATGCGGATGACATTGACGCGCGCCAGGCGAAGCCATCCATCTGAAGATTGGAGCTTGGAGCGCGCGGAACTGAGAGCTGGGAGCTGAGAGCTGAGAGCTGGGACCTGAATTTGAGTCCCGTCTGTCAGGCGCAGATTGCTGCAGTTTGCCCCTGGCCTCTGTAATTTTACACCCACGCCAGGCTGTCAGGCAGAGCTCAATTCCCGATCCCCGATCCCCGATCCCCCCGTGGAATCTGCCAGCCCAACGCCACTGGCCTGAATTTGAATTTAGCATGTGGCAACGTTTATTATCAGGTGTCGTCGCTTTTCAATCATTTTGTTCACTTCACTTCACTGCGGGAAAATTGGTTTTAATTGCATCGGCTCTCCCGTTAGGCACTGCGAAAAAACATATTTTTCGATCACGTTTGCATCACTTCAAACGATGTTATTTCCATATTTTTAACTATTTTGTAGTAGCCATTCTTGTCTGAGAATTCAATTAGCAGATATTGCACTGGTTTGCTTGGTTTTAAAAGTGCTGCACTCTCAGTGTGGCTCTCTCACATTTGGCGCACGAAAGGCGGAAGCAGAGCAAACAATTTGGCCAATAATTTGTCAATCAAGAATTAACGATCGAACGGAGGCCATAGAGAATGTGGGATCGCGCAGCCGAAGGATCCCAAGGGGGGTGTCAGAATATGGCAGAGTATGGGGATAAGGGGGGCACTTCTCTCAACGGGGTGGGGCCTGTACTCCTGTACTTATTGCGATAAAGCCAATGATTTTATGAGCGAGTTGCCAGCAAGTTGTCAGGCATAGTAAAGTTACATAACTGCAGTTTAGAGCACGCGACATTTTGTCGCAAGTTTACGGTCGACGACAGGGAACAAATGCAACTCCAAGAAGTTAAAGATGAAGATGAGGTAACTCCCCGCAGCAGGAGCATCGTCATCATTATCATCATCATCATCATCATCATGATGAACATCCCAGTACTAATAGCACTCCCAATCCCAAGGAAACGAACCGAATCGAAACTGGAGATGCCCAGCACTGCGATAAGACCCTGAATTATGATTAGACAACACTCATATATATATACACACAAATGCTATATATGAGATGGCGATTTGGTGCCGGGTGGGGTGCCTTTTGTTGCCTCAAATTATGGGGCAATGAAACAATTCACAATGAATGAGTAATGGACAAATGCGAACACGGTATTGGCGACAAATTTGGTCTGTGCATTCTAACTATAAGTTGCTAATAATGATTAGACAGCAATTGCTTGGTGTTTAGCCAACAAAATTTCGCTTACTTGAGTTGTAGTTGAAAATGGTGATTTAAAACATTTAGACAAGTCCATAATTGATGCGAATAGTTGTGGTTACTATATAACTTCGCTGACTTTTCATTGACTGCACACGAAATTTTGTTGTGCATGTGCCTTTGGTTTTTATCAGCCACATTTTGTGACGCTTGGCTGCGTTTTCCTTTTCTTAATCAGTCAAAAAAAGGCACAAGATGATCAAAACGACGACGACGACGACGGCGACGAAGAAGCAGCAGCTGATGATGATGATTTTGATGAGGAAGAAGATGAGGAGTACACCGTTCTATGGAGTAATTATTGCTATATATATTACTTGATGATATACATACATACATACGAGTTAGTTGGGAGGCAATGAGCATGGCAAGTGCTCTGCCCTTGCAGTAGTAGCTGGTTAGAAGAATGTTGTATAACTTAAGCCAGCTGTATACCCTGCAAAGTGGCGGTTTGTTAGACATTGGGTTATTTCAATAGAAGGAATTATCATGAAAAGTAACAAACTATGAGGCTTTACAATAAGTTAAGAGAGAAAGAAAATTGCTAGCAAAAGTGGCTGATATCTTTCGCACCTAGGATATTTGGTAGTCTTATACTTTCGGAGCTCTAAAACCACTTGGCTCGGTTCATTTTTGTTGGTGCGCTGTGCTTATGATTTATGATGCTTGAAAGATAAATTCTGGCAAACGCTCTTGTTAACTGCCGCTGTCAATAGTCGCTCGACTGATGGCAGTCATCCGTCTATATAAGATATGCTATCCCCCCCTGCCATTCCATTCCATTCCATACCATTCCATTCCCGATAATGATAATGATGCTATGCGCAGTAGTGTCAATGCTCTGTAGCGGTGAATTTGCGTTAGTACTGCTTCTGATTTCTGAATAACTCTGCACTGCCAATGTCTCTTCTGCTCAGCATTTCCTTCTTGTTTTATTTGTTTTGCTAAAAAACTCAAGCATCCTACTTGCTAAAGTCGCCGTCGTCCCACTCTTGAGCACATTACGTATACGCCGCGTACGCCTTGGGTTATCGCAACAGTGTGTGTGTGTGTGTGTTTGACTGCCCAAAAGGCATTTATATGCTATAATTTTAAGAATCAAAGAAAATTGATAATCTACAAGTGCCGCAGAACGCCGTCCACTATTGCACACTTACAATCGTGGCCAAGACGTTAGTAGTTTCAGCATGGTTTGTGTTATATTTATTCAATTAGGCTGAATAAAACAAGGAGCCATTTGTTGTCTTTCATTATTTCACTGCAGGTTTTTGAGCAACAATTTTTTGGTTTCCTTTGCATTTTCAATTGCATCTTGAGCCGTGCAACCCACGGTCGTTGGCTAAATTGTAATCGTAGTTGTGGTGGCCGTTGTAGTTGCAGTCATGCCTTGAATTTCGCTTTGATGGTCGCCGCATTCGCATAAATCAATAAAAGTGCAGCCGCTCAAGAAGAGGAAGAACGTGAAGCAACAGCAACAGCAGCGAAGGCAACAACAATTACAACACCAGCAACAACAACAGGAACAACAGGAACAACAACTGCCAAAGGAGGACCACGAAAAGCTAGGAAAATGCAGCAAAATTTCCCTGTCTTGACAGATAAGGAATAATTTGGTGGAGGCCAGATAAAATAGCTATCAACTTTAATAAATTTCAGATGGCGGAAGGCAACATAACTTTATTCCTTCTACGCACTTTGCCACATAGTTTATCCTTCATAAAACTAACGAAGAATGTATATAAACATTTAGATTTGGTAACGATGTTCATTACAACGATCCGTTCAGAAGCGTAGAGAACCTAATGATATATAATGGTTATTCGGTTTCGGTTTCAGAAACAACAAATTGCAATTTTTACGACTGGGAATCTCGTGACAAATGAAACTTTCTTCCCCCAAAAACTGGCGATAAGAATCAGTGAACAAGTTTAAAATGCCATCGAAAGGCAAGAGAAAAATTCCCAAATAACCAAAATGGGCTGAAAACCAAGAAATCAAAAAATGCACACAGGTGGAGGTGGAGGTGGGTTCCATAAATTTTCATTAGAAATGCATGCGGCAGCAGCTAAATGATAAGAGACTTTATGACCCTTGTTGATATAAAATCTGGCTTTAATTGAAAATAAAACCCAGAAGAGCTGGAATTATTGAAATGAAATTTAAATAATTTTTGATGAAACACTGTTTTTTTTTCTTTTTGTTTCTTCTTGTGGAGCATCAAAGTGGCGTGGAAAAAGAAGCAAACAAAGGGCATCATCGTAAAGAAGACTATATCTACATCTGGTAAATTAATGCATCTTCTTTGCCCCAAGTACACCAAAACAAATTTGGTGAAAAAGATTACAAATGTAATATATTGGGATAATACAAATTGTATTCATTTGATATTAAGTTGGTATTTGTATATACTAAGAATATATTTGTTACGTATCACTTTGAATGACTAATTTAAGCTAAAGATCGACAATATTTTTGCCCCAGTGCATGCCTATTTATTAACCTCTCTTTCGCTCCGTGTGTGTGGTGTGTGTGTGGTAAAAGAAGTTGATTTTTGTCGGTTTTAATATTCGTGCTACCGTTAGAATCAACAGCGCAGAGTGGTGTGGAAAATTCGTGGAAAGCGGGGAGGGGAAATTGTTAAGGGGGCGGCGTCAAAGTCGACGCTTCGCCAGCGCCGGCGTCTCTTTGGTAAAACATTAATTAAATTAATTAACCAACTCGTGCCAAGAATTTCATACCGCAGCAGATGAGCAGCAAACCAAAAAAGAAAGAAGAACACATCTATGTATGTACGTTGAGTTAAAGTCGTAACCTCGCATATATATTCCAGACATCGCCTTGGAACGCATAATTAATGCGCTCAGTGCGCAGAACCAGATTAAAGTGCGCCTTGCGCACATGTATACAGATATACAGATATATACAGATATCTGCAGATTTATATGTATCTATTTAGACATGTATCGTTACATATAGCACCATCCTTAGCCGCTTGGGCTTGCTGTTAAGTCAGTCATCTGTGGTGAAAGATCGGATCCGTCTTTCGGCAATTGAAAATGATTCTTTTGGTTTAATAATGCCGCGTTAAGTGGGTTTTACTTTTATTACTACTTTTCCCGAAATGAATGGCTTTTATGATTTATTAATGAGGGGAAACTTTGAGGGGAATTTATTAATTGCTACGGTTTAGATTGACAGAATAACCGTTTTGCTATCTACAACAATTACTTATATTGATATCTAATTTAATTCCTTTTCACATTTGATTAATCCAATATTTTATCGAACAGACTTGCACCAATTTTGTGGGCCTTTTGTTGGCCACATCTCGCATCTCTGCATTAAGGGCCAAAAGCCAATTAATCTTGGCCAACACGAAGATGCCTCTGAATACGTTTTCCATATCCGTTAGCAGTTTGGAAGCTTGGAATGTTTTCACATTAATTCAAAAGATTCAAAATATCGCGACACGTGCCAAGGGAGCCCACCACCACACAAGCCAGCTAGACATCAATCAATTGCGCTGATTGAATGCATTCGAAACCGAAACCCAATGAAAATAAAGAAAGGGGCATCTGCGAAAGTAAATAAATAAAAAACAAAAAGGCAGCCTCCAACAAAGTGTGAAGTTGGGATATAAAGTGGCGCTTAATTGCGAGCGATTAATGAAGCAAGAATCCCCGATCCCCCATTTCCCATTCCCCAAAATCCAAATCCAATGCCCAGTTTCGAGGTGCCCAGGGCAATCGGCTTCTTTTTTCTGTTTTTTTTTCCTAGTGTAGCCGCTCTGCTGTCGTCGCCTGTGTCAGGTGTCATGTGTCAAGTGTCAAGTGTCAGGTGTCAGGGCAAGGGGCAAAAGTTTAACGGTTCTCCCAGCCACCAATCAACGCAAGAAACCCAACAACAACAACAGAAAATCCACAAAAATCCAAAGAAAAAAAAACACCACATGAAAAGCGAAACAATCCAAAAAGCTTACAACAAAATTAACACGAAAATCGCCGGCAGCCAAATGGCCAACGAACTCCAATCCATTGGCAATTGGAAGGTCGCCGTCTTCATGAAAATGTATACATACTTGTGAATATGTATATGTATGCATATCCTACACTTCCAATATATGGCTACAAAAAAAGCTAAAACAAAGAGCAATATCAAGTGCAATAAACCATAAACTGATGGAATCCCAAATTGAATATAACTATCGAAGAAAGCTGCAAAGGCTGAAAACGAAATAGCCGTTGCGTAGGGAAGACGACTGTTGAAATACCCTAGATACCCATTAATTTAACTAGTTTAACTAGTTTAACGATATTAACTATTAACTATTTTAATTCTAGAACTCAACTATTATAGGTTTTTTTTGGGATTGCCTCTCCGTCGGTGGAATTAGAATAAACTTGAGCTTGAATTGTGCGGATATGGCGGATATCTTTGGCATCATTGAGGGTTTCCAGGAATATAGCACTGATCCTCACCCTAGATACTGTGTAGTCAAAAATCAATATGATTCTACAGTTCTCCGATTCTCCGTGACACAATTTCGAGTCAAAGGAGCGAAGGGCGACGGATGACGGAAGTATCAGACTTCGTGGCCCGCCGATTAATATGGAGAACGACAGCACTTGCCGCAAATGGTGTGCCAACTTCCGATCAAAAGTACGTCTATATACAAATCGAAAATCGAAAAGAAGGCGGCGAGAAGAAGAGCCCAAACCATAAATCACAAGAGCGTATGTTGTGTATGTTGACAACACTGGCAGCATGACAATTGCCACCTGCTGCGCCGAAAGGAAATCCCATTAATGACAAAATCAATAAATTCATAATTCCATCCAAAGCACCAAAGGCATCACAAATGTAAAATAAACAAATCGAGAAGATATATACACAAAGACCGAACGAGCATTGGCAGACAGAATGCCGTTAAATCAGCGCCTTAAATACAATATTAAATTAAAGACCCACCAAATGCTCCACTGCGCGGGGACAGAAACCAAATAATTTAAATGCAAACTCAACGGGAGGGGAGGCGAGAATGAATTTGATTTGTCAGATAAATCAAAAAGTGATCTAAACAACAGGGTCTGCAGCCAAGAAAACATAAACAGAAACCGAAGCTTGCACAAAGAATTCAAGAACTTTGTTCGACGATTTTAGGGACTGAAATCCTAAGATTAAAGACTCGAGATCAATATACAATATATTGAAGAAAAGGTAGAGTTTTATCTTCTACGATTGAAGATTATCTGTGACACAATAAATGAGGTTGGCACATCTGAAAATGGGGAATGTGAGAAAGAATTTTACTACTCTAATAAATCCTGCCATCGATTCCTTCTATTAATTAATTAAATTTGACTGTGGCTGAAAATCAATTAAATAAAAACCACTGCTGCTGCATTCGAACGGATTATGCAATCACAATCTGCCGAGTGTTTTCTTCCGGAAAAGTCAATCAGTCCATCACTCAATCGACGATTGAGGATTGAAGGAAGCCAAACAGTTGGCAGTCTGCAGACTGCCGTTGCATTAATCACCCAATGCTATGCAGGCAAATCAGAACCGATCCATCGCACTCGTCATAATTATCGATGATAGCTCGACTCTACTCAACTCAACTCGACTCGACTCGACTCCAACGTGTCATGTCAAGCACCCCCCCTCCACTCTCGTTATATTGCTTAATTGAAATAATGCCGTAATTGAATCAATTAAATCGGCAGCAAATCAGCACCAGCAAATAAGTAACACCACTGTTGGGTATCTATGAGTGGCGTCTTAACAAATAAAGCACAATCCTATACGAATCGAGACATTCTGCTTAAAATTTAAATTAAATTAAAGACTCACCTCTCCGCTATCAATATGCTTGAATCTTCCTCTCAGCGCACAGTTTTCGAATTCGTGGAGTTTCAAAACCTGTATGGATTAAAGAAATAAAGTGAAGATATCATGTTAGAAAATTATTTAATAACAATTAATGATTGGATTTACTAAATCCCAAATGCATAAATTCCTCAAAACCTATTAGGGAGCTAATGGAATCGCCACTTTTTCAGGGCACTTCGTATTCAAGTCACGACCCAGATAGTGTGAGTCATTCGACCCCAGCAAACTGCTGGCCATCTGTCTACCTTAGTGTGTAATTATTTTGGTATTTGCCGCAGTTCGAAATCGAAATGAATCGATTTCGAGACACACACAGTGACGCACTGAAGCGATTGACACGAGACACGAGACACGAGCACATTGAATAGATGGAGCTTGCCGGGATTTGGATTGAGATCAGCTTGTGGCTTCTGCTCCATTTCAGTCGTATCCTGGTCATCGCTGCCCACGACACATGCACCGATTGTTCGCAGTACAAGGGGCAACTGCCGGAGAGATGCGCGTATTTGGTGGAGGAGGTACAGGTGTTTGAGCGAAAGTGCGGTGGCACCTATCCGCTAATGGCCTTCACCAAATATCGGGATACCTTTGTGAAGACCGGCGAGCCATTTGCCCTGTATATGCCCAGTTCGTTGGATCTGGTCATGGTGCTGATGAAGGATTCGCCATTGCAGAACTGTGCGCGTATTCAGGTGGGCGATACAACCACGTTCTTTTGCCTGGACGATAGCAGCAATGAGACGATCAAACTGAAGGTGGCCCACATGTATTGCTTCCCATTTCACATCCAGCTGCCGGATGATCTGATGCACGAGTGCCTCATTGAGAACAAGATGACCAATGGCTATCTGAACGATGTCCTCCGCACTCGACGCGGCATCATCCACTATACCTTTGGCGATAGTCGGGGCCATCGGCTCATTTGTGGATATTTCTGGCCGAATCTCCTGCTCCTGCTCCTCCTCTTGCTCATCCTCTCCTCCTGCTATCGATGATGAGTCGTTAATTTTTATGCGAGCTGCCATAAAGATTGATCGGTTATGCCAAAAGGGGATCGCTTATGCATTAAGTAAAAATTGCTTAAAACAAAAACGCTAAAGCTGAGTAAATATATATATGAATTGCCATCTCTTATCGTTGGCCTTGCTCCTGGCCATCTCCATCTCCATGTCCTTTTAGCCGCCGGCCCTTGTTGTGTATTTACTTTATGGCAAAACGAATGAAACTGTATTAACGCATTGTTTGTTTTCATTGGATGACGCAGGAGGCGGAGGGCAGGCGTCTGAGCTTTCATGGCTAAAGCCACGGCAAGCGTTAACCTCTTCCGCTTGCAAGGAATTCGAGAGCAAACAATCTTGTTACGTCTTCATATTGCTGATTAGTTTTCTTTTATAGATTTTCCTTTATAGATCTTAAGTGAAATAAGGTGCTAGATTTAATTAAAATTATCCAAGAGTAATGCTGCCGTAATTACAAAAACCTTTTCCCATTGCACCCATTTCTGGTTACACATGTATAACTAGCACATCGTATAACTGACCACATCACGTTGCAGTTGGTGATCCAAAGATCGGTCACCTGCGCCGGCCTGGCGTGCGTACTCGGCAAATTTCCATCCACATTGCAAAACCTTAGGCGCGATCGTCGATCCGCGCTTTTCATACATATCCAAACCAAATCTCCAAGTCTCGGTCCTCTAATTCCCATCCATCCGGTCGCTTGTAGTCGCGTCTAGCGGTTTCCCCCGACTGCAAGGAAAAGCCTTGGCGCGACCATCGACCAAATTGTCGATGCGGCGATCTGAATGCAGAACTTCAACATCGGCATCAGATATATACTCTCGAATATATATGTACATATATATCGAGTACTCCAGTTCGATCGCTTTGCGACGATTTGCATTTTGGGCATTGGCCCGGGTTAAGGAGAATCATGGGTTTCAGCAACAGTTGTGCTGTGTGCACAAATGCCGTTGTCCGCACAGTGGTCACAATTACCACTTAGTCCACTGTATTTAGGAAACAACAGTCAAATTATTTAACAAGGTGTTTGAAAGTATGCAACACCATACTTTGAATGTGATGCAGGCAGTGCAAGTCTTGCTTAAAAGTCGTATGCTTTGATTTTAGTTGAATATTTTCAGGACGCCATCCACTGTGCCACTAGAAAAGCACCCACATGCAAGTGGTTTTTCTTCTACTTGCCGTGGTTTCGGTTGTTTTAAATTCTGGTATTCTTCTGGTATTCATAGGAATTACCAATTGATTTTCAGTTTCTATTAACCGCACCGCACCGCCTCGCACCGCAGTTGTCACGTGTTGGGGCTGGTCAGCCCCTCATTCCCTGCATTTTTCCACGCCCTCTTCTCCACTTCTCCACTTCTCCCCTTCACAGCCCCCAATGCAACCCACATCAGGATCCCTTGCCCCATCAACTCATTACGCATCTGGCACACTTGAGTTCAATCAAATGCCAAATGCTGCAGCAGGTGGGGTCTGTTCTTTCCCCCAACTCCTCGACACCTCGACACCTCGACTCCCCGACTCCTCGCACTTTGTGCTTTACGGTGATAATTGCGCAAAGGCTTTGGAACGATCTGTCCAGCCATTTGCATAAATTTCCCTTGCGAAAGCAAAGACTCTGGAGGAGGGAAGCGATGGCGACGACCACACAAACTGGGACTCCACAGAGACCTGACTTCACTTTTCCACACGAGAAACAATTTTTACATATTTTTATTATCGCTTCACTTGACCATGGCTTTCTGATTCTGTACTTGCTGTACGAGTATAGATGCCGCCTTCAGCTTAACGCAACTTAGTGAGATGCAATAAAAGTGTAAGTTAATTTAAAAGTTATTTTTAGGGAATTTAAGAAACATATGCTAATATGCTTATGCTTTTTTCTGTGCAGCCAAATGGTTGGCCAGTGGCTAACCATGTCATAAACAATGATTAGGTGGCTGCTGGTGGTTCTGGTGGTGCTGGTGGTGCTGGTGGTTCTAGTGGTGACAGTAGTAGTTTGTATTAAAACGGTTTCCATGTTGCAAATGGTGGCGATCATCCTCCCCCTGCTGCCTCCTCTCCTCTCCTCCCTCCTCTCATCTATCCTCTGCTGACTTCGATGGCAGTGAAATTGCATTATAAATTAATTAGTCAACTATTTTACCAGCACACCTGTGAGGGGCGACCGGGCAGGATGGTAGGTTGGATGGAAAAATCTCCCATAGACGGAGTTTTTCAGAACAAATCAGTAACAAGGCAGCAGAAACAGTAGTGCTTGAATCCAAAGACGGACATCTCCGGGGGCTTTGGGAACATTGTGAACGGCTACCGAAGAGATTCCCGCCACAAATGAGTTTCGTTTCGCAGATTCGCGGAATGTTGCTGCCGCTCATTAAATGTATGTATGTGCGAGTATTTAGCCATTTGATTTCCCTAATGCTTTCCGTAAGCGAAATTTATGGTATTATACCATCAATTTGCCCCCTGCATTTGAGTTTAATTTAATGATTTATCAAGCACTGAAATAGGTTTTCTGTAGTGTTAAAGAGTTCTGTGCATTATATGAATAATTTAAAATAGTTTATATTATTCCACAGTGAATCTTCCCACACGTGCCGCTCAATCCTCGCGGCGGCGGCAATCAAAGTGGTATTCTTTGGCGATTTGGACACGCCTACTTAGTGACAGCTAATTGCTGTAGCCGAGTATTAAATGGATGCTTAGTTATTCATTAGCACCCATCGACGACACCTTAACAGAAGGAGATCGATGGGCGTGGCAAATCGGCAAAGAAGACTGGTGGCAAGTTATCTAAATTTAGAGGGGGGGGGGGGCCCACTGAAAAGGGACATTAATCAGTCGATAAGTTAGTTTCTGGGCTCCTGTCGTCTGGGCAATAATTAAAACATTCTCTTTGATGGTGACGATGGAAGACAATTCATGCCCAGAGATCGGACATCTCTTGGCGTTAAAACAATAAGCGGCCAATAAGCCAAACAAAGCGAATATGCAGTTAACTTAACGGTCGAGCGTGAAGAAAAACATAAATAAAGTTTGTCAAAGAGCTCCAAGAGCTCTCATATCGAGATAAACAAATTTACGGTCGAGCCTCGCTAGCAGCGCTGATAAATTGTATAATTGTCAAAAGCAATTTACACATGTCCATGACTAGAAATGCACATTATAGGAGCGCAACAAGAACAATCGTCTTGATGTAACACAAATAATTATTGGTCAGCTTTCGGTATTGATCCATTTATAACACACTCAATATCTGTAGCTGTAGCTCTTGAAAGTAGCATAAGAACCGTAGATTAAAGGCAGGTTTCACTGTCGATCGATGAAGATCTTTGACCGCCAATCGATTTCGTTTTCCGACGTCCCTGACACATGAACTTTGACTATTAATGGAACACGAGCGAGAGTAAAAGAATGGCCCCCCCTCCCCAAAAAAGAATGTGGACGGTGGGTTTGAAGAAAGTACCGTTCGGCGGAGGGGAGTGGTGGTCATCTTCCTCAGCAGCTTTTCGGATCTTTTTTGGCTACTTTGGGGGCTACTTCTGGCCCATTGTCACCCCAACGATTTGTGGCAACAATAGACAATTTGAAATCTTGATCAAACCTTTTGTTCGGTTCGTTTCGCTGTTCGTTGACTTTTGTCACCCATCGACGCCCATCGTTGGGAATATAGAAAAATACAACAAATAAATCGATTCGATACGATTAACAGCCTCCTCGTCTGTCCTATAAACACCATCGCAATCGGTATTGCACCGCCCCTTTTCTATTTCGATTCCACAAGTGCTGTTTATTTTTATTTTTAACAATACGCATTGTGTGGCGGATTTCGTTGGATTATATCATCTTGAAAGGGCTGTGGCTTTGTTTTCTTGGTAGCCTGTGTATATCTGATAGAAAATTGGTTTAACATTTCTTTGCTGATTTCAATATATTTATTGTCTCCTTATTTTTCGCAATCTATTTTTGGACCCTTTGTCCGCGACTTTCGTCTTATGCAAAGTGCGTGAAGGTGACTGGACTCCGGACTTTTTTTCTATATAAATATTTGTCTATATTAACTACGCACCTCCACCAAACCCCCAACCCGTCAATAAGTAAACGTTTTTCTAGGCCCTTGTGCTTGGAATACCACAAGTCTAATTGGCTCTTTATAATACTCGTAGTTATTACCTAAGTCTTGCACTTGAATAATTTAGTATAAATTAAATATTTAGTATAAAATATAAATCAAATAAAGGTCATAAATTGATATTTGCATTACAGGAACGCAATTGCAGAAACATAGAGCTGCCTTATCTTGCCTTATTTTAACGGCGCATTCAGAAATTGCCGGCTGGCTGAATATGATTTATTTGAATTCACCTGCCTCGAATACGAGCCTACATTTGTGTACATCTATATTTGGGCGTGGCTTCCATCTCGTTAGCAGCGTCACCTGCAGCATTAATTAAGGAACAAATGGCAGCGAGCATGCCTCAAAATGGACTCGCGATAGATGGGCAGAAAAATGAAGCTATAGAACGAAAGCGTGAGTCTCGATGAGGCGGGGGCAACTGGGGGGGAAATGGAAGGAACTGGGGATCTGGGCGGGCGGGCAAAGACATTCATAGATGCCCAGGAGAGATTGCCGCAACAAGATTCTTATCACCGGCAACTACGATGGAGCCAACTGCCACCTGCCACCTGCAGCATCAACATCTACAACAGCATCAACAGCATCGCGGCAAAATCTGGAGCCTGTTCGGCAATCCACAATCCAGGGCGATGATAAAGTTATAAAAAACGGAGCATTTCCGATTAAGTTGATTGTCGAAAATTTGCAAACAGATGAAATATTTCAGCAATGTGATTTAATGGCTATGTGGTGGTGGCATCCACACGGTAATTGCAAACGCCAGCGGGGCGTTTTGCAATAGCAAAACAAGGCACACTTCGAGAAAAAAAATCACAGAACAAAATGTGGGCAACATTTCGAAGGAATCTCAAATAATCTGTACCTACTTTTTAACTTAAAACTAAGTGGGGTGAATGGATCTGCAATAAACTTAGTTGTTGAGCATCTATAATAATAAAGTATTAGCAGCTTTTATCTATTTTTCCAAGTGCTGTGGCAAACTCTACGGTCCAGATTCGTGGCTACCGCTGTTGTTGGCCACCTGTTTTGTCATCCATTAGCCATCTTCCTCTGCATCGAACCTCTTGTTTGCCTCTTTGTTTCAGGGGTTTGGCGTTCGGCATTTGGCGCTTGGGGTTTGGGGTCTGGGGCTGGTTGCATGCAACGCCTGCTTAATGGCATTTGGAAATTTGTCAATCGTTGTTGGGCAGTGGCAGTGGCAGTAACAGCTCGTGTTACCCCCTTTTTCCGCTGCAGCGGAAGTGGGAGAGCTAAAAAATTGGCCAAAGCGGTTCTTCTGGGGCAGAAGCGACCACCCCGCCCCCCCCTTTTCCCGTTTTGCCCCATAAGCCATCCTCTTCGATCTAACGAAGCAATTAATTTTGCCTGGCACGTTCCCCGGTAGTGGCGTGGATCGTAGCTCCGGTTTCGTCTGCTTCCAGTTGTGATTTTTCCCATTTTTTTGTATTCAGCTTCTGCAATTTAAGTTGATGTTGCGCTAAGTGCTGCCATTGCCCCAGGGGTGTGGAAAGGGGGCAAGGGGACAAGGGGACATCGGATTCGGATGGAGGGGTAGCTGCGGTCCATCATTTAAATGACGAATTGAGTCAAGTCCAACCGGCCGGCCAAGACACGCGCTATACTCCATATTCTATTCCTGATCGTTCCTTTCTTATACATGTGACACCCGGCCGGCAACATGCAACATGCTATATACTATATGCAACATGTTGCCAGCCACTTTGTTGCCAGCGATAACAGACACGCACACAGATGCATTAGCATCAAATATATCTGCGATATGTTAACAGATTGAAGCTGGGAAATTGATTGATGGACACGACAGCCGACGGTGAGATGCAACAAGCTAGTGGCAACCGTGCCAACGTGACAAAGAACATTGTTACACTATGTTCGTTAGCTTTTAATATTTGGAATACATTATTATAAGCAATCTTAATAGGCTCAGTGCTTTGGCTACTACAAATACAAGCTGCAACTTAATTAAGCACTCTTATAACACATAATTGCGGATGGGTAAAAGTCAGAGAACCATATATACAAGCAATTTAACAGTACTGTGAGTGGCGAGAACGCCAATGGCCGTCTGCCATTACTGGGAAGTATTTTCTTGGCTGCATACACTGCGCTTTATTACGCCATATTTGCACAAACATTACCGAAAGCCCCTTGCCGGCAACTCGGTTAACCTGTCCATAAAGCGGAGACAAGCAGACGATGTCGCTGTTTGTTTGCCTTCTTGAGCGGTGTTAATTGTCATAAAACGAAACGATGCGTAGAGCAATAAGCATACATATAAGCATACATACATATATACTAGAAGGAATTTATATAAACATATACATATATATTTATATGTATAGGGGGACTCTACCACCTTGATGAGGTGTCTATGGGGCCGTTGATAAGCACTGCTTTTGGCCTGTTCACATTCCGTTTGGCATTCACCGCATTCTTTTGGTCAACTACCGCCCAAAAGCCATCCAATCAATCGCACTTTATGGCATCATTATGCTAATGTTCAATTGTGCATTGTCTCTCGCTGGATACTTATATGTATATAATTATATACCCCCCAAAGACTCGAAAAGCCCCCTCGAATTACCAGCGACTTTAGATTATTGTACAACGTTTACAGTTTGTTTGTGTCGTCGTTCATTCATTTCCATATGGACACGCTCATTTGATTAGCATACACATGGAGGGAGGAGTCGTACATCTGCATATAAATCTATATCTTTGTACAAATCAAAGTATATATATTGTTACAATATATATATATATTGATTTGTGTTTTGATTTGTTTAGCATTACGTGTGCGCTGCTGCTCGCTCATTTGACCCAATTTGTTATGCAAATATTATGAGTTTTATTCTCGCTCTTGGAAGATCTTAGGAATTTTCAGCCATGGCAAAAAGATACGATTTTCCAGACTTTTGTCCAGCGGGTTTCATTGTTATTTCATTGTTCTTCGACTGTCTTTTTTGTTTCTGCGACTGCGCATTGTCTCGGAATCGTCTGGAATTTGCATTCACTGATGTCATCATGATTAAAACAGAAATAAAATAAATCCGAAAGGAACTCACAAAAATTCCCCAAAAATTGCATTCAAAATGTAAACGATTGTTCTTTATAGGAAAACATTAAATAATCTTATAATTTGTTATTGTTCTAACGGGATTTTGAAAATAAATTTGTATTCTTCTCTGATTTCCTGATTAGCAAATAACACATTTGTTGAGAACTAAATACCTTAAAAGAAATTGGAAGTTAGTTACGAGGCAGAACAAAACTGAAACTGTTTTCTCCCTTTTCCTTTTCAAATACAGTTGCTTTTCAAGCGGAGAAACCCGATGGGAAAGGGTAAAGGTATACCTCCAAAAAAGGCTAACAAAGTGCAAACCAAAGTGGAGGCTGGTTCCCCAAGGGAAGAGTTTTCAAAATGTATTTTCCCTCATTTGTCTTACGCTTCTTGCGTTGCTTTTCCTTTTCGTTTTGCAATTTATTTTTTGGTTTTAATTTTTCTAATTCCTTTGATTTATGGAAACGGCAGTGAGAGGCACTAAGGGACCCACCCAAAATTCGGCATCTGAGAATTCCCGAAAGGCCCCAAACAAAACAAACGAACTGACTCACATGACCTGCCTGAACTTCGCTTTAATGGCTTTTTATTAGCCTGTTCCTTTCGATGCCATTTGCCATTTGCCGTTTGCCGTTTTTGCTGTTCGTCATTTATTTTGGCCATAAAATCCGTCTGGATTTGAGTTCTTCTTCCTCCTTTGGATTCTCCCGTCTTACCAGCATATTGCACTTGACGGCTGGCTGAAAGAAAAAAATGAACAAAAATGGAATAAGAAACCCGATTGAATTTACTTCTCATATTCTTAAAATTACGATATATATTTGCCTTCGTTTTCGTTTTGAAGAACCGTTGAATAAATATTAAAACAAGAGAGAACGCTGTAGTCGAGTTTCTCGACTATCTGATACCCGTTGCTGAATAATATTTATGGATAAATATGTAATTTACGCAACGAAAAATTAAAGAGAAAATCATTCATTTTTGGAACGATTTGAACACCCAAGATGATAGAAAAGGCGGGAAGATTTTGGCATTAAGAATAGTCTTTTAGACATATAATATTGTACATTATGGTAGACAAGTGCAGATCCAGCCAAGTATTAATTGCACTCGTATTGCCAATTAATCTGCCCGATAATCGTATTAATTGCCGGCACCGTGGAGCCACTCATAAATATTGCTGCCAAGTTTAAAGCCGTCTGACTTCTTCCTGGCCAGTTTTTTTTTTTGTGGAGGGGATTCGGTGTCCAATGCTAAAGCTAACACCGAAGCTGCAGCTGATCAGGTGGCAGATGCAATAGCAAAATGGGATCCCAACCAAGCGCAAACCTGGTTTAAAATAGAATGCAAAAAGCAATCAAAATGCAAAAATGAACAGCTGTTACTATCGCATTAAATTGCAATAGATGTGTGTGTGCGTGTGTAAATAAGCACAACAAAGTTCTTTCGAAGATCCATTATCATAAATATAACGATGTGTAAATGAGATTAGTAAACTTCTACAAAATGACGTAGAATTAATACTATTTAATAGTAGCCGTGCAAATGGCATTTTCATTGTAAAGCAACTTATTTGGGGACTTTTTAAAAAAGGATATTAAAGATATTAAATATGATATTTTAGGTACCATATCAAAGCCAAATGAGCAACTTTTCGGTATCGAATTTAAAACCCCACAACTGCAAACGAAAGCGAAACGATGGCAAAGGGTAATCCCGACTGCCAGTTAACCCCCTCTTTTTTTTTTACTTTTTTTTTTTTTTGAAAATCTCATCTCGAGGCAAACCCATTGCCTTACATAGGAAATCCAAGCGAATCGCGGTACTCTGCGGAACTCTGTAAAGGAAGAAGAAAACATCTGCGGGCAGCGAAGTTTACATGCAAAAAGGAATCACAGTTGGTAGTTTGCTTAGATGGTTTGTTGGTCGGTTGGTTCGTTGGTAGGTTGATAGGCAGACAAACAGGATCAGGAAATTCCGGTTTGCTATTATTTTTATTATAATAATTTTTCTCCTTCTTTGCAGCAGATTCTTCGGAGGATGTGAGGCTCTTCTAATGCCGAAAAAGCCGAGAGCAAACGAGATGGCCATATCAAACAGGAATCCGCGACTGAAAGAACATTGAAAGACGATACGATACGATATACCTACGTTCTTCTTGGTTCTTCTGCTCGATTCTCGATTGGTCAATTCTCCGGTCTTTCCCAACTCTCTTTCCTTTTTTTTTTTGTTTTTTGTTTTGTGTAAGTGCTTTATGTTTGTTGTGGTGTCTCCTTGAACTGGCGCTGCTTGTCGATCTGGCCGTGACTCGTTTGCTATTTTTATAATCAGCAAGATCGAAATAACTGGGCAATAATGGGGTATACTCATTGGGGGCCGAACAGGGATCGATGACTCGCGCGATAAGAGATTATGGCACGCAGTGGTTGGCTAACAAAACATTTGCTGAATTATATGGTTACAAATAAGATAATAGTATGAACAACTTTGCTTTTTCTGTTAAAATTACAGTTTTTTCATTAAGATTGATCAAATTATGATTAAATATATGCACATTCATATCAGTTGTATCTACAACTTGATGATATGAATTTTAAAAATATGAATGGGTCAACACGTTAGAAAAGAATGGCATATATTTATTTATTTATAATATCATCTATTTTTGCAAAAAATCGTCAAAATTTTAAATTTTTAGGCTGAAATGCCACTTTGTTCGAAATTTTATAACGAATTCAACGGTGTATGACATTCCATGTTTGGACAACTATTTTCGTAGT
This sequence comes from Drosophila yakuba, assembly GCF_016746365.2. Classification (NCBI taxonomy): domain Eukaryota; kingdom Metazoa; phylum Arthropoda; class Insecta; order Diptera; family Drosophilidae; genus Drosophila; species Drosophila yakuba. Next base: position 3,659,380 of record NC_052526.2, on the reverse strand, counting down.
TGTAGACAAAAAACTGATTAGTTTTCGGCAGAAAATTGGGATAAAAATGTTTGGCAAAAATATGAATATTTTATTGGCGATGTTAGTCATAACTTGCCTCAAATGGATCCCAGAAACAAAAGGATGACTATTTTATGCAGCTATTTATCCACTATTTTTGTTCTGGTTTTTCAAAAATTCGGGTTTTAAGGAATAGTTGAAGAATAGTGGAAGTTTTTGCCAAAATACTGAATTTTTAGAGGAAGACAGGTTTCTTTTTTTCGAAACGTCTCTAATTTGTACAGGGTAGTCTGTACGTCGAAACCCCTTGCTGACACATCATCTGCAGCTTCCGAACCCAAAGGATACCAGCACGAAAAAAAGACCGAAGAATCTGCCTTACTTCTCAACTACCTCCTAATGTGCGGCCCGTTGGCTGAACAGGTTCTGAACCCTCCTCCACCCCCCAACCCTGCACCACCCCATTCTTGGGACCTCTCTTTAAGCCACCTATCTGTGGCTCTATTCAGCAGTCTTCGGACCTCTCTGCGCCGCTGTGCTTCTCGCTGAGCTCTTCCAGTGCGTGGATTCATTGCGATCTAAGTCTGATCCCCGCACTACTTCCCTCGATACTGCGCTTTGGATTATAGATTGCTCTGGGTCTCTGGGCAAACGTGTGCCAAGCAGTGGCTCTACCTCTCTCATTCCTCCTCTAATAGACTCCTCTCTCTCATTCGCCCACCGGCCACTGCTGCTGCGCTAAGCGTTTGTCGCCATGGCGAGTATTTGCTTTTCCACTTTGCATTCGCTGTCGAATTATTATTTATGGGACTGCATCTAATTCAGAAGACGCAGAAGAAGCACCAATCGCCGAAGAATCGGGCAACTATAGCCTCTGGGCCACTGATGTCTTTGTTTATTGGCTTCGGTTCCTGTTCGATTCGGTTCGATTTGGTTCGATGTTCAAATGGGTGGGTTCTACTTTTATTTTACCATTTCACCATTTCCCCATTCCGGCATGCAGTTTTCAGTTGGAGGTAAAGTGGAAGGGGTCGCTGGCTGGCCTTGGGGTCCACTAAAACGAATGCTAATTAGACATCCAAAGATCGAGTGCATTCCGTTTGGGCCTTAACATCTGGCTGACATCGCCAGACATCTCGCTCTAATTGACAGCGGTGCTAATGGAAGAATCCAATCCAAGCGCGACTTCAAATTGAAGCCGAAAATTCTCAGGGAAATGCCACGGCTAATTTTATATATATACCACTTGCCTATAATTTTGCCATTATTTATGGCAAAATTTCTATACTACCATACTGATTTGTTTAAATAAAACAATTGGAGACCTTGACCTGCACCTTATCTACATGTTTTCGCCGTGGGCGGTCCAGATTCAAGAAGTCGCTGAAGATCAATAAAAAGCAAACACAAAATTCTCACAACAATTTGCATAGGAATTTGTGCGGCTCCGATTGGTTTTTCATCGATCGCTTTTTTCGATATGTGCTCTGATCTAATGCATTTCACAAATGCCAACGAGTGACTTATTGACGCAGCATGTGGCAAAGGCAACCTGCAACTGAAACGGGGATCTTGTGGACCGTGGATCGCTGATCGAATCAAATCGAATCGAATGGGGATCGCCAGTTGGAGTGCAGCTCACGTACGCAATTGTGGCTGATGATTGGAAGGAAAATGCCAAAGTCAAAGTCGTGGCCCGTTGACAACGCCTTCGTTCTAAGGAGAAGTGGAGAACTGGAGCTGCAACTTATGGGTCGGATTATTGGGCCACCGACGGAACGGCGGCTGTAGCACAGTTCATTTCATTCAGCGGCCACAATTCCACGAAAGTGATTGATTACAATCGATGCAGCGATACACGGATCCACCGATTCACCTATCCAGCGATCGCAGATCAAACTAAATGTAATACAACAAAATGCAAGGAGCAGCGAGGCAAGGCAAAAGCGATCAATTAAAACCGACTGATGATGATCAATTATCGGCGAAAGATGAAGACCAAAGTGAAGAAGCTGGCCTGATCTTGATTTGAAAATGCACCGCAAAAAAAGGAAGAATTTATTAGATATAAATTGAAACAACCTCAAATGAATACTTTTGAAAATGTAAATCAAAAATGTATCTATAGTGTTCACAACATTTTAATTACCTCACCATTTATCCTTTGTTTTTTTTTTTTGCATCTGTTATGAAATTGATTAATTGTTACCGTTTAAAAGTATTCGATTTTCTGTGCACAAATAGCCGAGAGCTTGAACACTTGATCCCGGCCAAAGCGAAACCGTCCGTGCTCCGTCCGTTCAACATTTCCACGATGACGACAATGACAATGACAACGACAACGACAATGACGATGACGTTGGCCAGTCATCGTCGTCGTCATCCTTCTTTTTTTTTATCTTTTCCTGCCGATGCTTGTCATGGCGGTGGTTGTTGCTGCAACAGTTTTAACACATCATAAAGCTGCTTAAAGTGTGCTTTTGGTTCGCAGCTCCCAGTCCGCCGGCTGTAAGATCTGTTGACATTACATAACTAGTACCACATTCTCAGATGAATCGATCGATCGATGAGTCCAACCGCCCAAACGGACTTGTTTCATCTATTATTTATTTGTCGCTCTCAGTGGTTGGGGTGAGAATAAGAAGGTCAAAGAACTCGTGGAGCTCCAAAACCAAAATACAAAAAGTACACAATATAATTAAGGAGCATATATTGAAGATATCGAAAATGCAGGATAAGAACTCAGTGCACGTGACATTATAATTTGTATGGGTTTGGAAAAGCAATCTTCCCTTTCAGTTTCATTAAATTGCTTAGTTATGTTTTGATTGGATTCTTAAGATTTGTAAGGAAGACCACCCACCGCATACGAATATAAAATAATTAATCAAAAGCTTTAACAATTTATAGCCTACTTTTCGAGTAGTGATAAACAAAAAAACAAAAAGAAAAGCCCTCCCATAAGATCCATGATTGTATAGGAAATTTTATGAACTCTCTCGTTCAAAAACAAACAAAAATATTAATGATTTCGTATGGCTTTGGGATATTTTTATGACAAATAGACCTGACTAATTGTGAGGCACTCAAAAATATATTTTAGAGAGCTATCAATCGGGCTCGGGTAATATACTGATATTTATAACTAGATATAAAAATATATTTTATGATCTACCATTCTTTGTCAACGCCGTTTGCCTACAAACATACGAATGCGTGCGTTGTGTGTGTGTTTGGGGCAATAAATCAATAATTTGTTAAGAGGCGCTAGCTACGAACTTGTGAAAGCAAGTTCGTTGCCTAAGTCTTTTGTTTGGTCAGCAAGGAAACGGCCTTTTCTTCTTCTTCTTCTTCTTCTTCTTCTTCTTCTTCTTCTTTTTTCTTCTTCTTCTTCTTCTTTTTTTCTTCTTCTTCTTCTTCTTCTTCTTCTTCTTGCCTATATGCCAATAAATCACTTTGTATTTATATTGATAATTCGTTGTGCTCTGCTCGCGTTTCGAAAGTATGAGTTGTTGGTCTTTGTTGTGAAAGGAAGTCCGTAGATCGTATGCAAATTTTGCTGCTGCTAAACACAGAAAAAAAGAAGATAGAAAAGCAAATGGCCAAAGAGACAGTTGGCTGGCGGGAAAGAAAATAGGCAAACGGAAAAAATTGTAAATCACAGAAGTGCAGCTGCACCACACTGCCAACATCATCGCCATCCTGCGAGTTTCGGGCCGAGTTTCCGAGCCACAACCCCATCGACCATTCTCAAAAGCCACGCTTAGAATTCGCTGCCAATCTTGGAATTTTCCGGAGATGGCTGCGTGATTGTGGTGACACGAAATTCAGGCGAATTGATTTAAAAACAAATGCATGCCGGGCCATTATACTTAGCACACACATGCATCATGTATCCTAAAGTAAGTAATCTTTCTATGTAACTGAAAGATACATAATGTGAAATAATTTATAAACCCTTTAGGTTCAGCGTTCTAGCGGATTTGGCACTAAGTCATAAGCTTAGGTATATGTTACTGAAATTAGTTTCATTTCTTGTTTACTTGCATTATTATTTACAATTATCGCCAGACGGCAGCAGCTTTATAAGGAATTCAGTGTAGACGCGTGCCAATTGGCTAGGCGGTAAGCAATCGAGAGAAGTTACCATTAAAACGTAGCACTCTTTATGGATTTGCCAGATGCGATTATTTCACTTGCATAATGCCGGGCAGCAGAAACGCATCTCTAGAGCATTGCTGTTTATCACGAGTGAACGTTGCAGCGTTGTCAAATCGGGCAGTGATTTGTCTCCAATCGGTAGTCTCGTGGTAGGATTCGATGGGGCTGCGGATTCGTATCCGCGCTCGGATTGGGATTGGTATTGGGATTGGGGTTTGGAAGAAGTCGCACTTCAGCCTTCCCGCTGGCCAATTGACACTTGAGATTGGGCCCCGCCCCGCGGCCAGCTGCTGTTGGCAATTTATAAACGAAATAAATTCAATTGACTTGTTTGCCGCAGCATTTACAGTTGGCAACAATTGCAGCAATGCCATAAATCGTTGGACAAGCATTCGAAGACGCGATTCCCCCCCTCGTTTTCCCCAGAAGTTCCGCTCGTGGCTGCGTAACAATAAATTTTCAATGCAAACAAGTTGGTAAGCGAAGAGGAGTCTTTGGCCAAGACGGCCAGGCCATCCTGGCCAAAAGCAAACCAAGTCCGGCAGCGGCAGCGGCTGCCTCAGCATTTGTTATTTGAATTTCGAAAATTATGGCCACAAATTTGTTTTATTGCCAAAGTCAAGGCGTGCAATCATTAAATGCAACAGCATGCGGTCCCGATTCCCCAGTCTCAGTGTCTCCAGTGGTTTCCCCCTGTCTCCGATTCTCCGTGCTCCCTGCTCCCGATCTCCACTTCCATGGCACCTGGCTTAGGAGATACTTCCAGATTCGCCGTCTCAACTTGAGTTATGCCTTGCACTAAAAGCGTTTCAACTAACTTAAATATGAGCACATCATTAGCCTAAAATTGTTAGTTTGCCGACTTGGTCATGGCCAGCAGACGCCTTGGCCGACAGATTTTCTTCTAAGCTGGGCTTGCACAGAAAAAAACGAATAAGTGTGGTACGAAACCATTTTCTTTGGAGGTAAATTGAAAACTGAAACCTTTGTTGTCTTAATAGGACAAACTGACAATTAAATGTTATAGTATCATCCAAACTGCAAATTCTAAGCTAAGAAAAGCCCAAATAAAACGGTGTTTATCCCATTTCTTGCAGTGTGGCTGGCCACAGTTTCAAACTGTTTGTGTCTTGCAGCTGTGCTGTGCGCCGTGTGTTGTGTGTGCATCATAATGTCTGATTAACACGTGCGCAAATTATAAGATTTTATGCATTAGCCACAGATATCAGAGCCCGAGATAAAAGCAAAAATGCCCGGCTTGCCGCACTCTCATCACGGATCAGATGATTCCCCATTCTCGGCTCTCAATACTCGGTTCTCGATTCTGGAGTCTGGATTGTGGATTCTAGAGTCTATAGCCTGTAGTCTGTAGTCTGCGACTCGACTCGACTTCCATGGCATTATGGAATGATGTTTTATGCATGTGCTGCACGCACGCTCAGCCTGGACACCATCAAATCTGTGCTCATCCCAGCGCTTAAGTCATTTTTTTTTCGATCACTTTATTAGGCGAACTGCTTACAAGAACGCCTCATGTTTTTGCGAAATGGGAACGCTCTTGATTATTCCTTTGTTGTCGCTAGCCTTCTCTAAAAGGGGGCGTGGCACGAGTGGTCCACATTTGCAGACTTTTTGCCGAGCGGGAATTATGTAAAATCGTTTGGTCATAATGTCCATACAAAAAAAGTGGGAGGAGTAGCGGCGTCGTAATACACCAAAAGTGGGTGAAATGTTTGGAATAATGAGTAGTTTCTAGCTTTAAACGGAACACTCCTACCAAGCAGAACAACAAAAACCAGTGGACTTTGGTTTAGATTCGCCAAAAACTAAGTAAAGGATACAAAAATACAAAGTTTGCTAGAATCTAAATCTATGCTTAAATCTTATTATTACCCTGGACATAAAAAAGAGCAATACAAGTGCACATTCAGCTAAATCTATTAATGGTAAAATCTCTTCTTTTCTTACCGGTTCCAGTTGATCCAAAGCCATCAAATAAAACCAAAACCATTAGATAAAGTCAAAACGACCCACACAGCAAATCATTTTGCTACTCCAGAGTTGCAGCATATAAAGACTACGCATCGGTTTTAGTAATCGAATTTTATGACAATTCCATTAAACGGTCATTTACAAGAAGGCAACAACTGTTGGCTGTTGGTTGTTGGCTGTTGGACAGACGTGTACTGGTATAAGCCAACAATCTGCAAAGCTAAGCCCACTCGCCAGCCGATCCAACACGCCCACAACCTCGGGCCAGCAAAATAAAAACCACGATAGGCTGCGCTTTGCGCTCATTTATTTATATTTTTTGTGAGTTCTGGCTTTTTTTCCTTTTTTTTTGGTGGTGGGAAGGGGCGAGAAGAACTGTTTTTCCAGCCTATAACACGTACAAATCTTGCATGTATTTACCCACGGACGGGCGGCTAATTCAAATTTCTGCTGCCTGCTCGACTTTCAAGATCTTAAATCGCCCATTCTATACAGAGAAGAAAATGATGTATTTCAATACAATTGAAATGCGCAAGTTCGCAGTAAATGTGCTAAAAATATATCAAAACCTTTATATTGAGCGGGTGTGCCATTAATTAACATACTATTTAGCTGTTTAAGTGTTTTTCCCCCGGTGTATACAACTATTCCATCCGCTGGCAGACGTAATTACTTCCTACCCATCCCCAAATCCCATCCTCCATCCTGCTTCGCATCTGCATTTTCCAATGGAGGGCAGTAGAGGCAAACAACATTGGGTTTTTTTTTGGTCTCTCTCTCATTGGGGATTTTCAATTACCACCGATCAGAGGAAAACCTCGGTGGGAAGAAGGGGCTTCGGAAAAATGTGGTGCGCGTGTTTGGTGGCGTTGCGTGTCTCTTGGCATGTGTCCACGCGAAATTGATATCGAACATAATTTTTTGTTTTTCTTTTAAACATATTTTTGTACGAGTATACCTCGCAACGGCTGATTCTGGTGGGGTATATGAATTATGATTTTGAATATGATTTTGCAGTTAATCTAGTAACAATTGGAATACTTTAAAGTTTCCTATTGCGCATGCTCTATCCAATAGATCATTTTCAAATTATTGACACGTTTCAAATTTACGTTTATTCATAACGGGTAGCCAGCGAGTCGAAATATTAAAAATACAGCAATACCGCTTTTATTCGTGGCTGTTCTACCTCTACTATAGGCTTATAGCTTATAAATGTATATGTATATAAATATATGTATTTTGCCCCCACTCTTCTGGGGGGTTTGTATGTAAAAAGGAAATGGCTGAAAAATGCTAACAAGATTTGCACGATCCGCCTGCCAACCTCTGGCTTGGGATCTTGGCTTTGGTTTTGGTTTTGACTTTCGCATTGGCTTTGGCAGTGGCCAGAGCTCCAGCTCCCAGCTCTCAGCTCTTTTATGCTGTCTGCATGATGACAATGACAAGGCTGCAAGGTTACAAGTTTTTCCAGATCGAGAAAATAAGGGGGAAATGGAAAGGGGGGCGGAAGAGGCGGGGAGACAGGACAGAGAGTTTTTCTATTCGTCCCGCTCCGCGTAGAGACGATCATCAAACACTAAACAGCTCGTAAACACTTTGGCTTTATCGTTGCGGCTTTATAAGTTTCCCCTTATTTCCCCGGGTATCCAATAGTCGAGGAACTCCACTATAGCAATCCCTCTGGTTGTTTTTGTTTTGTAACCATTTCCACAACAGTTTTCCCCACCTTTTCCGATTTTCCACTGGCTGATAACGTGCCGCTGACAATTGGAATTGCTGCCTAGCTTATTGTCTGCAGATTTTCCTTGTCGCTTGTCCATGTTTGTGCTATCAATTTTATGTTAAAATTTGCACTACGAAATTGCCAACAGCAAAAAGACGAGGCAAGAATGGATTCGAAAATGGAGCGCTAGATAAAAAAGTTGTTGCTTAAATTAAGATATCAATTCACACATCAGACAAGAGACAAATGAAATAAGTTGTTTATAATCGAAAACTGTAATTGAATTAGGGTGAATTTCCTAACAGAACTAAAGCTTTACTCGTATTAGCAAAACTAATATTAAAACGAAAATTCTTCATGCCAGACTTCCAGAACTCGTTTTGATTACTACTTTGTAATGGTTAAAACGATCGAGCAAACTGGAGCTCCACTAATCGATCCAAATATTTACCATTTTTGCACGCTTATTGATAAACATTTCATTCCAGTTCATTCGCAACTCCTTGAAGTTGTTGAAAAATTACGCTTTTCCATTACGGACACGAACATGTAAATGAAAAGTCGCACTTGAAGTGGATCTGAGAGCTGAAAACAGGATTAAAAAAAAAACACTCGGTCTTTCGGCTTCCATAAAAGAGAGTTAAATATCGGACAACATTAATGAGCAAACAGAATATGTGATTCGCATGCATTTGGAGTTTTAAGTCAATTTTAAAATGAAAAAATGAACAAGAGGTATTCTTCACCATCGGCCAGTCGTATTTGTCCAGCGGTAACCTTTGGCCAAAATCAATTAATTAGCCCACTCAGTGCTGTCTGAAAATCTCATTATTTATGCACATAATCTTGACACCTTTGGGAATGTTTTGAAAGCCATTTCCCCTGTCCACCTTCGTCGCAAAGACCATGTAATACTAGTTGAAAATACTCGTAGAAATGCATATACTCGTACGCGCTACACTCGATAAGTATACGCAATGTGCGTTTGTCAATGCCGATTATGATTGTCGTCGCCCCGCTCACAACGCTTTTCCGGGGGGGGTGGGGGAAGGGGATTAAAAAACGAGGAAAACCCATCGAGAGGAGCCTCCACATTGTGGACAGGAAATGCTGAACGCGCCAGAAGCTAGAACACGCGGAAAAAATGCAGCCGCTCTACAAGAATTTCATCCAATTAAATTTCCATAAAATGCGATTCGCAATGTCAGAACGATGACATTTTTAATGAAAATAGATAAAGAAATTACAGTTCGATAACTACCTGTGTGTGAAATAATGTCGATTGTATCGAGAAAACCCATCGAACAATAATTGAGGCAGTTTTAAGTTGGCTTTTGGTGGCAATTTGTATAATTGCTATTTTATACTTTGCATACTTTTTTGTTCAGTGCAAAATGCGCTTGAGAAGCGAGCAACGAGCCACTTCCATCTGCAGCATTTCTATCTTTTCTCCGCTGGCTGCAATAAAACTTTGCAGTTAATTAGTCAAAATGCTGCACAACCGGGCTGGCAACTTTGCCAAATGATTCTATTACCCAGACGCACAAAGTTGAAGAAATCAAGCAGCCAGCCAGAACCTCCAACAAAATTTCAAAAAGCAAAAAAAGGAGCCGAAAAAGAAGAAGGTTGAGAGCCATCCATGAGTATCCATTTGCAAGCAGTAAATTCCTAAACATATTGGCTCGATATCGGCTGACAGGCAGAGGCGGCGATCGATAAGCCCGGCCACTGCCCAATAATTCAGCAACTTATGTCGAAAGTCTGCCACAATTAACCATTGTTTATATGCCCGCTGGCCCGTTTGCTGCTCCAATTGGCCAACTGATGCTAACGGCCAACTGTTTGATGGCCGCACAAATTATAATTTGCCAAGTATTCGCATTTTAGCGGCAACTTTGTCGCCAGAATGCGGATTGGAATTGCCACAACTAGCTGTTGAATAAATCGCGAGCCAATTTTTAACAGGTATCCGGTAATTCTTTGAAAGATTTAGATGTTCTGCCGCTCAGATTTCAGTGCTTAAATGGACAACTGGCATTGGTATACATAGACACTTAAGCATCACATAAATGCAATAAGTTGGAGCAATAATTACAAAATACATTAGTATACATGAGTATACCGAAATGTTGCAACCATTTTTCGGTAACAAACATACATAGCTCTACAAAGCTATGTTGTTTTATCTTCCGCCTTAGAAGTCACTCTGTTTTCTGGTCAATTCAAAACTTATCATGGCTAATTGCCAGACCGTCTATCAACTGTTGTCCGAAACAAAAAAAAACACTTGCAATCCAATCCGGACGGGAAGGAACCATTTCAATCAGGCCGCAAGTGGATTTGAATTGAGATCTCAGCGGGAGTTGAGTGGAGCTCAAGCACCTGTTCAACCAATTGATAGCCAAGGGCGATCCACTGATCCACCATCGCACCACAATCTACCAACCGCCATCCACCAGCCGCCATCCATCATCCAAGTAACGCCCCCACATGGTGGAGAGCATAATTGATATGCATAATCATTATTCGGTTTTGTTTGTCCAGCAATTGTCAATTGCTACACCACGAAAAAAAATCATGATTCAATGAATTTTAAACAATTTAAAAATACAATGATTTTCTTACAAACAGAAATTACTTATTGGATTTTTGAAATTTCTCTAAATTGCTCACATTAAATAAATCAGAAGACTTTTCCTGTAAGTGTGTGAAGAGAAATCAAAGCGAGATACTCGTATTCACAAAGATTTATTAAGTTCACACATTCGAACAGCACTTGAGGCTGACAATTAAAAATCACTTTGGTCATTCTTCTCGCCTTGCCCCTCTCCCCCTCCATCACCGAGTTTCGTACACTTGGCTTGGGGTCCGACTCAACTTGACTTGACTGCCGATTGCCATTTTGGTGGCTCTCCAAGTTTCCAAGTTTCTTGGGCAGCAGCTGCACCACCAACGATAAAAACGATAACAACAATAAAAAGACCAACAATGGGCGATCTAAGGCGCCATATGCGAAACGTATTTGATACGCCCGTGTGTACAACCATTTGCTGGCTTACTTACATATGTATATGGTCTAAAAGGGTGAACTATTCGAATTTGTTTCATGAAAAACATATATTATTTCATGTTTAAATAGCTCTACAATTGTATGTATTTTATTCGCAATAAATTTTATACTATAGTTTGAATCTGTGGCTACCACTGTACATCGAGCATTTGTTCCACTGTCCACTGATGCTGATTACTGATGGCTGGTTCGCCTGCGCGCTCGTTTGTCAGCTTAATTGTGAGAAAATATATCAACGGCAGCCGGGCAATAAAGGCAGATCAAATGGAATGAAAAAGGAAAACAAAGAGCAGAAACACCACAAAACAATGTTTAAGTACACGGGTCTTTTGTCATTTGCATTTCGATTTGATCGATTCGATTTACTCGCTTCATCGGTGGGTGTCGCATGGGATTAAAAACTTGAAATAATCAATTGCGAATCGGCAATTGAGCGGCCAAACAAAAGGCGAAACCGAATCAAACAAACATAACAAAAAAAAGCAAGTGGCAAAGTTCTTGACATTGTTCGAACGGTTAAAAGAAAGTCGATAACTGGCCAGAGTAGATTGCATCGGTCCAAGACCGAAACTCCAAGCTCAAGCTATAGCTACATAGGTGCCCCTCCGATCTCCGAACTCCGATCTTCGATATCCTCTGGCAATCGTCAGCTGCGGACCAAACTTTTGGGGCCATCAAATGAATCGAGTGCAACACAACAGCCACATCGCAATGGCCATGGCAATGGCATCGTGCGGCAAACAACGCAAAATGTTGCACAAATTAAAATTGAACACAATAATCAGTGTGACATGTTGTTGCAGTCGTTGTCTATATCTGCAGGGAGTGTAAAGCAAAAGATTTCAATGAAAACACATGATTCTAGTCGACGACAAAGATACCCCAGACGGTTACAAAAAAACATAATATGTTAGTGAATATTTTATTTACGAAATATAGGCTTTAAAAACATTTTTAATATATTTTTTTGAAAGCCATGAACATAAAACAAACACTGAATGTAAATCCAAAATGCTCGCTAAATAAATATCTTTAAATATTTTAACACCCAACCATCCATTTTGAATGAGATAAATATAGATCACTAGACTCGTCGACTTGTCCTTTCGGCGCTCGAGTAGATTTTACTCCAGGAACTATTTTCCTTGGCTATTTGTTGTTGCCAAGGCACTTGTCGCCTGTCGGCTGTTGTTCTGGTTTTGTGTCCATGTCTGTTTTACTCACTTTGCTGTCTGTTCTGTCTGCTGTGTGTTTGCTGTTGGTGCTTTAGCTTCCTTCTCCCTCTTTCGACGCATGCGTAACGATCAACGATCAACTTGGCCAAAAGACTGTGTCTGAGACTCACTCCCCTCCTTGCTGCCAACTTTTCGAGCGCATTGCTGCTGGCCAAGTGGCCAAGTGGCCGACCACAGCAAATGACTTTATTATAGGTTTTTAAATTTATAAACGCACATTTACCAATGCTAAACATCCTTTGCTGAAATCCCCAGACACGATCTCTCCGCACGTCTTGTTTCTTGATCCATAAAATGGAATTATGTGAACTATTTTGCTGTTAAATCGCTTTATGGCCTTTGGGTGGTGGCGTTTTCATTTGCAAGACATTTTGGATCTCAAATTGGACACAGTTCTTGGACTGATGTGTTCAGCTTGGTAGTGCATATTACAAATTATGTTAGGGCTACTCCATTTTGTTAAATCTTTGGGAAATTCTCTCAGAAATCAGACGCTATGAAAACTCATTCAATAGCTTATGCTTTTTCACTGCCCACAGGAAGTTCCCCCCACGTACGTAATGCTCGCACAAACAACAGATCGACAACAAATTATGCTGATCTCCTTAAGTCCAATAATGTTGTAAAGACCAGGTTCCGAAAATCCTTCATTCAAACCAAGCCAAGACAAGACAACAAAACGATGAGAAAAAGCATTTCCATTCCGATCGACGATCTTTATCCTACGCATCGCATCTAACAAGAACTTTCAGACGTGTGGGCTCCCCGATGCGATCTCTTTCTTATCCGGTGCGATCGTTTAGTTGCTGATTTGTTGACCCGATAAAAATGGGACTTTAAGCCGCGCTGGCATGCACATAATTTGTAGTTTTTGGTCAATGAACACAAAAAAAACATTGACAAAAAAGGCGATCAAAACTTGTCGAAAGTTCGGAAGTTCGATTGAGAGTTTTTTTATTGCTTTTAAAGTGGCCGGCCGCCCAAGTTGTTGTAGTTCATAATTCCTGAGCTGCTTGTTTGTTCTTCTCTATTACGCGACTACCTACTGCTGTTCGTGGCTTACCAAGTGCACTGCAAGAAATAAACGTTTTAATCTGCCTTTGTGTACGGTTCATAGTACACCTTCCTGTTTATATAGCATAGTATTCTTATAGCATATGGAGAAGCCAATATATTTTCAAGTGTATCCATATTAATTCATGTTTTGTCGCCTGCTTCCGTCGTTCTTCCGCCTTTCAAGTTCTTGTAGCTTACGACGTTTGCTGTTATTCCCACAAAGTCGCTTTTTTATATATATGTATATCTATACGTTTTTGTGTGATCTTCCTATCAGCGCATTAACTCCATATTGAAGTCAGCAGATCTTTCTCATCCTCCGCAGCTGGATAATTTTATGCGAAATTCTCGTGCTTGGCAGGCCGCATATTTATAAATATGTATGTGTGTAAATACAGCTGGGCTCGAGTGCTTCTCAACTTTGGTTTAATTTCGTTCGGCTTTTGCTTTATGTAACATATATTTTATAATTGTAGTTTGCGTGCCTCAGGGCTGAGTGAATAGCCATTTGGGTGAGGGTCATTTCAATGGCCGTTGAAGGGAAGTGGCTAAGCTGGGCCCTCAATAAAAGCTTCTTAAAAAGAGTTTACCAACAGATTGGCCGGTCTTATTGGCGTTAGTTAAGTTAAATATTTAGTTACTTAAATATGAAATATTGTAAATAAAACCAATGAGATACAAATACTACTGAAGCCTAAGAATATTCCATTCTTTTTGGATATTCTTGCTAATCGCCCTGCTGGCAAACAAATGACTTGCGACACAAACGCGATGCATTTGACCCGAAACACTTAACGGTAACTTCCCCATCAACGTGCTTTCGTGTGACCTTCAGCAACGACAGTAACAACAGCAGCAACAACAACAACAACAATGACAACAATTCACTTAACCAAGCCTTTTAGCAGCAGCAACAACAACAAAGTAAAAGAAATTCACACAGCTCCAAGTGCGTCCATTTACATAATTGTCACACTGATTTTGTGTACTTCTTGCATTGTTGTTTTTTTGCCGACTTATGTCTGTGGCATTAACAAAAACAAAAAAAAAAAAAGCAGGCAACATTTCAATTTGTTTTTGTTGTGCTCTTCAAAATGTAATTAACCTCAAGTTTCTTTATTTCTTGGCATTTTTTCGGCCCTTTGGTTTTGTATATACTTTTTCTTACATTTTTTTTATTTGCGTCAGTTTTAGAACAACGACAACTTCAGCGTCGAGTAATTAAGCAAAGCTAAAAGTTCATGTTAATTGTCCCAGAGGGAAAGAGAGGGCTAGAAAGGGGGACAGAAAGAGACAGCGCTAAACAATTATGAACCCCCAAAGGTCAAAGACTAAAAGAATTGTCAACCGTGGTAGAGCGCACAGCGGCCATCAGCAAATAACGAAAAAAAAATCACAGAGAAAAAAAATAGTCAGAAATTAGAAAATTTTACATTTTTTGTATTTTACGTAGAATGTAGTAATTGTAATATTTCGCAAAGAACTTAAAATATTTAGAAGAGATAATATAATTTTGATATATTATTATTTTGTGCTGGTGAAGGGTTGGCGAAATTTCCAAACACTTCGTTGTTGGGGAAGGAAAAAACTACCTAGTAATTTGAAGGGGTTAAAGAATGTTTTTCTAATTTTTTGTTGTTTTTTTTTTTTTGTTTATGTTGACTCATTAAAGGGGAGCCGTGGCTGCTTCTTCTTCCAGTTGGACGAACTCAACGGAAGCAACGAACGACAACTCTTTTTTTCGGCATTGTTGTGCTGTGTTTTGTTCTTCCTTTTTGGTTTGGTTGTTTTGTTTTGTATATACATTTTATTTTTCTCTTTTTTTGCATTATTATTATTTTAGCAAAATACCGTTGGATTGTGCGAACACACGGTGTGAATGATACTTTAATTACACCGAAATGCGATAGAGGAAGGAGGGGGTTTTAATAGTATTATGCTAATGCAAATCAAGATACAAGTTTGTTCACACTTTGTGAATAGGAAACCCTTTTTTAGACATCAACAAAACAACTGTCGTACTTATTTTCTAAAGAAAAATCATGCAGTATTATTTAAAAGCTTAAAAGAAGTAAATTGGTTAATACAAATCAACTGTAATACATATACGAAAATACAAGCGTCAAGAGTCAAAGGCACTAGCAAATAATTTAAATAAATCGGCAATGAAAATCCATTAAGTTTAGCCCAACTTACAGATTCCACCAACATCGTCGCAGCTGCATTTATAAATATTGATTAAGTCCATAATTTAAGTATTTGAAACGGGTTTCGCAGCTCCTCTCGAACGAAATTAAACGTTTCAAACTCATTAGGCCGAAAGAAAAATTGAAAATGCTAGATTAGGGCAGTGGACAAAAGAATAGCCGTTAGTTAGTTGGTAGCTTTTCTTTTGTTTCTCGTGATAGGTTAATATGCGTGGACAAAGAGCCGACATTTTCGGGAGGTGTTATCAACACATTCGAGACATCGAAAGTATTTAAAAGCGTATTTTTCTCATCGTCGTTTAACAAAAGGGCTGATATGGCATTTAAAAATCAAGTTGACTACTGAGGAAAATTCCCCCACCCCTCGTCTTATTTATTTAGTTTTTAATGGAAAAAACAAATCAAAACGTTTGCGCCAGTAGCGACAACAACAAAGTGGAGTGTCCCATACGTGTTTACATTAATTTTCAATCAACTCGATTTGCATTACATATGAGGCAACCAGATCTGGAGGAGCCGATGATACCGCAACCCGAGATAACGCAAAAAGCTCCAACAACTTTCCTGTGGTACTCGAGATACTCTTAGATTTCGCTGCACTAAGCTGTCATTCTTTAAGTTGTGGGAAGTATTTTGGTCAATTTATTATTATAACTTTTTTAAGCTTATATTTGTATCTAATCTTCGGAGGCAAGAACATTAAAATGTTGTATTTAATTGCACTTTATATCATTTCAGAAGCAGCATGATTTCCTAATTACAATTGGAGGTAACTAATAAACAGTCAATTGCCAATTTTAAGCCAATTTAACAGAAAAATTAGTTTTCCCCAAGACAAACCCGAACTGCCTCATAAAAACTGAACGTAGCCCCAGAGCCAAGAGACCCCAACAATTTATGGACTGCCACTAGACTAAGGATATTAAATAGGAGAAAATAAAATCAATGACTTTGGATGGGGGATCGATCCACCCGATCGACGTTCATGCACACCATACACACCAGTTCCATCAAAAGCCACGAGCGACAGCACAGCATCAGCACACAAGGTGGCAATTAATCAGCGAAATTAGTTTTTATGCATTTTAAATGATTTTATAGTTTCGCGGCTTTGGCTTCGCGGCACCGTTACTTGGAGCATTTGGAGCATCGTCAATATATGGCTTACAGACGAGGACTCCAAGCCCCCGCCCCCTTCTCTTCCACCTTTTTGAAATGATCGCCGGATGATGCCCACTATCTCATCCAGCTGCCTTTTAGTGCCTGCAATCTGTTTCCAAGTCTGCAATCAAATTTTCGCTTTTATGCCATTTGGCCAGAAAATAACAAACACGAGAAAATATAAAAAATAAATACAAAAAAAAAAACAAGAACAAGAACAAGAAGAATATAAAGCAACAAAAAAATCTCACAAAATGATTTTACGCCGCAAGTTGATCAAACATAAATTTAATAAAAGGCTTTTGCCCTAATGTGGACCTGCAACAGCTGCACTCGGCAAAAGGCAACTCGACTGCATGCATATCCTTTACCTGGCATTTAATGTATAAAATATATTGAGCATTTAGCCGCACATAAAAATGTTTATCCATTCAGACAACTATTTATCAGCTCTTTGAGCACTGATCGCTTAGATCTCGTAAAACTTATAATGCTGTTAACCAATATGCTCGCAATTTGGAAATCAAATTTCCAGGGTGCAGCAAATGCACTTACGTCCGCAGCTAATGTTAATGGGGTGTGGCATTTTGGCCAGTGTAAATAAATTAAAGAGCAGCCGCAAAACAAAAGCACTGATCACCGCGCGAAAGAGACGGAAAGAGATAAAGATAAAGAGAAAGAAAGGCAGGGGGAGGGAGGCAGTGGAGATGCGGCGGCATTTTGATTGCATTTCATTTGTGGCAGCAACCAGAAACACCAAACACACAAAAAAAGGAATAAAAAAAAAAAGAATAACTTAGCCAAGAGATTTTGACTCCTTTTGGTCTTTGTTTGCTTTGCAAATTGCGCTCAAGTGCGCCTCCGAGATAATCAGTGCAAATTCTGGCCAAAAGGGGAGGCCGCTCGCAGAGGGGGCGGCGGGGTATCGCTGCTTTATGATATCTTATCTGTGGTTAATCGGAGCAGCTGCTCCTGCATCTGCATCTGCGCGCGTTTGTGTGTGTCATTCCTTGAGCAAATAATGGCAACAATTATTCCGGCAAATGCAGCCAACCCAAGATATCGGGGACTCCTCTTTTGCACTCGCAAAAAATCATATTAATTCAAATAGTTCTGTTCTCTCAAGGGAAACTTTGAGAGGTCAAGTCAAATGAAAGCCAATTTTAAGCCAATTTTATATTTGTAAATACTGCAAAAGGCGCTTCGAATGTGAAAACATTCGTCCTCGAAATTTGTATAGCCTTTTTTTCTGGCAGTGCAAAACGATTTCAACTCCTTGCGGCCGTTGATTCCTTTTTGGGTGATTATGCAATTTAGCAGCTTGTAAGTGATTGTTTGTGGGGCGTTGTTGGCCTGCACCACTGCACCACCGCACCGCTGCACCACTGCAGTTGCAAGGTGCAACATGAGAGCCACTGGAGGCAGGCAGCTGTGCGCTCGCCACAAATTGTTGTCCGCACATTTTCCTCCTCTTTCGGCATTATTTCTGCACTTTGCTCTGTTTTTTTTTTGTTATTCTGTGCATTATTTTATTCTGGCTATTTTTTTGTTCATGCGGCGCTGATTGTTACAATTTTTGTGTGTGCGCGGCTTTCAAATTATAACGCAGAACATTTTTGGTAATTTTTCTTCTTATTTTTTCCGGCTTTTTTCGGGCACTTAGTGAGTTGAAAGTATAGAGGGTATTTTCATGGAGTTTGATGCTATGCTTTTGGAAATCGACGCTTTAATTTTCTTTCTTTTAAACTACTAAAATAAATAGTATTTATAGGTAAATATCATCAAAAATATACCAAGGGAAAAGTGTAATAAAAGAAAAGTTTAAAAACTTTTCAAACTTATATTGTTTTCAATATATTTTAGCTAAAATAAAATTAATGAAAACGCTACAACAACGATTATAATTTCAAAGTGTAAAATGTTTTAAATTTTGTGTAAAAAAAAAGTGTATTTATATGATAGCTTAACCATACCACATGGCGAAGCAGCTTGAGGATGATAAGTTGGGATTGGGAATTCGGGAACCGGGATTCGGGATTGGAGATTGGAAAGGGGACTGGGGGCTCTGGTAGAAGATGACGTTGACTCGACGACGATGACGAAGACGATGCCGAAATGCAGTGATGTTGCTTTTGTTGTTAACAAACTACACGTAAGCCAAATAAAGTAAATTGCGGCAAATACAAATTGAAAACGGTCTGACAAATGAAAGTCAGTAACAGCTGCAACCGCGATTCGTTTGGGGTCTGGAGCGAATCGGATGGGGGAGGGGTGGGAGAGGGGTGAAAATCATTTCAAGGTCAGGCTGAAGCGCCCGGCCAAGAAATTCGTTGAACCGACTTTCGACAAATTGTGACAACGCCCATGCGACAAAAGCCACTCCAAAAAATATAATCAGTACACGTACAAAAATACTTTTAGCTCATGTCAGAGTAAAAAATGCATGTATTAATATACATTTTAAAACTACGCTAAAAGTGTGTCATAAATCATATTTTATAAAATTGTGCTGCTTGGAAACTTTAGTAACGGAATTTAGCTATTAATAAGAAGAGCTATTCGCGCTAAATTATTATGATTGTCTTTTTCTTTTTTTCGCATTCATTTTCCATTCACACAGTGACCGCAAATTAATTACGTTCAATTGAGCAGACAAGGACACGCCCATCAGGGTGCCGCCCCTTTTGCGGTTGGTTCGCATGCGAAAGACTTTTAATCCTTGTAACACCTTACAATTTGATTCATTCGAGGATCTTGAGCACTGTGATTATTAGGAAATATTATATTGCAAATTTGCATTACGTCCTTTGCTGCAACAAAATCTTTTATAATTATGCTACTTTTACGACGGCGCAACATCTGTGCTGAATATTATGGGCAATATCTTAAATGCTTAAAAAACAGCAACAAAGGGGGTGTTGCTCATTAATCATATGACAAACGTTTTTCTTTGTTCACTCGCTTCGCGCATCGAAGCAATTCTCTTCTTTTTTTTCTCGAAAATTTATGCATATTGCGAGTCGAATTTGACAACGGTCCCAAAATCCAGACCCAGACCCACATCCAGCACGATTCTCCGCGTTTCCAGGCGATATCGAGGAATGGAGAGTGGGTGGGGTGGCACTGGTGGCAGCCACTGAATCATTGGGAAACCAAAAACCCAGCAGAAGTAAGTCACACATTAAAAGCACAAAAAAACCATAGGAAGCCAATTAAAACCGGGCTCTGATATATGACAGTCAATGCGCCAAATAAACTGAAGGGGATTAAGGTTGCAAACTGATTCTTACATGCTATACAATTTCAAAAATAAAAACAAGAGAGAACGCTATAGTCGAGTTCCCCGACTATCTGATACCCGTTACTCAGCTAGTAGAAATGCGAAGGAGAGTCTTCAACACTGCCAGTTTTTGGCGGTTTGTGGGCGCTAGAGTGGGCGTGGCAAAAAGTTTTTTGGTAAATCGATAGAAAATTACAAGATACAAAAAGGAAAAAATATGAAAACATTTTTAAAAAGTGTGGGTGTGGCAGTTTTGGGCGGTTTGTGGGCGTTAGAGTGGGCGTGGCAACATGAATCGACAAACTTGCGCTGCGTCTATGTCTCTTGAGTCTGTATGCTTAATCTCAACTTTCTAGCTTTTGTAGTTCCTGAGATCACAGCGATCATACGGACGGACAGACAGACGGACAGACGGACATGATCATATCGACCCGGCTATTGGTCCTGATCAAGAATATATATACTTTATATGGTCGGAAACGCTTCCTTCTGCCTGTTACATACTACGAATCTAGTATACCCGTTTACTCTACGAGTAACGGGTATAATAAATATGGTGCGGGATCCGATTTTGTGGTGTTTTTAAAACCACAATTTTTCACCAAACGATGTAAGTAAATGCAACTTTTTTCCTCAATGTTACAAAATTATTTGAAGTTCAAGAACGCTAGAGGAACAGCATTTCAGATTTAATAAATAAATTATTTACGATCTCTTCCAGAGGACCGAAAAAGAAAAGAATGCTTGGCATTTACGATTAGCTAAGGTTGACATTTTGTCGACTTCTTTCAGCTGCTTTCTATGCAACATATTGAGCCGCAGCACGTTGCAACTGGGCATAATAATTGGCCATATATACAGGCTCTTACAAATATATTTAGATGGCCATAAAGGAATGTCTGGGCATATTTCATCATTGCAGGTCTTTGGCTTTTAAAATTTGTGCAAGATTCGGTGGGCAAACATGATGGGAGAATTCTAGCAGCGAATGCTACACATAATTTTGCATAGTTTTATTGCAGAACGTGGAATGTACCACTCGTTACCCGAACACCACACCACCAGAACTTAGGAACTCAAGACATTCGGAGTGGATCAGAGTCGAGTGCTCGACATTTATATGCGCATCACTTAGTCGAACTTCTTTTACCATGAGCGGAATTCATAAAAGGCAAATTCTACTCACTATATAGGCACAACATGTATATACATACACATACATATGCACATATACTGATGGGAAAAAGGCGCTGAATTAGTTGGTATATTCTGTGAGTAATTCTCGTGTCTATGACATAGGAAAATGCCTCTTAAATGCAACATTTTCATGCGGTAATTGCAAAAAACTACGGCAGCACTAAAATAAAAACAAACCACACCAACAACAAAAGGGAAAAATAAAAGAGAAGAAAACAAAAGCGGAAGCTTTGGCAATGATCATGCAAACTGCTCATTCATAGGATAATTATTCCATGAGTTCATTGCGGTGGCGTCGGTGGGTGAGCAATTGTTTTTTTTTCTTTTTTCCATTTTTTTTTTTCTTTTTTTTTTTTTGCTGCAGTGGCCTGGCGGTTTGGTGTGGCACCTTCTGAGTGGGGTATTCTCGCCGTACAAAATTTATACTATATAGTATATATATATATATATATATGAATTTTGCCTAGCCAATGTCGTGGACGCTGAGGAACTGAGGAGCTGACTCGACAGCCATGTCGGCTGCGATGCGATGCGATGCATTTTTAATGTTTTCATCGCATTAAGCGCATATATAATTTAAGTCAGTCGCTTTATAGGCTAGGCTGTTCTACATCAGTCTCGTAAGTTCAATTTTCCTGCACCGTAATCACTCAAGAATTTACAGATGAATGCAGCACGATAAGAGAGTAATTTGTTTGCTTTCAGAAAATACATTATTAAAAGCAGACATATTGTTCGTATTGTTAGGGATACCATAAGTCAAAAAATATTTATAAATTTTGTAGAAAACCTTTGCTACCGACATTTCTCTGACGACCTTGTACTGAGACTCACCAAAATCCGCGGCAGAAATGTAGCACGCCCACAGATTGTTGGGCATGTCTTACCAGTTTTTTCCATATACGCAGCAAAATCAGTATTTTAAAGTGGTTCCTCCATACGTCCCGAAAAAATCACAAAATTCTTCGAGAATGACAATGACTGAAGCGAACTCAAGCTCCACTGGACTCTCGACTGTTCCACTTATGTACATACGTACGCACATACAATACATCACATCTAATTTGAACGAAATTTCCAACTTCAAAAACAGTTTAAATAATAAAAAAAAATTCATTAAATATATATATAAATGTAATTGGTTCTAATCCATTTATATTTGTGAGTTGTACGTATCATGTTCTCCTTAAGTGACAGACAAAATTCGGAATATAAATTTTAGATGTATTTTTTCAGTGTCGCATACTTCGTGTCTTGCCGTAGACATTGTTTTTTAATTTTTTTGTGTGTTGATTTAACAAATTTGAGCGTACATATATATTTGCAATCTTCTCCTTTCGCTTAAAACGGTAAAAAAGTAAATTTGATTCATACTGGCACGTAACAACACCAAATGCTTTTGCTTGTTGACTCGCTTTATTTTTATGATCCCTGTTTTGGCTGCTATTTGTGTTTCGCGCTCGTTGGAATTCTGCGAATTTATATTGACAAATTTCATTAGAACTTGTACTTGGCCAGAAACCGGGCAACTTGACTTGGCTAACTGTAGTCGAACGAAGTGAAATGAACTGAAGTGAACCGTCTCAGTGTTTGCTTTTTTTCCCGGCAGGAAAACGAAAGACTTAGGCAACGAACTTGAAAATAGTCACTAAAGTGTACATACATATGTAGATGCCTGGTATTTACTGGATAAAATAAAAGAAAACAGGCAGTACAAGTTTTTAATTTAATTTAATTTTGAACAAATGCCCTCTTTTGCTTGACTTACAAAACAAGAAAATAGGTGTGCGAGAAAAAAGGCGGAGATAAAGTGGCAGGTTTTTGCTTTTTGGGAAACCAACAAAAGAATTTAAATACCAAATTACACATCAACTGACCAGAACAAACTCAAATTCATTGTGTGTTGTGTACTTAGCACAAATTCTATGATTGCGAATTCTATCAAACACACAAAGCCACGCCCCTCAAGCCGCTTACCTACACCTACCCCCCGTTCCCCCCCTGTTTTGTGCAGAGCAGCGTGACAAGAACAAACAATGAGCAACAGCAAAAGTAGCAGCTACAAAAAAAAATACAACAAAACTACTGCAAAAAAGTATAAAAACAAAATACAACATTTTTCGTTTCTTATTGAAATGGAAATAGATTTTTGCAGCATAGCTGCTACTATGTAAACTTGTTGTTGTTGTCGAGACTATTGTGTGATTTGCAACAAAAATAGGAGTCAAAAATCAGAGTTCGGCAAGTCGAATATTCTACTCCATTAATTTCCATTAGAACATTAAAAAATGCATACATTAGTATTATGTATAATAATACTAATACTAATTCCGTACTTTTCAATTCGGTATAAAAATACTATTTACATAGAGTCACAAAGTCACATAAAATTAGAAGTACCCTAGTGTTAGAGTATCACAACAAAGGCAAACACTTTGCCTGCCATGATTGTTGTTGCTGCCTCGAGTGTTGAAGTTCGTGTGAATCGCTCTGTTGTTGCTTTTTTTGCAGTAACCAACAACATCATTATCATGCCACAAAGTCAGGGGCAACAACAACAAATACAACAGGAACAACATCGAGAATCTTTGCCCATTGTTTTTTTTTTTTTTTTTTCGTCTGTTTTGTTATTACAATGAAAGCTCATTGTGGCAAAGAGGCATCTAAATCTGAATCTGAATTCGAATCAGAAGAACCACAAGTTGGCAACAAGTGCTTTTCATTGGCCTAAAGCCTCAAAAACAACAACTGCAGTCCATTTTTGGCCACAAAATGTTGCTCCATTAAAATGTTACAATGCTTAACTTTTTTCTTCGTAGCTGTGTGCATCGTTACCAGAACGAAAAACACAGAAAGAACAGCACTTTAATTTGGTCCATTAAAGGATCATAAAGCGATTCTTGAGGGGATTTTTCAAATACTTTGCTTACTTTTTAAGGCAATATCAGATATATTTATTTGGAGTTATAATTTAAAACATCTTTAGGGATTTTTTGATTTAACATTAATGATAGCAATTACTTAGTTAATTCTAGTTTAACGCGTAATGAATTCATCATAATGAGCATTTTCTATATTCCATTTTGATTGCACTTTTTCCTTTCCAAGAAGTTAATTTCAACACGCTCAAATGCACTTGAAATCAATGAGGAAGTAATTAGATTAACTCTTCTTTTCTTTATTCATTTACAGTTCTGGATATTCCCCCTTTTCTTTTTTTGCTGCCGTCTTTATCCAATTTGCTGTTGGCTTATAAATCAAGTGTAAGTGACATTGAAATTTATTGGCCAGAATTTCTGCTTCTCTGCGCTCTTTTAACTCGTTTATTATTTGTCTATTTCCCTCCTGTTTTTTTTCCTCAGCGTCTTGCTCTGTTGCGTGAGAATTTCGCATGTTGTGTGGTAGTTTATATAACACACAGTACATATGGAAAGACAGACCATATGTATGTATGCTTATTCTTACACCATCTAATTAAATCGCCGACCATCTGGCAAAGTTTTCTGTTTCACGTCGCACAAATAATAATCTTTGCTTGCGGTTACATTGAGTTCGAAATGTTTGAACAGTTCGCATAGCTGAAAAGTAAAGGAAATGGATTTTGATAGCGATAATTAATGTTTATTTTCGATTGGGCGGCGTTTCCGTTGTATATTTTTGAGATTTGCGAACTTCAGTTGATTCTTTCTAGATTAGCTTCTATTTTTCCTCTTTTATGTATACATGGCATATTTTCACCAACCAACATTTTTCTGCAATCACTTCTCTGTAAATTGACAATTTCATCATTTCGCGATGACGAATTGCCGACAACTGTGTCCATTGCCCTCACAGCTTTATTTACTGATCGTTTGTGGAATTTCATAAGTTTTACCAATCGAATAGTTTTAATTGCCTCCACATTGCCGTTTTAACCGTTAAGTAACTTAACTATACCGCTATTTATTGTCGTTTCTTCATGTTTTTGCGCAAATATCTTTATTAAATAAAAGCATCTTAAAGTATCTGTGTCAAATACAGTTTTAAAGCCAATTGAACAACAAAAAAAAATGTGGAGAACAACCAGTTACCGTTAGACAAGTATCTTAGCCCCCGAAATGATTTCCTTTGAATTTTGTCATCGAGATTTCGATTTCTGATTTTTGTTCATTTTCTTGTTCATTAATTAAACATTTCACGTGTGAATTTCCTGCAGCAACAGGTACATCCGGGGAAAACATTTTTGGCTGTCTATAAATCTATATTCATATATGCACACTGGCTCTCACACTTTTTATTTATACATATGTATATGTATGTACACATGTTGTATATAGTTTGTACGTTTTGCCAGCCTGAAGTTTTGGGCTTCGTTTAATTTCGAGATCTGAGCTTTTCAGTGCGGGGGGCAATTAAAAAACTCTTTACGCAATTTGCAGAGATGTGTTTTTTTTCCTAGTTGTATGTGTGGCATTTTTTGTTGAAAACGTTTCGCTTAATTTTAGTTTATGGCTGCCAATAACCGACGTCAAGGCCAAGGCCAAAAAGGCTGGTCGACAGACAATCGTTTGCTTCGTTATTTTCTAAACCGCTCCAACTACCGAAAAAAAAACAAAAAAAAATACCAAATACAAAAAGTGAGGAAAATAAGTGTAGTTGAGCCTACAATTTGTCTTGGAGTTGCCGCTTTGTGCGTGCCTCACGTCCCGCACGAAACCGAAACTGAAATTAAAATTGAATATCATCTAACGAGATCAGCGCAGAGCAATCTTTTGGATGCTAATTGCCGCTCGAGACACTAAAGAGTTCAGCGGTATTTGAATGCCATCGGAAATGACCAACAGGAAGGTTTCATTCTCGATCAAATCAACCAGAAACAACATTCGATCTAAAAACAAAGACTCCGGTTGGAAAACCTGTAAGCAAGTAGTATAGATGTGTTAATTTATAGGTAACATTACATATCTTTCCAGTCAAGTTAACCAATTATTGTTGAAATTAATCATCATCGATCAAATCTACAAAAACAGCCCAGCCTGCGTCAAGGAAATCGCAAATATTTAATTAACAAGCGATTTAAGTTGCAATCAAGTGATTTGCATACTTTGGCTAGTTAACTGTTTAACGCTTGCCATAAAATATGCTTCACATTTTGATTAATGCCATAATTGAGGCGGAATTTCGCTATCAAAGTGGAATTAAAATAAATGTTAGTTTTCAATTTAAAATAACACACAGGCAGGCACAGGCGGCATAGAGATGCCAAATGTGTTTTATTTTTAATCAGTGAGCTAAACAATTTCTGGCCACATTGAAATCATTAGTCATTATGACTTTCGACTTGTTGCGTGTGAGCCAAGCCAAGCATCTCGGAAATCGCGCTAATTTATCTCTTATAAGTAAAGCTTTTCGTCTTGTCTCTTTTTTTCCTGTATTTTATTTGTATTTTTGCTCTGTTGGGCTACATTTCTTTCTTCTCGCTGCTGATGCGCCGCTCAAACAACAACATCGAGGAGGAGAAAAATAATAATAATAATAATAACAACAACAACAATGGCGACTCATTCACTTAGTCAGCAGACACTGGCGACTTGGATTTTGACTCAGTCCAATGAACTGCAAAAATCTGCAGGCCAGCCAAAAGGAAAAAGATAAATAAAAATAATCTGTGCAAAAAAAAAACTTTGGAGAAAACCTCCGACTGAGTATATGAGCTGTAGTTTCTTTAACTAAATTTCAAAATTATGTTTGGTTGGTCAAAGTTTCTTGTGAGCTTACTTTAATGTTATCTTTCATTTATGTTTCTTCCAAATTTTTTAAAGACGTTCTCTAAAGTTCTGAATAGATTTTGAAAATGCAAAGTAAACCGAAATATACATAAACTGCCGTCATAAACATAATGAGCTCGATTCAAAAAAACAATTTTTGATTAGATGTTTAATCATTCGTGATGTCATTCACTTGTGCGATAGCATTTCTAAAACGTGTTTCAAAATCAACCTGCGCTGTCATAAACCAAATCAAATAAAAATCCAAAGCATTTACACACGACACACGAGTTGAACGATTCTGGAGAAATAAATATGCTAAATGCATAAAAATATATATTAATAGCTGCATTTATATTGTGATTTTAGATCAGCCAGCAACATTTTTGGGTTGTAGCTCATCAATGTAATTTAAACGACGAGCTCGGGGCGATACCCAAGTTAAAACCGCATAAGATCGATCCGCAACCGAGCGCCGAAAAATCTTAAGACTTAAGCATTTGTTGCGTGGCTCGCAACCGATTTTTGTGAATGAATGCAGACATCGAAATAACAATAATTTGCGCAAAGAATAAAGCGCTCAAAATTATATGGCTAAATTTATAAATACGCACAGGAATTTGTATACAAGTCTTCGCCACTAATCGCAGTTCTCTTCCGTTTCTCGCAAAAAGAAAGGTACGCTATAAATAGATCAAACGTATGTGTTGAAGTGTAAGTGTTGGTCTATAAATAAATCAAGAAAGTCAATCATCCACTCAGGTGGAATAAAACCGTCTAGGAAGAAAATTAAGTGGGTGCAGAGGTGTTAAAACTAACATACTCTCTCTACAGTGATTTAAAAGTTCATTTTAGCTGAACATTTCAAGTGGATTTATCTCTTTTCAATGGTTAATATGGTTCGTAATTGCATTAAAGAAAAATGTTGATTATCAATTGTTTTGTTCAAGAAAAACTTGTGATATTTCTATGGCAAATAAAGCGGACCCGAAAAACACATTGGAAAAAGCGAAATCTTTTTTAAACTAAGAATACTTAGGACTGCTCCTTAACATCAATGAAAACTAATATATGAAATAACAAATGAACGATATTCGCTCTAATCACGAACTCATCGCTACATTTTCAGATGAGTAGAGAGAGTGGGAGGAGGCGGGCCAAACATAACGAGCTAATTGCTGTCGAGGCCAAAAACGATCTTTGGACTAATTGTTGCAGAAATTGCGAACGATCCAGAGATCTCAACAGAAATCACCCCCTCACACTGCCGCCCACCGCGCCATCTCTTTCGAACGCTCTGTAGCCATCTCTTTCAAACTGTCAGTCAATTAGAGCAAAAGCGCTAGAGAGATCATTAGAGACAACAAAAAGGATAGAAAGCATTTTGAGTGGCAGTGATAGATTGTTGAATTGTTAAAGAATTGCGAGATTGGCTTGCCAGAATAGAAGAACAGTATTGGCATTCGGCCATATGCCATTTCTGGCCATACTTATATCAAACAGGAGCAGCAGCCGCATCAGTTGGAGCGGTTAAGTGACTAATTTATGGCCTTTTATGTAAGCCAAAGCAATAATACTGATTCCACACTCGCGTTTCAGTCTGGGACTTAGACATAGACTCCTAGACTCTTACACTCTTAGACTCTTCGACTCTGAGTTTGACCACTTTCTGCAATGGTAGCAATTCATCTAATTGCCGGTGACGGTGACGGTGCCGTTTGATGGACAGTCCGCTGGACTGTATAAAGAGAATTATACAACAATCAGAACAGCAATAAGCCAACCATACCGGGCAACGAAACCGAACACAAAAGAACAGCCTGCACGGCGATGCATTGACTACAGTCCACAGTCTTATCAGCCACACACACCGGACACACCTGTTGGTCAGCGAAAACCCAAGGGATCTCGCATATCACTTGCATACCAACAACCGAACATTTTTTAACTAATTTTGGATTCCTTATCATGCTGGGAACCATGTAGTTTTTCCCCTACTCCATCAGCTTTTAAGTTGACATCTGATAATATACCAATACCATACATATCACAGTTAGGCCCATTTAATAGTTTCTCGATCTAGGATAACAACCTCTTAAGTTGTACTAATCTGTACGATAGCTTTAAAAATAGCTTTTTTTTTTTTAACTTCTCACACGTGTTTTTCGTTTTGTCATCAAGTGACGGAAATCAATCAAATGAGCTTTAACCATTCTCCCGGGTTTTTCACCACATGGAAGTGAAAACTTTTGAATGAAAATCATCAACGAACGAAACGTCTTTAGGTCGCTCCATTATTATATTTGGGTTTTATGGTCTAAAGTGCTGAGTGGAGCTTAAATCACAGTCTAATAAGTGTCGACGACAGCTTGGGAAACCAAAAATACCAACAACAAAGCTAGCCTAAAATCAAAACTTTTCACACACATCTGAAAGCCGAATCTACATAAATCAATAAAAGATATAACTAAAAAAAAAAGGAAGATTTTTAAAGAACTAATCAAAGTGACATTACGAACCCGCTAGTGTCGTAAAAACAAACAAAAACTGAGAGCTAAGAAGGAAAACTTTTTTTTTCTTCTTGCTAGTACTTACAAAATCATCCTAGGGTTTATCTTTACAGCTATACTCAAAAAGGTGTTAGAACAGGTGCACCATCGAAAGATGATGGGAATGCAAATAGCCCAAGCAGATATCAATTTTATATACAACGAAGTCGGTTTATATTTATTTTTATTGCGCATACGCAGTGTGACTTTAGTTTATGATGAGAGCGTAGCCAGCCACAACGGAAGTCATTTGTCCGAGTCTCCGGGCCAACAAAACGAAAAATACAAAAAGCGAGCTTAGAGTCGGTTTTGTAGAAAAAGAACAAGTATTAGTCGAATAAGATAACAAAAAACAAGAACCCCACAGAGCTCAGTACTCCGTACTGAGTACTCAGTACTGTACTTGCTCTTTTTGTTGTGATTGCCAGTAGTTGGGATTACGTCACTGTCACAGTGCATGCCGCAAATGCGAAGGGGAAAAGTAAGGCACAGGCAAATATCCTATAACCATATATTCATGTAATATGCAAATAATGCGTTTGTAAATTAGTAA
Organism: Drosophila yakuba; assembly: GCF_016746365.2. Classification (NCBI taxonomy): domain Eukaryota; kingdom Metazoa; phylum Arthropoda; class Insecta; order Diptera; family Drosophilidae; genus Drosophila; species Drosophila yakuba. Next base: position 3,629,446 of record NC_052526.2, on the reverse strand, counting down.
AAGAAAAGTCCAAGTTTGTCGATGAAAATTTAGGAGTTCATTCATGATATACCTAAGCTTAATCAATTCCAAGCAAATCAAGCTACTCACTCAATTTTTACCAAATATTCATAATCGTATCTTATGTTAGAAACTGATTTGCGAGATAAATATAATCCGTTGTTGTGCTGGACTCGCTCAATGGTCTCAATGGAGATCTGGGAATCGTATACCCTGGCCAATTATCGTTAGGGTAATGGATGCTGTCTGTCACATTTGCCGGCATGGCCGCGAATGATGAGGAAGATGATCAAGATGATGAAGATCCGCCAGTTCCCATGGCCGAATCGTTATATATAAAGTACAGCTAGGCCGATCTGCTGAGCCATGCCAGCTGACCGGAGTGCAAGAAGAAGATGAAGAACAACTCAATCAAGCGAGTGCGAAACTTCAAGTTCATCGTGATGTGGATGGGAACCGAGCGTGTCCATTACACTTGTCCCTCTGCCCAAGTGCATGCACTGAGAAAAACTAAGATCAATTGCTATGCTGATACATACGTATATCGTGTATAGGCTGGTAGCTTTGTAAATCATTCAATATCGTTTAAGAAACCGCTATAGCATCTTCAAGAATATTGTTTCTATGCACCATTAGTTAAGATTTCTTTCTGTGCATTTCGTTGAGTGCCTAAATGAGATTCTCCGGCCATGACAAGCGCGGACCCAATGCTAATGCCGATGTTAATGCCATTATTATTATTGTTGCTATTTTCGCTACTGTTGCCCGAAGGCGTTAAGAACTACAAAATAGCGACAAAGTGTAAGCTTAACCGAAGAGGAAGCCGGCGAAAAAAACCGAAAAACAATCGCAACAGGCTGAAAAATTACATTGGGAAATCCGATTAGCTGACCACCGTTCTGCGGCACCTCAAGATCGCCTTTTGGAGTCAATGGTTTGTGTAGTTGGATAATGCAGGGATTACATTATCGCTGGATCTTAGTGTTTTTGTTTTTTGACTGGGACAAAAGCTACAGATTTTTCAAGTAAACATTTAGGTGCACTTTTCTCTCACTTGACTGTTTATTTATTATATAAATTATTCTTTCTAACGCTTTACTTAAGTTCAGCATTCTCTTTCGCTGACAAATAAAACAAAATCTTAACAAAGCAGGTGAAATGCACAAATCCCTTCCCACAAATTCCGACATTCAATTTTATGACCCCTTAGCTTTTTCGGAAGTTCTTTCTTCCATTCCCAATACGCTTTTTAGTGCGCTTTGTTCGTACTCATTTCCATTTTCGGGTATCGGTATTGGTATCGGTTCGCTTTGTTGGGCGTTTGCCTTCTTTTATTTTTAATAAGAGTGACATTCGCTTATCAGACTGGGGCTTCGTGTAATATTTATGTGGCATTTTGTCACCGCGACACCATTCGTGGTGACCTTTCTCTCTACGCCGGTCGGTCGGCCGGTCGGTCAACTACTTGAAAGAAAATTTAAACTTTAGCATAAATTTATGGGACAGACAGACGGACAGACAGATATTCTCAGCGACATCATCAAGGCGGTATTTGTTTTGTGAGTGCATTTATACATTTTAGATGCGATATTTAGTGGCTTATGTATCAGCGATGACGGCTTCTGCTTCAAACGGCACTTTTTCCTGTACCCTACGATTTTCATCGCATTTTTCTACAAAATATCGCACGAGTTCCATTGTCTTAAATCAGATTTGTATTTGATTTGTATTCTAACAATATATAAAATATATTTTATATCCAGTACATACATATATAGAGAAAATATATTTTACTTAAATAGACAAAATAGTTTGAAATTTATAAATTTTTAAACTTATATACATAAGAAATTAAAAAGGAGAGCAAATATATTATAGCCACTCTATCGATTCTGAAGAGAATAGAGTGCGCGGTCCCAGAAAACCAGAATCCCATTTTATTGACCACCTCCCACCAAACTAAAAGGGGCGTTTGGACATTTCTATTTATTCCTTTCGACGAGACCAGCAGCCCATTCATTGATTTTTGGAACCTTCTTTCACTCAACGAGTGAGTGGAGCTTGTCCACTAAATTAGCATTAACATTCATTTGGTTTTTGGTCTTCAGTTCGATATTCGTTTGTTTGTTTGTATTGCGTGAGCTTAGTGGCCAAAGGCTTAGTGGCCAAAGCCCAAAGCTAAAAGCCCAAGAGCTGATTTCAATGCAATGCTAAAGACGAACGCATTTATCATCGATAGGCAATGGGCATTGATATGCTAAACTGCAGTTGACTTTTCTTGGTATTCCAATAGTCACTGCCAACTAATACATGAATATCGGAGATCGGCGATCGGAGATCGGTTTACCTATTCCCATTTCTTTGGGCATTCGGTATTGGGTATTGGGTTTGCTTTTTATCAATCAAGTTCCCTGCGGTGCGGCGTGTTGACGTCTCTCTTATTACAACAGCATGATTATGGCGTATTAGCCCTATTAAATGTCTCATGACATCGATGTTGACTCAAGGTGTTAGGGTGTGTCATAATACTAGACGAAACGGGAGCGGCAAGTTGGGAAGTTGAGAAGTTGGAGTTTCTAAGGTGGGCTTAGCTAAACTCCGCTCGACATTGGATGGTAGATAGTGAATGTGGTAAATGTGAATCTCTCTTGCTCTGGCCATTTGCCCATTCTACTTTAAGTTGCATAAATAATTACGTAGCAGGAATTTTCTAGAATTTAAATGCGTAGGTTCACTTAAATCTCACTCGGGTGAGTTCCTATCAAATAAAATTCCACAAATGAGTAACGCCTTGACGAATCCACTCACAATGCTGCCAACCACTTACCATCGAGCAACAGGAAGCTGGCAGGAAATTTGCGATTAGTCAAATTAACGGTCGCATGGCACAATTAAGCTAAGCCAAATCAAACACAACAAGATAATGGAAGCCACAGCACCGAGCTCAGCTCAGCTCATGTGCAGAGGCAAATTCAATTATCCAAATTGCTATCATTTCACATGGATTTCGATTGGCATCAACAAAAGTAACCGAATCGCTCTTGTAATGCTCTCAAAGTCAAACTTAATTTTGGATCACCTTGAGAACAGCACACACACACACACATTAAAAAAAGAAAAGAAAAAAGGGCGGTACCTCGTGGTAAATATACTGGAAGTGCTACCTGATCATTGCATAATTGCTGCCAATGAACAACAGCAAGCACAACAACGTCGACGAAAATTACATAAGAAAGCAATAAAAGGTTAAGAAAGAGAGTGGGAAATTTGTGTTGCCCAAAGTCAGTGTGATGTAGAAGTATGATGTAAACTTCGCCGGCAGACAATGTTCCAAAGAAAGAGGAAAAGAAAAAGAAAAACAGACGTACTACGGTAATGACAACAACAACAACAACAGCAACTACTACAACTAAGCGCAAAAAATGCTTAGCTGCGGTAAATGGTCAACAAAATCACCAAAAATACAACAAATATAAAGGTAAAAATAAACAACGCTGGCAAGTCAAGTTGCCGCTTGTTGTACGTCTTTTTGCACTGGTGTCTGTGTCTAAGTCTAAGACGCGTTCTCTGTGTGCGTGTGTATCGGTGTGTGTACGTGCAGACACCCAAAAACCCGCCCCATTCCGACTCGGAAGGCGGAAAAATCAAAAAGTGTAAAAAGGTTCTGCCATAGCAACCGCCAAAATGACCTACAATCCAGGCACCATTTCATATTTGCTAAAAAGCAACAGTATTAGTAAAGTTATTTTATTTCTTAAATGGATTTCATTACTACCCCAATTACTAAGTTCGACATAAATATTTGTATATAAAGAGAGCGATCTGATATTTTCTTTTTATGAAAACAGAAATGCCCAAAACGATGTAGTGCACTCTTTGGTTATGACCAAAAGCCAAAAAAATCCAGCCACTTATTATTACCACAAGGTACAAAGCAGCCAGTCAGCTTGTTCTCGTTGCTGCTGTTTGCTGTTGTTGTACTTGTCGTGTTCGACTGCGAAACACAGAAAAAATAATACAAAAACAAAAAACAAACCAAAAATAGCGCCAACAAAAAGTACAGACATTGGGTAAAAAGAGTGAAAAAACCAACCGACAGCCAAACGATGGAGTTAAAAGACCAAAAAAAAAAAAAAAAACAAAAAAAAAATGCCAGACTCCGGCTCTTTGCACGTGATACATTCATCATGAACTTGAATTTGAATTTGAAGTTTAATGGTTAATCCATTGTGGTTGTTGTTGGTGTTGTTTCTGCTGGTGTTTCTTGTGCAGGCAACAATTTGCGAGCACTTGTTACCATTGCTGCTGTTGTTGCTGCTGCTTTTGTTATTTCTCGTTTTTGTGTCTGGGCCTTTTTTTTCCAGCGATTTTTGTTTTTGGGCCGAGGCAAAGAGCCGACAATTGCAGCAATTGCTTTTGTTGTTGTCACTTGCACTTGTTGCGCTGCTGTCTTGTCTGCGTCTTTATCGTCATCATCATCATGACCATTATTGTACCATATAACGCTGAGGACTTCCCCGCTGAGCCGAACACCGAAAACAAAACAGGGCTAGCTTATCCCAGCTCAGCCGCAAGGTTTTGCAATGCCACGCCCCCTCAGAAAGGCGCAGTACGCCCACTTGTGCGCAACCTGCGAAAATCTGTTGACAGAAACCTAACTATTGTGTTGGCTTTTGTTTTGTGGGTGGCAACTGGGAAAACGCAAAAACACTTAAATCCTTTTCGAAGAAAATTGTCAAATAGAAAGATAAGATAAGGAAATCGATGTAAGTATTTGGATATTTAAATTAATTGACCAACAACATAAAATTGAATCTTTTCTCTGAAATTGAATGGTCCAAGTTTGTATCCTAAGTCTTTCGTATCAACGTTGCAGTTCGCGTCCTGAACATTTGGTTTTAATTAAAAGCATATCTCAGCATTTATCAGTAAAATAAAATTCCAAAAACTTATTCTTAAAAAAACAGAACTCTGAATATATATCAATATAATTAATAACCTCATTTAATCATAGTCATTCATTTAAAAGTGAAATAAATTGAAGATTTAAGTGGAGAGAACGCCACAAATAAAATGCTATTAATAATGTACCTATAAAATATTGAGCCTTTCGTTTGCTTAAGCAAAAATTGATCCAAAATAAAGTACACAAGATAAGTAGCAATATCAATTTAAGAGTATAATTGTTTTTACTTTATAGACAGCGTGTTGGCGCACAAGTATATCTCATTCTGAAACAATCTCATTATTATGGCCATCAGGTTTTCTTGATGTTCAGTTCAGTTCATTTTCGTTTCGTTTTTGAAAATTAGTCAAAAAACGTGCGCAAATCTTTCTTGGGGGTGGGACGCCCTGCTCGAATGCGTGCGCTCTCTTAAATGAATTATGAATAAAGCAATCAGTTTTTTGTTTTTTCTTGAGGGCCACGTTGGCAACTAATTTCGACCTTGCATACAATTTTAATTAAGTTTTTTTTGCGTCCGTTCATGTGCACATGGTTATACATTTATTTTGTATATATATCACACATACCATAAAGAAGAGGCAGCAGCAGAAACAGAAGGGTGTCGACAGCCCCGCTGATGACAATGATAATTTGTAAGCAAAAGTTAATTTCGTATTACGTTTTTTACGTGTTGGCTTCAACTTGAACTATAAAAAGTGGACAAGGAAAACCGTGAAAATGATCAAGTTCAACTGGGCAATTGCACGGCTGATTATATTCCAATTGTCGTATTATCATATTAGAACTATAAGCTTTTGGCCTTTGAAGATCGCCTATTCGGATCCTCTAATTTCTTCAATTCATTTGGCAGCTAAATCGACTTCTTCCTAACACCATGATATCCTCATGGTTTTGCTTCAAGTCCTCCCTATATTTTACATTCTTTCCTTCTTTATGCTTTCGTCCACTTCGCTTCGATCGCCGTTGCATATTTTCAATTTTTTGCATTTTCAACATAAATTAGCCGTCTCCCAGTGACCCCCAACACAAGTTCTTCTCCTTTTTGCCAATTCGCTTGCCTCTTTTCGCTCTTCTTGGCCAGAAATAGACATCGGTTAGGCCAAGAGCAAAATTCCTGGCGTCAGAAAGGAACGTGGACAAAACAGGCATTGGAAAAAAGTGAAGCGTTAATAAAACGGCACTAAAGGAACACACAGCAAACGAACACAACGGGTTAAAAGGGGTGGGCAGGCAGGGGAGGCGTGGCCGGGACCAAGTCGGGAGTCTGCACAAGATGTAACCAAAGTCCAGGCCCAAGATCATCGTCATCATCATCAACGGCATCATCAACAGCATCAGCATCATCATTATGTTGCAAAAGAACCCAGTGAAGCTCCAAAACAAAGAGTGACGCGAGAAGATGTGAAAGATTTTAAAGAATAAGAGACATAAGAACTTGGATTCGCCTTCGGTTTCTGCATTCTGCTTTCTTAAGCATAAGGGCGCAGGAATACCATTTGCTTAAAGTGGTTTGGATCAGAAAATTGGAACGTATGCATTTTGTCTATCTATACTGATCACATAAATACTAATCAATCTACTCAAGTAATCCTTATAAGATTCTATCAATTAAGATTGCCCTATCACACGACTATCATATACTTCGTATTCTATTTAGTGAGTATCAAGATATCGAGCAAGTCTGACTACCTGCCGGTTCATGTATCCATGTGTGTGGGGTTTTGGGCGTTGGGATTGGTACTGCAAGAACTTCTTCTTCTTTTTCCAGCGGCTTCTTCCTCTTTTTTTCATGTGCTTCCTCCGCTTTGGTCGCGTCTTCAATTGCTGTTCTTGTTGATGTTGTTGTTGTTGTCAGGCGTGTGCGGTGCGCGTTGAATCCGCTATAACAGTGTTAGTACGTTAGTAGGTATACAAACAGGTAAAACAGGTATTCCCAGCCGCTCTGCCATGCTCATCATCACGATCACCGCGATGATTATGTTCTTTTGCTGCTGCTGTTGCTCTTTTACCACCACAATGGGCTGGCTGGCTATCTGCTTCTTGCTTCACTTGAAGCATTATTTTAGCAAGTCGCCGTCGATGACGACAATTGAGCAAATAAAGATAAGAACCAAAATAAAAAAAAGGTTAAAAAAAATATATATTTCTATATTGAAATGCGAAATGATTGCGAAACTACTTCCTGAAGATATACACATTGCATAGAACACTCTAGGATATTTATTAGCTATTTCTTTTTTAATTAAAAAAGATCCAAGTAAACCCTACTAAACAAGAACTGCAATTGGTAACACTTAAATTTGTTCATTCCAGACTTGTAAATACCAGATATGATTACCAAAATAATAATTTACCTATGTCATTACTTCGCTGTTTTGAAATAAACTAAAAATATACAGATAATTTTTCCGAGTGTACAACAACATCACACAATGGCAAAAACTACCAGCCAAGAAGGAGTGAATGAGATCGAACGATCCAAGCGCATTGAGGCCCAAAGGAACACATTCTTAAACACAGCAATTACCCAGCGAAATGTGTGTTGGTGGGCAATGGGGGGAGCTGCCGCCCGGAGAGCAGAAGATGCAGACACTGAAAACGAGTAAATTCTGCTGGCACCGTGGGCCTTCTTCTACGCCCATTCCGCCCCCTTCTTCTTCAACAAACGAACGCCACCCTACCCTACTCTACCCTACTAAACAAGAACCCAACTACCAAAGCCAAAGTCAAGGCATTAACAGCCCAGTGAACACACGCACACACTTGCCATGTGCCATTCTACACTTACATCTACACACTTGTGTAGATGTATACATATAGAAAAGATATATATGGATCTGGCGAGCAGTACTGGTCGTGGTCTATACCTTTGGTGGCCTAGGTCTGGGCCAACAACAAAAACCCGCTCGATTCTCATTGGGTTCGCGATCAAGAACTTGAGATTCGCTTTTGGTTAGAGATCCCGATCCACTATCTGTACTTTGGGCTTATATTATAATCGCTTCAACAACAATTGTGGAATAAGAATAGCTTTAAATGACTAGTTGCATTTTATATTTTAGCTGAGAGTTTTAGCTCACCCGGTATCTGCAAATTTGTTCCTGAAAATAAATTTTAAAAAATCAATTATTATGTTAAATAGTTTTCTTTGAAAAATAAAAACAATTATTTAGTGTCATTAGTTTATCTCACAAACATAAATAAATGTGCAATTTGAACTGCGCTTGTGCAAATAATGAAAACATAATACTCTTGCTTTCAAGAACATAAGTATGCGCATTATGTACATTTAATCAAACTTTCAGAACAACTTAAATCTGTGCATATGTTGGTTCTGGACCAGAACACTTGCATTTTGGCCAACGAGCGGCTTTTTGAGTGAGAGTGAAGTTGGCGCAGGAACAATGCAGCAACAACAACGCAGAGGGATGTTCATCAGAAGGCTCCACCGACCGAGAAAAAGAAGAAGAAGAAGGAGAAGAGCCATCGGAAAACCTCTACTAACGCCAACATCATGACATTAACATTGCCGCTGCCTCAACGGCAAGGCAAAGTCACAGTCAAAGCCAAAGTTAGCAACAGGTTTTCTGAGCCTGCCACTTCGGCCTCTGATTCTCCAAGCCGCTCTTTCTCAAACTCTCTCACGATACACATCGGTGCACAGAAATAAAATATGTTTCTGATAGTAGCTTGAATAAGTCTACCATTCATTTTGAACCAGATACTAAGATTTTAACAATTTGTATTTTCCAACATTTTATGCAAATAGTAAGAAGAAAAGTATTAGGTTTATTTCATATTATTATTTCTTATTTCTTATGTTTTTCTTTTATTACGATATCTGAAAAGGCAGCACTATTTTCTTATGGTGCACCTCTCTCACCTGCGAAAGAGGCTTCGTTTTCAGTTTTGGATGTGAGTTCGTCTTCGTTTTTACCTTCGGCTCGTTACTCTCTCTCTCTCTCTCTGTGTCTCTTTCTCTCTACCTCCGCACACCAGCTCAAAGTTAGCTGTAAATTTGTTACGTCGCCGCAAAAGAGCGTATATGTGCGTGTATGTATTTGCGTGTGAGTGTCACACAGGTGTGCGACGCTCTGAATTCGCCGTCGCTTACATCACTTGCTCTGCATATGTGTGTGTGTCGGTGAAATAACGTTAGTTATCCGTTGGCAGCGCACCTGTGCGGGTTGAAAAGAGATGGAGCTAGGCCTTCTTATTTGCCATTCTAAGCGCATTCTAAGCGATCTTCTCTCACATACACACGCATCCGCGCAAGGATTTAGGGGAAGGAGGGGAAGAGAGAGAGCAGGTGAAAGAGAGTGAGCAGAAGAGTGAGACGCACACCTGAGAGCGGGAAATGCCTGCGTTGCCAACTATTTTGCCGTTTAATTTCGCTTATATGGGTACTTTTTTTTCCATCTTACTTGCCCGCTGTTGCTTCTTCTTATTTGGCTCGTTATTTCTTCTTATTGTATTAGCCGCGCTTCTCTTTCCATCGATATGCACAAATACACTCTCACAAATATAGTCATGATGAAATTCTTGAAGGGCCATAGAAAATAAACTATTGGAATCTTTGAATCGAAAATCAAATGACTTAGGAAACGAACTAGCCAGAATATTTACAATAATAAGAAGTGTTTTTAGAAACAAATTTTGTTTAAGGGCAAATCTTTTTAAATGTCTTTCTAATATTATTATATTATCACATTATTATAATTTCAAAATTCAAACTTTATTTTTTCTGTAACTCAAGTATCAAGGATGTCCCAAGTTCGGAACTATAGTACAAAATTAACGAATCCAAAGTTAAAATTTTCAAATTGACATTTTTCTAAATGTTCTATTAACTTACCGATCCACCGAAACTGTAAGTACCACAAGTACAGCTCTCGGTATCGAGTAAAAGCCATCTTAGCCGGCAAATGGCCAAGGCGAAGAATCTTGATCATGAGCGTGATCATCATTATGATCACTACCTTGACTCTGAGGAAGGAAAGAGAGGGCGCCTAAGAGAGACAGAGAGAGCGAGAAACTGCATGAGAAACGTTATGTGAGCGAAATGAGGCAACGCACACAAAACACTCTCACTCTTTCTCACACAGGTGCGCTTGGTTCGCCGTTTCGCCGCTGTTTTCTCACCTGAGCAACGGCGAGTATCTCGTTATTTTCTGACTCATACGAAAGCGAAGTTTCGCTCTTTCTCTCTCTCGATTTACGGTGTTTTAAATTCGCCGTCTAACTGAGTTTTTTGTAGCGGCGAGATCGATCGGTTGACTTTGGTTTGGCCTAACTGACTACTTCGAATACAGTAAGTTGCGAGCCGGCGTTGTGAATGCACGTGTTTTCGCTTAACTCACCTGGGCGAACCCCAAAGACCAAAGCAAACCATAAAACATACATAAAACAATATAATTTATAAATACGAAAACACTGTGTTGTGCATCAAACAATATAAAAATATATTAAAATAAATCCATTACAAAACAGAAACAAATTTTTTTCGAGTAATATTTTTTACAAGTGCGCTGAATAACACAAATAAATCAAGAACCCACAAAGTGTTTAAGAACCCAAGCAAATTGGGAAAAACAAAAAATTTTCTTTACACAAATTTTTTGAAAACTTAACCCCTCGGTTTTTTCGACAACTCACCGAAAATTTAATAAAAATTGATTTTCAAAAAGAAAAAAAATACTCTGCCAAATAGGCAATTTTTTTCAAGTACATTTTTTCCCAGTGTTTTGAGGAAACAAAGAAAAATTCTTGATCCAAATAACTAACAAAGGAACTCACGAAAGGACCCCCAAAAACAATCCCTCATTTTCAATTGATTACTTTGACTTACAAGACCGAAGAACTTTCAAAAGACATGAAGAGGGCAAAACAAAAGTTAACTTGAGCTCGGCTCATGACAAAATCAAAACTAAAATTAAATAAATTTTTTTTTGTCAACACAGTGGACGAGCGGCAAACAAACATACACACACAATTGGATTAGTGTTTTGTTTATTTCGGACCCACTGTAACTGTCCCTCGTCCACCCAAAAATAACCAATACGTCGCCTCCTTGAATTCGTCGCGTGTCGCCGTCGCGTTTCGTAAAATCGCTTATCGTTCATCGCAAGTCAATCGATAATCCATCATGCCGAAGATTTTCCTGATCAAAAATCGCCTGCATCAGCAGCAACAGCGCTTGCTTGAATCGCAGAATTTGCTGCAGCACAAGAATCAGGACGATGAGCGCTTGGTGCCGCCCCTCAGTCCAAGTGGGAGTGGCAGCGGTCCATCGCCCTCGCCCACGCCCACACCAACGCCCACATCCCAACCACCGCCACCACCGGAACCGCAAGGTCAGGGGCAACAGGTGCTCGGACAGGTGCCCGATTCAGATCAACAGCCACTGAGCCTCACGCGCAAGCGATTCCACCATCGTCGTCACTACTTCGGACAATCGCGCCACAGTCTCGAACATCTCAATCAAAATCAAAATCAGAGCCCGAATCCAAATGCAAATCCCAATCAAACACAAAATACAGCGGAATTGGAAGTCGAACGCACCACTGACCAAGTTCAAAATGGTAAGTTACATTTTTCTAAAACGACACGGCTTACCGAATACACCTTATAAATATATCTTCTTTAAGTTTACTTAACCGTTCTGACAACAATTACATACAAATGCTTTTTGTGACTCGTTTGGAACATTTTGAGCAAAAAAATATCAAAGAACAACGCAAAGAATTTTAATTTACTTGGATAAATAATTGCTACAAATCTGTCAGTCAGTCAATTTTTTTTTGCCGATGGCACATCGGGTAGCAATAATACAATGTGCCATTATCTATTGCCTGGAAATCTTTTCAAATTTCAAGCTACACTTTTGGGCAGCTTTTGTTATTGCTTTTCGCCCACACCATGACGAACTCGTCCCCAGTGTATCTTTGTATCTATATCTGCCCTGTCTATCTTCCATTCTCCAAAACGGAGCTATGGTTTTACTTCGACATCAATCACTTTCATTGAATTTCGTAAGCGTTTTATTTCGTTTTATTTATTTTTTTTTTTTAGCCAAAAGCCAACCAAAGTTCCCCAGTCTCTGTTCTGTTTTCGGTTCTGTTCTCCGTTTTCTGTTTTCAGTTTTCTTTTTATTTTCTGTTCTGTTATATAATCTGTTATATATCGCCCAGCATGCTTATTAAGTCATTTCGATTTAGGCGCTGGACTTAGGTTAAAGGTTTAAAATTTTCATAAATGATTAGGCGAGAATAACTTTCTTCGATTCCGGGTCGGGTTTTATTAATTAAGTTAATTTCGATTTTATTTGAAAGTGAATTTCATTCAGCGTTCTTTCCACGTTTTTCGCTAATGTCTTTTGATTCTAAGGCCCTTTGTCTGGCCATAATTATATCTATATTTTTATTCAACCATAGCTCGACGTCAGTTCAAGAGAAGCGTCGTCTCTCACACGCAGCCTCATACTTTTGCCCCTTACGCAGGCATTATATTTCATGGTTATAGCTTATATATATATTATTTTCACGAAGCGCGTTGTAGAGTGTTATATACATTTATTAAATTAAATAACATGTTGTGTTCTCGGTTCCTCCCGGTTTATCGCCGTCCAAGTTCCCTTCATCATCTCTATCGCCCATCCACTTAAAAATGTATTATGAACGCTTCCGCTGTATAATTTTTATGAGTTCTGCGGATATTGTGTTGGAAGTTATTTGAAGGGAAATCGTTTCGCAACCTTATACTCTCGAGGAACCAATTAAAAAATAGGATGGAATTGCACAGTAGTTTATGACCTCATCTGATTCGTCCCCTTTGAAGTTCTGATTTTAAACTTTAATCAATCTGTGCAGGTTTTACTATTGTTTTAGGTATTATTTTAATAATTTTGCTCCTAGCGCTTGTCCATTACCATGTGTTCTCATGCTGCTCTGATTCCAAAGAACCCTCTGGTCACACTGCCTGTTCACTTTTTTGTTCAATTACCGCTTGCTGTTCGTGTTTTTCTTGGCTGTGCCCATGGCCAAGAACTTCACACACTTGAGCGCACACTCGCACACTAGAGCGAAGCTAGAACGAGCGAAAAAAATTATATAACTAGCAAAGTACAAGGTACTAAAAGCCAGATACAAGAAAAAATCTCCTCTCAACCACGCAAAAGTACAAGTTTTGCCAGAAGATGAAGAACCGCAGCCAAAGCGAAAAGAAAAGAGTGTGGAGCAGAAAAATAACTTTTTTTGTTTGGTTTTGCAGCCTAGACTTGCGCTAAAGTCCCAACTACACACAATGACTAAGAAGATCATCATGACGATCATGAGAGCCAAGTTCAGTTGGTTGGAGGTGGAGCAGGAGAATGGGGGTTGGGGGTTGGGAATGAGGACGTTGGGTGGGGTGCATTGTAGGCACGTCGTCTGCCATTTGGCCTAAGCAAAGTCAAGGCAACTGGCCATAATAAAACTTGTAGAACCAGTCGAATTGAAGACTGCAGAGAAGAAACCCACCAGAAGAGGCAGGAAAGGCAAAAAGAACAGAGCTTGTGAAATGCTAAAGGGCCTTGGAGGATGAACATTGCCACAGGAGAAAAAGCAAAATGCGAGCCAAGATGCCCGAGAAATCCAAACCGAACCGAACCAAACCGAACTGAACTAAACTTCATGCATATATGGACAAGAATTCCTCCTAGTTTCTTCGCCCTCCACAGCTGGAAGTTATGAGCATATAACTTCCTGTTACATTTTCATCTATCTTTGGCCAGCGATCTTTATGCCGCGAATTTCTCTTGGGCCGCTAGTAAAAGTTAATAAATAACCGAAAGGAAATTCATTGATCGACCGATCGGCGATAAAGAAATTTCCAAAAATAAAGGAGAGCGAGCGATCCATGCAAATTCTGCAGCTGTTAGAACTGCAAGTTCAATTGCACACACTGCTTACACGCAGATGTTGCAATCCTCGAGCGGAAGTTAGCGAAAGGTTCCCTTAAAGACCTCGCGACCCTTCTCCAGAGACAAGTTCAGCGAACCCTCTCCAAACAACACTCACCATCTCAAACAAAACCAAAAAAAATAAATAAAACACAGACGACGACGACGAGTCAAAAGCAAAAGTCAAGTGGTAAATGAGGTAAATGGTAAGGTAAATGCAAAAAGAGAAAGACAAGGGGGCAGTAACAGAAAACAAAACCCAAAACCCATTACTTCATAGTGCCAGTGCTGAGATTTTCCTCGGAAATCAAATCAATTCTATTGTTTATTCAATTAAGCGCTTGATCCCCCCAGACGATTCACTCTCCGATCCTCAACTAATTGGAGTTTAGATGGGCATCTCCACTTGATTGAGCATATGTAAATGGAATATAGGCTGATGAGACCTCTTTCTGCATTGATTAATCAAGCCTTATATTGGTAACCCTTTTCATTATCAAAAGCTTATTAGAATCAAATAGTTTAAGCACTCATTGATCAAGAAGAAAAAACAAGTGTAGCATTTAATAATCCCTGATGGTAGCAAGCAGGCCTATTGGAAAAATATAAACAATTAACACTAGAATTGGAATATTTATATTTTAAGTATATATATGCATATTAACTTGCATATCATGGGACTTTTGGCAAGCTCAAGTTGGCTACCTTAGTAGTTTTTAATCGAAAGACTCAGGCAGCAAACTTGATTTCTCCAATAGGCCGTCCATATAAGTTATTTTTCGCCTCCTCTTTTTCCTTCCTCTTCCCTCGTATGCGTACCTTTATTTTTTGGCATTAGTTTTACCTGCCGAAGGACTGATAAAACAATGCACTATGTGTATGTATGTGTAGGTGTGTGCGTGTGGAACTGAACTACCTGTGCTAAGGGTTTTTTTTAATCTCTCAACCAAAAACGATATTTGACAATCGGAACGAGAGAGAGAAAAGCGAAAAAGGGCAACCAGAGAATCCTGCACACCTCGATAACATTCAAAGCCGAGATTTATTTGTGCAGTGAATCAACAAACAAGAATACCCAGCACAAAGGAAACGGCAGAGAGGAACACTGAAAAAAAGAGAGAGAGAGAGGGAGAGACTGACAAGAAAACAGGTCTCAAGTGCTGCCAACCGAGAAGAAGAAGCAGCAGCAGCAGAAGAAGAAGAGAGCAAAAAGAACGTAGAGTATACGTTTGAAAAAAAGGAAGCGAGTTTTTTTTTGTCCGCCTTTGCTGGGTGTTTTTCTTTTGCCTTTTTTTGGTATGCAGTCAAAGAAGAAGAAGAAGACGAAAAGAAGGAGCAATGTTGAAGAAGAACAAAAGAACGAAGAAAGAACGAAAGGCAGCGGAAAGATATAAATATATATATATATTCGTGATCATGGGCAATGATCAGCGCAATGATGATGATAATGATGGTGCGTGTATTTTCTTTGTCTTTGTCCCTGTCTCCCTCTACACCATACACCCATCTCCCTTTGTTCTTCTGGCATGAAAATGCATTATTTTTCCGTGGGCTGCAACTACTTCTAATTGAATTACCTTTTGATATGGATACGCAATGATAAGATCAATGGAAGCAGTCAACGAGAAGGAAATAGAGAAAAATTAGAAAAACAAATAAACAATAGAAACAGTTTGGAAAAAAGCTAAACAATTACAAATATTGAATCCGAAATGCATGAAAGACTAAAATTGAATATGGCATGTGTTTCAATTAAAAGCAAATATACAAGCAGACCGAATTTAAAAATTTTCAAATTTATACAATTTATTTTTAATAGCTGCTATGCCTTAGCTCTGGATACGTTCCATAAATAAAACGACTTCTCTGTTGGCAAGTGAAGCGCAGTCAAAACAAATAAATTGCACAATATATTCGCAATTCTTGTCTCTGATTTTTGTGAATTTCTGATTCTTTCTCCCCTCCCTTTCTGCAATCGCACAAGTGTCAATAACTTGTAAATCGCTTGAGCTGCGAATTTCTTATAATTTTTGTCAAATTATTATTATCAACTCTTATGCGGCCGAAACTGTGGGGAAAACTTGTTTCGTTTGATATATTTTTGTGTATTTTTAATTTTTACTTTATTGTTTCAAACACGTTTTTATAACATTTGTAATCAAAGCAGCACAAAAAGCACAGGCGCAGGCCGCAATTAATATAGAACTCGTTTTCATTCTCGTTTGATGTTAACAACAGCAAAAACAAAAAGTTAACTGTTTTTTTGTGAAATATTTGCGTTTTTGTTGGCAGAAGATCGGCGGGAAAAAACAAACACGTTTTGGCCTGGCCAAAAACCACAAAAGGCGCGAGAGGCGGGCAGCGAAACGGTTTTTATTTGCCCTATCCGAAAATAAACATGTGCAAAAAAATAATAAGCGGTGAGGTGAGTGAGTGTGGAGTGGGGGTGGGGGGTGTAACGTGATAGGTGTAGACATTATTTCAATGGCGAACCGTTTTCAAGTGTGCGAATTAATCTAACATAGCTGCCAATTAAACCAAGCTTAAATAGTTGGCACGTTAAAGTAATGCACTTGAAATGCTTTGAATGCTTTAATCAACGGGAAAAAAGGATTTATTTATTGGTTGTTTGCAAATGAATTTCCGCAATGAATCCTTAATGGATTTAATATTTATAGAGAAACTTAATCAGAAAATACAATTTTGTTGTATTAATTGAGTCTTATTTTAGATTTCCCCCGAAAATGCGAAATACGGTGACCACACTTTGCAGCCATTAAAATCGACACACAAATTTACAATTTATGCAAATTTCTCCGGGTACAAAATAAAAGAAAAACGAAACGGAATGGCCGAAAAATTTCACAAATCCATAGGTATTAAGCTTAATTGAATAATGGGGGGCTATTTTGTGATACTTTCGGCTTGCGGCAGATGAGCTGCGTAAATTGCACAATTTGAATGAGACAAAGGTTTTGTGCTTATTCGTTTTTGGCCTCTGATGAAATTTCTTTTGAACGACCAAAAATCGAAATGGCGATAAAATTTCACATATCTGCCAAAAAAAAAAATCAAAAAAAAAAAGAGAAAAAAGAAGGAAGATCTATATAGGTACGTCCGCATTATGTATATGCGCAACTGACTGTGAGCTTGATCAGTTTGTCAATGGCTGCGTTTGTCAAGCCGAAAGCTGGGGAAAAAACCAGTTCAGAGGTGCAGCAGCGTCAGCCTCCAATGCAATGCGCTTAACGCATATGGTATATCGCGTATATCGCGAATCAGGGGGGTGCGGGGGCAGATATCGAAAGGGGGTTTCGACTATATAGTACGAGTTGTCAATGCTTTAGTTAGTCGTGCGAGGAAAAGAGAGACAATCGCAGCTACATGCAGTTTCATGCAGTCATTCATTCATTCATTTAGTCAGTTACAAGTCAACCCTGACCTGAAAAGACTTATGTATCTGTACATACATATGTATATGTTGTTACATGTGTATGCGTATCATGCACGCCTGCATGTCTGTTTGTATGCAGATGTTTGTTTTGTATGCAACTTTTTTGTCGAGATGCCATATGCGATCATCGCTCTTTCCTCTCTCTCTCTCTACCACTCTGCAAATGCATCTTTATCGCACTCGCACCCACACTAACCGTCTCGAGTGGGTAGTAATAAGAATTAAATTGTACCTGTTGTTTAAAGATATATGTACATAATTACGACAGATTGGTGATGTATATAGGAAGATGACTTATTTATGGCTGACTTTTATTTAATATTAGCACCGTTATTTTCTAAATATCTAATTCTAAACAACTGACTCATCAAAACTAAGCGTTTGGGTAATTTTCACTTTTTATGACCGCAAAATCACAATAAAATCTAGTTGTCGTCACTTCACACAAATTGTGTGTTTGTTGACAAATGTCAAATATTTCAATATCAATATCAAGTTCGTTGCCTAAGTCTTTTCTTTGGTGGCGGACTGCAAGTGAAAATTACCAACAAACACAAATTGAATAATACCAATAGTAATAATAATAATAATAATCGGACAACAAACAACGACAAGAAACTACAAATAAAAGCCAAGTAATAAATGATATGCACACACATACCCACACAACAGTGGGGCACACATGAAATTGAGTTAAAAAAAAAAAAGAAAAAAATCTACCGGTTTTCAAGGTTAGGCCGCTTTAACTGTATTAACACCGGGTCCGTAATCACAGCAGCAGTTACGTCATAATGAACAGAGCTGCATGTACAGCAACAACAATCACTTTATACTTTTGTTGTATTTTTTTTGTCTTGTTTTTTGATTGCGGTTTTGGCTCATTTCATTTCTCAGACCCAAAATAAAATTTATACGCATAATTTCATATTTGTAACAAAATCCGAAAAAGACGAAACACGAAAAAAAAAATTAAATGAAAAATGGGGGAGAAGATGCAAAGAAGTGTTGTAAGTGGGTGTTTGCTTAACATAATCTCGCATTATTGTTTTCCTCCTTAACGTGTTTCGGTTTCGTTTTTTATTTTTGTTTTTGGTTATTTTATTTGCTTTTTTTTTGTTTCTGTATGCAAATGTGGGTCACCCAACTCCTGGAAAAAAAAGTTTTGTTATATGTTTACAGTTAAAACCAGGCAGAGCGCTTCTCTTGGCTTTTCACTCTCCGTTCGCATTTAGCAATCAATATTGAGAGCAAGAGTTAAGCAAGTTGACGGTGCGATGCGCATCATCATCAGCATCATTATCATCATCATTATTGATTTTCGTTGTTTTCTGTTTCAGCTTTTGTTTAGTTGCCTTTGCTAAAATTTCAACGTGCTCGTTTGCCGTTGACAGTTGATGATACCATGTTGTAATCGGGGGCCTATATAACGGAAGGCAAGGTCAACCAGATGCGGTTGAAAATGATTTTTTCTCTTTTTTCAATGCATCAGCGGTGGATTTATAAGTTTACGGGGGAAATGCATAAATAGAGAATTTACATGAATCCGAACAAAATATTTTTAAGCCCCTTTTTATTCGATACAGTTAGAAAATGCAGGTTACATTGTGTTAAATACAACCAAATAAGGTCAACTAGCCTGCAGTTAATATAGGAATAAAGTTTCCCGAAAACACAGCACCTAAATAATCTAAATGTGCACGCAGGTGACGTGAGCCCGAAACTAGTTTCTTAAAAGGTTCATCACTTGTCTCATTAACAAGTGCCTGCAATTAATTAAAGCCACCTGTTTCGAAGGCTAAAGGAAACCGCAAAAAAGAACTAGTTACTCAATTGATTCCCCAGTTAGTTTTACGCTCGTATATACTCGTATATTAACGATTTTACTGAACTCTCTGTATCGTATTTGATGAATTTCCGTTACGTTTTTTCCAGCCTTTTATTCAAACGCTGTAAATGAGTTTGTCAACCAAATGTTTGCTGTTTGTTTTTGTTTTAATTTTTTTGCAACAGTTGTTGTTGCTCCGCTGTGGAACTGACCAATACAAATATAAATATTGATGTAGACAAGACTCACACGAACACTTGCCAATTGAGAAGCGTTTTCAGAATGAATACATTATATGCGTTGACCTAAATTTGGTGTCTCATTTGTCTGTGTGTCAGTTGCACAAAGAAGCATGCTAAATAGCAACTAAAAACCATACAATTGCAGTCAGGGCGAATTGAACAACTGTTTGACTGACTGACGTACTAAATGGACTGACTAACTGTGGGGAGAAAAAACCGAAACAGCATCGAAGGCTGTCCATGTGCATGTGCTAATTGTTACAGCTAATAGAGCCACATATGTCTGACTTATGCACTACTATTCATGAATATCTATAGTTAGCCAAGTAGTTTTCAGATCATGGAATGCAAAATTTGGTAGGTTTATCAAATATAATATTACAATATATTATAGCCAAAAAGGATTATCTATACTTATGGCCAAAAGGTTTCTTTTTTTTGGCGCAATTTCTGAAACCGTACCTTCCTAACACAGTTCTTCTCGAAAAACAGACATCTAGTCTATACGAACATGTATGTACATATATGTATATGCAAATATAGAACCGAAAAGCGATTTTCCGTTCACAGTTCGTGCCTGCCTCATTAACATTTCACGGTGACAACAAAAACAACAGGGTGCAGCCTCATTTACTTTTTTGTTTTGAATTTTTTTCATGCCACATTGGCTTACAAATCATTTAACGCAATTGCGTTAAAACTTTGCCCCACTCAAATGGACGAGCAACAAAAACAAAAAAGTATGTGTATAGCTAGTCGTGTGCAAACATTTTTCCGTTTTACTTTATCGCAGCTTCTTTTTCCAGCATTATTGTTAAGCAGTTTGTTGCACTTTTGTTTAGTGCGCCCCGATTTGTTTGCAAAGTTGGGTTAAATGTGGTCAAGTGGGGTTGAGATAGGGTTGCTTTTAAAGCTGAAACCGAAACTATATATAACTAAGTAACTATATTTTCTATTATAAAGATAAGGGTGTGATTTGATTTGCCCGTTTTGCCTTCTGGCCAGGACAATTAGCTGTTGGCCATCTATCTGCGTGCACTTGTCAATGCCAAATTTAGGTTAAGTCTAAGCGACGACATACAGCACAAATTGCAATGTAAACGAGTCAAATGAAAGAGAGCAAGGTTAGCATTGACATTAATACCAAAAACAGCCAACAACAAATTGAAAAGCACATAAAAGCTGCATTAGAACAGCGACAGCAACAGCAACAGCAACAACAATCGCAAACTGGCAGCGAATAAATAAAAGCAACTGTAATTAGCAGGTGCACAAAACGTAGCACATGTTAGCACAACTTTTGGTAACTGTGTACGCCACACTGCAAAAATAAATGGCTTATAACATATTAGCTGCTTAACCAAAGGCAAACCATCTTAGAAAATGCATCTGAAAGGCATTCGTATGCATATTTTTGTCGTGTGTACAAATGTTTAAGCTCCATGTGGTTTGCAATTTAAGACGCTTCAAGTCGGAGGCCCTGAGTGGTTGGCAACGTTGATGATGACGAACAGCGATATCTCACACACAAAAACATTAAATGCTTAACCAACATTTAGTGGCGGCCATAATTCGTTGCAATTTCGACCTTGAAAACGAAGCAGCGCCGGCAGAAACATTTAAATGTTTGGAATCGTGGGGAAATGTACAGAACTCAACCAATAAACCAACTCACAGCGGTTTTTGTATTATGCATGTTTTCTTAAGACAAAAGACTTAGGCAGCAAACTTCAAATACAACATATTAAGTTGGAAAGCATGTTGAAAAAGGCATTATATATGTATGTCAAGGTAATACTTTTGATAAAAGACCCCAAAAAAAAAATTGTAAAGAAAAACCATAAACAAGAACTCCTCACCCAAGGAAGAGAGCATTAACTAAAAAAAATGTAATTAAGTTAAACGAAATTATTTTGTTAACGCGTCGGCAATTTATAATTCATATACTTAATACATATGTGGAGCGCGGACACAACAGGGCATGTTTATAAATACACATATACATATAACACACAAGCGGCAATCGCGATGGGCAGATTTTCGAGGATCGATAAAACTTAATTGCATGGCACTTAATGCATTTTAAGTTTTGCGGCCAGCGGATGAAATGAATGTGTAACCCGAGACGGAAGAGCCTAATAAAGACCTTGGAGGCCCTTAGAAATCGAACTATCAACAGCAGCTGAAGCGGAAGAAACCGAAAGGATACAACAACAAAAAATTGAGCAAGAGCAAACCCTAAAAAAAAAAAATATATATGTATATATATAAACCGAAAGCCAAATTGGGCGTTAGAGACAAATTCATTTGGGGAGCGAGAAAAGGAGCCCATAAATTTATAGACTGTCCCGAGGGCCTGCGATCTTGATCTCGATACAGACAAAAAAGTAAAGAGAGTAGCCGAAAAAAAAATATACGATATACGATTATATCCGATCGGATCGTGTTGCAAATGGGTTGGCACAACACTTGGCTCCTTTTGGCATTAGAATTGCTAAATGCTGCCAAGATCGGAGGGAAGAAATAACAGAAGGGTTTGCTGTTTAGGCTTTTACACTACACTACATAATTTGTAGGGGAACCGCGCGCACATTAGGTCATTTGGTCAGCGAATGAAACGAAAAAAAAAACCCAAAAAAAAAGAAAAGGGAAGAGGATCCCAGGGAAAGGAGGACCTGATCCAAAAAAGCACCTGTTAGAAGCTCGAACTTCCTCTTCCTTCAAACGGATGCATTCATCAATTTGGCAGGAGCACAGGAAGCTTCTTCCTGCCGTTCCTCTTTATTTTTGCACCCTTCTCTTGACAAGGGTTCTGCATCTGCTATTCTATTCTTTGCCCCTAATATGTTTCGATTCTTTGCTGGACATTTGAAAAGGAGCAGAACTGAAAACACGCACTTGTCAGTTAACCAGGGAATTGATTAGCTGTCTGTCGGCTAATCGATGACACTTTCAACCAACTCTTGCATTTATTTCCATCTCATTTTTATGCCAAGCATTTAAGCATTTTTTAGTCGCATTTGTCAACGTTCTCCGCTCAGTTTTATGCTCTATTAAATTTCGTTCACATTTGCAATCGTTTCGGTTTTTTTTTTTGTAGTTTTGCGATGGGTGGCTGCTGGGGCGGATCAATGGGTATTACAAGTGTGTCACCAGCCGAAGATTGGCTAAAAGTTCATGGAGGCCTGACATTGCTCCACTGCTTTGTACTTTTCTTTTTCATTTACTACTGCAAACTTCAAATGAAGACACAATTAATTAAGTTTTTATCGGAGATGTGGCAGTTGTATTAACTCTTCTTTTTTGCGGTATAGCCAATAGCAATTATCTGGCAAATCCGATCATTGCTAAATGTCTAAACAATAGCTAATCAAGAGAACAGCACCTGGTGCATGTTATTCGTATTGGGGTCAATATATGTATGTACAGTATATGTATGTACAGCATGATGATCAACGGTATGATTATGAAAAACATGATGATTTCAATAGTTTGGGTCCGGATCTACTCATTGTTTAGCCAGCGATATATATATATATATATATATATCAGTAACTATATAGTTAGCTTTATATATATGCATACTATGTATATGGGCAGAGCTGCTTGGAAAACGTTACCGCCTCTGTCAACGTGTTTGGCATTTGCAATTAGACACACAGAACCAACCACACGACAAAAAAGCAGACAAACTGAAAATATTTAATACAAGAAGAACGATGGACTCAAGGGAGGAGGCAGGTGGATGTGGGTGTGTGTGTGTGTGTGAGTGTGCCGTCATCGAATTGTCGTGCATGCCAGGAATTCCATATGCGATAAGCTCAGAATGCGTTTGGAATTTGACGAACCTCGCCGTCTCTATTCCATTCTCTCGCATAATCCCTCTCTTGCTGTACCATAAACATTACATAAATGTATAAAAAATTATATAAATATTATTATATTATATCTTTTGACTTTCTGCCTACTCTTCGATGATCAAGTGGAAACGCCCACGGCTGGAAGGGTTACACCTTTATAAGGAAAGTACAGGTTCTCTGCGATCAGGTGTCACCCGCATAAAAATTAAAATACACAAAAAGTGTGAAAATACTTCCTCAATATTCGAATACGTGTATTTAATTACATGTATGAAACGCAACTAGAAACTAAATATATACATTGATAAGACCCCACCCACCCATTGAGAGGGACACTACTTCATTTAAATCACCTGGAAATTCCCGCAGAATACTGAAAGCCTGGGTTCATCTACCCAATTAGCAGGCGGCAAACCCGTCAAATCAAAAATCTATATGTACATACATACGCACATACATGCATACATACATACATACGTATGTAGAGGGCGCGAAAAAATAAGAATACAAAATATCTTACGAATTCTAGACGACAACTTCAACGGTTCGACTCGAAATGCTTTGCTTTGTCGGCATTGTCATGCACAATTGACATATGTGTATGTACATATATATTGTATAGTACACAGGAAGAATTTCCTATGCAGTTCAATTTGACAGAATTTTTGGTTTACAATTTCCCTATTCATTAGATGATAGTTGTGCAATGGTATTTCTTTTATAATAAACTTTATAGACCAAATTGGAAGATCGAGTCTTTACATTTTTTCGCAGTGCACAAGTATTTCACTTTTTTTGTTGATTTGAATTCGTACCTTTCTACGTTTTGCGTATTTGTTTTATTCCCTTTTCTCCGATTTTATTTCTTTACTTTTTACATTTTTGTTGCGTGTGTTTACGACGCATTTGGCGCTAGACAAAATCGGTGGAAGCCGCCGATTTCAGTGGGGCATAAATTTAAATTTCATCACACAAGCGGGTGTGGGGGAGATGGCGCTACTATGGAAATCGATTTACGGTAAAGGATAAAACTAACGTCCATTGAACTCGCGATCGCTGGCGAGAGCGAGATGCTCAGATACGGACTCGATTTAATCGCCAATTATTGCCCTCTCCTTTTCGCTAGAAAAATTCTAATTGTTAGTGATTTTCCTCTTTTTTTTTTGATTTTCTCACTTTGTTTTAATTGCTGTTCGCTCGAGGTCAATGTTTGTGCTTTGTTTTTTGCTTTTTATTGTACAATACAACTTCAATTGAAATTCATTTCCTCATCGCAGCAACACACAAAAATGCTACAAAAAAAAAGAAAAAACACAACAAGCAGAAAAACAAATGCCGCCTTATTCGCATTTCAATTTCAACTTGAAAAATTCAAGCTCAAACATGTTTTCTGTGTGTGCTTGTGTAATTATCAACATTTTACAATTCGCCTTGACCTTAACACAATAAAATAAATTACAACTATGGCCAATGCAAACACACGCACACATCAACAACTGAAACTTGCTACATGTAGAAGCCGTGTAGAATGCCGGTGTGGGCGTGTAGAATGTGGCCAGGTGGGCGTGGCCCGCATGTTAACCCATTAAAAAACTGAAATGGCATGTCAGGCATTTGGCGGGGGTGGGGTAAAATGCGTTAAATCGACAAGGCAATCAATTATTTTTGAATTTAATGTGGCATGAAATTCGCATTTTATAATAATATTCAACGTATTATAATACCTTAAAGTTAAACGGTTTTGTTTTTAGAAAATAAGAAAATGCGGGTATGCATGTGTGTGTGTGTTGGTGTATGTGCGCATTAGACAGTTAGACAGTGCGCATTATGCGACGTCGACTGCAACAGTTGGCCATGACCAATAGAGCGAGATGGCAAATGCGTGATCGGCATTTGTAATTGCACACACTCCTGTAATTGCACAAACAGCACATGCATATACATACATATGTACATTCATAGAAGCAAACGTACAAATGCAATTACACACTCGCTAAGGGCCAAGAAAAACACGCACACCCACGCCACCGAGCACACACACACACTCACACTTCGACGAAAAAGCCTTGATCTTGATCGAAATAGCAATAAAGTAACAACTTACTGTGCAGTGTTGTTGGTTTTCTTGTTTGCCTTTTTCGCTGCACTTGTTTTGATTTAAAGCCAAGACGGCTTTTTCAGCGGCTAACCTTGTCTTTGCCCGTTTTGTCTATGCACTTGCACTTGCAATTGGCGAATCGCAATTGATTAAAAAAACACCACTTAAGTTAACTTTTAACAAATCTGAGCACTTCGCAACTGAACGCTATCGAGAATGATTGCTTGCATGAACATCCAAGAGAGGGCGCTTTCAGCTTTAGTTCGAAAACGGGGGAAAAGGGAAGCCGCGAACTAGAAAATTAAAGATGCTCACTGTTAACGAATTATAGTAAACGTCTTTAAATAATGGCTTAAAACATTTCAAATGTAATGGTTTATTACTATTATTTTAGTTTTGTCAGTTTTAAGTTAATAACTTGTATGAAATTCTTAAAGACACAAGCTGCTGTACAATTTTCATAATTTCTTGATTCTGTTGACAACTCTGCACTTGCAGATACAGTTAGAAACTGCGCTTCCAACCACACACCACACACACAGACGCGAATTGACGAATATTAGGAAGAAACGCGGTGTAATCGAAAGTCCGTTCCTTTTTACAGTTAAATGGCAATCGTCCGAGCGAACGGATCAGAAAAATTTCGGAGACTCATAACTCTTAGCTTCTCTCATTTTCGGTGATTTTCCGTTGTTTCTTTTTTCGCCCGCACTCGTTCTATTAGGTTCCACAAGGTTTTCATATACATAGTTTGATAGTTTGTATTAAGTTAAGTTATTTTGGACACCTGAAGCTAATCCACTGTTCTCCTCTTTTCTTGCAGAAAACTTTGCCGCCGAGTTGCTGCAGCGTTTGACACCAAACACCGCCACCACTGCACAAAATAATATTGTTAACAATTTGGTTAATAATTGCAAAGCCGCCACCTCCGTTTTAGCCACTAAAGACTGTACAATTGAAAATTCCCCAGTAAGCATACCAAAAAATCAGCGAGCAGAGGACGAGGAAGAGCAAGAGGAGCAAGAGAAAGAGAAGCCCGCGGAGAGCGAGAGAGAGAAGTCCGTTGAGAGGACAGAACAGCGAGAGAACGAAGAGCAGGTGGAGCGCGAAGAGGAGGAGGAAGAGGACGACGAGGTGGATGTGGGCGTAGAGGCACCACGCCCACGATTCTATAATACCGGCGTGGTCTTAACCCAGGCCCAACGCAAAGAGTATCCCCAAGAGCCCAAGGATTTGTCCCTAACCCTCGCCCAATCCTCGCCAGCTGCACCGCATATCCACAGTGACTCCGAATCCGATTCGGACTCTGATGGGGGCTGCAAGCTTATTGTGGACGAGAAGCCACCATTGCCGGTGATCAAACCATTGTCCCTGCGACTGCGCAGCACACCGCCACCGGCGGATCAGCGACCAAGTCCGCCGCCTCCGCGTGATCCCGCGCCCGCCGTCCGTTGCTCGGTGATTCAACGGGCACCGCAATCCCAATTGCCTACCAGCCGGGCTGGTTTCCTACTGCCCCCCTTGGATCAGCTGGGACCCGAGCAGCAGGAGCCCATCGATTATCACGTGCCGAAGCGAAGAAGCCCCTCGTACGACTCCGATGAGGAGCTGAACGCCAGGCGCTTGGAACGAGCGCGTCAGGTGCGCGAGGCAAGGCGTCGCAGCACGATTTTGGCTGCCCGCGTTCTGCTGGCCCAATCCCAAAGGCTAAATCCACGCTTGGTGCGATCATTGCCGGGCATTTTGGCTGCTGCAGCCGGACACGGACGGAATAGCAGCAGTTCCAGCGGTGCCGCCGGCCAGGGCTTTCAATCGTCCGGCTTTGGGAGCCAGAACAGCGGCAGCGGGTCGTCCAGTGGCAATCAGAACGCCAGTAGCGGTGCTGGTTCACCTGGATCCGGTGCCGGAGGCGGTGGTGGCATGGGCGGCGGTCGCGACGGCCGAGGGAACTACGGACCCAACTCACCGCCAACGGGAGCATTGCCTCCGTTCTACGAGAGCCTCAAGAGCGGCCAACAGAGCACGGCCAGCAACAATACAGGCCAGAGTCCCGGCGCCAATCACTCGCATTTCAACGCAAATCCAGCGAATTTCTTGCAAAACGCCGCAGCGGCAGCGTACATTATGTCGGCAGGTTCCGGTGGTGGAGGCTGTGCGGGTAACGGAGGTGGTGGAGCATCGGGGCCAGGTGGTGGCCCATCGGCAAATAGTGGTGGTGGTGGCGGCAATGGTTACATCAACTGTGGCGGTGTTGGTGGTCCAAACAATAGTCTCGACGGTAATAATCTATTGAACTTCGCCAGTGTTTCTAACTATAACGAATCCAATTCCAAATTCCATAATCATCATCATCAACACAACAACAACAACAACAACAACAACAACAACAATGGTGGTCAAACATCAATGATGGGTCATCCCTTTTACGGCGGTAATCCCTCAGCCTACGGCATAATACTCAAGGATGAGCCGGACATTGAGTACGACGAGGCCAAGATCGATATTGGCACCTTTGCGCAGAACATAATCCAGGCAACGATGGGCAGCTCCGGTCAGTTCAATGCCAGCGCCTATGAGGATGCTATAATGTCCGACCTGGCCAGTTCGGGTCAGTGTCCAAATGGAGCCGTCGATCCGCTGCAGTTCACGGCCACTCTGATGCTGAGTTCGCAGACAGATCATCTACTGGAGCAGCTGTCCGATGCCGTCGACTTGAGCTCATTCCTGCAACGGAGCTGTGTGGACGACGAGGAGTCCACCAGTCCGCGGCAGGACTTTGAGCTGGTGTCCACGCCCTCGCTAACGCCGGATTCAGTGACGCCGGTGGAGCAGCACAATGCCAACACATCCCAGCTGGATGCCCTGCACGAGAATTTGTTGACGCAGCTCACCCACAATATGGCCCGGAGCAGCAGCAATCAGCACCAGCACCATCAGCAGCATGGTGTGCAGCAGCAACAGCAGCAGCATAATGTGCAACAGCAGCACAATGTGCAACAGCAGCATGGCGTGCAGCAGCAGCATGTCCAGCAGCAACCACCGCCCTCGTATCAGCATGCCACGCGTGGCCTGATGATGCAACAGCAGCCGCAGCACGGCGGCTATCAGCAGCAAGCTGCCATGATGTCACAACAGCAGCAGCAATTGCTCAGCCAGCAGCAGCAGCAGTCGCACCACCAGCAGCAGCAGCAACATGCCGCTGCCTACCAGCAGCACAACATCTATGGCCAGCAGCAACAGCAACAGCAGCATCATCAACAGCAGCAGCAGCAACATCATCACTTTCACCACCAGCAACAACAGCAGCCACAGTCGCATCATTCGCACCATCATGGCCATGGCCATGATAACAGCAATATGTCGCTGCCTTCGCCAACCGCTGCTGCAGCTGCAGCTGCTGCGGCCGCTGCTGCTGCAGCTGCCGCAGCCGCTCACCTGCAGCGGCCAATGAGCAGCAGTAGCAGCTCCGGCGGCACCAATAGCAGCAACAGCAGCGGGGGCAGCAGCAACAGTCCGCTCCTGGACGCAAATGCTGCTGCAGCAGCTGCAGCTGCCTTACTGGACACAAAGCCACTCATCCAAAGCGTAAGTAATCCATTTGGTCAACCACTAAATACACAATCACAGCAGCAAAAGCAGGGAAAACAAATCACCTTGATGAAGACCACCAGGTACACGGAATTCGTCGAGATGGTGTCGATGGATGTGACGGTCAAGCCAGAGCCATTTAACGAAGCAAAAACCGAAATGACCGAGATCACCACCGACGAGCTGACTTTGGAAGCGGAGACCCTAGCAGCAACAGCAGCAGCATCAGCAGCAGCTGCAGAGGGGACTCATGTTCTGGCACCATCGCCGGCACCATTGTCGTCCGGCAGAAAGCTGCGAGGTCGCGCCAAAGCTGTGGCCTATGGCTCCACTATGATCACGTTGATATCCACGCTGAAATCGTCGCCAGAGGTGCCGGCCACCAAGACGGTGCATCGCACCACACTGCGATCTTTGGCTTCGGCGGCGGCGGCCACTGCAGCGGGTTTGCTGGCGCCATCGCCCACCGTTTCCGTTTTGAATGAGAGCAAAGTGTTGCAGCGGCGCGTAAGTGCGGAAGAAGAGTCGGAAATCGGACAGCGTTGGTTCTCCAAGAGATTGGCTATCATTTGCGTTTCAATGGACTGCGATTGTCGAAGGCTTTCCGTTTTAAATCATATTGAATTCCACGAAACTTTAGGAAAAGCAGTTCATTGAAAAGTTTTGGTCCTAATTTGTTGGATTGAAGGCCTGCGCTTGTAGTTTACTGACGATTCTTTCTTGGAACTAACCCGTTTTTGTGTATTTCACCTTTGCCACTAGTTTGTGCTTGTCTGTGATTGTCTTAGTCTTAGTTTTGTTGATTCCTTGTACAAGATAAACGCAATGCGTAACCATTACTAATGATCATTCTATGCATTTTTTAACAGTTGGGCTTGCCGCCGGATCTGCAGCTGGAGTTTGTGAACGGCGGCCATGGCATTAAAAACCCGCTGGCCGTGGAGAATGCCCATGGTGGCCATCACCGAATTCGCAATATCGATTGCATTGATGATCTCAGCAAGCATGGCCACCACTCGCAACAGCAGCAGCAGCAAGGCTCGCCGCCGCAGCAAAGTATGCAGCAATCGGTGCAGCAGCAGCAACAGCAGTCGGTGCAACAGCAATCCCTCCAGCAGCAACAGCAACAGCAGCACCATCAGCACCACAGCAACAGCAGTGCAAGCAGCAATGCCAGCAGTCACGGTTCCGCCGAAGCCCTTTGTATGGGCTCATCCGGCGGAGCCAACGAGGATTCCTCTTCAGGCAACAACAAGTTCGTATGTCGCGTCTGCATGAAGACCTTTTCGCTGCAGCGCCTGCTCAATCGGCACATGAAATGCCACTCGGACATCAAGCGGTATCTGTGCACCTTCTGCGGCAAGGGATTCAATGACACCTTCGACCTCAAGCGCCACACGCGCACCCACACTGGCGTCCGTCCGTACAAGTGCAATCTGTGCGAGAAGAGCTTCACGCAGCGCTGTTCCCTGGAGTCGCACTGCCAGAAGGTGCATAGCGTTCAGCACCAGTACGCCTACAAGGAGCGCAGAGCCAAGGTGAGCTTGCTTTTCGATCCATCCTCTGGGATGCTGCAAATGGGAAGTGATTGATTCTATCTGTAATCCACATATACCACTCTCTCTTCACAGATGTACGTGTGCGAGGAGTGCGGCCACACCACCTGCGAGCCGGAGGTCCACTATCTGCACCTGAAGAACAACCATCCGTTCTCGCCGGCGCTGCTTAAGTTTTACGACAAGCGACACTTTAAGTTCACCAACTCGCAGTTCGCCAACAATCTGCTCGGCCAGCTGCCCATGCCAGTCCACAACTAGTTGATGGATTTTTAGATATATAGGAATCACTCGAACAACTCGAACCACTTAAGCAAACCAACCAACATTATGACTTTGAAGTTTTTTGAAAACTGCCCCCCCTCCTCCTTTTGCGGAGGATACGGAATTTTTGGAGATTATGCTTATTATGTATATTTTTGCCTAGCCCTAAGAAAAATAGTTACTAGCTGCATTAGGCGCCACTGTATCACGCTACCCCAATTCACTTTGCTGTGCAAATCTCTCTCACTTGAAAACTTGAGCCCATATTTTTATAGTTAATCTTGAATTTTCGTTTACTTCGATTATGGATTTTTCGGAAAACCGCGTTGTTAGTCAAAAAAAAGGTATCGTTAGCCGTAAGAAATGTTTGAAAATGCTTTGAGCAACACACAAATTATGGATGATCACTCGTATATTACGTATATTACAAGAAAATATATAAAATATTTAGCTTTAAGATGTTAAGAGCTACCAACCGAACAAGCTGCAAACGTTTGCATTTATTTGTCTTCAACAAAAAAAACAAAAATCAAAAACAAGGAAAAAAAAAAACAGCGTAGAGCAATGAGCGCGGTTAACATATTTACACACCATTAACCATATGCATAAATATTTATTACTTAATCACAAACCACATTGCAAAGAGGCAAATCATTCGAATAAACTAGGATAGGATCTTTAAAGAGAGAAACGTAAACTAAAGCTGTTCATAAATGAAGTCAAACCAACAATATCCAGCGTGTTATGGAAAAACGAGTTGCGAGAATATGATTTACTGAATATATAGTTTGCATTAATCTTAGCTCATAGGCAATACCACCAATTGTACTGATCTTAAATGAACAAACAAACAAAACACTAAACACATAATCTTACAACATTATGTATCTGATGGTATAATTTGTAAGACCTAGTTGTAATGTACTTTGAATCTGGATTCGAATTTGAGTTTGAATTTGATTACGATAGCAGGGAAACCATGATTTCCAATTCGTAACATTAAACTGCATTATTATTTCTGTTTTAGCTTAGCGCTTTTTTTTTCTTTTAATTTGTTGTAAGCAACAACGGGTTTTTTGTGCAATCGCTTGGTGTTGGTTAAATGGAATATGACAAATCTGATTTAAGCATCGTACTTTAAGGTTTATGCGGGGGCTGTGCATTGTGGCGCCACGCCCACCGCCCACCGCCCGCTGTACAGCCTCCGAGGAAATGGAGAAGAGGTCGGATGAACGAGGGAGCAAATCGAAGCTTGGCAATGAAGGAGCCCTTGTTTCAATCTCCTCCCTCGCCTAACTTAGTTCTTAACTAGTAAACTTTCACTCACACATAACTACACACATATATAAATATCAGTTCAGCACCCACACACAGACACACACAACGCACACCTAAATATATACTTAAATTAAGTTAGTTAGTTTAGGCAATATCTTGAACTTGAACAAGGACGGCAGCGGAAAATTTGATCAATGAAAATCTGAGACTTCCATGAAAAATTCCAAATTTTTTCATTATCATATTTATCGAATTTTATGCGAAAACGAACCAGAAAAACAATATTACAAATATATTAAATATATAACAAAATTTGAACAGAATGCAAAAAATGTTTAGTTGATAATGAAACAGTTTTTTTTTTAATCTATCACTTATGTATACTATATATAAAGATTATGAGAAGTGAATTAATTAATAAATAATACATATGACAAAAATTAAATACGAACTGAAATAATTATTGAAATGGTATGGTGAGTATACAAAATGCTATCCACTTGTAGTCCAGAAAATGGAAAATTGAAAACGCTTGGTTTTTTCAAATATTTTGTATTTTATTTATTTCGCTAGTTTCTTTATGTTTTGTCCTTCATTTTTTATGTTCAGTGTTTATTTTTCAGAGGTTTGCATTTAGTTTTTTTACAATTTTTTTGCTCGGATTTTTTTCTTCCATTTTTTCAAGTTGCTTTTCTCGATTTTATTGTTAGATTTTTGTGTTTTTTTTTTGTTTGTTTTAATTTATATATTTTTTACATTAATTACTGAAATACACACACAGACACGGAATTACAATAAAATCTAGATTGTTTTTGGTTTCATTTCGGTTTTATGTGTTTCCTTTTCTTCTTCTGTTTTTTAGTTATTCTCTGTTATTATCATGAATTTGAATATATGTGTTTGTTTGTTCCTTATTTAAATTTTCTTGGAGTAGTTTTTTTTTAAATGGCTTTGCTTCGGCTACTTCGATTTTTTTTAGTTAAACTAAATTCATTAAAATTTCCACTATTAATTAAAGAAAACGGAAAACAGGGA
Source organism: Drosophila yakuba (assembly GCF_016746365.2). NCBI lineage: Eukaryota > Metazoa > Arthropoda > Insecta > Diptera > Drosophilidae > Drosophila > Drosophila yakuba. Next base: position 3,596,342 of record NC_052526.2, on the reverse strand, counting down.
AACTAACATCTTTTTGAAATGTGATTTATGTTATGTTTTCGTATAATGTATCTTCCCTTAATATGTTGAGCAAATTGCGCCAATTTGTAAATTTGAATTTCCATTTCTTTGCTTACCACACAACTTTCTCACTTTACATTTATATGCGCAGATAAATATTTATACAAATAGATGTATATTTTATATCTGATATGAACCACCCCGTCTGGGAATAAAAGAGTAATAAATAAATAAATGAAAACACAAATTGTACTCTGACAAAATATATATTTTCTTTTTGTTTGTGTTAAATTAAGAAATAAAGATCCATTAAATGTGTACTAAATAAATGAGAAATTAAAATGGTTAATTAAATTATGCACTAAGATTAAATCATTTAAACATACTTGTTGATACTCCTTTCCTTTCTTTTTTTTTTTTGCATTTCAATTGCATTTTTTATACACAAGAACTAAGAGTAATAAAAAAATATAGATATCTTGAAATACATACAACTCGCGTTTACTACCAAACGCGCCACCAATGCGCCGACTTAAAGCCCATGAACCAACTATTTGTTTGAATGGTTCTTTTCAAACCTATAATTAATTCCTTTCAAGTACTTCGAATTGTACAAAATTGGCCAGGGAATTTATGTCAGGGCATCAAAGAACAGAACATAATTGAACATAATGATGAACGGACTTTAAACACACTTTCGCTCTTGAAATCTCTTCTCCGTTCGTTTACACATATTGATTTAGTAATTCCTAATGATCTTTATGCATAATATATATATCTATATATATATGTATACATACATATATATATATATATATATTCTGTTATGTTCTTTTTTATTGTGGTTTCGCTTACATCGAGTCTAACACTAAAAACATACACATTTCGTTTAATTTGCGCTTGCACTTCATCGTCGTTATGTAAACGTTAAGTTTGGTTTCCCATATGTGTTAAAAATGCTTCTAAAAATTGTTTACCATATTTTGTTAATTCTGTTTTATTGTACACGCTACACACATAATTTCTGATTTATACTTTTATTTTTGCTTTTAGTTTGCATTTTCAAAAATTTGTTTTTTCACTTCACATTCATTTAGCTTAGCTTTCTAGTTTTTTTTTTTAGTTTTTCATATTTTTACGCTGTTTTTTTTTTTTTGGGTGGTGGGGTAGGGAAAGGGGAGGGGGGCGGTTTACATAATACTGAAAATACGACTAGACATTCATAGTGTATAAATACGATTTGTTTAATTTACTTTACCGTTTCTGTTTATAGATAATTTATTTAAATATATTTATTTACCTTTATTTATATATAATATATATACTTTCGTGGGCTTTATGTTGTTGTTCAGATTGAAATTGTTCGGTTTTCCCTCAATATTTCTCGAAAATGCTTTAAAAAGTCGGGTTTCCTTCTACTCCTTAGATCCTTTAACAAATTCGTAACTTAAAAACTTGGCTTTTCTGCATATATATATTGTGCATAACAAATTGATTTCCCTTTAAAAATAATCATAATCTTGCTTAGTTACGATTTTTTTTATATAATTTTAATTTGTTTCCGTTTTTCTTCTGGTGTTAATATGATTATGTGTTATTTATTTTTTTGTTTGTTGCTTACAAGAATTTAGATTTTGCAAAGTTGCACACAAGGGAGACACATAGAAATTAGTTGTTGATTTTCTCTTCTCAATTATTTGATTTTTAGGTACTTTTATGTTAAAAATTGTAAAACGACAACTAAACCACATTTAAATTGTGTGAATGTGTTCTTAATTGGACTTTTCTTGGCTTCACAATTATACATCCATTTTCCATCCTAATTTACGGTGTTTTTGTGTGTGTACACTATAAAGTTTACAATATTATTATTTTAAAGATTTTTTATTGCAGAAAATTTGGCGCCCAAGCCTTTGACTGACCTGGTTTACACTTAAAAAAATATTTCACTTTGCTTTCTATCTTTCGCTTCACCCGTTTCCTCTTCGATCTTATTTAAAGTTACGTTTTTTTGTTCTTTTTCTATTTTTTTTAATATAATACAAAAAATTTGTTTGTTGTTGTGTGCGCAGTCGTTGAGATTAAATTTTTAAAAATTTAGTTGGTTGTTGTTGTTGTGGTGCAAAGTTGTTGGGTTTTTGTTAATCATCGTTTTTTTTATCTATTTGTTGTTTGGTATATAAAATAGTATATTTTGGAGTTTGGTTTTCAATATTACAATACTTATTTTTTCCTCTCTGCAAATGTACAAAAATTCGCATCTATTCTTGATTTTTTCGGTGTAACTGAAAATAACTTTTTTAATTGATTGCTCTCAGTGTATGGAAAAGGGGGCGTGAGAAAAGGCGTGTGGGGCAGTGAACGATGAGTTTTCCGAGAGGCTTTCCGCGAGGATTTCCCACCTGTTTGTCTCGTTTTTATTGCTTCCCAAAATTCGGGGCTTTCCCGAATACAGTGTGGAGAAGGGGAAGGGGAGGGTAGGTAGGCATATCGAACTCAAATATTGGTGATCGATTTATTCAACTGGAAATCTTCACACCGTTCAAATCGAGATATCAACTTCATTTAATTGCTTGCTAAGATTCAGTGTTTCCGCGAAAAGCGCGTGGAAATGGGGCGGACCAATGGTATCATCAACTGGTTATCGAATTCATCGACTGTTTATCGATTTCTTCGACTGGTTATCGATTCACTAAACTGGAAATTTGTACATCGTTCAAATCGAACTTCTAACTCGTGCGGAAGACAAATCCGTAATTAACTTCATATTTTTTTTTTTGGAAAACAAAAACATTTTTCTTTGCGCGTTTTAACCTTTGAGCTTTACCACGTGCCTATGTGTGAGTGTTTGTGTTATTTTTTTATGATTAACGGCTCTTGTTATATAATTATTATATTTTTAGTAACAAACAAAATTGGCAAGCAACAACAATTATTATTATTAAGCACAAAAAAGCAAAAGAAAACGTTCTCAATAAACGAAAAATCGATTAATTATGCTTTTTCTTCCATGCTATACACAGAAAAAAAAACAAGTGTACTTTTTCAGCTACGTTTTACAATTGTTGGCTAACTTGTTTGTTATACATTTATAATTTATTTAATTTATATAGATTTTATTCAATATGTTGTTAACATTAAATGCTTTGATAGAAGTTTTTGTTATGTGGATTCTTTTTCTCCTCCTTTATTGTATCCGATTCCCCATCCAGATATATATCTATCTCTATATATATATATATATTTGTTGGCTATATATATATAATTGTTTTAGATCATTTTTAATTTTCGAAAAAAAAACGAAAAGAATACACAAACAATTGTTGATGTAAATGCAAATTAAAAGTTTTCAAGTGTTAATGCTAAAAATCAAATAATTGTACAGCGGCTATATATATATATATACTCGTATATATTATATATTCGTATGCTTATGCAGTTTCGTATGTTAGGGTAAAGCTAAAGCTAAAGCATGCTCTTTCAGCTTAGAGACTACACAGAAATTAGGCTTACACGTAGCTACAGACTACCTATAGTATATAGTAATGCAAATCATAATCAAGTATCGTGTGGGTGTTCAATGTATTCGGTATTCATGTGTTTATCTTGTTTACTTAGCAACTAATTAAGGAAACCACAAGGGGTTCGAGCGAAGGTGAGAAAGAGGTCAAAGTTCAGTGATGGGGGGGAGATTGCACATTAGAACTGTTAAAAAAAATATATATATATACCTTAACACTTTACAAACTAATTATGCAAATAATATATACGGATTCTCGAATTAAATGGAACAAATACTGCGGTTTAGGTAATTGAAAACAAAGTGTTAATCAAAAATAAAAAAGCGATAAGCAAAATTAAAGCGGTTTTTCACTTAATTTAATCTTTTTTGATTTGATTAGGTTGTTTTTGGAGCCAATACTGTAGGATCCTCGAGTGACAGAGAGATATGGTTCATACATATACCTTTCCGCAAGAAAGCAGCACATTGATTGCCTAGTCCATTAAATTATAATACAATTTCTCAAGTTATCTTTGCCATTACACAGGAACTGAATTTTCTTTCGCTTTGAATGCAAAAACTAAAGCCGAGAGATCAAATGCAAAACTATACAACTAAAATTAGGGTTCGCAATAGGAAATACAATGTGCTGGGCCATACGGAAAGTTAAAAACAGAGATTAGAGTACACAATAAGGATAAATGATATGTAAAATTTAAAACTTATAATAAACAATTCGTGTTTCACATCAAGTTACAAGTTCATTTGAGATTTTCTTCATTTTTACACTAAAAGTGGGGCGAAAATTGTACACACTTCTTATAAACAGATCAGAGTGAGACGGGGAGTGTGACAGAGAGGACACGAGAGCAACAGAGACAGAGACACACAGAGTGAGAGAGCAAGAAGACAAGATAAACAACTACAACAAACGGAAACGGAGAAAAATTACACACTGGGAGAAAAGGTTTGAACGGAAGCAAGTTAAAAACAAACATTAAATTTTACACATTGATTTAGACTTAAGATCACGTTATAAGATCATCACGAGCGCAACAGAGATAGCAAATTGTCTATATGGTGGACATATAGGATAAGTATGTGTTCAATATATATTAGCAATATATATGTATAAATAGAAGGGTGGCTCGACATGTTTGCGTTGCAAAAAAGTAAAATAGAGCAATTTGGAAGTCTTCTATGGATAATTCTAAATAATTTGGCTTTGGAAACTTTAGTTACAATATTGATTTTAGGCCTTAACCTTACATTTTTTATCTTAATCAAAAAAAAAAAACCGCAAATTTTTTTCTTTCCTTTGGGAAGATCCAAAATGTCAGCTTAGAACTATAATTTGGGTATTTCAAAAAAATACACATTGTTTTCTTTTGAATAATACCAGATATTTTAAAACCAGCTGATAAATCACTCAAAATAAATTTTCCTAAAAATCGATGTTTTTAAAGCCCGTTACAAAAGCCTATTACACAATTAACTTTTTCTTTTCCGCCCAATAAGTTGATATTTTCCTGATTCCTTTGCCTATAAAAGACATGTCCCTGTGGCTATTGCATGAATAAAACCTATGATTCCGATTCGAGCAGCACTAAAACGTAATTAGCTCTAAAGTTTGAACAGCGAAATTAGTTAGAATTGTTCATAAATTGGTTTTTGCACCCTACGCAATTCGATTCACCCTCTTTGATGTGTTTTGTGGTGTGTGTGAATTTGGGTATATCGGGGGGACATATGTTATATATATATATATATACGTGGTACAGCTATGAATCTGGGTAAACCGATTCCTCAGCTCCACATGGCTGCATCGTGGACGCGTCGCAGGACATTGCGTTGCTGATCCTGTTCCTGTTCCAGTTCCTCCTGCACATTTCGCTCTTCCTCCTGCTGCTGCTGGTGATGCTCAACCTCCGCCTCCTCTTCCTTCTCGTGCTCCTCCACATCAAACACCGGATTCACCTGATGACGCGGATGCCTCCTCCGTTTCCAATACGAATGACGATGATGATCCACCACAACGGCAGTGGCTGCCTGCACTCAATTGTAAATGAAATTGGCCGCATCGCACAGGGCATCGCTGTCGTCATCAAACTTGCCGTTCATGGCATAGGAACTAGCGCCCGTGCCGTATACCCATTCCTTCTTGATGAAGTCCCCATCGGTGGTCGACGACGACGTTGTGTTGTGCAGTCCACCCAGCGAACTATGATCCAGCCGAAAGTCATCGTCATCATCCGGATACAGCTGCACCGGTATGCTATCCGGTATGGAATGCGGTTCAAACAAATTACCATACGGCGGCAGCGAATGATTCAGATCAACATGATGATCAACCAGATCACTATCAAAATTGGAGATACGGAATTTCGAGCTTGGCGGTGATTGTGGGGAATGCAGGGCAGCCGAATCCTCAAACATCACCTCCTCTTTGATGAACATATCGTTGGAGTTGTCACCAGAGCCCGAAGAATACAGATTCGGTTCCACTTTTATAATGGCTGCTGTGGCCAGGGACGGTGACGATTTCTCATCGTCATCATCGTCATCGAAATGATGATTGTGATGGTTGTGATGATGACTGTGATGATGGTGATGCTGTTGCGTTTGCTGCGTCTGCTGCTGCGGCTGATCTTCGTCTTCATCTTCATCGTCATCCATATCCGCCAGATGACGGCGTCGGTGGTGATTTCGGTGGTTGTTGCGCTGCGTTGCCCGCTGCTGTTGTTGGGCTGGTTGCTGCTGCTGGTGATTCCTTGTGCTACGTATGATAGTGGAGCCTCCGAGTGCAGCCGCCGCCGAGGAAGCTATCGATAGTGGCACACCAGTGGCCTTGGAAACCAGCACCGTGGATGAGGAGCAAGAGGTCGAGGATGATGACGGCGATTGAGCTGGCGAAATAACTGCAGGGTAGAAAGGTTTTGTTTTTTTTTTAAAAAAACGAACTTTTTCAAGACGCCTGACCAAAGATCAAACCCATTGAAGTAACTCACCACCTGTTTGCTGCACCACACTGGTCAGCGCGGAGCCTACGCTGCCATTGCTGCTACCAGTTGAATGATGTATGATTGGCGTCTTTCGTATCAACTGCGAGCCATTGCTGAGATTGCCGCCGGAGTTGCTGGTGGCAATGTTGGTACTACTGTTGCTGCTGCTATTGGAGGAGGGGGTGTTGCCGGTGCCGTTGCTGGTGCCTGCACCGCTCTGGATGACCTGTGCATGCAGCACGGGCGTTGGATCGGAGGTATGTTGCTGCTGCTGGTGCTGCTGGGATCCCTGCTGCATGTAGTTCTTAATGACGATCGTTCTTGTTGGTGCCGAAACGAGATATTGCTGCTGCGAGTGCTGTTGCTGCTGCTGATGCACATGCTGCTGGTGCGACGACACTTGGTGCTGCGAGGCTGGCGAGGATGAGGTGGAGGAGTGCTGGTTCAGGTGTAGCGAGGCATTCGAGGACTCCGATGAGTCCTCGCCGGTGGTCAAGCGATTGGTGGTTGCGTTCACAATATGCGAGGAGGAATTCATACCGCCGCCGCTGCCATCCTCCTCGTCCCCGCTCAGTCCCGACTGATCGTCTAGTTCCATTTGATGGTGTTGCGACTGCTGCAACTGCTGGTTACTACTGGTGCCTGGCCTCTCCATCTCGTGCGGCGGCTCCAGCTTGACAATTGTAGTCGTTGTGGCTGCCGCCGCAACCGCTGCCGATACGCCGTTGCTGCTGGAATTGCTGCTGCTGGAATTGCTGCTGTTGCTCGAATTGCTGCTATTGCTGGCCTTCGAGGAGGCTGCTCCGGCAGCTGTGGCGGCCGCAACCGCGCCAGGTTGATCCCGCAGATGGACCTGCATGTGCGTCTGCAGCGAGGACTGTGTGTGCAGCTTCTTCTTGCAGATCTTGCACTCGAAGGGGAAGTCACCCGTGTGCGTTCTGGCGTGAATCTTCAGGTTGTAGCGCTGTCCGAAACCCTTGCCGCATACGTCGCATTTGTGCAGCTTAACACCCGAATGCAGCTTGGAATGGCCGCGCAGCGATGCCAGGGCACTGAACACCTTGCCGCAGATCTCGCAAGTGAGGTTCACATTCTCGTTGTGGATCTTCTTGTGCACCTTGAAGTACTCGAAGCTCATAAACTCCTTGTGGCACACCTCGCACTTGTATTTGTGCCGCTCCGACTGCTGGCCCGTATGCACACGCATATGCTTGATGAAGTTCGGCCGGAAGCGAACGACTCGACCGCATATCTGGCACTCGTACGGCTTGCAGCGCAGGCAGTGCTTCTCGTAGTTCTTCAGGGACTTCAACACCATGTTGCAGATGGCGCACTTCATGTTATTTGCGTGGCCACTGCGATGGATGTCGAAGAGCTCCTTGGAATCGAACTTCTCCACACACTCGACGCACTGGTAACTGGTGGTCACAGTCGCTGCCGGCGGGTTATTGTTGCTGTTGGTGGAGCTTGTGTTGCTGTTGTTGGTGGAGGAAGAGCTGGATGCTGAATGTTTCACTGGATGGGTTTGCTGCTGCTGTTGCTGTTGCTGCTGCCTCTGGTGTTCTTGTTGCGCCTGCTGCTGCCGTTGCTGTTCTTGCTGTTGCTGCCTTTGTTGCTGGGCCTGCTGCTCCTGCTGCTGCCTTTGCTGCTCCAAGGCCAAGGCCAATTGCTGTTCAGCCGCTGCCGCTGCCGGCGTTTGTTGCTGTTGTGTTTGCAATATCAGCTGAGTGGCCGGCAACGCCTGTTGCACCACATTCAGCACCGTCATGGGACTCCGGCTAATCACGGCGGCCGCCGGCATTCTTACATAGGTTGTGCCGGCTGTTAACCCGCCCACAGCGTTGCTTATGTAGACAGGTCGTCGTTGCAGCTGCACTAGAGCCGCCTCGGTCACGGGCACCGACAATCGGTGGGTGGTAGTGCTCACGATACTCCCGGCGGGCAGTTGTACCAATTGCTGGGATCCTCCGGTTGTTGCAGATCCACCAGAAGCACTACTCGTCGCTGCAGTGGCTGTTTGCGTGGCCGCACTAATTTGGTACTCCAGCTGGCCGTGCTGCAATTCCTCGTCATCGTCCTCATCCTCTTCCTCCTCCTCGTCGGGCACTTCCTCATCCTCTTCCAGCTCCAGCTTAACTTGCGTGGACAAATGCGCGGTAGTTTCGGGCTCCTCATCGGCCTCGGCTGCCTGAGCCTCCTCTTCGATATCCTGCAGATTCTCATCGTTCAGCTCGGGATCTTCCTCCTCCTCGTCCTCCTCCTTGATATCGCTGGCGGCCAAAACGGACGAGTTGCCCGTGGCCTGGATTATAATGCGGCGTCCGTTTAACAAATGATGTTGCTGCTGTTGCTGTATGAGCAACTGTTGCTGGCTGTCCAAGTGATTGCTGTTGTTGCTATTGCTACTGCTGCTGCTGATGCTGCTGCTGCTGAAGGAAGCGCTGCTGTTGTTGGTTGATGTGGCTGCTGTTGCTGCCGTTGTTGCTACTGCTACGGCTGCTGCTGCTGCTGCTGTCGGTGGGTGGTTGTTGCTGCTGTTGTCCAGCTTCAGATGATGATGCGGATGGTGGTGCTGCTGCTGCTGTTGCTGCTGAAGATGCTGCTGCTGCTGATGCGAATGCGAGTGAGGATGATGCTGCGAGTGATGGTGGTGATGCACATGCGAATGCTGGTGAGGATCATCGTCCTGCTCCATGGGAGCATCCTGCAGTATAAATTCGATCTGTTGCGATAGGGCGCTATCATTAATGGCCATTAGTCCGTCCATATCCTTTACACCGGCAGCGGCACCGACGGCGGGAAAGAGCGATGGCAGCGCCGTCGACGTCCCGCTTCCGCCGTCGACGTTCGTCGCGCTGCTGGCCATGGCAGCGATATACTATATTCTGTATATTTTCCTTTACTCTTATCTGCAAATAAAACAAACATATGGTTTATACCAATTTATTTTGACCATGGCTATTAGTAAACTTACTTTCTTTTTCGAGCTGTTCAGGATGCGACGCCTGCTTTGGCGTGAACCTTCAGCTATCTTTTATATGTATATTGTTAGCCTGAAGGAGAATAATAGTATGAACTCTGTGTCACAAAATGTATCAATCTAGAGCTTCCTTTATTCAAGTTTCTGATCACTAAATTTGTAGTTATTAAATGTAGCTCCATGCTAACGAAAGCCTTTCAATGATGCCATGCAAAACTTTGGTAATTTAGTGAAACATAAACGAGTTTTTGTTGCGAAAGGAGCAATTGTTTTTACTTACAATATATTTGTGGTTTTGGCTTCCAAAGTTTGCGTTTCTGTTATTTCTTCTATTTAAAAATCGTGCTTTGGGCGTCTTTTGTTTCGTTTACTACAGAATTTTGTTTGTTGAAGCTGCCATAATTATTATTTGTTGTATATTTTTCAAGTTGTTGCCCTCTTCGCCTTCTTCTTCTTCTCATAGATCTGCTGATGTGCTTCTTCTTTAGTTATTACATCTGCTTCTTCTTTCGCTTATTTTGTTCTCTTTCGAATGCCGCTTCTTCCTTGACTCTTATTATTATTACTATTATTCTTCGATTATTCGAATGAAAAACACACACGCACACACACACACACACGTTTTTGTATTTTTGTTGTATTTTGTTTTTCGTTTGCTCAACGCCTCGCTGTCGGCCTTTCCTTTATGTTCACATTTGGTTTTTTGGGCTGCACAAAAATTTTCCATTTCCTTGTCATGCGGTTTTTTGTGCTTTCCATGCGGCGACGTCGCTGCTGGCTGCGCTGCTCCAAGCTGTCGTTGTTGTTGTTATTGTAGCTTTTGTTGTTTCCTTGCTTGGTTTCCACATTTTAGTTAAAAATGTTTCTTTGCTGTTTTTTGTTGTTTGCCTCACGCACACACACTCACCGTTACATTTGCTCCTTTCCTTTTTGTTATTATTATTATTGATCTGCTCGTTTCTCTGCCATTTTGTGCAATTTGATTACTAACTGTAAGTGATGTAGAAAAATCAAGTAAATTATACGCGCTTAGTTTTGCTGTTAACAATTAAATGCGTTTTACGAAATCCGATTTTCCACCCACACTCACACACACACACAAGCGCGCCTTGGAAATAAAAACAAAAAATTAATTTTAGCTTTTCCCCCTCTTTCTCTCTTGCTCTCTGACACACACACTCACAGGTTTTTCACTTTTGCTCCATTTTTCTTTTGTTTTTTTTTTTTTTTTTGGGGAAGTCTCTCCTCTCCCTTGCTCACATTTTTTGACCTTTTCGGTTGTTCTTCTTTTTGCCTTTTCCTTTGCCACTGCCGTTCGTTCCTTTGGTTTTATGTTGCGTTTATTAACTTGCTAATCGTTCAAATCGTTTTATTGAATTTGTTTGCTTTATTTTTCTGCAATTTCTTTTTCGGTTTCTTTTTTTTGCAAACAGCAACAACAACGAACGACGAGACAATTAGCGGCTGCGCTGCTTCTTCTTCAGCTTGCTCTCCTATTCTGATTCCTATTCTTCCTCTTCTTGTCCGTGTTTCCCTGCCGATTTTCGCTCCCCCGCGATTAGTTTTCCTTTGGCTTTCCCCCGTTCGCCTTTTGTTGTTGCCGTTTTCCACACACCCGCTTTGCTTTTCACATCCGCAAGCTCGTTTTCCTTTCGCGTTGTTCTTCTTTACTGTTCAATAATAACAAAAAAATATTTGCTTGTGTGTGAAATTTTGCCTCCCTGGGTCTTACATCTCTTGTGTGTGTGTGAGTGTTGCGCAGGGTTGCATCCGGCGGTCAGTGTTGGTAAACGAACGAAAGATGGCGCGCAATTTCGCCCAATATTTAAAGTAAATCGGTTTTCAGTTGGGTCGCACACAAAACAACGTTACTTTTATTTAGATTTCTTTTCAATTCTTGTCCTTCTCTTTTCTGTCTTTTCTTTGCCTTTCTTACCCTTACTCACACCCACACAAACAACTTCGTTCTCGCTTCCAGTGCAAAACCAAACATACATCAATGGCCAGCAGAATAGCATAATCAAATCTAAAACACTAATGTTGTACAAATTACTCGACATCTATTGATTTTTAGTTTAAAGGATTATTTTCGAATAAAAGATGCAAAACAACATTTAGTTGTTAATTTTAATTTATTAAAAGCTTATTTAAAACAAGAATATGTTTCCCAATAAAGGCCGTTTTAACAAATTTCCTACTTTCTTGGCTATAACTGTTTCCAAAGGACTGCCAGAACTTGGAGCCCAAAAAAGGAGCACAAAAAGAGGACGTTGTCGGTGGGGGGAATGGGGGGGAGCTGACCTAACAAGCGGAAATACATAGGCACAAAAGAAACACGCCAAAAGGCAGGCGGCGTGAGCGAGAAGGATGGAAAATGGTCGAATGACGAGAGAGCGAAAGAGGGGACGCTACCGCGTCGTACGTTGCACAGTGGGACAAATGGGTGAAAATATAAACACTACTCCCTAAATATATTGAACTTAAATTCGGTGGCTATGCAATTAAAAAACAGGTTAAGGCGGCTATAAGCAATTAATGAAACTAAATTCGACATCTATTTAGTTGGAACATCTAGACCGTTAACCCCACTGTGCGATGGGGCTCGCGGCGGGGGGCGAGGAAAGGCGTGAGGGAGGGTGAGAAGTGGAGAAGCCGTTTTATTTCGACAGTTTTTGAATTGCGCTCTCTCTCTCTCTCTCACTCTCCTTCTACATCTTGCTTCTCCCTTTTTTCGAACGCTGCTCCTGGAAAGAAGAGGAGCAAGATGGGGAGGAAGAAAACATCATCACCTTAGAAGAGTATTTTCAGTGGGAAATAATTCGCTTGGTTTTTTTTTTCTTTTTTTTTTGGGGGGTAGTGGGTGGTTTTATTGCTCAGTGATTTTTCGCCGGGCGGCGACGGGTGGCGAAGTTGTTGGGGGTTGAAAACACACACACTTTCACGCATACATTAGCAAAATAAAGGGCTAACAAGGGTTAAAAAATATCCGCACAACAAAATAATATAAGATAAAAAAAATAAATGAAATTCACACACAAAGGCAGCTGGAATCCTCTCCCCCACACAAACATACACGCACACACGAAGATATGGGAACTAGTTCTTTTGTTTTTCCTTTCCCCTTTTTCAACTACTGGAATTGTACACCCATGCATAGGTTTCATATATATATATACATATTTACATATATATATATATACAGTCATCCTAATTGTTTATATTTTTTAGCTGGCGCCGCTCTTTTGACCTCTCTACTTCACACTTTATTCGCACTTCACGCGCACGCACACACACACAGATGCTGAACACGCACACTCCTTTCGCTTTTCCATCGGTTTTTACTCACACTTAACATCACATTTTCGTTTGTTTGCGGGGTGTGTGCAATGCAGTTGGTTTAGTCTATCACTAGTTCTATATTGTTAAGTTTTTTTACAGTTGCTTTAATTGCGTTTTATCGTCTTTTTGTTTTGTTTTTTTTTATGAAAGGCTGGTAATGTGACCAAAGCCAGATGCTTAGAGATGGAATACCAACAACGATAGAGTGCATGGCGAATCGTTTTTGCGGCCACTACCGATAGTTTGTTCGTATATCGATATATCAAAAAGTTTTTACAATTACCGAATAAAAATACCAAAACAAATACTTACTTTAGTACTTTTGGGCACACTGGAACTGGGTTATTTAATAACTAACCGGCTTTTTATACACAGTCACACAAAATGCACTTTTAAAACAAACAGAATCAGTCTATTTAATTAATTTAAACGACCTTAAGTTTGCAAAAGAGTATGAATAAACCGCGTAGTAACTTATTTCATATGAATGTTATAATGATTAGCACAAGCTCGTTTCTGGCAAACGATGATATATTATCAATTAATATTCATCTAGAAACTACAGAAGCCCATTGAAAACCGAATTTTCTTCTCCAATTGTAATTATTTTTATATTAACATTACATTTCGAACAGTTTTGAAAATTTGAAAAACTGTACTACACGCGCCCAGCGATTATAACTCAAAATTTCCCTTCTATCAGCTGTTCTTCACTGAGAGAGTAAACTTATCGCCACGACATCGAAATCGTTATCGGTTTTGATATTTTTGTATTTGGAAAACATTCAAGTTTCTCCAGAAACTTTCACATTTCAGATGTTGCAAGACACACAATTTAGTACAAATTTTTGTAATAACCTAGAAATCATAGGTATATTCCTTACATGCGAAATATATTTCAACCGTTTCCGACCGATTGGCATTCATATTTATCGTATTTGGGGCCGATTCCCAATTAGGATTAACTCTCTACTGCAGGAATTACCCACCAAAAATACTATTCTAGCAAATAAATAAATGCAATGTTTTTATTTGCACGTGAAAACTTTGCAAAAGCAGCAAAGATTTTTGTAAATGGCGGTTAATCGATTTATCCATATCCATGTTATCGCTATCGGACCACGTTCGCTCCCACGCTCATTCTCTCCTCGTGAAACCAAAACCAAATCCAAAATTCACTCTGTTTTTCGCAGCGCGCGCGGAAAGAACAGCGAAGGAGAAAAGGCGGATAAAGGCGAGAAACCGAAAAACAGAGGACTGAAGCGAGAAAACAGAATCAAAAGGCACAAAACGCTGATCAGAATCGTGAAGTATACAAAAATAAGAATCCATATAATGCGGAGGTGAAATACGTGAAATAATTCAATTAAATCATTTTGCGGACAACACGGCTTCAAAAATTGAATTAAATTAAATTCGAAAATAATGAAATGGTTGTATTTTGTTGTTACGTGAACGTTGCGCTTTTGAATTTATGAATCAATTTTTTATTGCCTCCAGCCGCGTCTTATTTTACTCATTTGTTTTTTTGCCACTTTTTTTTACTGTGTATGTGCGAAGACAACAACAATAATGGTAACAGAAGCAACAGCAACAACGGTCAAACATAAACAACAACAGTAAACACTCGAAGAAATCAACGTAAATATTAAGTTTAACGCTCTCCTAAATACGTTACGTTAAGCTCATATTTTTGTTGTTGTGTGTTTTTTGTAATTTTTTTTGAATATGTCTTTATTTTTGGTTTCCCAAAGTTCTCAGCATTTTACGCCTTCTGGGTTTCGCGTTGAATTTCGCTCGGTTCCACTGTGTATTTAGTTGGTCCAATTAGCATTTCGGTGTCGCTGTTTGCTTATTGGAATATGACAAAATCCAACAAAGCGGTGCAAAATAATAAGATAAAAAAAATACGCAGCAGTGGCAAGAAGCAGAAAAAGCCGCAACGTAGCGAGAGAGAATTTCCTTTGCGTTTCATTGATTTTTCCCACTGAAGAGGTGAGAAAAGCGTTGCGTTGAGAGAGAGAGGGAGAGGAAGAGAGAGAGAGAGAGTGGAAAGCCAGGAAAACAAAGGAAAAGGAAAAACTTGTCTCGGCGTGACTGCAATTCATAATTAGATGGCCGCCTGCTGCAGTTGCAATAAAAACAAAGGCAAATACAAATACAAACGCCAAATCCAAAACGGGTTACCCCGCCACTCCCCCCCCATTCCATAACCAACGAAAAAAGCCACCACCAAAACCAAATTTTATCTCTCTCTTTCGGCCACCAACAAAAAGTTGGGTAAAAAACAACGATAATACAGCAGCAGCAACAACAAAAAGAGAACGTGGGCAAATCGACGGAAATTTAGTTGTAGTTTAGGCCGACATTTAAAGACCCTACGTTGCGAAGGGTTTTAAGAATGTTTTTAAGAAATTTCGAGTATTCTTAAAACAGTTTATTCAAATACTAAAATTTAAAGTTTTGTAAGCTGTTTGGTATAAAATTACGTCAGATTTATGCAATAAATCGATTTAAGATGGTCTAAAACACATTCAGATTAAAACTTAAGATTGCTGAGAAATCAAATATCACAGTTCTAGTACCGTTTTGATAGTTATACACTTGAAACAATTCTAGCCCCGTTGTTTTTAGAGAAAAAGAGAGGAAATTCACTTGGCGGTTCCATGGATCTTTTTGATCGATTAAACGCGTGGCTTTCATTTCCAACTGCCATTGCATCTTTATTTCGTAACGAAATTACCAACTTTTGTTTTCTCTCTCTCTCTCTCTCTCTCTCGCTCGCTCTCTTACCGGTTCTGCCCCTCTCTGTTGGCCATAAAAAAAGCAACTACAAAAAGTGGTAGCAGCTCAAAGCGAAAAGGCAAAGGCAAATAAAACGCATGAAGACTCGCTCTCGCTATTGGAATTTTTTTTATTTTTATTTTTTGTTGACGTGCAATTAGCATTTAAAAATCCACAGACAGAACTCAATATTCAATGCAAAATAAGATCACCAACCTGCTCTATCTAAACAGCAAAAAAATAAAAATAAGTATGTAAATAAATGTACTGCCAACGAGCAGCAGCAGCAGCGTTTTGAAAGAAAACAAAAGCTAATATCAAGAAAACCAGTAAACGTTGCTTTGCCCGTTTTTTGCCACGCCGGTTTTTCTTCTCTGCCTGTTTTCGTTATTTCGTTTCGTTTCGTTTCGTTTCTCTTCAAATTATATATTTTTTAACTTAAGTTGCTGCTTAAATTATAAAGTGCATAGTGTAAAAAAGAACTTGTTCGTAGTGGAAGAATGTGCAACTGCATTTTTTGTAAGCCCCCTTGAATTCGCCCCTTTAAATCCCCCACGTTTCCCCACCCCTTCCCCCACCCGCTATAACTAATGGCTAGTTATTATATAATATTGGCAGCTATCCATCCATCTTTAGGGGTTATACCAAATGTCAGTCTACCGCTCTCCACCGAATTCGAATTGGATTGCAAACAGAATGCTGTCCAATGTCTAATTGAATGCACACCCGTCTGGTTGGACAGTTTTCCGGCAGAGTTTTCTTTTAACACACAGCTGTGTTGCTTTTATGGCCCATCCATAGCCAGCTGAATCAGAAGCACACCTTGTTCTTCAGTTCTTCACTTCTTCAGTTATTGAGTTCCTCAGGTGTGTCAGCGTTATATACGTATGCTATTTTTTTACCTTCTTTTTTTGTTCACCTATCCCCGTTCAGTGGTGTTTGCCGAGCAGTTTAGAACTTGTGCTCCCTCGATGGTTTTCCCAGGCTTTTCCAGCACTTTGAGCGTAACTCGGCGGGCAATAACCCCAGTCTTATCGCGATACATATCTATGTATGTACTATTATAGATGAGCATGGGCTAATGAAATCGATCATCGACCGAGATTTGAGATTTCCCATTTTCCAGCTAATACAACGTTCTGAGACGTGGTATTACATAAATCTGCGTGTGGATCGTGCCGGTAGTTAATTCAAGTCAGAATAAAAAAAAATATAATAAAAAAAAACATAAACAGTACAAATAGAAAAAAAAACAACAGTAACAAATAAAACGAAAATTATAAATGCACATAAATTCCCCAGGCAATTTTCCACTTTACTCTGTGAGCAGCCAAGGAGCGAATGAATAATGGAACGAAAATTTGCTCCATCAAGCACGTGTAGCCAACTAGTACCCCCCTCACCCCTTACCACCCACCTCTTAGCCCCCGGAAAATGGCCCCTCGCCTTCCACGGCCTTGGAAAACCACTAGCCTGCAAAACCTGCTACCCCTGAAAACATCATCCATGGCAGATCAAACGAATATTTCGAATTTTGCTTTGTAGCTGGGCTCTATATGTAAAATAAGAATTTAATTTAGTTTTTTATGATTTCGTTTTTGTACATACTCATTTTAATTTTGATAACCCAAAACCAGTACAGTGCGTTTCGTGGCCCTAGGGCGGTTTGTGATTTATAAATTCATGTTCATTGCAGTGATAAAGCAAATGGAAATCATTACAGAATCGAATATGACCTAAGCCCATGAATCGCACTGTTCTTTGAAAATACCAGCGTTATTGCATTTTGTACTCATGTACCTGTTTCTCTTTCTCTCCTTTTTTTTTATGTATGTCACCACCACAACCACCAACCACACCAAAAATCACCAAAAACCTTAATTAAAAAAAATGAATGTATGAAAAAAAGTGTGCAATTTTTGAAATAAATAACCAAGTATTATATAAAAAATAATGCAAAATTTGTCAAGTGACGGCGGCCAAAGTTGCTCAATATGAGCAATAAAAGCAGCAGCGACCACGACGGCGATACAGCTGCCCCACAACAACAAAAACAACAACAACAACAACAACGACGACTGCAACTGCAACAACAACAAATGAAAATTGGAAAAGTGCAGCAACGCAAATGATGCGCATATGAAAAAAGAAGAGAAAATCAAAATAGCAAAAAGAAATCCAGCCAAAAAAAAGAAATTAAATATTAATTTTTTCCTCCCCTCCAATTGCCTGGCAATATCTAATTGTTTATATATATATATTTATATATATAGCATTACCATCGTCGTATATAGTAATTATATATGTAATTTTATTATATATTTGTGTATCTGTGTGTGTATTTTCGTGTGCATTCCATCCATTAATTCTATAACTTAATCTATATATAAAAAAAAAACAAAAAATACAAAAAAAAAAACCGAAAACAACCAAAACAAACGACAAACTAAATCGCACGTGAAACGCGTGAAACAAATAAATAAATATTACAACTTACAATTTAAACAACGTGCAACACAAACATAACAATCTGAACCACAAACCGTGCACCAAAATGGCGGACATCATGCGTCCGCCGTACAGTGAGATCAAACGGCCGGACGAAATCGTCAGAATGACAACCGCCGACAATCTTAAGTTCGCCGTCCTCATCGGCCTTATCGAGGTTGGCCAGGTGACCAACCGGGAGGTGGTCAACACCGTGCTGCATTTGGTAAGTGCCACATTCTTAACTCGATAGATACTCATACATGATTGCGATATTTCCGATATTTCCGATATTTTCGATGAATTACTTTTTAACGCCGCTTGCCGGCGTTACGTAATACGCTGTTTGCTATCTTATCAAGTTGATAGTCAAAATTCAGCGAATTAGCCAGCGTATTTATAGCACATTGTTCTGCAAGTGAAATGCGGTAACAAGGGTCATTGCTTTTGTGGGTCACAACATTGAGGCGAGATCAAAATAGTGATTCGGCCAAGCACTTTGTACAAAACTAGTTTAATAGTTCAAGCACATGGCTAATGGGTTTTTCATATGGGGATCAGAACAAAGTGCAATATGAAAAAATATTCGAAATAAAATAAAGCATAATTTGCGCATTAAACACCCATTAACAAATGGAACATATTTAAATCACTTAAAGCTCGTCATCGATTTATAAAATAAATAGCATTAAAATTATTATTCATGCAGGCCAATGCAAGTCATACAATGCAAGAAAAGAACAACAAAAAAAAAAAAACCAAATGCAGTTTAATTACATTCAGGTGTTGCAATGTTGCGTAAATAAAATTAAAATCGAATTATATGAAGGCAAACAACATTCCGCCGCATTTAATTTGGTTGCAAACTTAAAGAGCCGACAATTAAAACGAAAGAAGTGCAGAAAATCTCGACAGCAATTTTACTCTCTGTTTAGAAAGTAATTTTCCTTCACACACAGCAAGACAGACTTTTGCCCCATTCCCATTTGCAGGAAAATTAACATTTCCAGCAAGCCGCAAATGCAAAGGAGCAGAGCGGGGGTGGCGGGGCGGTTGTGTGTGTGGGGTGTATGGGTGTGTGGGTGGTGTGTGTGGGGTGTATGGGTGTGTGGGTGGTTCTGGAGGTCGTTGTGAATGTGGGTGAAATTAAAAGTAGTATGCCAAAAATCTCGCCCAACTTGTGAGACTGTGATTAGGATCGAAAGACTGGGGACTAAGACAATGTATATACCACTTGTTCTCCTCACATCCTGGCATTTTCCCACCAAAAATTTTCCAAACCTCCTCGCGTGTTTTCACATCCCCCAGACACATTATTATTATAATATATTAAAATTTCTGAAGCTTAATGAAAACACGACACCGTCGCTCATCATTACCGCTCATTTTTGTGTACCCAGTCCCCCCTCGTGAAAATGAAAATGAGAAAAACCCAACATCAACCAAACAGTCACCGCCAGGTGGCGCTGCCGCTGAGTCGGAAAAGTTATCCGAGTTTCGGGCAAAAAAAGAAAAAGTAAATAAATACAATAAGAAAAACAGCACCTTCATCCAATGGAGAGGCCACTTTTTTTTCGGCGTTGGCACAGCTGAAAATTCGAAGAATCTTTCTACGTTCTACTAGAAAAACGATCTTAAATTCCTTTTTCTATAATTTGTGTTTCTGGGCACCTGTACTGAGCCGACTAAATTAATCAAATGGGTTATTTGTTAATGAATGTGTTAATGATTTTTCTATTATTTTTAATAAATTTCCGAGATTTCGTGTTTTTTAAAAGTGCAAAAAGGATGTGGAAGTTGCCAGCGAAATGAGGAAATCCAGGCGCCAAAAGGGGTAGTGAAACTGTGAGAGGGGGCTAGTTAGCTGGATGGGCGGTTGGTGGGTGGTGGGTCATAAGAAATTGAAAAGAAATTGAATTGAAGTTCGTCATCCGCTCAGCAGCGGCGACGTCGTCGTCGTTTTCATCGCACTCGAATAGCCTGAGATAAGATAAGCGGCAAACACCGGCAGATAAATTGTAGATACAGGCAGGTACACAGGTGCACACACCCATATAGCAAAAGCGGAATGGAAATGTGTGCCAAGTGGGGGAATCATATATGTATGTACATACATACATACATACATACAAGTGTATGTGCGAAGGTGTGTGGGTTCATTTATATGGCACGATCTGATAAGCGTGTAAAAATGCGTTGACGTGTTCCAATGCCAGCTGCAGACTCGAAAAACTCTGGCCGCCCAAAAAATGTTCCACAACGATAATAAAATCAAAACCAAAACCAAAAAAAAAAAACAAAAGATGAAACGTTAGAAAAAAAAAGCAAAAGACATCCCGTATCCGGAATAAAAATCAATAGAAACAGCATGGTCGATTAATGATTATGGATACGATGATATTAATGGGATGGCAGGTACTGATATACTGATATACTGGATGGGGATATGAGCAGAATTATGGATATGGATAGGTGCGATTGGCGCAGGTGAGGTAGGACTCGGAATGGCTAATGGATGCCCTCTTATCGGCGGCGATAACGGGCTAATGGATGGCCACAAATTTAGGGAGTTTCATGATGATCACGCTTGTAGCTGGCTAAAATAAAGAGATAAAGTCGGGAATAGCTGGGTTTTCAAAATCTCGAATGCAAAGGTGTCTCAAGCACTATGTAGACTCAGAGTTCTTTCAACATCCTTAGGGTCCAAAGCACTGGACATAAACTTGATTGATTTTGAAGCCACGAGCTTAGCTATAAATCGGCGGATTCCCCTTTTTACGAACGAAACCAATCCGAACGGAGCTCAACTCATTTGGCTCACTTGAGGGTCACTCGCCATGTTGGCTTAATCGGTCATTGGGCTTGTTATACGGCTCAATTATGCCCGTTTTGCCATGTGGCGCATTTGCCTGTGGCCCTCTGGTCCTTTGGCCCTCTGGCCCTCTGTCTGTTACACTCGACAGTGGCTGCATCCCCTTTTCGGCCATGGGCGTTGTGCCATCCCTCCGTACAAAGCCAGTGGCCACCCACTATCCACTAGCACCCAGCCACTCTGTGGAATCCGGAGTTTCAGAAGGCCTTCTGTTGGTGTCACGTGCAGCAGAGGCAAAAAGCCTTTAATCGATTTCTCATTCTCATTCTCGTGCCCGTTCTCGTTTTCGTTCTCGTTTTCGTTCTCGTTCTCGTTTTCGTTCTGGTTTTCCCTCCTGTGCTGGAAAAATAATCGTTTAATGCAAATCGCCTCTTGTTTAGCCCCTAAAAATAAAAGTAGGTATTTTCCTGCATTACAGCCCAATGGCAAAATGCATAAAATGTATAACGATTCGGTTGTGTTTTTACCCAATGTTTTATACTCGTTGCGCGTTTTAATTACTTTTTATTTGTGTTGGAAAACACTTTCCGGAAATTAAATTAGAATGTTACAAACTGGGGAAGGTCGCACAGTTGTTGTTTTTCCTTTTTTTTTCGCAATTTTTCCGAGAATAACGAAACAGTTAATAAATTGATTAAAATGTTTTGGCAACCAATTTAATGAAAAGCAATGGTTGTAATCATGTTTTTGCCAACCAGACGATTATATTTATTATCTTTAGTGCCGTGCGTAAATTCACCATCTGAAAATTTGTTTCACAAATATTATCTAGCTAAATATTTGCACACATTCGTTTCACAATCAGTACTTCGCTTCTTCACAGTTTAGTTGGTGGGGATTCCCCCAACCCCACCCCTCTGTTTATCTTGTTCTATATATATTCCCCCTTTTTGCTGTTTTTTTTCTTTTTGTTCTTTTTGTTTAGTTCCCTCTTCACCTTTCCATATAATTTTCTGGCTGATAAAGTCGTTCGGCACGAAGGAAAAAGGTGGAAAAGGAAGGAGAAGAAATTAGGGTTCTACTAAATAATGTACGAACATACTTTGCTACTTTTACTTAATTTAATTAACGGCCTGGGAAACGACAACAACAATAGCAATAGCACTAGCACCAGTAGCAGTAGCAGTAGCAATAGCAGTAGCAACATGACTTTGACGTCGACGCCTGTCAGCTGTTCAAGTGTCAGAGAGGAAACAATGAAAATAGGCTTTATATTGTTGGCATCCTGATGAAGGACACCGCCGTCGCCAGACGAGAGGGGGTGGTTTTGGCGGGGGGCGGGGGCAGGAGTGGCTGAGTGGGTGCTTTTGGCGGCCGCAAGCGACACGGCGAGAAAACATTAGCAAGCTGCAGGATATTTTTCAAATATTCCTCATCAGAATAAGATTGAAAATTATCTCAAGGCAGCAAAGGACACAGTGTTTTGGGATTTAATATTTGTATTATTATTACTATATAACTAGTGGGTTTTTTTTTTTGGCTGTTTCTGAGTAAAAAGTGGAGAGCGAGCGAAGAAAGTGAAATGAGGAACAAAGGGCGAGAGAGAGCGAAATGAAAAACTTGCCTAGACAACGTGTGGCATGCAAGTGGGTGGGTGGGTGAATTTTCGGCTGGGCAGGGGGCCACTTTGCACCCCCTCTCTCTCTCATAGCCTCCCCCTGCCCACGCTTATCAGCCAAACGAAATGAAACGTCACGAACTTCTTCTTCTTCAGCTGCTTCAGTTGCTTCAGTTGCTTCAGTTGCTTCAGCTGCTTCAGTTGCTGTTGCTGGTGAAAACGAGACGTTAACGTTAATACAAAAACAAACACAGGGATGGGCGGCTCGCCCTTTCTCTCCCTTTCTCTCTATCTCTCTCTCTCTCTCTCGCTCTGCCACCCCTGCAGCCCAGCGACTATCTTTCTCCCGCTGCCCGTCTCGCTCTCTCCTTCAACCCTAAATGGAAAATTAAACAACAACAAAACGCGACAAGAGACGGCGCCACCGTGTCCTGTGTTTTGCGTTTGCCTTTGCCATTGCGTTTTCCTTTGCTTTTTCCTTTTGGCCAACTGCTTCTGCTTCCTCCCCCACCACCCCACCCTTTTGCTCGCCGTTTTTTTGCCCTTTCTGGAAGGAAATCGAATGGTTTTGGGGCTGCCTTCGCGTACTTTCGCCTGCAGCAGCACCTACATATAGCAAACACAACACAAGCACCTGCACTGTGGTCAAAAAATCAAAGAAAGAAACAATTTAAAATGATATATAAGAATATATGTACATACATATAAAACTTAATCCTATATGAACGTATAAAAGCGCTTTCAAAACTAAATTACAAATCTGGAAAATCAGATTTAAATGAAAATAAAATTATAATATTTAGAGCTAAAGTTTGTACAACCGTTTGTGACCGAATGTCAGCTTCATTTTAAAGCTGTCTTTTAAAGAGTCTAGAAAAATGTTTTAAAAAAATGTTAAAACTGGTTATCCCTTAAAAAGCATGTAGAATCTACGCATATTTAAGAAACGAATATGCAAGCTGTGTGTGGAGATTTATAAGCGCAAATCCCCGCTTATTTCCCACTGCGGCCGTCGCATTTAGGATTCACATCCAGTTGGAAAACGTGGCCACCAAAGGAGTTTCACCGACAGGGGTGCAGAGCACAAAGGAGGGGCGGGCGTCCAAGTGTGTGCGTGTGTGCGTGTGTGCGTGGCAGTGTCGGGGGCGGAATTTTAATGGGTGGAGGAGGGAAAAAGGGGGTTGGTTGGTTGGTTGGGTGGCGCGCCAAAACGAAGACACGACAACCACAAGAGATTTAACGACCAATAAAGAACAACGCAATGTTATTTAAGGACAAGTCTACGAC
The DNA here is from genome assembly GCF_016746365.2 of Drosophila yakuba. Classification (NCBI taxonomy): domain Eukaryota; kingdom Metazoa; phylum Arthropoda; class Insecta; order Diptera; family Drosophilidae; genus Drosophila; species Drosophila yakuba. The sequence continues at coordinate 3,572,531 of NC_052526.2, read as the reverse complement.
TGAAGGGATTCTCGCATGCGCCCGCCGCATTACGCGTTACGTGGGCACGCAGAGTCGGGAAAATCTAGGTACGGGTCCGGTATCCGGGCCTGGGCGGTACAACCACGGACTACGGACTATGGGCCGCGTATTCCGGATCACGGACGTATTATGTGTAACCGGTAGCCATTTCAACGGCTCGACCATCCGGTGTTGATGCCCTTGCCCTTGTGGGTATAGTGCATTTGAAGACTCGTTTGGCATGGCCCATATATCACTATATTTAACATACGAGTTTTAAACTTATTTTTTATTAAAACTAAATGTATAAAAACTATAGAATAAATACTATTTATCCTTTTGGCATAACTAACTACCTAATACTTTTGAATCCGGTTATACAACTCTTCAAGAGTATCCCCACAGTCGGTCATCTGATCTGATATTCCAATCCTTAACTGTGTTTCGCTTTGTTGCTGTGCGTAGGTGGGGAAGGGGGTGGCAAGGTTAGGAGGAGGGTGGCATGGGTGCTTGAATCTGAGGCGTGACACATTTATGGGCACATTTTGTAACGCAACGTGGCAAGCTGATGAAAACTTCTGCGGCAGCAACTGTGGAACTTCATTAACGTCATTATCAGTGTGTGGCTCACTTCGCCAGTTTGTGCAAGCGAAAGACTCGAAGAGAAGTGGTGGGAAATCGTGGAAAAGCAGGGGGTGGGGGCTAGGGGGGGGGTGTCGACCCACAATAACACACCCTACACCACCGGCTGCATTCCCTGGTAAATAATGCCCAATGCCCAACGCCACTTGGCCTCTTGGCCACATGGCCACATGGTCATTTGGCCACTTGGCAGTGGTCACATTTGTTGTTCGCCTGCTCCGCATAACGTTCGATTCCAAAAGAATCCATATGTTTTTGGCACTTTGATATAAATAATTTGCCCCGTTATTTATCGCTGTTTTATAACTTGAAATTTTACATGTAAGGGGGGTGTGTGGTACTTTTACAGCAACGAGTCTTTGTAGATTCTCCGGCTAATCAAGTTTAATCTACAGAACTTTGATGGCTGTGCTGGGAAACTTTATATGAAGCGACCGAAATGTGTTGCCTCTTCAGATTTTAATAACATTTTCAAGAATGGGAAACACAAAGGGGGCGGCAAATTACTACGTTGACGACAACAAATGTTGAACCCAAAAAAAAAATGAAAGGAAAAAAAAACGCCAAGAAGGAGGAGCTGTGAAAAAAGCAGCAAGTGAAACGACGAAGAAAAATCAATAAAATTCAATAGGAGGCAAACGGTTTTATGGTCGCTTCGGGTGGCTATATTAGTGATAAAGCTGACGGTAGTGGCGGCAAAAATCTGTTTTAATTTTTTGCCACTGCGCCGTTGTTTTGCCTTTCCCGCCCACATCTTACGCACTTCCTCTTCGCCTCACTCTTTATTTATTAATATGGTATATATTAAATGTGGAGTCTGATCCCTGGGCGTTGTTTTTTTTTTTTATTCGGGTTTTTTATTCGGGCATTTCGGAGGTGGTCCACACAGTCCACAGTCCGCTGTCGCCTGCTTATTTATGTATGTTACTCTGATGGGCGGAAGAAAAGTGGGCGGTGCTCGATAATGGAAACCGTGGGACAGCAGTCCGAAATCGGATTAACATCTGCTTGAAACTGGATGTCTTGAAATTTATCTGACTTGACCCTTAAATGTTGCATTTAACCGTGTCTGAGTTCATCTCATGATTATGTCATGGTGTTGTTGTCTCATTTAAATTCTTAAGAATTTGCAACTTGAGGTTATTTTATAACTTGGCTTCAGTCCACTCAAAAAAATCGAGTGTTTTATCTGTTTCAGCATTGAAGATGGAGGGCATGTCCACGTTTTGTTTGCAACTTAAATTCCTGACAGGGTCAACAGCTCAACGTGGACCAATCTCCGTTTCCCTTGGCTTTTTTGCGTTAATCTGCCTGTCAGCGAATCCTTTTCGCCCATCCGCCAATTTTCGCAAGGGTTCTCGTGAGGCGATCCTGTGTAACCTTAACCGTAACCGTAACCGTAACCGAAACCAAAACCGAAGGAGAAACAGATACAGATACAGATACAGATAGATATACAGATACAGAGCAACCGAACCATCCCCGTTGGTCGTTTTCCCGTGTTTATTTGTATTTTGTTTTTATTATTTTATTCAAGAGGTGCCCCCAACTCGCCTCTGGAGAGACTTCTGCAGGACACTTTGCGGAATCCTTGGGCTGCCAAGTACGAAGAGGAATCGTTTGCGATCATGTAATTGACGGCATGGGATTGAAAACTACTGAAGCGTGCCCGTTTCTGTTGATTTAATTATTGCAGGCAAACGCTGAGAATTATGGAAAATGTGAGGAAACGTAGTTCGAGCACTAACATTCATTCTATGTATGTAGTATTCAAGGGGGTGTGTGTGTGAAAAGTTTGTCTTACTTAGATAAGTTTTTTTTGCTGTCAAACAAATTTTCAACTTATTAAAGACTTAAAACGCTCTTCAACTCAACTTAATAATCGCTCAACTTTGTTGCAAGTTTAAATATCACACACTAGAAGTCAATTGGTGGCCGGGGGTAATGGAAATCCATCCTGTGCGCCACTTAATTGATTCTATAATACTTTCCGATGACTGCACTGCACAACTGTCCAAGGACACTTGGATATTTATGTATCTAAGTGTACATATATATGTCGTATATATATATATGTATGTATAACGCAGTAGGTCCTGCGTCTAATGGCGATTTTTTCTTTTCTCTTGCCCGTCTCTTGATGGCTTTTCAAATAAAATGCAAACATAAATGCGAACCGGGCCGGCGGTTGAGTGCAAATAAAAGCGAAAATCTTGCCAATTGAGTTGAACAGATTCTCTTTTTCTTTAGCGCACCAGCTTTCGAAAAATAAATGCTGCAGGATGTTTTTTGGGTAGTGGATGGTTGGGTAGAACCCACAGGGGAGCTGTGACTCGGCGGATTTTGGCCATTTGCGTTTAGCCAGAATTGCGTTGTCAGGATTTAATGATGACACGAGCCGACAACTCGGAGGATATACAGAAAATGTGTAAATCTTTAATGAAATCTGCTCGGCATTCTGCGATATATTATACAATATCATTATTTTTATTTATGATGATAATATTATGATAATACTATTATTATTTGTATATGTATGTTTCTTCTTGACGCTTCTCCTATTTATTTCCTCACGTTTTTTTATTTTGCTTTCAACGTTTCTTTTTCTCACTGCACTGCGGACATTTTCATTTTGTTGCCGTCTCGCAGCAGCAAGGCAAATCGAATCAATCATCAAATCAACGGGGTGGGGGGCTCTGCTTTTCCACCGCCCCTCTCTGTCTCTCTCTCTTTCATATTTTTCGCCAGCTTTTTCCATTTCCTTCGCCAAGTGCAGAATGTTGCATGCATAAATGAATGACATATATTTCACATCTTCTCACCGCTCCCTCAAAAGAAAAGTGGTAGAGGAAAACGTTAACATTTTCTGCCATCCTCCGTTTATTTTTTTTATTTGCGGGCGAAAAAAACGGTTGGAGGCCAATCAATATGTTTGCACGGCGAAGTGGGAATAAAATGCGATTGCACTGCAACAGTTTTTAAGTACAGCGAATGAGAAAGATGTTTGTAGCGAACAAGTCTCGTTAAATTTATGGCTTTCCAAATGTTTGTCACAATGCTCGGGTAAAATGAACAGGGAAATGAAACAAGCAAATATGAAACAAAAGCAGAAACAACAAATAAAGTAATAATATGTAGAATTCAAAATATATATAATATATATGTAAGACACAACCGGGTAAACTAAACAGTTATCAAGGAATTCCCTTGAAAATTAAGAAACATATCATTTGCCAATCCACCCACTTTTTAGTGAGTCCTTTGCCCTTTGGCCGCCCCTCTGAAAGGACTTTGCCTCATATTGCCGTGTAATGTGATTCATAATTTATATAACTTTAATGAACAACATTAATATGCGAATTATGACAAGCCAGGGGACTGACAGCAACCCACTAGCGCTCTCCACCCTTTTTTTCTTTCTTGTTTCTGTTTTTTTTTTGTGTTTGCCACTGGTAGCCAGGACATGCCGCAAGGACATTGTACGCCCACATAGTTGTGGCCTGCCCGCCAACGCCAGCTGGACATAAAAACATACAAGAAATACATATATGTATATGTATGTATTAATAGGGGAAGAAAAAATATACTGAAAATGAAATGAAATGACAAAAACTCGACAACACTTTTGGGATAACATTGTAAATTTTATTATAGCCCATAGAAAGGATTGTCCGGGGAATTGGAGGGTGGGGCTGGGCGAAAGGACCCTCAAAAGGGATTTTGGTAGCGCAAAAACATAACTAATTTGTTGCGGAGCAAAATCAAATGTGAGTGCCGTGTGTGTGGCACACACTATATAAATTAATTCACTGGTTCCCGAGCTTATTCGGGGATTACGATGGATAAATGAAGGGCATAACAAGTGGAGTAAGGTAGACAGACAATTTGTCAGGAAAGTTTTGGGATAACTAGCAAACCAAAAGTATGCATTGGCTTAAACCATATTAATTGCTCAGTAGTTGTACAATGTTCTATTGTGTAAAGCACAAGTTGCCCATTCATTTGTTTAATGTTTCATATTTGCAGTTGATAACGATTTTCTCATATTTGACTGCATTTTGTTACCTGCACACGGTTGTCTCAATCGAAATTCCCCCAGTCAGATAGCCTATCCCCCGCAAATACCTCCCATTTGACTTTGTCAGCTTCCCTGCAGTGCCACAGTGGAAGTCAGTCGACTTTGAGCTCTCTGTGCGTTCTAATAATATCAAAATAAACCCGACAGAAAGTCGTGTTCAATGGCCACCCGCAGTGTGTCCCCTGTTCTGCTGGTCAAAATGCAACTACACGTAGCAAAATGTTCGAGGACATCTAATATATAATATTAAATCCATAATAATGTTTTGAAACTTGGTTTGTAACTTGCTTTAACATCATTGTATAGGATGTCTAAAAGTATGCAGTAAAATAAATATCGCCTTCTTTCGAAATAAATACTTTAAGGCATCTTTGACAGTTACTTTTTCTTTCTGTGTATGGCTGAAAGCTAGCTGTCACACACACACGCACACACACACGGCGGGTTATGTACATTCCTTGACAATCAATATATCCGCTGCATGTGCACATCCGTTTGCCAGAACACAACAGCAACATCGCATCGGCAGGAGATGGCGATGGAGCTGGAGCTGGAGTCGGAGTTGGAGCACAATTCAGGAGCAACCAGCTAGCTACATGGACAAAGGAAAGGTGTGCTGCCAGTGCCATTGTTTGTTGGCCATGTCCGACCATCCGACCATCCTGCCATCCTGCCATTTGACCATCCCGCCTTCCTGCTGGGATGGCTGGAAACCCAACTCAACCCAACTCAACCCAACCCAACCTATCCACCTATCATCCAACTGCCCAACTGTCCATCTGTCCCTTTGTCCATCAGGTTTCGCCTCGCGGGGCTGCTCCTCTTCGTTGACCCAACATTGCCGCCATGTTTTGTGGTTGCAAATGGCTGCGTCGGTCGACCAACAGAAAGGAATGGCAAAATAAATAACCAATTTCAATATGAGACAGCGATGAGTGCGTGATGCGATATGAATAACTTGGCTAACTAATGTGTTGTGAAAAACAAAACTATTCGTAATTTATGATTGGCTTTCCTGAAACAAATACCATGCTTTGATTTCAGAGTAGTGAATTATACAAGTTATGTTTTTGAGTTCAGTTTTTCCACACCCATTTTTCACATTGATTAACTGAAAGTTTCTTTCCCCTTTAGCACGTTTCATTACCAAACTTCTATTTAATTGTTTAGATAGCTGCAATTTGGCTGCCAACGCCCGTTTTCGTTCGAAACTGTTTGCCGGGCTGGGTGTGTTATAGCTAACCCTTGCTGGCCAACTTATTTGCGCCTGGATCAGTCCCTTTGTCCCGTGTAGCCAGTTAGTTGGCTCAACGCCTGTCCATTGTTGTGGTTAGCCACTCCCCCTGGCTTCTTTTTTATTCTAGTTTTCTTTTTGTTGTGTTTGTTGTGTTTACACAGCTGTTGGCTTGTGAAAAAGTGTCGCATTTAAATGGCTTTCATGGCTGCAAATCGTCGCTAAAACCGCTTTGAAGCCCCCATATCGTTGGTAATTTAATTATTTTATTAATTGCATTTAATCATTTTGGCCAGCTTTTGTGCGTAAGTGTGACTGCTGCTCAAAACTTGCAACGAAAATATTTGTTTCGCCAAAAAGTTCACCGTCACCACACCAACACCCACGAACACCCACCACCACCACCATCATCACCATCGTCATCATGACCAGGAGCAGTTCGCGCTTTTCTTTGCCCTCCAACAATGTTAATTACAAACTTTCGAGTTGGACACAGAACTAAAACAAATTACATGAGCGTCGTCGACTGCCAAAAGGGGGGGCTCTGCTGCTGTGGCATTGCAAAAACGGTGGGCGGTGTTAAACTGACAGCAGCTGTTCGGGTACAAGAGGGTACAAGAAATAAAAATTATATAAGCACACACATATATCTATCGAGAAGAAGTAGTCAGGAGTTGAAGTCTTGAACACCCCTCTTAATATGTGGAAATTATTAAGAAATAAAAGTTCTCAATTTAAGATGCGAGGATGTTGTGTCAAACTTATTTATAAACAATAACCAACAGGTACGTTGCTATAGACTTGCTCTCTTGCTGGAAAAAAGTTGTATTTGTTATTAACTACTTTGCTCGTAATAAGGCAATAGTTGCTTTTCTATTATTTATTAATTACCCACCAAAGTCTGTTGAGGATGTCCGCTAACTGTTGCTAACTTTGGGGCAACATTGTTGCATAGTTTGCGGAGCTGTTGCTGCCCCCACCCCCGCACCCGTTTCATTCCCCTTGCCCCCGCACTTAGTTTTAAGTGGTGCATGTGTTGGCCGTTGTTGGCCATTGTTGCCTGTTTGCCGTTGCTCGTTGTTGTCTAGAGTTTGTCAATTATGTGCCTAAGTAGTTGCTGCTCTGGTAATCATGTTCGACACGCCCCCATTTTGGGGGCGTTGGCTACATGCAGCACCTTCGATTGTTGTTATTATTGCTGTTTATATTGTTCCCGGCTTGGTAATTGATCTAATTGATGAACTGCCAGGTCTTGGATTGTGTATTGTGTATTGTGTACTGTTTGCTGAGATTATTGTTCAACGACTTGCAGTACGAGTATGTAGTATGTAGCTTGCACGTTAATGATACAGAAACATATGGGAAATCATGATTAAATGTGTTCGGAGAATAATGGTTTCATTATATCTGAAGATTTGCAATTGTCTAAATATAATATCTAAACATATAGGGTGAAAAAAGAACTAGTATACCAGTTTTGGAATGATTTATATCCCTAATAAATGCCAGAAAATACGAGTACGAGTATAGATGGGTTTTTTATTCAAAAGCCCTCATATTCATAATGGGCGAAATGACAAATCCGTGACTGAACTCTTGCGCAACTTTAACCCACAATGCAACTTTTGGCTCAAGGGGGCAACTTTTGCCCAAGGATGTGATGTTATGTCCTCCATCTTTCATCCTCTCCATCCATATCTTTCTCGTTTCGCTTTCGCTGCTAAACTTTGTGGGCGCGCTGGTTTATTTGCTCTATATGCCTTTGTTCCCTGCTTTTCTGCTTTTTCTGCTTTGGCGCACTTAAAAAGCAATTTACTCTAATTACATTAAGTAGAAACAGCGGCCAACTTGTGCGTGTGTCAATAAACAAACGGTGAAAATACTCAAATATACTATATATACTACATAGATACGTAAGGCTCTTCCTCTTCTCCTTGCCTGCAGGAAAAATTGCGAGTTTTGCGAGGGGGTTGGCAGGGGGAAAAAATATTGCGCTTTTAGACCATAATTACCTGAGAAGTTTCTTCCTCTTGCCGGTCACTTCCGGTGTGCCTTTCGTCCCTCCGGGAATCTGTCGTTTCCTCCTGTTACTTTTTTATATCTTTTTTTTTATTTGCACTCCTCCCCCTCTTCATTATTACACATTATTATTACTCGACCGCCGCATCTTTTTCTTTTGTTGTTTGGGCTTTCTTTTGTTTTCAGTAAATAAATCAGCGTTGCCCAAGTAACTTTTTCACACACACACACACACTTATAGACACACAAAAAAAAGAAAAAAAATGTGGAATTGAATAGAGGAGATTCTGATGGCAGGATCTCCCGGGGACTTTGACGTTGTCTCGGCATTTCCGTTGTTTTGTCGCCTCTTCTCGCATTGATTGGTTAATTATAATGAGCTTAGCCAACAGCGATGCAGACGGGGATAACTTGGCCAGAGAACGCGTGGCGGCGAGGAAAAGCTGTAAAGAGAGATATAACAATTAAAGCGATAGCATATGGAAATCTTATTAGGATTACAAATCATCAAGCGAGAATGTGCTCTTGTGCTTGAAAACAACAAAGGAATATAGCTGAGAGAAACATGTATTGGCCACGAAAGAATTGAAAGAACTTATAGTTCTGATACGCACTGTAAGATTGCCTTTTTTAAGAAAATTGTCAAATGAAATGGCAAAGAAAGCCGGAAAGCGCATAAAGTGGGTGTGGATTGAAAATAAAAGCTGGCAAATAAATCAAATAAAATTTGTGTGACATTTTCCGACTCACTCATTGGGCAAGCGTCTGTCTCTTTCGCTCTGCCCACAAGTCATGTAAGCAAGCAGAAAAACAATGTCTGTATTTATTTAACGTTATTTTCTGTTGTCAAATAAAACACAATGAAAGCTAATTCAATGCGTCACTTTGCTTCTCCAGTTTTTCTCAGCTTTTCCATGGAGTCTGTGTGTGCGATTTTCCTCTCTCTGCGAGAAAATTATCCCTAACAACCAAGAAAAACACAAAAGGCATCCCCACATGCGTTGACCTCAAAGCACAGCAAAATGTATTACAAATTCAATTATCAAATATGTTTTAGGCGCCCTTGGTTTCCAGTTACAAAGCACAAAAAATACTTTTTATATTCGGATACGTGTTATATGTGTGTGTTTTTTGTGTGCATTTGTGTGAGTGTGTGAGAGCTGAGGAAAGCGTATTTTCCTCGAGGCGGAAACATTCGGAAATGGCAGGAAAAATTCGAGAGCATCACCAAATTACATCCGAGGGAAATATAAAATATATCGGGCTCCTGTTTATTTGGGTTTTGGCACATTGTTTTCTTTCACTTAAGCTTGCCACAATACCAGAGCTCACGTTGTTGTTCTTCAAGCGGGCTGCTTTAAAAGAAGGCAATTGAAATTATGGCATTAATTTAATTCGACTTAATTGCCACTGTAGTTTTACACTGGAATATTGGCTGTCAGTTGAACTATCCAAGGAAAATTATAAATTGCACTAAAAATGAATGTGTCACCCCAGAAATCTGCTTAAGTATTCAGTCCCCAGCCATTCGGAATACTATTATAGCTCAGTGGATGCAATCAGCTCTGAATTTCCTGTCCCCACTCCCCACCCTTCCCCATGTTTTCCCCAAGCCACTACGAAAATTTTCCCCAGCTTCCGATTTTTTTTTTTTTTTTTGGCAGGCGGATAAGCGACATTGAATGGGTCACACGAGGTGGCTGCGATATTTCAATCTCATAATGCCAACATCGCAGGCAAATGATAATGACTTTGCGGGGCTTCGGGGGGAATGGGAAATACAACCGGATGAACTGGGAAAACTTTCCCTTTTTCCGCTGCCCTCTCTCTCTCTCTCTTTTTCTCTCCCTCAGACTTTTTTCCAGCTTATGCAAATCAAAGTGTTGTGCAATTTTAATGAGCTGCCTGCCTGCTGCTCCTTCCTTCAGTTCTGCATATTCAGTTAGGCTAACTTGAAAACGACAGTGGGTAAACGGGGCGGCCAGCAGTTGGCTCGCTCACACATACCCACACACACAAACGCCTCGGAATATGCAACAAAATTATTGAGGAAAACCGAGGAGAAATGTCGATTGGCCTGGCTTAGTAGCTCCGCTTTCAAAGTGTAACAACCCGAAAAAAAAATTAGATCTATATGTAAGAAAACATCAAGAGACAATGAAATAGGGGGAGACAACTTGAGCGAGGATAGATTTTTGATGGCAAATCGAAGGCAAGACAACTCAAGTGGGCCGAAGGTTTTACACACACACCCCCTTTTCGCCCCCCTTTTTCGGCTGTAATGTGGGCGTGGCAAGTTTTTGAGTGTGTGTGTGCAAGGATGCCAGGCAAGCGATTTGCATATAAATGATTACGGAAATAAAAAAGGAAGTTGAAAATAGACAGAACTTTCTGCGGCAAGGGGAGTGGAAAAACGAGGGATAAGACACTGAAAAAACTAAAGGTGATACATTTGCGAACGGTTACAAATTTAGAATGGCATCTGAAAAAAATATGAAATCATATTTGCATTATGTTATGTTGCATTTGATGTTTAATCAGCGAAAATTTAAGTTGAACCTTTGAACATGCAAGTATTCAAATGATAAGATGATTTCTTTTGGTGCTTTAAGGACACCATGACTTGTCGCTGGTAATGTTATTTGGGGTACTCCATGGCCCCAACTTGCCAAGTAAGATGTCATTGCTGGGCACTAAAAATGAGGGAGTAAAAGGGGGCAAATGGGGAAGGAAATAATGGTGTAAAAAGGGGGGAGGGGGAGGGGGGGGGGGTGGGCCAGCGAAAAGGAGCTAGCTGCTGGTTCTCCGGGGGAATTGCAGGGTTCCAGGATCAGCTTGAAAAAGTGCGGGGCCTTCGAGTTGAAACGCATTTCGCTTACATTTTTGCCACATTTCTGCCAAAATATTTGTTGCAATGCAGCCAAGAATAAATGCAGGAAAAATGCAAAAATGGATGGGGGAGGGCGCCCGGGGGGAAGCAGCGAGAGAATTTTGGAGAAAGACCAGTCAGTAAGAAATAGAGAAAGAGAGAGAGAGAGAGAAGACCGGAGATGGAGAGATCTTTGGCTTAGTTGGACGTCTGCCCGAATAAGTATGCTTTGAAAATACATTGGCATCTGCAGGAAATGCAATGCAAACCAAACCAAATAAAATTTAAATTTTTTTGGCCAAAATGGAAATTTGTGTGAGGCAAATGCAAAAACCTTAAATAAACCTGAAAATTGCACTCCCCATCCTATTATTTCAGGATTACAAATCCCATTTCGAATGAAATGAGAGTTTAACAATGTCAACTTTAGTTTTTTGTTTCATAAAATAAAATGTAACTTTTTCGCAATTAAACAAATTTTGGGAGAGTAGTTCGTGTTGATGCTGAATGAGAATTCTGCCAAACTTTTTTGATTTCGTGGACAAATTTCAGCTTGCGATGATAAATTATAGTTTTGAATTACATTTACATAACTAAAAGTTGTATGATTATCATAAATATACATATACAAACGATCCAGTCGAGTTATTTGCATACACCTCTCGAATATGTAACTGCATTTCAATGCACGTTCTCAAAACTGAGAATTGAATTCACTTCAGTGTACGTAACTTTGCATATTTATTAATGCATTCGTTATACTATTTATATCGCCTTATTAAGAAATAACCCCGATGAATATTGAGCAATTTTGTTTACCAAATACCTTGCGTAAGCTTCGTATGCAAAGGAGCTGATTTAGCACTGGCCCAAAAATAAATCATACGCCCCGTGTTCGGCTTTGATTTACTTACCTTTTCCGGCCATCCATCCAGCCTCCTTTTCCTCCCCTTCTCCTTCCACTTTGCCATCCCCATTCGAGTCCTTTGCTCCGTAATCCTCCTATGAGCTAAACAAAAGCGTTACAAAATAGGCAAAGGACAACAACAAAAGCGGGCGAAGGAGGCGGAGAAGAAAGCGGAGCAAAAGCAAAAGCAAAACAAAGACACGGAATGACATTGATGAACGATGCCCGAAATGATAGATTGATGGATTGATAGATGAATCCACGTCGCTGTGTGCGTGCATGCGTGTGTGTGTTTGTGGGTGTGTGTGTGTGTTTGTATGTGATTGAATGGAATGACTGAGCCAATCTCTATTTGCTCTGCTACGTCTCGCCCGCCTGCTCCAAACTTCTTGAATTGATAATGAGCAGCTACGGCTCGCCTTAATTAATTTTTGCACCACGCCCACTAATTAAACTTTTCTTGCGAAATAGCAAGCAAGGGGGGGGGAAGAGGAGAGAGCGAGAGAAAGAAAGAGCGAGCATTAGAGAGCGAGAGAGTGTGCGAGAGGTGGCAAACTTTGAAAACTTTAACTAATTTCAAACGTGCGAGACACAAAAAAAATATTGGCCGGAAAATTTGGTTCATTTCACCTCGTACACACATACTTCATAAACTATAGTAATTTTTCGGAAGTTTCAAACTCGAATGAAGTTTTTTCTTTTTCTTTTAGTAATTTTAAATATTTTTCTCTGAAATATTTCGAAAAGTCCAAACAGTTTCTAACGGTCTTAATTTTTTCGGGTGTAAGTATGAGTAGAAGGTGACGATTGACTAACTGAAATATTGCTGGAAACAACAGCATCCAACTGGCCTCCGAAGTTTTAATTACCAAGCAACAAGGAGGAGTAGCAGCAGAACTACTAAGGATAAGGATGAGGACGAGGCTGCTGGCTGGGGATTGGCACACCAGCCACAGCCAGCGTCTTTCAATTACAGTGGACCAACCTGGCCCGAGGGCGTCCAACGAAACAGAAGGCCATCAAACCGTCCAAAAGTCCGGACTTCGCACTCTGGACTCCGGACTTTGGCCTCTGGAAGCCACAGGACCAGACGAAGTCCACTTCAATGTTTTCAATGTGGCCGAAAAACTTATTGTGCCCCCGGATCCGGATCCCGATCCCAATCCGCTCCCCCAGGACTGTGAGTCATTTGCTCGCGCCCGTTCACGTCGCCGCAGAATGTGCAGCAGCACACCCACAACAGAAATAAGAGTAAAAATGTAAAAAAAAAAAAAGGAACCGGAAAAGGCGAGAAAAACAAAGTTTATTTGAGTCGAATTGCGGTTGCAGTGGGCAAGGACTTTGCGGTTATCCTGGAACAGGAATTAAATGAACAAAGAAGTGAAATGAATTGAGAGCACCTACGGCAAAGCTAGTCAAGCCAGAGGACCAAGCGAATGTTGGGCGAATTTAAAGTAATTATTTTCTCTAGAGTTCAACTAGAAGGGTTTCCCAACATTTTCCTTTGGTATTAAATTCCATTAAGTCTAGTTCAATGGAATAAAAATATTTGTATGGGGTTTAAAAGCAGACGTAAAATGTAGAAAATATTTTGTTGCATACTTTTTTTTTCACTAGCATGATTTCTGTTTCACGCATATACCCTTGCTACTTCTTGGCGCCCGACTGGATGCTTCGAGGGGTGGCCTGCCAAAGTCCAAAGTTATTTGCCAAGCCAAGGCAGCGCATGAATTCAAAATGAAGCGAAAACTGCCGACCCCCCAAATTCTCCGTTTCCGGACGATGGCAGAAAACTCACTACTTCTGGGGCTGTGCAACATTTTTATTTGCGCTAAATTAGCCAGCGTCCAAGGAAAAAGGAGGCAAAAGAAAGACGCTGTTCAAAATTCAATATCCACGGGCGGTCGTGGGTTAAGGAGGGCCGCCAGAGGCTCTCTGAATCATATGCTTCAGTGCCACTTCAGCTCCCCTTGAAAAACAGCACACACACTCGCATACCAATAGGTGCAGAGACTACTGTCTCTGGCCAAAAAAAAATACAAAATCCAAATACAAATAACAATAAAAAGAAGGCAACTGTTTCGAAAAGTTTTCTCGGCCAAAAAGTCGGGAGACCAAATTGGAAATTTTATGCCATAGTTTCGACACCCTGTGCCGCCCCTTCTGGTTGTCCTTATATTTTATTTTTTTTTTCAGGATATCTTTGTATTTGTTGCCTCTCATAAAACCGAATACGTGGTGGGCCAAGTCCAGGGATTCGTTTGATGGGTGTGTCTGCGAGGTGGATGGAGGAATCGGTTGCATTTTGAAGTTCGTTGCATGGGCATTATCCACTTAGGCAATTGCACAAAAGCCGAAAGAAAAAACCTTCACATTATTCCACTTAAAGAATCCCCGGCCTCTGAGCGGTTACTTAGTATCCGAGTAAGGAGTATATAATAGTTCAACTTCACAAGATTTTCAGTGTCGCCCTTTTCATTGCAGTTTGTGATTAGCTGTTGTGGAGTTCATTCATCCATTTACTTATCGTAGCTCCTGTCCAACTACCTCTTTAAATGTAATCAAATTGAAATGTTTCGGCAACGATTGTCTCTACATTTCTTGTTTTTCTTCTGTTGACAACCCCCATTAGAAGTTTCTAAATTTCTTTTCTCCGTGTCTTTGGAGGTCTTCCACTTGGGGTCCAAGTTTGGCTTGATTTGAGGCTTGCTGGATTATGGATTATTTATTCATTCATACATTTTTAAAGTTGCCTTCAATCCAACGATAAAGGTTTCGGATTCGCTTAAAGTTTGCCAAAAAGTTTGAGGGGCTGAACCAGAACCAGAACCAAAAAAAAAAAGTACCACCAGCTGTGGAGAGTTACATAACCTGTTGCTAAAATATTTAAAATGTCGCACAAAGGTTGAACCTCTTGCGTTTATTATATGCATGTGTTCGTGTGAAGGTCCTTAAATATTCCATGGCAGTTGCCGGGGTTTTTATATTTATGAGTAACTTGGGTATGGGGACCAGAAGTCATTAGGCAGGCAGCAACTCCTTGGTGTATATTTACCAGAACTTCATCTTGTTTTTGCCTTGTTGTTCAGCTCTCTGTGTTGTGTTGCACAAGGACTTTGATGTCCTTGTCCGGTCTAGTTTTTGAATAATTAATTGCTTTCTGAAGCTTGTGTTCCTGGCTGTATTCTTGTTTCTCCCTCCTCCCATGTCACCCAACCAACCATCCCACCAACCAACCAGCCCTTCTTCTGCAGGCCATAAAATTTCATTAAGAATTTAAATCAAGCTTGACCTGTGGCATCTGCATCTCTCGCTTCATCGGCCAGGTGATGGTGTAAAGTTGTTGTTTTGCCAGAATTTTATTTTGGTCGGATTTGGGTCTCTTGCATATGACACTTGTTAGTCAAGGCTTGGATTTTTGCCCTTTGTGGGTGATCTTTCATGCTTTGAACGAGAGCGATATCATTTTGGGTATGGAAATCCTAAACCCACGGAAAGAAGTTGATTAGCCTGGCCATTGGTCCCTTTGTTTTACATTATATAATGTTTGAGAGCAACCATCGATAACTTTGCCTCGGAAACAAGCCACAAAGCTCCAAAGCAGCCCCAGCCAACCGACCAATATATATATAATCCCTTTTACAGCTGAATCCACATTTACGAGTACGTTTGGCTAATTGAGTGACTCTATATGGAGCTCTGAGGCTAACTTTTGTTGTCCAACTTTTCTGTGCGTGCATGTGTGGATGTGGATGTGGATGTGGATGCGGATGGGGATGTGGATGTGTCTGTGTTTATTGTTATGCAACGAGAAGTGAACCTAAAAAAAAAAGAAGTTTGTAGCTCCGTAATTGAAAATATGTTTGCATGGAAGGCGACTCAATTCATTCAGCGAGCGAGCGAGCAATACATGCTTGTAGTGCTACTCTCATCTCAAATCGAACCAAGCCGAACCAACCCAATCCAAACCAAGTCAAACCGAACCGAATCGAATCCAACCACGCCAAACCAAAACACACGCCCATTTCCATTGCCAACTTTCCACCATCTTGCCAACTCATTTGAAGCCCAGCAGAATGGCAATTGCTTTTGGAGCGTGGTTATATTGAACATTCCGAATTCGAGGGGAATGGAGGGGTATGGAGGGGAGGGGTATGGAGGGGAGGGCGGAATGGGGGGCGGTCCATGGGCGTGGAGAAGGGTGAAGGGTGAAGGGGATGCGATGGCCAAAGGCGCTGGGGCAATAACAGCCGCAGCAATCCCAGGAACGGATGTTGTAAACTAACTGCGGATCTCACTATGCACTCGAAAAAAAAGAAAAAAAGAATGCCCGAAAGTTGTTTAAAAGCAATGGGGAAAAGATATGGTAATTACACATGAGTAAAGTTACCAACCCTATTAGTGAAGCCAATGTGTTTTTACATATTACCATGGTAAGCCCATTGGGACATAATTTTTATTTTTCTGAAAGTTCTAACATCAGCACTTGCATTTTTCGAGTGTACCCACTTTGCATGCAACCATGCATATGACAAAAGTTATGGGATGCAGCTTGGCCTGGCCGAAAGGAACTTGAAGAGGCATTGGCTCCTGGGCTCGGTCAAAAACAAAACTTTGATTTGCACTCAAATGTGACCCCACCCCTTAACCCCTTCAATTGTGCAAGAGGCGAAACCTCCACAATTTCCCCTTCCCCTTCCTCTTCCCCTTCCCCATCCCCTTCCGCTTTGTTCTGGATAGCGCCAACCGTTTGTGGAGCAGAGAGAAAGTTCTATTTGCGCTTTGTGGTTAGTTAGCTATGCGTACAGTGCTCCCAAACCTTGTTGCGGAAGGAAGTGCGGCAGGCAAGGGCTTCGGAAGGAGTTTGGAAGGGGTTTGGAAGGGGTTTGGAACGCGCAAGTCCCTTTCGGATCGCCCGCTCCCTCGCTTGCATACATACGAAATGCACAAACTTTATGAAAAATCTAAAGCAATGCAGGAAACGAAGATAGGGACAGGATGCGAAGCGGCGGCGGGGGAAAGTCGAGGGAAAATGTTCTCGTTAAATTTTTCACATTTTTATTTTAGCCACCAGAACGAGAGAGTTAATTCAGCTGCTGCTGCTTCAGCTTTGAACTAACAATTTGTAGGGATTTCGTTCTGGATTAAGTGTTGGCCAAAGTTTCCAATTTTATCTTTATACATACATATATATATATATATTTTTTTTTTATTCTCGTTCTCCTTTAACTGCATTATGTGCTCGATTAAGAGAGCAAGCGAGCAATCTGAACCGGAAATTCGATGGTAAAATATTAAAAATTTGGTTGCCTTTGGGGACCAGTTAAGAAGATTAGTGAACAAGATAGACGAGTGGTTTTTTCAATGAAGTAGTTCTGAGCTGAAGCTGAGCCTTAATCGAAAACTGACTTATCAGATTGTCTGCGTTGTAAAAGTTACATCAAGTCTGTTATGTATTTTAACGTTTAGGGTGAGGTAAAGGTAATGTTTAAAACACAGCTTATATAAAACAACTAATTGCCTGCATACATTTCTCTTTTAATCCGCCCACATTTACAAGGCAAATACTTAAGTCTAGAAAACCTTGAACCAATAAAACGTGCATAGAACTAATGTTTGCTATTCTCTCTCTCTCTTTTATATTTTTAGGTAAGTCCTTTGAAATGAAGTACGATGCAAACTGACACGACTTCATTGGGTTTGGAAGGCAGTTATTCTGCGGTAGGCAATCTAAGCGATTTAAGTGAATGGACGAAATGCATTCAAAAATAAGCAGAATGTTTTAAATTGAGTTTTTATATGTTAGCGCATAATTGGTACCACAAATTACACTCTTAATGAACTGTAAGTAGCTGGTATAATTTCCCTTCGCTATCTTTGTTTGTAGCTGTATCCTTGTATACTTTTTACCGTCTACAGCAATCAGTGTGAAAGAATTTCGAGTGGCAATGTGTTAAACAATACTGGCAGGTTAAAAGGGGGTGGAGAAAGTGTAACGAAATGAAATTCGCAACAAGAGCAAGGAAACACAAAAAGGTAACACACACAAACACACACCCTCTTGCACACTCTGACACACATACTTGGATACGGAAAAAGTGAAATTAGTCATTTGTAGCGAGCAGTTTTTAAGGAAACAGTTGTGGGGGTTAGGGGTGGTAAGGTGTAAAAAACAAAAATGGAGAAATAAGAAATAAGAAAGGAGGGCGCAAGTGGGGCAGGGGCGTGGTCGGACACGGCTGTTGCACATTCTCATCGCATGCAATTTACGCTGGAACTTTGCCCTCCTTTCGAGCATTGTGTTTGCCATTGAACACGCACACTGAATAGCACTGCGAGTGTGTGGGTGGCTATGCCAGTGTGTGTGTGTGTGAATGTGTGTGTAAAACCATTGTTCACAGACACACTCCCACACACAGACACCTCGAATTGCTGTAAATGGACTCACGGGCAGCATTGTTGCTGTAATTGTTGCAATTGAGCGTAGTTCAGAACAAAAGCCACCCACATATATACACATATGTATATATTTATATGCATTTATATATTTACATATATGCATACATACATGTGCATATCGAGCTTACAATGTGTCACGCAGGCCTTAACTAATGTTTTTTCTTTGGGTTTTTTTTTGCCAGCTTTTTGTCCTAGCAATTTCAGGCCATTGAAATGGGCACATTTGTATGTGTGTGTGAGTGCCCGATAAATTATGGAATTGTTATCCATAAGTGTTGGAAAATAGGTTTTCATTTAAGCAGTAGAACGGCATTTGTTTAGTCGTTAAGAACCAAAAGCTGTTAGAAATTGTATCACAAAACTAGTGTTGTAAAAGTGTTTGTTATGCAAGAGGACAAACCTTTTTGTATTAATGGAGCACATAATTGTAATAAATTTGCAACATCTGCCAACTATTTGATATCTAATAACCATTTAAGCTATTTTTCAAACGCTTTACCAACTATCTTGCATCTTTGACATATCGTTGGCACTTACCATGTTCCATATCATCCGAGTGTCTTAACCTTGTGCCAGCAAGAAAAATGTCAATTTTCCCCGAGAAAATGTTTCTCTAGATTTTTACATTCAATTGCAACTTAGAATTGTCGATGTGGGGGAAATGGAAGAGGATAGCATACAAGCAAAACATAATTTACACGCCAATATCATGTCGTTTTACACTCGTGTGCTTGTGTGTATGTGTGCTGTGTGTGTTTGCCATCTAGCTCGCCTGCACATATACGAGTACAAATACAAATACCAACGACAGGCACCTAAACACACACTCCTCTCTCACATACACACACACACACACATAAAAATGAGGTCAATAACAGGTAGATTATCAAATAACTATTACACATTGCGTGCTGTACGAGACATGAAGCCGACAACGACGAAGGCGACAGCTATACGGTTCAGGATGTGGATGCGGTTTTGAGCACTGAGAATAAATATTAGTAAGTGTGTAGTAAATATGTTCGGACTTGAAAACCCCTGATGGGTTGCTAAAAAGTATGTTGTAAAGCAAGTACGAGGGTCGTTTGATAAGTCCGTGACTTTTTGTATTTGCCGCGCACCTGCTCTAAATACAACACTGCTCCTGTCAGCAGTTATCGATTAACAGCTGACTGTAAAATTTTGAGAAAGCTGCGTTTTTTGGTTTGCGTTTTATAGGCATTGAAAGCAGACGATCTCGTGAATTTTAACGAAAATGGAAAAAAGTGAATTTCGTGTGCTAATTAAGCATTATTTTTTGCGTAAAAAATCCATCACCGAAACCAAGGAAAGACTTGATAAATATTATGGGGACTCTGCACCATCAATTTCAATGGTTAAGAAATGGTTTACTGAGTTCCGTTGTGGTCGTACCAGTACAAGTGATGCCGAACGTTCAGGTCGCCCAAAAGAGGTCGTCATGCCAGAAATCGTCGACAAAATCCATGGAATGATATTGGATGATCGGAGAATGAAAGTGCGTGAGGTAGCTGAGGCTGTAGGCATCTCAACTGAACGGGTACATCACATTTTACATGAATATTTGGACATGAAAAAGCTTTCCGCGCGATGGGTGCCGCGATTGCTCACACACGACCATAAGCGCAACCGTGTGACCATTTCAAAGGAGTGTTTGGCGATGTTCAACCGCAATCCAAACGAATTTTTGCGCCGTTTCGTTACCGTAGACGAAACATGGATCCACCACACCACACCAGAGACCAAAGAACAATCAAGACAGTGGGTTTCTCCGGGTGAACGTGCACCAAAGAAGGCCAAGGTGGGTCTGTCGGCCAACAAGGTCATGGCCACAGTTTTTTGGGATGCACAAGGTATCATTCACATCGATTACCTTGAAAAGGGTAAAACGATCACCGGCGAATATTATTCAGAGCTTTTGGACAGATTCGATATTGATTTGAAGCAGAAACGACCGCATTTGGCGAAAAAAAAAGTGCTGTTCCATCAGGACAATGCACGGGTGCACACGTGTGTAGTCAGCATGGCAAAATTTCATAAATTGGGCTACGAACTGCTACCCCATCCAGCATATTCTCCAGATTTAGCCCCCTGTGACTATTTTTTGTTTCCAAACATGAAGAAATGGCTCGGCGGTAAGAGATTCGGGTCAAATGAAGAGGTCATCACAGAAACAAACGACTATTTTGAGGGCCTTGAGAAAACCTATTATTTGGAAGGAATAAAAAAATTGGAAAAACGCTGGACTAAATGTATAGAGCTAAAAGGAGATTATGTTGAGAAATAAAACGCTTCTTTGACGAAAAAAATATATTTTATTCAAAAAGTCACGGACTTATCAAACGACCCTCGTATTTCTCACTGCAGAACTTTTATACTGTGTTGTATACTCTTACACAGATTTTTCCAATAAAAAGAGACTCGTTTTAGAAATTTGCTTTAAGAACCAACATTTATTTTCACACTGTAACTGTAGTTTCTCGTAGGTCGTGATGCTGCACTGAAAACATATTGCCCCCGTGCCGCACATACGTCCAAAGCTTGTGGCACACGCTCGAGACTTCATGAGTTGGCTTCGTTCGCTCATCTCCTGTTTCATCACCACATTTCTCGTTCCCCAACGCCGCCTCCTTTTGGCACCTTCACTGCTCCTCCTTAGCAACGCCGCCCACTTTTGCTTTCCTTGGCATTTGGACAAGTGGACGGGACCCGGCTCATGTGGTTAGCAATCAACGCCTATACGGCTTGTCTTGCACCACCCACCAGAAAAAGCCAAAAATCCCCCATACGAATTCCTATTCCAATCCCCATCAGCCATGCGTGAAGGTCAATTTATCGCCTAATGACGTTGAACAATGACAAGGGATTCCAGATTCTAGAAACTGTGGAAACGTAGCGAACATTTAGTTTGATTTATCTAGTTGGATAAGCGAACATTAGGGGCAGACAATCAATAAATTTAACCGTGGATTTGAAATTGCTCGCATAAATATTCATTTATGTAAATTGAACATATTTGTCTGTTGAAATATGCATTCATATTTTTGGTTCAACTTTAATGCCTAATAACTGTTCGAAATACTGAAATATAAAACTGTATAGTACAGCTTTATTGTTAAATAATCACTTCAGATTAGCCGTAAAGCAAGTTTAAGTGGAAGTAAGTCTCTAAATGACCTTATACTCGTATATGCATGGTGTATAATAGGTCACCTAATCGGATTTCATATTTACACTCACTTGAACCTAATGAATATAAACAATGGCCGAGCAAATTCATGTTTCACTGCCCTTTGGCAAGCGTTTATTCATTGTCCTGCGGATCAGTTTAAATGCACTTGCAAAGGCAACTCAGGCCAGAAAGCCTGCTTTTGAGGCAAAATCCCATTCCGTGTCCTAATCCCAAACATGCGGCGGCACCATAACCAAGTTAGCAACATCCTGGTTCCGGTTATAGAAATGCGGTTAAGCATTCAGCTTCATAGCTTCCAAGCTTCCTAGCTCCGTCGTCTACATTGGCCAAAGGAATTTGGCTTTTCAGTCTCATGACTTTGTGTGTGTGTGTGTGCAGCTCCACCCCTTTTTGCCACAGAGTGTAGAAGACCACCTGACGATGTTGGGTGATGAAGTCACAGAGCCAGCAGGATATATAGAAACCAGGAGTCTGGATTTAGAATCCAGCCGTTTCGAGCTGCCAAAAACAAATACGGCAAACTGACAGAAAAATAAGTAAAGGGAGCGGAAAAAATGCCAAAATAAAAATAAGAAAAAGGGGCAAAATTTTTGAGAAAAGCGGAAGGAAAAATTGAAAAGAACAGGAACTTATTGCTCGGCAAAGCGTGAAATGTTTACGAGCGAGTGACGATGGCGACTCAAGGGCTGGAGGAGGATTTTCTGGGGGTGTGGTGGGCATAAACTGAAGGGAGGAGCATCGTAAGGAGATTTGTGTGTGCCTAGTGCAAATCGCTCCCTCTTTGTATTTTCCTCGCTGCCTCAACTCCTCGCACAATTGTAAAGAAAATGTTATTAAGGATTTTCTATTATATAACAAAAAGGCGCACTAAAAACACACCCCTTCCCACACAGAAACACACCCTCACACACACACACACATAGAACGGAGGGGTGTCTGTGCGAGGCGCATTAAACACTTGACATATACACGCTTTGAAAATGCATCCATCCGCCATCTTTCGCAGCCCGCATCTTCGTTATGAAGGCTTATACAAATACCCTATCCGTGGGACACGAATATTTTTAGGTGAAAATAAGATTTGCCTTGGTTACCTATTGAGTACTTTACGATTGAGTACTTTTAATGTCACGTAAATAGCTAATGCGATTACACTTTCAGCCATTATTAACGTTGCTCACATTGCGTATACGTGACGGCGTGTTTTAATTGATAATTTTCATATCTTAAAATATTACAGAACGGAGGGTTTTTATTTCTGTTAATATTGAATTCTGCTAATTCGAAATGATGATGCTTGCAAGAAAAACAATAATTACGTGCCATAAATAAAATCGATACACTTTTCGATAACCATTAGCAGCTCGATAAACTATACCGATTAAATCGATCGTTTGAATAAACTACGTTAGGGTACAAGCATAACGTTTGTCGGCAGTATTGGGCTTCTCATTTCGGGCGCAGGCATTAGACGGCTATTTATCTACTTAGTTTTCAAAGTCCCACTTTCCTTTGCTTACCCCATGTCCCTTTCCCCTAGCAAGTGTGTGTGGGTGTGTGTGAGCGAGTGCGAGTCAGTCAGAATGTTGACAAGTCGATGACGGTTACGACGAGTGTATAGTACTATATTTGTGTTTGTGCCTGTTCGCTTTTCCTCTGTCTCTGTGTGGGTGCTCAGCTTAGGGTTCAGCTACGAACATTAGTCAAGTCAACCCAAAATAAGCGACCAAAAGTGGCGCAGTCAAGCAAAAGGGCTCTCGTTGCAGCAATGACTGAATGAATGAATGAGCGGCTGACTGAGCGAGTGAATGCGAGTCCGAATGAGTGACGAAATGCACGACTGGCTGGCTGGCTGACTGATGCTGGGATTCTTGAAGAAATCTACCAAAGGACAGAGCACAGCAGCAGCAGCAGCAGCAGCAGCAGCAGCTGGAATACATATTTCTTCGTCCTGCATTCGAGCATTCCCACTTCCTTTCCCGACTTATATTCATTTTACCTCGCGATTCCTATTTCGCTAGCATCCGCCTTTGTCACGCTCTTGAGTAAGCGGGCACAGTGGAAATATTTGCAAAAATGGCAGCAAAACTGTTTAAAGAGTATTATTTAAAATTTTTTAATACATCCCGAGGGGGTGTATTATTGGTATAAAATTGCGTTACTTCACCACTTCGGATGATGTCGCATGGCTCAGGTTATAAGCACAAGTTTCCTTCCCCTTTTGTATTATTATTATATTTTCCACGACGGTTTTCACGTTTCTTACGCTCTCTAAATTATTTTTATTTTGTACAGCTTTGCTGTACTTTGAGTTTAACAATGTCAGCCATTTTCTTCTTTTGTGACGTCCTCGTGCAGGGAGAGGCCAAGCGAAATGCAGTGAACACAAATACCGTGACTTGCACGGTTCGGTGGGAAAATGGAAAGTGGGTGGGTGGTGCCGACAAGCTAGGATTCATGGGTGGTGGTGGGTTTAGAAAAGTCGGTAGCAGGCGCCTAGCGCAATCTGCTGCAATCTTCTCGAGCAATTCGTCGTTCGCTCCGCGAGTCGATTCATCCTGCCAGGGTACAAAGTACATGCCTTCGTTACGCATTCTTTAATTGAATATTTATCTTGGCTGCTGAAGGATCCCACGTGCACAGCGAGAAATAACGTCTTTAAATATCTTTGTAATGGTAGTTGATCAGTAATTTCAAAGCAACATTTACATGACGAAATGCATGCTAATTGATGATTACAACATGTTACACACGTTGTATGGTTTTAAATGACCAAAAGCAGATTTTTTCTTCGTGCAGTATAAGCCGTATATCCAAACCATTTCGCCCCCATTTCACCATTCACCATTCCATTTTTCGGTGGATAGGCAACCTGATTCGACGTTGTCGCGCGTCCTTGTAATTGCAACTAGAGCGAGTGCGCCTTGTCAGCCTTGTTTTTCGCCATCGGTTATGCAATGTGAGCTGGATGCTGGATACTGGAACAGTGTCCCCTCTTTTACCCCAAAAAACACCCACAAAGCTCGCCACTGATCTACCCATTTGTAAACCATATCCGCATTCTAGTTGCATATGCAATGCATCTAAATTGCTTTCGAGTTCTGTTTGTTGTTTTGCGGCCAGAATCGCATCTGCTTTGGCTTTGAGATTTACGGCTTTGTTGGTTCCGTCCCCTTTCCCTTCCCTTTGCCGATTCATTTCTTTGGTGCCCCCAAACAGACTCACAGCATCTTCCATTCGATTTCTTTTCAACATTTGTTGGAACTGGTACTGCTCGAAATTCCTTATTCTCCATTCTCCGTTCTCCATTCTGCAGTGTGCAGTGTGCATTCTTGCTTTGACATTTTAAATGTTATTTAATGGTGCCCGGAACTTGGGCTGCTGCAACCTGAAAAGAGGAACCTTGAAATCCCGACCATAAATTCATTATTATTATTTTCCCTTCATTCGATTGCTTTGCAGAACGAAGAACGAAGAAGGTGCGCCAGAGTCGAAGCGGTTTACACTTGATTTATATGCGCACTTTGTGCGCAATTTATGACCAGGCCAGAGATCTTCGCTTGGCGACGAGTTTCCCATTTTGTTGGTCATTTTCCCAATATTGGAGCTATGCAATGTGAAGATATGGCTTATATGCGAAAAACGGTGGTCTTCTAGCTAAGTATCTATGGTCGTGTTTATTGTGGTTAATCAACTGTT
Organism: Drosophila yakuba; assembly: GCF_016746365.2. Lineage (NCBI taxonomy): Eukaryota > Metazoa > Arthropoda > Insecta > Diptera > Drosophilidae > Drosophila > Drosophila yakuba. The sequence continues at coordinate 3,547,413 of NC_052526.2, read as the reverse complement.
TGTTTTTTTTTTAACAGTGAGAGTGTCAGGAAAAGGAGTTATGCTTAAACACACCTGCCATAATTATTTTTGAGCTCTACTTTTACTTCTATTTGATCCTCTAAAGAGCATCCGGCTGTTAACCCATATTCTTTTCCTTTTCCTGAATCATTTTGGCGTTAATGGCGTTTCTCTATCGCCAGGTGAACACTCGCTTTTTAACCCTCACGCTTATACGCTTCTTTTTGTCGCTTATTCCCAGTCGCTTTCCCTATTTATCACAACTTTAATCTGTGACACGACTGTTGTGGTAACAACCACCTCCCCTCGGACCATCTGCTAAGCTTCACCCGCGGCGATTTCTCGCTGTGTAACTAAATCACCAGTAAAAGGATGGCGGGGAGGATAAAAGCGAAAAATCCGAGGATAATTAAAAAAAAGTTATACAAATTACCAAGGGTCCTTCGGTTATCCCTACAGAGCTCCCGCGTTTCAGCTCGCCATAGCTGTAATTAAATGATGTTTATTAAACGTCCACCATTGTTTATGCCCCCGCGTAAGTTGCGCAGGGTTTGCGAATGGGAAAAAAAGTATTCGGTTTCGTAATTCATATTCACATTTCAAATGTAATCCTTAAAAATGCATAACCGTATTTGTTAAATACTTGAAACATGGCTGCTAAATGATTGCTATGTTTAAGCAAGGGTATCAAACGAGTTGTTTCCTCAACTCTTTAATCGTTTTGAAGCAGCATAAGTTGCATTGCCAGCCGCCACTTGAAAGTTGAAATAATGGCAAGACAAACCGGGCTTATGTACAATTAAATTATATAACATGGTGTAGTATATAGAAAATGTTTATATTGTGCACATATACCTGTACATATATTTTTTGGCAAAGCAAAGGAAGCACACAAAAACCACAAAAATGCCGCCCACACTGGATGCTGATGTTTTGTTGTGTCCTCGTTGGCATTTAGGGCGGCTGTCACGCCCATACTTACCATGACTTGCCGTCAAAGGGTTAAGGAAAATAGAGGGCTAAGGCAGAGGTCGTATTCGGGGGTTTGGGGGTTCGGAAGTGGCAGATGGGTTGGTTTAGTGGAAAAGCAGCAACACATCCGCTTGCCCTTGCGGCATATCCTGCAGTTTCCTTCCGCCCCCCTTCTACCCCTCTTAGGCCGACTTCCCCCCACCCGCAGAGTTTCCCGAGTTTCCCCACCTGTCAGTTTATCTAACACGCACTTCAGGCTAAAGAGCAACGGAAGGCGGTAAAGTGCCAGGCAAAACAGCAAAAATAAAGGAGCAAGAGAAGCGAGACCAAAAAATACGTAAATTAACAAAACCTGCCACCAATCATGGGTGTGTGTCCCTGCGTGTGTGTTTGTGTGCGTGTGTGTGTGTGTGTGTTGCGGGCGGGAAAAACGAAAACCCGATGGGGAGATTTACCCTTTTTCCCTTTTTTGATAGCCAAACGGGTGCAGGATAAACTGAAAAAGCATCGAGATACACTTTCAATTTGACAGGATTCTAGGCTTTCCTGGCCACGAAATGGCGGCAGTCGCTTCGTTTTTATGGCGATGATGGCGCAGAAAATATATAACTAATGATTGGCTAAAAACTTGCAAGCGTTGGAAAGATAATCACCAGATAAAATTGACTATGGTGTATGCTCTCTCTCCTCCAACTTTAAGTTACGAAAATATCTGTGTGTTCATATTTAGCTATGCTATTAGTACAGTAATTAAATCCATTGAGGAGTGCCAAAGAGTATCTCATGAATTCGACTTGGCACTGTGAACAGTGCTTGTGTGTTTTTCGTTGGCTTCTTTTGTCAGAAAACAAGCAACAGGAACAACGGAAAGGACTAACTCCTGTGGCGTGAATGCCGGTGTGTGCGTGCTGGTGTGCGTGTTGGTGTGCGTGTTGGTGTGCGTGAGAGGGTGAGTGAAATTAGTTTGGGGCAACGAGGCACATTTTTGAGATTCATAAAGTTGCGTGCGTGTGCGCGAGTGTGCGAGTGTGTGTTAATTTCAAGTTGACTCCTCGTTTCACTCGTTTAATTGGCCTGACTGACACTAAACACACATATGGAGAATTACAACCAGAACACGAAGAGGAAAAACACCAAATGAAGTTCATGCTTATGAATTAATGACGCAACTGCGAAACGACAAGCAACAAAAAAAAACACCAACGAAGGTGAAACAAAATGGCAGGGGCTTTTTTATTTTGTTGGGTTCATTGAACCCAACCACCGTCCCTTGGGTTGACAAATTTCAATTAATTAACTCATTTCATATTCATCTTCATTCGGCCGAAATGCAATGAAATCATTCAATTAAGCCAAGTCAATAATTCATGGTCCTAGAAGGTCTTCTATCGAAATGCTTCTATCGAAATGTGTGGCATTCAAGGTAATTGTTGAACTGCATTTACATTCAGGCAATTGCTGCCGAAAGTATTTCCTTGATTAAAATCCAACGCTCGGAAGTCGAAGGCAAATTGCAAATGCTAATTAAGTTACGGGTATGTTCTTTTGTTGATGCTACGTATTCATATAACACTTGAATTGCCTCTCTTAATCTTTGGTTTATTAACGAATTTGCAATGATTATATCCCCTTTCTGCATCTGCCGTGTAATTTACAGGCATTTCATTAAGATTTTTTAAGCAGAAATCTTAAACTGCTGCCCTTTGAGATGCTGTGAAATGATTATTTCATGTCATATAATATTTACAACCAACAAATTATAAATGCAGGGCAAATAATGGCGAAAAACGCAACTTCGCACATATTTGCAGAGCATAACAGCGAAAATACATACATATATCTCCATGCTTATGGTTGAAAGTCAAAAAGGCGATCATTTTATTTGCCACTGTCGCCCACACATCCATTTATACACAAAAATATGTATATAAACCCTATGTGGCACATCTTTACATTATATATATAGTAGACATGTTTACCTGCTACCGCCCACTTTCGCGCCCCTTCCCTCGCCCCCCTTTTGTTTGTTAGCTTTGGTCGACGTCAATTTATTGATACCCGCAAAATAAAAAAAAAATGTGAGAAAAAGGAAATAAAATTCGAAGCATGGGAAAAGCAAAACGTAGCCATAAAAATGAAACTGAAAATTAAGGAAAATTGCCAGTGAGTGTTGCGAAAAATGTTGGCGTGTGTTGGTGCGTTTGGGTTGCTAACTGAAGTTAAGGTATTTGTCAACACAATGCTCGTAATTTTCGTGCGCTTAGAGTATGACGTATACGCCTTGGTGTACTGCGAGAACTTTACGTCTTTCACGTCTCTTTGTGGAACATAAGTTAAGATTACGCAGTAGATTATTTTCCTTTAAAGTGATTCAATCAAATGGGTTTAGTTTTTGTAAAAGCCTTTGAATACAAATGGTATAAAACAACCTGGGTGCATCCAAGTTGGCATATACGCTATCGCTTAGAAGGTATTTTTAGTGTTCTTTTTCTTGTTAGGTTTTTTATAGTTCTTGATTTTATTTACTATTTGCTTGGCTGCGGGTGTCGACAGTGGCGACGTGGGTCAGTCGGATGCCAGGACACGCTTATCCTTTGCGTCCGTCGCCATCGTCTTCACATTTCCTCAACTTTTCCCCTGGTTTTCCCCATCCCTTCATTTTTTATCGGGGTCTCAGCTCGTGCTTTCGTTACGGACGAACTGTAGAGAACGCGTAAAGCGTAAACTACAAATTGTTTTGTAGTTGCCTCAAATGCTTCTTGCTCTTTTCATTTTTTTGTTGTTTCCTCTTATTTTGTTGCGGCAACAGCAATTGGCTTCATTTTTATTGGCATTTATGGGGAGGCGTGGCAGGAGGGCGGGTGGGCAGGTGGACAAGCGCCACCCACAATTGGGGCAACTTCGTTACGCTCCTTTTATTTTTATTTTATTTGATACACGGTTTCTTTTCCTTTTCCATTTATTTGACCTCGCCATGTGTGTGGGTGCTTGGTTGCTTGGGTTGTTGGATGGTTGGGTGTTTGCTCACGTAATTCCCTAATTAAATACTTAAATTGTAATTGCTTTCGAACAGAGAGCGACGAGAGCTGAGCTGCAGGAGTCCTGTCATTAAAACGAATATATATATCTCGTATATATATCTATATAAATTTATATATATATATATTTATATAGCAATGTGTACACGAGTCTATTGAAAAGGCATTAAGGCGCGTTGGTTTTGCAGCTGCTTTCTGGGCAAAGTGTAAAACTGTGAGGTAACTAAAAGATGTGTCTACATCGTGCTTTCGTTTCCAATTCAATCTGCTTGAATAATTCATCATGTAGACATGACATTGCAACACACAGACAGACAGACAGACAGACACCCACACCCAATCGAATCAACTTTAATTGAATGAAAACAAATCATGCCAATCATATTGACTCTATCCAATTAAATTAAACGAAAATATTTCAAATACATCTAAGATGATTTGGATCAATTAAAATGTGGCCAAACCAAATGGAGTTTGACAATTTTCTAAATGTCACATACTTTTGGATACCGGTGATATGGTTTAATATTTATTATTATTGAGAAATTAACGCATGATTAAAATTAATATTATTATTAATATTATTATTAATATTATTTCGATAAACAGAAGGCTACTTCAATAAAAAAAAAGCGCACATGGCGTTTAGGAAGTCAATAATGGGAAGGCATCATTAAGAATATCTATAGTTGCCATCAAAATGCGATGTAGAAGGAAAGCCAGTAGCTGTAGTGCAGTGAGTACCACGTTATTCGCTTTCCGGTCCGTTGAGCCATATAAGTCATCGCTTTAATTTTAATTGCCCCCTGACTAAGCTTACAGCGCTTACTACGCCTCTGTTGACCCAGGACCTCTGGCCACCGGCGATTTTCCTGTCTGCTCCTTGAACTTCTTCCTCTTCATGTTCCTCTTGCCTCTTGCCTCGTGCATCCTGGCCACGTTTTTATGTGCTTTTAAGTGTGCAATTAAAGGTCAATTGCCGCCCCGGCTGGACAGCCAAACGGCTCACGCTGAAGTAGCCCATAAATGAGCCGTAGTGTGTGAGCTATACTCGTATAATTATTTCCTTCCGCTTTTCCTTTTTAAAAACATAACCTCTATTGCCTTCGATGTACATTTAATGTACTTATAAAACTAGGGGACGTACCAAAGTTTTGGCATTTAAGTGTTAAGGTTGAGAGAGAAATCGTTAAAACGCTTGAAATGAACACCTAATTGCTGTGAATGGAATTGCCAGTAAAGTTGGCTGCGCAGCTTGTGTATTGTCCATAAGTCAAATCATCGGTGATCACTTAAAAAATTTCCAGTTGCCACAGCCACATGGCCGAATCGGAGGGCCCCAATTTGGTCGAGTACAAGGCCGGCCGCATGATACTTCTGGGCAAAATGGTCGAGCCCGATGAGCGCAAGGGCCTGCTCTTTGTGCGCCGATCCGCCGGTGATAACCAGGTGCACATCCACTGGATGGACCGGCGATCCGGGGCCGTTGAGCTGGACATTGTCGCCACGCCGGGCGTCCTCGAATTCCGTCACATTGATCAGTGCAAAACCGGTCGGGTTTATGTCCTCAAGTACACACGATCGCCGCAGCGTTACTTTTTCTGGATGCAGGAGCCGCAGGCGGACGGAGATGCGTTATTTTGTCAGCGGGTCAACGAACTGATTGCCAGTGGTGAACGCAAATTGGACGAGAGTGCGGCGGCCGACGGCGATGTGGATACAGATGTGGAGCACGAAACCCGTCGCGGTTTCGGTGGCAGTGAAAATCCTCAAGTTCTCGCGGATTTGCTGGCCGGAACGCCAGAAACTTGGCTACCAACTAGACAGAATGTGACTCATAGGCAAAGTAATGATACGGTGGAAGTTACACCGCCCTTGGCATTTTCCGATCCCCATACAGATACAGAGCTATTCGACTTGACAGCTGTTTTGCGCATTTATGGCGTCGAAGCAGTGGAAAATCTCCTAAGTTGCCCATTGAGACGTGAGAAGCTGCTAGCCCAACTGCCCAAGGATCCTGAGGCAGAGGATGAGCAGGAAGACATTCTAGAGCATATGCATTCGCCACAATTCAACGAGACCTTGTCCTATTTCTCCGTAGCACTGCATTCGGGAGTGCTCAGATCGATTCTGGAGCCCCTGTTCCAACATGATCATCTCGAGGCCTTGGATGCCGCCCAAGTTGGGGATATTGAGCGCTTTCTACGTGAACTGCATCGTGACGAAAGACCAGCCGATTAAACAGGGAGGTGGTTCAATGCTCACAAATAAGTCAAAATATAGAGAATTAAATATGGCACATAAACTGAAAAGAGGTAGAGCGTACAAAATGCAATAACTGCTCGACTCCTTGGTCGTCGTTTCGTCTCGAGTTACGAAGATAAATGAGATGCCATAAGTTAGACGACAACTTGCTGCACAACTCCAGACAAAGACCAAGCGGATAAAAGTGTGCTTGTGCCCAGAAAAGAAGTAGCAAAAAAATAAAAAAAACGGGAGAAAAAAAGGAAAAGAATGGGGAAACACTAAAAATTGATATAAAATACACAGAAAAAGGAGCAAAGCAACGATGAATACAAAACGAAGGAAATTTCTCAAATAAGAAATAGTTGTAAACTATGGGGAGTACTTAGGATCTCGGGTTATTGTGGCTGTGGGGTTTGTTTTCCAGTGTTTTTTTTTTTTAGTTATTTTCGACTCCTTCAGAGTCCTGGGCCCTGCGACAGCAGTTTTCTTTGCCTCATTTGTATGGCGCACTGTACTGTCCTTCTACTCCTTGTGCCGCCCATGCTTACCAAAAACTTTTTCCACGTTGTTTTAATGAAACTAAGTGAGCGGAAAAATGGTGGACAGCGGGACAGTGTAAGGCATTGTGCGATGGGTTTTCGGGCCAGATTCGAATATGCTGGGCTGGTAACAGTTTTACCCTTTTTTTTCCGGCATAGAAAAGAAAACTTAAGAAAAGCTAAATTTTCGGAAAGTTGTTGCATTGTGTCAGAGTTTTGGACAATGGCATGTTGGCGGTGGAAAAATTGATTAAAAAAAAAAAGAAAATAGTGACAGAGAAAAAGCAAATTTGACGATTACTTTTTGCCACCCAGTTTTTTTGTCTACACTTTTATCCTGCGTTAGTCATTGCAGTGTGTGTCCAGCGTTTTTGATGTTAGTAAGTCTGCGCTTTGTTTCTCATATAAGTGCACTTTAAAGGCATATAACTTTGAAGGATTCAGGAATACGCTTATAACATTATTGATTAAAATAGGCAAACGTTATGGCATTTCATTTCAAACGTGCCACTTGTGCAATTCGCTTGACTTCCATAATCCTTTCCCTGAGTTTCTCGCATTTAACCAACTAAAACTAATAATGCTCCCCTCCCCTCCCTTGTGGGACCAACATAAAACTTAATGGTAAATGGCGTTGCAGAGAATTGCCATAAAAATTACTTAAACCGAACAAGCAGCTTAAATATGCCGCTTATTGATGTTCTCCACAACGAAGTAAATGCAATAATAGTTAAGAGAAAAGGGTCCCCCCCACCGCTTTTCCCCCAAAAAAGGCGGAGTGTGCAACATAGGGCACTAGCTAGCTCTTTAGCCGCTTTTCCAGCTCTCAGCTCACCAACTCCATTTCCATTCACATTCACATTTTCATGCCCTTTGCCACTTTTCCATCTCTCCAGCTCTCCAGCTCTCGACGGCTATGCGTGTTGCATACTAATTTCAAAAATTTGCCATTACATTTGTACTTCGCACTGCTCCATGGCACTACTACAACATACCACCACTCATTCCACCTATTTTCTACCCATTTTCCTGCCCTTCAGCTTGTCGGTTTGCTGCCATCTTGAATTACGCAAACACACACACAACATGCACAGTGTGTGGAGTGTGTGTGTGTGTTTGATTCTGTTTTTGGTCCTTGATAATGAAGCACACAACTGAAGCTGTAGCTGTAGCTGGAACTGAAACTGAAACTAAAACTAGCAGGGAGCTAGGGAAACCTGGGGTAATTCACACACGAAATTGCCGGAATTTTTGCTGTAGTCAAAGGTGAAGGCAAAGCATCTTAGCCACACATGCAACACACAACGTGCTCCGTGCAAACAAGCAGCATTTGTTGCTCAAAGTGAATTTTCATTCCGGGCTAAATGTAAATAAAAGGCTGGCTTCTTTTTTCTTTTTTTTTTTCGTTTCAATTGCCCGGCAGGCAATGAAAATACCCATAGAATTTGCCACCTGATGGAGATTACAATCAATTGGTCAATTATTTTTGATGCTTGAAGCAGAGTACGTAGACGAATTACTGAATTACAAAATATGGCCACATTTTATTGGTTATGTAGCTTGGCTTATTGCCACTGAGTTTCTTGTACGTACGTATTAAGTATCCTTTGGATAAACAGAGCATAGTAGAAACTACATACTTTTTTCTTGCCTTTGGCTTTATCCCACTTTGAGTTCAGGCAATGGCAATAGGCCAAAGGCACTTAATTAAGGAGATGGCGAAATTCGAGGAATTTGTGTGCTGTTTCAATGGGATTTCTAATGAGAATCTGTTTGACGCGCCCGAAGGCAAAGTCAAAAACTTAAAGCACGTGTCATAATTGTCAATGCCACAATGCTTATATGTAAATAGATATATATATATATATATATATATATATATATATATATATATATATATATACATATTTATAAGTGTGTGATGTATGGCGTATGCTGCGGCAAACGGAAGTCACACAGATAGAGGACCAGAAAATGGCAGACAAATGACAAATGGCAAATGGCAGAGGAATTCGACATTGGGCAAACATTGTCGCATAAAGGAAACGCACTGGCCTCAAGCATATCCTTCCCAGAAACCAGAAAACACTCATTGGGAGGTGGTCAAACATTTCCTCTGCCTTTCACCACTTTGGCTCTGTTGCTCCTGAAAATGCTGCCCTTGAAAAGTAGAGATGGCACACCATCCATGTATTATCGATAATTTCGATTAAAAAAAAAACACAATTTGACTGCACCCATTCAAAGTAAAGTGCTTTAAATTCGGCTTGGTAAGGGAACTCTTTCTATTGATAATGTATCCATCGATTTCCTGACATATCTGCCGCAAAAGTGTGTAATAAAAAGTGTCGACAGGACGGGGAGAAGTCGCCAAATGGCCAGCGACAGTGTGGCTGGCAGATTCTCCCTCCTTCCCAGCATTTCCCGTTACCCCTCCACTCAATTTTAGCCACTGGCCTAGTTCGCATTGATGCCGCAGTCCATGAGACAATAACTTAGGGAGTGCGGCGCGGGGTCGACCGGAACCCGAATAAAAATCAAATAATAGCGTAAAAGCTCTCTCCCCTTAAAAGAAAGCAACAAAAAATCATGCACATGCGAGGAGGGGACAGAAATCGGAGGAAACTGGGGGAAGAACCGCCTGTCCAAGGGACAACAATAAAATGTCGCCATCGAGCTTTGTTCGCGTCGCCAAACCAGAAAGTTAACCCACTTGCAAAAAGCAATGAATAAATTTTCCAACTGAAGCTGGAAAAACTTTCTTGTCGCAGCCAAAAAAGCCGAATTAAATAGAAGCAGTAGGTGTGTATCTATGGAGCAAAACACCACGAATGCAGTTGAAAACTAAACTAATGCTGAATTTTATAAATTATTTTTATTGATAGTGGGAAAACTAGTTGTTTGTTTTCAAATATATATATGAAAAGAACAAAAAAAACCGAAAAGTTTCGCATGAAATTTTAATTCAAATGTATCCGATTTAAGTCAACAATTACTGGAATCCCGTGAATTAAATAACTTTTACGGACGACCCATGAATCCATGATGTCATTCGCGGGTTAAGTGCATCGCTCGATATGCCAGATGAAGAGGACAAAAGTGCATTTAACAAATTAAAATCCCAGAAACCACCGTCCAAACGAAATGGCAATAAAGCTCTGGTTTTTTTTAGTACGCACAAAAAAAAAAAAAAAAGGAGAAATGGCTTTTTTGGGCCACGTCCAGTCCAGTAATGATGTTGTTGCCGGAACGTTTGGGGACCTCTGGTTATTTGGTCCTCTCTGATCCGCCGCCGCCTCCTCGATTTCCCGGCTGCGAAAATGCATCCGAGCCGGAACTGACACGCACAAAAGGATATGCAACATTCACTAATAAATTTCATATTTATGTAGAACACAGAGTGCAGTCAGTGAGGACGATGGCTAAGAGGGAAATATCCGGCAAAATATAAACGTAAAATTGCCGGCCAACCAGAGTTTGTTGTGTGTGCGGTTCCGAATGCAAACATTTGGAAAGGGCTTGCCAATGGGCGAGAAATGCGGGGGAAATGAATGAGGGGCACTTTTCGGGCACATCTGACAATCTCGGCAGGACAATAAAACCGATTCGAAATTAAATCGAATATGTGGATAATCAGCATTGGGCTAAATGTCACATAAAACTGTATCCACGCCGTATTCTTCATGGCTGATTTTCTCTTCTTTTCTATAGTGCAAATATATTTCAAATTGGTATGTATATATATATATGTATATTTAAGATTTAAAACCCAATGTTTGTTTGTGATATGTTTTGTATTTTTTGTTTATTGATTGAGCCTAGTCATGTCAAATGTGAAACACGTGAACCGCAGGCAATTAAAGCTAAATCTTTTCATCATTTTTAGATATTTTTTTGCAGCCAAGTGAATGGGGCAGGCGAGCAAAACCAGTAATCATAAGCCAAAACCAAACCAATTCAATAATCAATTGCAAATCAATTTATTTGCTTGTGCCGCAATAATAATATTCACAATACTATACAAGCGACAATCTATTGTAGATGGCAATGATATTTTTCTCGCTTTATTTAATTTCTTTTACAACTACCTTAATTTGCATAATTTGAACTTATTAACAGCAGCTTTGAATCCGGCTTAAATTCCATAAATATTTATTTAATCACTTATTCATGCATTATTATTATCACAGTTTTAATGTTTACTCATTGAGCGAGTAATAAAAATAAAAAAAAAACACTTTGCAGAACTATAAATATTTGATGAAAATAAATGCTAAAATAATTCAATATTTGCTTTCCTGGTGGGTTTTCATTAAACACTTCTAATGTAAAAATCGGTGGCTGTCGTTTTAATTTTGCATTCATTTAATGATTTTCTGGGTTAAGCAATCTTTTGCAGCCGTCATTTATTAGCAATATGTCGACTGTCAGTTTTAATTAATGAAAGTAAAAATGTTTGAATGATTCCACAATGAAATACTCAAAAGAGGCGTTGGAATTGTGTAAAGTAAACTAATTTACTCTGAGCAGTCCAGTTTAAAATGTTAAATATATATTCAAAAATTCTTAACTTTCGCAATTATACATAAGAGATATTTAAAATCATCAGGTTTGATATTTACTGACTTGAGGTTAAATATACCGAAGGCAATGCAAATACCTCGTGTTTATTAAATAAATACTCAGTTCACCATTATTTCATCTTGAATCAATGAATATCGTCTCGATTTCCGCAATTTCGTCGGCAAACAGTTGTGTATATGTATATATTTTTCAATTATTAATTGATGTTGTAAGAAGCACACTAAATGGATATCATTCGCATGTGTGTGTTTCGTTTGTTTGTTTTAATGTTTTGCCTTTGGCTTATGCAGTTGGCCGTATTTGCCTTTTGCTCCCAATTGCCTTTGCTGATGGTATCACAGTATGGGTGTGTGCCTACGAGAGTGTGTGTACTTTGCATGTGTGTGAGTGTGTGTGTTTGATCCTGTGTGAGTGTTTGCCAAGCGAAATTCAAACTTGAGCACTTGACATTTCACGCTTGCATAGATGGCACTTGGTAGGCGAATGCAGGATTCCCAAATGTATTTGGTTCCTGGCTTCCTGAGTCTCAAACCATCCGAGCCATGCCTCATTCCACGACCTCAGCCGGCGATTTCCCACCATTTTCCGCACCCATTTTCCCCCCTGTCGTTTTGCTCCCTTTTGGCCCCAGCTGACACTGATGATGTGCTATTTATTTTCGGTCTAGGCAGTCCTTGCTGTCCTTTCGTCCTTTTCGTCCTGCTGCGTTGATTAAACATTTGTGTTATGAAATATATACAGACCACGACTCATACACACACACACACACACACACACACACACTTACACACACACACTAATCCGCATTCACATTCAGGGTGTCTACTTTATATGCATATGCCGCTTTTGATTGCTGTTTACTGGCTGCATCTGCATGCATCCTGTATCCTTTTGGCTTGCAGTTTTGATCCTTTAATAGAATATTTAATTTTAATTACAAACATTTGATTTCCCACTTCAGTCATCGTCGTCGACGCTTCGCTGGCTGCTGCTCTGCTGGCTTTAAAAATGCATGGCACAAAAACAGTGGCAAAAAAAAATGTCGATTCGCCAGCAAATGAAATACTTTTTCTTACTTCCATTTTACTTTTTTTTAGATGGCTCTAAAGAAACTATACAAATATAAATAAAACTCGTCTTCTTTTAATTTGCCAATTGATTTAAATATTTTAAATAAATAAACACACAAATATATAAATCTGTTAGTTGTCTCTACTGATTGCGAAATGACCTTAATCCTTCATATTTGCCAAAAACTCATTAAAAATCATTCATTTAGCGGGATTAAGTTTTTATTGAATGCTTATGCTTTTCAAAAAACTATAGTTACTGCAGTTTTTCTCCGTGTGTGTGTGTTTGTGTGGGCCAGCAAATTGAATGCGTGTGTGCCTGAAAGCATAAGCCGGCCAAGTTGAGCGAGACGGCGACCGAGACAAGAGCCAAGTTACTTGGGGCTTTTGTCAATGCCACGATGACGATGACGATGTCATGGAGAGGAGAATAGAATGCAGGCGAGATTGAGGAAGAGGATAGGAATGAGGATGAGTATGACTTCTTATGGAGCACTTGCCACGCCCCCAGGGGCAGTGCATTTGGGAGTTGAGTTGGGACGAAAGACCAAGCAATGACCTCGAGAGCTTGCAGTTAAAGCAAAGGAAAAGCAAATCCCATTCATGTATGGATCCTAAAAAAATCGCTTTAAGCTTGGCTGTTGAAATTAAAATTTAATGGACGACGTTAAAGGCAAACTCTTTGCGGCAATTGAAGGCATTGCACAGCATATGTAATTGATATTCATTTAACACGCCACAATTACAGTTTACGTTTGATCGAATGTGAATATTTTTCAATATTTACTTTTCTTTTCCACTCTTCATTATGTAATTAATATTGGACAAAGTTTTAACCGCAGCACTTGGCTTTGATAAGAAGTTTTGACCCGACGAAACCTTCACTGTAGTCTGTAAAGTTTTTTAAGAGCTCAATGACTTTAGCCAGTCACATTTTTGCCAACAACATAATACGAAAATACATCTATGAAGTTGAACAACCTCGACACAAATGAAATAGCAATTTGACGTGATAACTAATTGAATTTTTCCGTTTTTTTCTCTATTTATTTCCAGGTGAGTGTTATGGTTGGGCCCCAGACAAATATGCAATTTGCACGTAAGAAATTCTGCCATCGAGCAGCGGATCCATCACGAGGGTTGGGTGTCCATCCCAGTCCCAGTTCCCTTGTATATTCCCCTATCTACCTATCTACTAATTTCCCCATGCCATGACCCATTCGCAAAATAATCCCAGAGATTCGTGGCGCGTTCCATTTGTCAATGTGCAGCACGTACTCAATCTTCTGGCTTGTCAAACTTGGCAATGTTGCAGCCAAAAATGTTTGATGTTCGTTCAAGAGGATTGTTGGCAGCAGGAGGGGTTTTCCTGCTTTTCCCTTGGGCTTGTGGATGTGTCTTATGAAACACTCAGGGTCACATTTTTAATGTGATTAGCATTAGTGCCTTTTAGATGCGCGTTTAATAATATACTTAACTAAAGCGTTGGTTTTCATTTTTATACTTTTTTTTGTGTAATGACATATTTATATATTAAATAGTTTTTGTTTCCCAGCGTATTCTTTTTTATATTTTTAATAGCTTTACTTAAGATTGCCCCAGGGGGTTTCACTAAATTTTTTTCCTACCCACCACGTGCCACTGAATACGTGAGTGTGTGGGTTTATTACTGAATGTTAGTGCCAGTGTGTGTGTGTGTGTACGTGCTTAGCAAATACTTGTCTATAGTTTCAGGAGACGTTGAGGGAAAAAAAGTATGAAAAAACTGGAGATGATTCTATTAGCTAAACTAACACAAGCAAAAGGATCGATGGGGCAATGCAGCAGGACAGTCTAAAAATATCAACATATTTCATTCTGTTCTCAACACATACATAGCATATCCTTGCAGGTCCTTTGCTGCTGTGCACATAACGAAATTACAAGTTGCCAATAATAATGCGGCGGTGTGAGTAAGTGGGTTAGCATGTGTAGGTGTGCCTGCAAGGACTACAAAGGACACGTCGCTCAGTCAATTTCAGTTCAGTTCAGTCAGCTGTCCATCCAAAAGCGTTGCGATGGTCACTTGCTGGCGGGCACCCTCTTCGTTATTGTCCATGTCCATGTCCACTCTTTTTTGGCCCCAACACGCTCCCTAGGTTTACCCCACCCGCTCCCCCGGCCACCTCCTTTTGCCTTCGCTGCCTTTCACGGTTCAGTTGCTCTAATAATGCAAATACACAATAAATAAACGTGCAGTGCAGTCAAGAACTCAACCAAACTCAGTTTGAGTCCATTTGAAACACATGAAGAAAAGGTTTGCTAACCGCCAATTAAATGGCAAAAAATCATAGAATAATACATGAATTTAAAGAGCATGCTTTCCGCACTTTTCAATGGAAATGAAACAAAATTTTAATATACTGTTGAAATTCGAGCACATTAAGCATAAAACCAATATCATTGTGAGCATCGCTTATTTTCAAATTTATTTTTTTGGGTGCAGGTCAGTCGTTATTTTCTACACCGCCCAGCGAGCAAATAAAGCGCAAACTGAACCATTTGGTATTCGGAATTCAATACTCGGTTGTTTGGTGCCAGCAATGCCAATTATTTTCAGCTCTGAGTCATAATTTAGCAAGTGAAAGCCTGCACATGACGATGACGATAAAATTGCATTCCCTATAAGCTCCCTATATCGCTTAGTAGCTATACATACTCGTATACAAACATGGTTTACCATTTGGCTAGCATGTGCTGGAAGTTTCATTGCCTTGAACTAATAATTGGCGAAAAGCTGTAACAAAGTTCAGCCGCTTTTCTTTGGAATATATAAACCATTTTCCCTCGACCCAAATCCAAATGCATTGCTAGTCTAGTCTAGTCACAACGAGTTTTTCATATTAATGAATTGAATTTGGTCACAATAAATAAAGTTTTCATGTTATAAATTGCCACAAAGTGTTGAATGGATAATTTAAATTATTGCTTCTCCATCACAATGAAACGAAATTGAGTTAAAGGTAGTTTATACATTTTGTATGTAATTTAATACTCACAAATCGGTTTGAATTCTGTAGAAACGCAAAGATGTTAGGGCAACTTTAAATCGGCATATTTACCATTGACCCCAAAAGAAATTTAATTGTTTTCTCATTACAAACATATCAAGGATATTAAACTTCCCATTGAGCTCTAAGGATATTCGAGGCCCGCTTATTGAGCGCCTTTGTTTGCCCTTGTTCCGGAACCAACAAACATTGCCCCCAAACCCCTCACCCCCATTGTTTTCCTTTATTTTCCAAACCCAGTGCCCAGCGCAAAGAAAAAAAAAACAAAAAAACAAAAAAAAAAAAAAAAAAATGAACAGATGCAAAAACAATGTGAAGATATTTTGCGGCGCAACCTTGAGGTGCACCACACCCACAGCCAAACGCCTTTCATCACCCACTCCAATTTTTGATACCATCCCCCGTTTGCCTTGCATGTAAATTTTCCCTGGCCCGGGTGGTTATTGATTTTCACCACCCCACCCTCCACCCCAATCGCCCTCGTTGTTTCCATCTATATATACATATATATATAAATTGTTTTTCTTTTTTTTTTTTGTTCGCATTTCCTTGGCTGCATCAAGTTGATTATTATTTATATTAAAATCAGCGAACGAGCTAGCAAAAAAAAAAAAAAATCAAAGTTTTCTGCTAAAATAAACGCAAAGTTCCCCCGATAAAAGTGGGCGAGAGTCCGTCTGGCATCTTCCGCCTCATATATGGGCATTATTAATTCCGTTAAAGCCTTCAAGCCTCCGAGCCTCCAAGCCACCGAAGGACAGTGAAACCATGGAGGAGCTCATTAAAGCGAAAGGGCCAAAAGAGTAGAGTAGAGACGCTGGTAGAGATATGGCAACAGGGCCAGCAACTTGCAATTTCAATAACTCATTGTGAGCACACAGTGGTCGGAGGTGCATGGTAACTATCTGTTCTACATATTCTTTTTTGCCCTTCATTGTATCATTTAGAAATTGGAAATTATGTATGATTGCTTGCATTTTTAAAGCGATAGCGAAGAATTCATGAAAAAGTTGAAATGCTTAAAAACGTATTGATCGCAATGTTCGTTGCCTTGAATATTTTCCACAATTTTCGCAGGCACCTCAACGCACTGTGCTGCCGGTTCGGTTAGATAAGTAAATGAGGAGCGTGCAAACAGGATGGGCGATGGGGAAAGTAATAATAGTGGTGGCTGGAATCGGGTGTGTAAGTTGGTCTAGTGCTATCACAGTTTGCTCCAATTTCAAGGCATTACGCTTATGAGAATTTATGTTATGTGTTGGTGGTTGCATATACATACTTCCACACACACACGCACATACACACGCACACACACACACACACACATACACGCGCAGTTGGCAGGACCTGCTGGCGTCCTGCTGAGCGGCTCGTGGCTGCTCGTCCTTCGTCCTGCCTGAGTCCTTCTCCCCTTTTGGCTGGCAAACGCTCTTGATTCTGATCCGATTCCCGCTTCTCAGTTGCCAGTTTGTACTCCTGTGCCCTGCAATTAGTTGAGCATGATAAAAATGCTGTATGCCGACGCAGAGTGTCCTTTTCCCATTAACCACCCCCACCCCTCCGCATTCCCTGCCCGAATGCTCATTGCTCCTGCAGTTTTGCCAACTCATTTGGCGCGATTTACCTACACGCAGCACACACATACTTAAACTCACACAGTTGCACGGCGAGAAAAAAAACGGAAATATATTCATTTGTGTTTTTATGTAACTTAATAATGTGAGTAAGCTTTGATATGGCGTGTTGTAGGGCATGATGGCATAGTTTTTGCACTAAACGGAACCTAATTGAATTGAAAAGCTTGAGGGTTGCGATTTTTCGCTCTGTGCATCTAGACTAATAGCTGCCATGTACTTGAAGCTTTGACTGCGAACTCTCTGTCCCTTGGGGAAACCCCTTAGAATGACCTCGCATCTCGTTTCCTGTCATCATCGCAGGCGGCTGCCTAATGAAGTCGCCATCGCACTGTACCCACCGCAAAACTTTGTCTGCCATTCCTGTTTGCTGTTATTAGTTGCGGCAGAAAATGACAGAAAGGCGGGCGGAAAATCTAAAAATACGGGGGTGTTGGCGGCGGGCTGCAAAAGTATCATGTTGCAATCAATTAATTATGTAATTTCTTAGGCCCGAGCGAAACAACAGTCGCATAGTGGAATGAAACCACATGAAAGGCAAATGTTTTGCGCTATACTCTGGCGTTGAAATTGCTTTTAATGTGCAAAGAAGATACTAGAAAGGAACATACCTATTTTGCTTTTATTTAATGGGCGCGCTTTGACTCAAAGAGAATTCCTTTGTGTTCCACTGTCCATTCTTACGTTTTCTTACATATTTCGTTGCTATAAAAATACATATATAAATATAAAAATACATACGTATAAAAACGAACGTGCACATTCCGCTGCGCACACATAATCTTCGGCTATTATGAGTTGGGCCACAGGGTGAAAGTTTGCAGCTGGTGGCAGGTAGTGATAGCATCACAATTTATGCAAAACATGACAACAAGAAACGGGTGGAAAGTGGGTGGTGGAACAGCCCCGTAAGCTGCTGAGCTGCCAAGCGAGAAGGGAAAATTGCTGAAAATCTTGCATAAATTGCTGGGCGCTCGAAAGTATGCAATAAAAATCACAACAAACATGTGTGTCAGCCAGCCCAGTTTTTCCCATCCTCTCAGCTATCTTTCACCTGTTTTCTTTCCTTTCTGTTGAAAACCCCGCCCTTCTCCTTTCTTCTGCAGCCTTCCATCCATCCAACCATTTTCAGCGTTTTTGACAAGCTTGACGCTTCGACGGTGCACAGCTGACTTTCTTGAATATTTTCGCATATAACTAAGTATTTTGTAGCAATCAACGAAACAAATTATAAGTATTTGAATATATATATAATAAAATGTTAAAGTGTTTCTCAAGTATTTGATCTTTCTTTAGGTTCTTTAAGTTAGGTTGTGGTTGCAAATCAAATATTTTTAAGTGTATTTATTTGCTAGTTTTGGTAATTAGGAGTAAAAAACTGTAATTCTTTTCGCTTTCTGACTATTTTCAGCCAAGTTATACCGGAAATACCAATCGTAAATATTGAAATTTTGGCGAAAATCGATTTTCTGTTTTTTTGCCTAAATAATTATCAGTATTTTGATCACAGCATTCGAAATAGTGGTCCAAATATTGAATGTCATACCTCGTTGAGTTCGTAATTAAATTTCCAATCGAACGGTGTCCTCAATTTTTGATGATGTTGATGAGTGGCAAAAACACTCATTTTTGTCTCGTCCCTCTCCATTTCCCCCAAGGCACTCACCCCTTTTCTCAAGCTCTTTCCACGTCAGAGCTGACAGCTGGTTGTAGCTGTTGGAAAATAGCTGGCTCAGGCACTTCCTCCAGTAGAGCGAAATCACATTATTGATATCCTCTGCTGCCACATAAAATCACTGCACCACTCACTCACAATTAGTATTTAAAAAAAAATATCGAAAAAGTTGTTTGCTTATGTAGGACTTTTGAGAAGCGCAGAGAAGGGCACATATATTTTGGTATTATTTAGTATTTAATTTTTCGATTTTACTTTAAGTTCGTTGTAATTTTGGAAATCTTTTTCTTTTTTATAATTGTGTTTGCAAATCTTCTCTTTTTTATAGCTTGGTGTTGCTTAAATCTCTAAAATTATGAAACACTGGCTAGTGCCTCTCCCTGCCAGTATTAACGCCCCCGCCATTTGGCGCCATGCGGTAAAGCTTTTAATTAAGGCATTTGCATTTTTTATAAGTTCTTTATATATTTGTATACGTATACGCAGGTGTCTCTGTGTATAGATATATTCTCGCACACCATTGCACCCGAGCGGTGTGCCGCAAGTTATGCAGTTGAAAAAAAAATGCAGAACGTTTTTTCCGCACATTTCAGTGAGGGTTTGTGCATTTTTTTCTATGCTGCTCAGTTTTTGCATACTTTTCTTTTGTTGTTTGCAAATGGCGAGCAGTGCTTTTGTATCTTAATTGATTTCGCTGCATGTGAGGGTGTGTGTGTGCTCCTGCCTGTGTGTAAGTGTGCTAATTTTATGATTTGAATAGTGCCCTTTTCCTCCGCACTTTTCCGCTTTTCCAGTCTCTCTCTCTCTGCTTCTCCCTTTCTACTGCACACATCCTGGCATCTCCCTTTTCCCTGTGCGTAGCTGTGTGCAATTAAGTGAAAAGTGCACACAGAAATAGAGCCGAGGAAATTGCAATTGTATTTGCCCGTATGTTTGTTTGTGCGTGTATAATGTGTGTGTGCGGTGTTGTGTGGGGGTATGTGGGTGTGTGGACTTAGACAATGAACCCAAGTGCAATAATTAATGAAGCAGGGCAAATCGAGGGAGCTGTAATTTGATTGATTTCCCCACATAATGGCTATTTTTTAGTGTTTTTGTTCTGCTTCCGCTGTAAAAAAATCCTCTATGAAATGTGAAAGGATATCTGAGATGGCGACTTTGATTACATGTTTGCCCATGCTCTCTAATTGCATTAAAAAAATGCATTTTAAAACCACTTGATTCCTTAGTTTTTTTTATGGTCTTAGAATGAGCGGTTGTTTTAAAAAGTATATATATAAAACCAGTTAAACCAGTAAAAGTAGAGTGCATCCTACCCTTTATTCATAGAGAGAATAAAACATATGATTTTCCATCAAGATTGTAATAGTAATTTCTATTACTGGACGAATATTTGACAATTGTCCGCAAAGAGTTCCTGTGTTCAAGTTTGGCAAATCCAACTGCAATCCAACTGAAATTAGAAATGCAACAGCAACATATGCAGCACATGTTGACACAACTGGCAATTTGGGGTCCAAAATGTTTTGCCTTTGCTAATGCCACGGCCAGGAACCAAGGACCAAAAACTGACTGATTGACCATGTTCAGGTGGCATGACGCCAATTTACTTGTTGTTGCAAATGTTGTGGCATTCGCAAACACAGCTGCTCCTATATCGCATATATATTCCATATTTATATATATAGATTTATATATATACGTATATATATTATGCACTTAATTGCAATTGTCTACTGCTAAGGAGACTGCATTTTGGACTAGGGTTGCCTCTGTCCAGGTTTGTCGCGTGTGTTTATGCATATGATATGCAAATATTGTGGTATCAGTGTATCTGCACACACAGGCAGCCGAAATTGCCTTGCATCTGTTGGTTCTACACTGTGCACATACAGGACTAGTTTTGCTAGAATGCTGGGTGTTAGTTTTAGGAATTTTGTTAGGATTTTGTATGCTTTTGGTGAGCAATTCAAATTCCATTGCAGCATTTGTCGAGTGTACATATGTGCACTTGTATCTCGTAATTTTTGCTGCCACTTTTGCAGCAACCTTGCGGAAGAAGGGAAAAGACAACAGCAGTTTACACAACACATTTGCTTAATTTATATTTATAACCTTATCGCACGGCGGAGATGGTGAGATAGTGAGATGAGAGGCACTAGTTTGTTTTTTGCATTTGCATAATCGCAGCATGGTGGCCAGAATTTAAGCTCCCCCGTTGACTTTCGCATTTTGTTGAACTTTAAAGCTGGCGACTAGACAAGAGGAATTGCCGCCGCAAAAACCGAAACCGAAGCCCCAACCATTCCGGCCATGCCATCCATTAGTCATTCAGAGGGGCTCCGTTGCAGGCGGGGCTTTTGGGTTCCATCATGCGCGTGGATATAGGGGGGTAATGGGGGTATTTGCAACCTAAAGGGTTGCGTCTGCCACTTGAGACGCGCTGAGAACGTCCGGCAGCGGCAAATTGCAATTGGCGGCAGCCTGATGTTTTCGGCTGCATTGTTTCAACTTGATTCTTTTTTTTATCAAAGGGTACAAACAAAAAAATAGCAAATATGAAGACGTTATTTTATGGATGGCAAAATATTATTTTTTTTTTTGTTATTTGAATTTGTTGTGCATTCTTTATGGCACATTTTTTGTTACACTGCTGATTTTTTGCGCCTCATTTGCCATTCCGTTTTCATTACGCTGCAGCGTACAACAAAAAAAGTATTGCCCACTTTTTGGGGCCGCATGCCTCTAATGATGCAGAAAAGCAAGGCGATGATGAAAGGACGCAAAATGTTCAGCCATACGAAATGTAATTACAGATGAAAATGCAATACAACAAAAGGCGGGAAAAGCGGGCAAGCAGCGCAACAACTTTTCACAATTTTAACTTCAGTTGCAGCAGCCGCCGCAAAAAAGTCAAAAGAATAAAATCAAATTTATTTTTTTGTGTGTCCCTTGCTTTTTTTCCCCCCTTTTTTTCTCTTTCGGCTGCTACTGCTGCTTTTGGACTGAAATAAACCACAAAGCGCAGTCATTGCTGCATCATCCTCAATCGGTGGTACACACATATATATATATATATATTTACATACATACATATACTATATGTTTGTAGTATACCCCCTCTTGCGTCCTGCCATTCACCTTCAGTTTATCGTTTTTCATTTTTTTTTTTAGTGGACTTTGGGATTTATGCGCGCACTTGAATTTGCATTTGGCCACAGACCAACATAAAAAGGGGTTTTTGTTTTATTTGCAGCCGACGGTTTTTTGTTTGATTTAGTTTTTTTTTATTTCTTGTTGTGCACAATAGCCGCAACAAAGCAGAGAAGAGAAGCAACTTTTTGCGCGGGGAAAGCTAAAATCAGAGAAAATGAGGGGCGGCGATTCGGTTCAACAGTTGAATGGCAGCTTAAAGCGGCGCCATGCTTCGCTTGATTCATATAAATGGCCGGCGAACATTTACGGTAATTTATTGAAACACACAACTTCCGCCGCCGCATGCAACATGCAACCGTTGACAGCGCAGTGCACACAACGAAATATTTATCATTTTTAATTGGCTGTCCACAGTCCACAATGGGTGTAATGTGCAATGCACATTTTTAGATGAGTAGCAGGAAGTTTAAGTGCACTGGATTTAAAAGCCAGTTAAAAAGGTGTCTACAAGTATGTATTAAAATGTGTAGCAGTAGAACCAGAGAATGTTTCATTTCATATTTCATATTTTTAAATTGAAGGTTTTTGTTTCTTTCTGTGCATTATTCATATTTCTGTGAAACAGTATGTGTTTTTTTGCGGGAAGCCTAAAAGAGGCGAATATTGCATTCTATTGCCAACGACACTAAACATAAATCGGGCAAAAAAAAATATATGACCAAATGAAGTGAACTCAGAGAGTACATACGAATCAGCCAACGAGCACAGCACATTAACATCAATTGGAAATTGGCAATTAAATTATAAAATGAACGGCACAAATAAAACGGCAATAAATTGTACGGCATATCCAGTGAATAGTTTGCGATTCGAGTCGAAATTGGAATGCATTCAGCTGGCAGTTTGAATGGGTTTTCATGAAAACCTGCAGCATTTTATTGGTATCATTTTTGGTTGTTTTGTGGTCCCCCTTTTTATATCTTCATTATTTATAGAAAACATCTAGCGATGATTAAAATTAAACACATATCCTTGGAAAGTTAACCTGTGAGTAGCGTTCATTAGGTTTAGTCCTTCTGCCACCGTTTTCGTCCTTCGTTTGCTGTCATTGTCAATTTGGCCTTCTAATTCTCGGGCTGATTTCCATTTGAGCCCATCGTCCACCCACCGATTTCTCCATTTTCGTTGGTCTGCGAATGACATAAATATTTGATGGGAACCTCAGGGACAGAAATTCGGGGGGGTAATGTGTAATGTGTCTGTATTTGTGTTGGGCAAATGTACTGCTACCCATCGAAATTGTTCCTCTAATTTGATTGTTTTCTTTTCTTTTCTGTTTTTTTTTTGTTTTTTTGCTTTTGTTCCTGTCGATTTACGTCACCCGAAATGCAAATGAAAAACAAATTTTATTTGCTGCCGTTTGCTGGCAACTAATTAGGCAGCGACATTTGTGGTCGACTTGCTGCCATTTTCGCTTTTTCTTTTTTTTACTTTCGACAAATTTCCATTTCAATTTCGCGTGATTTAATTAAATGTCAAAATGAAAATTTTCGGCAATTTATGCATGGCAATTTTCTTTGGCTCTCGCACAGAGGAGAGTAGCTTTGTGAAGCAGGCCGACTGGGGGGTTTTGGGGGTTGGGTGTTGAGCTACCCCCGGAAAAACTCACTCACAGAACCAAAAATCTTCTAGCTTCGAGTTTGCTTTTGCTTTCGCTTAGATTTGATTTTCATGGCCGCAATCCGCTAATGCGTCTAATTGCATTTTTGGGCTTGGGAAAACAGGAAAGCAGCACAGTTTTCCCCGTACACGTGTGCATGAGTATGTGCCTGAATGCACAGGTGTGTGTGAGCTGCTTAGACAGGTGCCCGCATTTCCATGCAAGCCATAAAAATAGACTGTGGCAAATGAATGGAAAGGTACTGTGCTGTAAGATAGGTCGTCAAAAGTATCGCAAGAATATTTGGTACCATCTCTGTGGGTCGCGCATTAAATTACAAAATGTTCCTTTTTTACAATAATTTGATCGATATAAATTGTACAAAAATAAAATGATGGGATGTATACACATGTCCTCTTGCAAATCCCATAAATCAAGACCCACTTGGATTTGTCTCAGCCGTCGTGTTTCTGCAGATTTTCATCGCCTGTCTCGTTTATCCTGACAGAACCACCCGAACGCACACTCACACACACACACACAAACACACACAAACACACACCGAAATATCTCGGCTCGGAAAATCCAAACGAAAAACCCCGTCATGTGTGCTTGTGTTGGGTGCATTATTTCTAATTAGGAAAGTTTGTCTGTCAACTGAGGCGAGTGTGCGACAGACGGCAATGGGAAAACTTCTTTGACTTGTGCCGAAACCCAAACGGGCAAATCAAATTCAAGTAGCGCCAAAATGGCAAATGAAAATAAAGGCAGAAAAAAATGCAAAGGGAAAACTCGGATTTCTATCTCTCGTCAAGCGCAATTGAGAAGACCAAAGCTTGTGGCAAACACAATTGCCACACTTCATCATCCATAAACGTGGTCCAAAGTTAATGAGCAATTCACTCTCTCTCTCTCTCTCTCTCTCTCTCTCTCTCTCTCTCTCTCTCTCTCTCTCTCTCTCTCTCTCTCTCTCTCTTTATCTCTTTCTTTCTCTCTCTCTCTCTCTCTATCTCTTTCGCTAAGTACACAGATAATTAAATATATGCACACATATTTATACTGTTGTGTGTGGGAAAACATTTACATTTTGTATAACTTCCGGTTATCAAGTGCATAAGCATAAATGACAAAACCCATAACTCAAACACAGACAGGAAGCGGCAGAAATGTTTAACTTTTGCTTTCCACCAACTTTTACTCTCGTCCTTTGAGTTTTTTCCCCCCACTGACGTTTCCGTTTTCTCACATTTTCAGGCTTTAAACTATGGAAATTTGCTGTCTATTAAATCACATTCCAAAATATTTGTACTTCTTCGCCTAAGTTTTATTGGTATTGTTACGTTTTGAATTTCTTTGCCAAGGCACATTTTTATTGAAAGAAGTTTGTAAAATTGTATTTAATTGGCTATTTACATAGTTTCAGAAACTGTTTGTGCTTGCTCGAATTAGAAGACAACTATTTCTACTGGTAAAGGAATTTTGTAAATTTTCTTTGATATGTTCCAGCATTTCGGTTTGAACTGTCTTTGCGGCTTTTAAAAATATTGTTTAGATTGTCACTCTTATGAAAAGGCATATTTAGACCAATTAGTTTTCATAATTTTGTGTGGGAAGCTGTAATTTAAATATGTAGAGGCATATTTACTCGCTGTACTTAATTCGGTTGTCATTTTTAATTTGCTGACAACGACTCGTGTAATTTTCATAATATCTATTGTGTCGCAACGACCAAAAGTGGCAACCAACTCGTCCATTATCCTTCAGCGGAGTCCTTCGCGTCTATCGAAAAAAAAAGGCAATTAAACCAAAATGCCGTCCAGGTGGCGTGATGTTCCATTGAATTTATCGTAATTGAATTTGGCAATTAGTATTCGACTGTTATCGGGCATAATTCATTGAATATTACTAACCAAATGTATGGTAATGAATGGAGAGCAATAAAAAGGAATGGTAAAATATGTTCCAGAGCAATCAATGGGAAATATTCAATTTCCAGTGATTAAAATTGGACGATGACACAGAAGTTTCACATTGGACGGCATATCATCGGAATCATTGTGTATATCTCCGTATATATATTTAATTTATTCCATGGCAGGACTAAAGTTTCGTTACCGTTTTGACTTGAACTAGTTTACGAAATTCATTGCATACATCTTTGATGAAGTTTGGGGATATTCGGGCTTGGCAAAAGTTTTTACATTATACAGTTTATGAACTTTTTTCTTCCATCTCTCGATGACTGATTTGTACTTCCATTTTGTTTCATAAATATTTAAGGTTCTTTAGAAATATACTTTATTGTACTTTATTGTTAATTTTTTATTGCTCACCATTTAAAGTTGGATAACAAACCACGAAGGACATGCATTTGCCAAAAATGTTTATGTATATTGTATATATTCATGTACATATGTATAAGTGTATGTACATCCATTATTTATGGCCTTTTCCTATGCCCATGAATACACGGATATCTGCCTTGTTTCGCCGGCCATTTGCGAATCCAATTAGCTTAGATTAAACACATAAAATGCAATGACAATAAAATGGAAAAAAATAAATAAATTCAAGAGCAAAAACAGTGGCGGGTATTTTCGAAAAAGGGGGGGCCTACAATGCAGCGAAGGGATATTCCTCCGTCGAGAGGGACAATAAATCTTGCATACAATTTATTGACAATGCTTTGGGGCGTTGAGCAAACAATATCCTTCCGTTCGGTTCGGTTCGGGCCAAAAGGACAAAAGGGAAATGCAGCGCGATGCGGCATTTTCCAGAGCGGTGTAGTTGCAGCGTTGTAACGTTGCGCTGAAACTGCACTATATATGTTTATTTGATGTTTGTTGAAATTAACAATTAACGCGAACCAACGGAAATTCGCGTGATTTATTTATTTTTCTCTCAGGCATCTAGCAAAAAGTTTAGTGGAAATCTATAAAGGCAACGAGCTTCAAAAGTTGTCCAAAGAAATATTTTAAATTACCAACAAAGATAGAATACGGAATACATTATGTACTTATTGTTACGTCGTTGGCTTGTTTTGTTCTCATGTTTCTTATACGAACTAAGTAAACTCCCATTAATTTAAAAAATTGCATGTAAAATTTGAATTTTAAAATCTTTCCTTAATCTCTTCTCGTGTAAAATTACACAGTTGTTTACTTGACACTGTGTAGTTCGGTTTATAGGAAAGCTTGCACTTGTTAAAAGTGCTTGGTGGCGCCACCTATCAGGACATACATAGAACCAATGGATGCTCCCTATAATATATGTATATTTAATTTCTTTTAAATACATTAAACTTGAGTAAAAAAAACCTGTAATGTGTTAAGCCAAGAGTTTGATTACAACATCCTACTTAATTGCTTGGTTTTATGTGTTTAGCATTGTTTGGTTCTTAAGCCTAGGTAACCCGTTTCCATAAAGGACTTCCGGCGCCATAAATTGTTTATGGCAAAAGCTTAACTGGCGGAATTCGCAGGAACCCAAGGAGCAATATTAAAAGTGAATGGGTTATAAATCAAAATACCGAGAGGGGGACAAAGTTTAGGCGAGCAGAAGTGATCTAAATGAATGACTCGCGGGCAGAGGACGCAAACTGAATTTTAATTGAAACAAGAAGCATGATTCAGTTTTCGTAGCCTGCGGTTATCTAAGGGATTTTCAGGCAGGGATTTTTTGGGGGTGTGTCTGCTGGCAACTGGCTTTGCGGCAACTTTTCAATCCAAACTCGGTTTTTAAAGTTGTACGTTTTTGGGGCTAATAAATTGTTGTTGAATTATTTTCTGCACTGCAACTATTTATATTGTTTTGACTTTGCCTATTCGGTGCCAGTGTGGCACTTTAGCTACAGCTTCAGTTTCTGTGTCTGTTGCTGCTGTTTCTGTGTTTATTTTTTTATTGCTGCCGCTGACAAGGCATAAATAAAATTCTTGGTTTGTTTTTAATTTGTGTGTGCCCCCTAAAAACAAGTCCAGTCGCTTCTGTTGTTGTCAGTTTTATGTTGCTGTTGCTGCTGCTGCAGCTGTTTTGGCATAAAAAAGTGCAACACTGCGGCAACTGTTGCAAGTATTGCAGCCCCATGGTCTACACTCAAAATTTAGGTCACTGCGGTAATGTTCTGTGGAAGTTTTCTTTTTTTTTTTTTGTTTTTTTCGTTTTTTGTATTTTAGGAGACCAACAAGTTAATTCTTCAATTGCTTCGATTTTCCCTCAATGGCTTCTCGATTTCTGCCAATTGTGTTGGCCATTTTTCATAGATGTTGCTGTTGAAACTTTAATCGCATTTTTGGCCACAGCAGCAACAGCGGCTATGAAAATGGGGGAGCCAAAAACGAAAAAGAAAAGAAGAAGAAAAAACAACAGAAAAGACTGCTACTAGAAAGGGCTGGAAAAATGGAAAGTATATGGAAAATGGAAAGAGGGGACGAAAATGCGTTGGCAAAAAAAACTTTGTGCATATACATTTATCAAATTGTTGTTGCATTTGGAGCGCAAATAAGTGGTTTATGATGAAGCCTCCTCTGCTCGTCTCTCTTACCCTCATTTTACCTCACTCTCTTGGCCTTTATTGCCACCTCCCTTTTCTCCCTTTCTTCCTTGTTGTTGCCGGCTGTGGGTGACGTTCATGTAGTTGATGATACACTGAAAAAATGTTACTATTCTAATCGCACTTGTTACTTGTGTTTACAGCATTCAAAGAAATTCTTTGCTTCAGCTTCTAGGAAAACCATGTTAATATTTCAGGCACTTGTACACGTTTTTCCAAAGAACATAAATCATTGAATCAACAGATTTTTCTATCTGCATCCCTTTTGCTGTTGTTGCTGCAGTGACTGCTGTTGCTACTGCTAATAGTGCTGTTGTTACTATTGGTGTTGTTGCTGTGCTGCTTCATTTTGCATTTTTACGAGCATTGCCAATGTCGTGTGTTGTTGCTAGTTGTATGTGTGTATGTGTGTGCGTGTGTGTGTGTGTGTGATGTTGGCGTTGTATGCAAGTTGTTGCTACTGGACGCTATAAATTGTTTATACGGTTCACTTGGCTTTCGGGCCATTTGGGATCACAGCAAAAGCAACGCACACACGCAGACAAACACGATGGAGGCAAACAAATTTTCATTGGACGTGCTTGAAAATCTATTGAGCGTTGATAATTCAGCGTTTTCCGGCTTTCCAAAAGGGTCAAAACAATATAAATGGGCAAACACGTACACATAACACATCTTCTCATGTGTTAACATTTAATTGAAGCGCTGGTAAATACAGGAAAAACATTAAGCTGATTTAATATCAATAAAAAACCATCCATAAAGCCCAAAAAATATATATACGAGAATGTATAAAGAGACAACAAAGATACGTCGACGACAACAACAATCATAATAATTTTATTTGCCTCTGATAATCGTTCGCTTAATTGCATTTGAAGTCAGGCGTAAGGAAATTTGAATTATTGAAACAATCTCAACAATACTGAAATCGCAAACAAATGTCAGCAATAAATTCAATTAAATTTCCCAAAAGAGTTGATAATCAATTCCCATTCCACAAATGAAAATCAAAATGGTTTATTAACCCAGGTAAAAAGATTGTTTAATTAATAAATGGCCAATGGTGAAAAACGGCATCAGCGAATTGACGACAACACAGCTTGATATAAAATTTAATTAAGTTTGAAAATCTGTTGTTTATCAAAAAGGTTTAAAATAATTTAATAAATTGAACGGCGCGATAATTCTACAAATTTGTAATTTTAAAACAGCATGGGAAATTATGAAAGATTAGGCTTAACTCAATTTGATTAATAATGTAGAGTTTCAAATGCTATGATAGTATTTAGAAATTGTAACACTGCAATTTGCTTTTAAAATTCAGACAATCTGGTAGTTTTCGCATTTCGACCAAGACACATTATATACATTCTTATAAAGATAGAAACGGGATACAGGTATTCTGTTGATGCCAGCCCATTCACCTTCGACCAGAAGGTAGCCATTTTCTCTTATTTGTCCTGCTCCTGAGATCCTTTGCACCCCCCTTCTTCTTATTTTTCAACTGTTGCAGCTGCTTTGTTTCATCTTTTTTTCGGCTGCGGCTTTAGATGCTGATTGTTCCAGCCACGACATGTCGTGCTGTGTGGACAATTGTTTTTGGCCCAGCAACAACTAACATCAACTACAATGACAAGCTGAACGAGAACAGAAGGCTGTCTTACACTTAAAATAATAGTTAGATGCTGACGAAGCTCCGTTAAAAAATATAAATATATCTTCTAATGCATAAAATACTGCGAGCTTTTGTCGGTATCATACGGCAGATAAAAATATCAAATTAAAGAAACAAAGTAAAGAAATATTTTCAGTGGACTCTCCCTCTTTTGCTTGAATGTAGTTCACAGCACCGCGAGGCACAAAAATTCTTAACCATGCCACATAAAATATGGTTGAGCTTGAGGTTGTTGGTGGGTGGATGGGGTTATTTTAGGGGGTTTTAGGGGATGAGGAACGACTTGAATTATAAGACGATGTCCCTCTGGTTTCAGTCTTTGTGTCGCCTTCTCTCATGTGGATGGGGGAATGGGGATGGTTAACAACCAAGAACCAGTACACTAAAACAAACCCCCTCTTTGCCTTGACGCCGCTGCTCTTTTATGCCTTTCGCCATATAATTTATATACGCTCAAATATAAATAACAATGAAACGAGAAGAACAAAATGCGTCGCACATTCTGGTTTTTGTCTTGCCACATTTTCATTTTATTTTTAGCGGTTTGTTTGCTTGAGTCAGATGCTTCCCAAAAGGCCACCAAGCCTCCCAAAACCAACTTCCCCACGATTTCAGCCACTTTTGGTTTCAGTGTTGACTAATTATAAGCCAGCATCCCAAATTGTGTTTGTGTAACAGTAATCCAAATAATAAAACCAAAATAACATAAAATAAATAAACTAATTATATACACGGAACTAGACCCAACGTAATAGAAACATAAATTTAATTATTTATAGCTCAATTAAAAACGATATGTGGCATCATGATGTTTAGAAAGAAAAAACTACAGTAAACTCTACGCCAAAAAAAAAAAAGAAAAATTTGAGGGCGAAAAAATTAAAACGTGACTACTTCAAATTCAAGTGGCAGATTGCTTTATACATATTTATTTCGGCTGACTCTCGATGTCTGACAATTGTCGCCAAAGTCGGACCAATTGCAAGTTGTCTGCGAGAGTTTTGGATTTTCTAGATAAAAAAAAAACTTGAAACCAAACCAAAATGTTGGTGCGCAGCAAAAGCAGAGAGGAAGGGGCCATAAAAATTACTTAAACTACAAGGGAAAACTTTTCTGCAGTCGCTTAACAGTTAACAGTTATAACCGCAAGGAGAGGGGTGGAAAAACGGGCAGGAAAACCCCTCCTGGACTTCGGCCATCATATTGTCTATCAGAGTCCGCGCGTCTTGGAGTCAAGTGCTCGGTCTCGAATAAGTTAACTGGTCTGTAAATTGTCTGGCTCGGTGTCCCAAGTTGTTGCCTTGTTTCTGTTCCTTTTTGTTTCTGTTGCTGCTGTTTTTTCCTTCGGCCACGTTGCCTTGGTTATCCTCGTGGGCCATATTTATTAAGTTATGGCCAATAGTGGGATTACAGAGCCATTAAGAATTGGACGAAGCAAGCAAAACCGATGGAAGTTGAAATATCGCATTGATAGGCACTGTTTCCAATTGCAGACTCCAAATTCCTTTTCAATTATTTTTGCCTCTTCATAA
The DNA here is from genome assembly GCF_016746365.2 of Drosophila yakuba. Lineage (NCBI taxonomy): Eukaryota > Metazoa > Arthropoda > Insecta > Diptera > Drosophilidae > Drosophila > Drosophila yakuba. The sequence goes on along the minus strand of NC_052526.2, from coordinate 3,516,029 downwards.
ACCTCAATTCGTTACCGTTCTAATTAGTTCTTCAACTTTTGTTCATTGATACAAAATATGTTTGTATGTATGTTTATGTATGTAAACGTGCTCAGGCATTAAAATGAACGAAATATAATACAGAAAATAATCCAGAAATTGCTTTGTGCATTTCCCCCGCTTCTCACCTACTTTTCTGCGCTTTCCCTTAATTCAAGTGCTTTTCTGGGCTCTTGTGTAGTTGTTGCCATCGCCGCACTGTAATTGGCAATCGTAGCAAATTCTATAACTGATTTCAGTGTTCGGTGCATTCGAGCGTTGAGCGAAATCAATTTATTAACTACCAAATCGCAGTCGACGTTAATGAAGTTGTGGGCAATAATACAGAAACATGAAAAACAGCAAAACCACGGAACGATACAAAAATTATGTAGTCAGCAAACAAAAAAAAAAACAAAAACAAAAAAAAACTAGAAAGTACCAAAGCCAAAATCAATTGAGTTCGATTATTTGCATTCGAATTTGCAAACTCTATGGATTCTAATTGAACAGAGCTAATTAGTAATGAATTGATGAATGGACTAACTGAAACGTTACATTTGTAAAAGGAGTAAGAGGATTTAATTGCAAAATATGAATACAATGCTCTAGGTGTTTTTGTAATTGGAAAGACTTGGAATTCAATTGAAATTAATTTATAGATTTTCTTTCGATTGGTTGGTTGTTGGTTCCACACAGCATTTTAATTACTATTACATTTTTATTTTAATAAAAAATGAAGTCTGTATCGGTTTACAAAGAAATTCATGCAATTGCTTGGCAAAAATGTCAAGTTTGATCTGTCAACTCATTTGGTTTCAGTTTGCAGTCCTAGACTCTCGAATGCCACAGAAATGTTGCAATTCCGAAATTCAATACTTGGTATTTCGTATGTGTTAGTCATGCTCTATTAAGTTCTAATGAGATTAGGTAATTGATTGAAGGGTGCCCAGGCTGATAGGACTCGACCGAAACCGAATGCGAAAAGCCAAAGCCAAAAACTTTAACCCATTGATTGATGGCCATGCGAAACACCCTAGTTCACCGCAAGAAAATATTAACAAATAATTGAAATTAAATTTTTTGTTGACCTCGCAAATATAAAATAACAAAATGTTATATACATATTTGGATAGAAAGGTAAAAATGAACTTGTCCAAGCATCAACCATGTTTTACTACTACCACTGCTGCAATTTAGATTGCTGGAAATTGTTCTCTCTGCATTGGCAAAATCGCTTCAGAGTTCAACTTGATTGAGTGGCAAGCAGCGGTCACGTGTCGCTGCAAATAAACAGATTTTCATTCCAATGCCACATTCCAATTCCAATTCAAATTCAAATCGACACTGGAGATATACGTGGAAAGATTCAGATTCAGATTCAGTTTCAGTTTCAGTTTTGGTTTCAGTTTCAGTTCGGTTGCAGGCTCTGGAAATGCCAGCCACATTTCGTGTCCTTCGTCGAATTCAGCATTCACTAATTTTTGCCACTGAGATTTGCATGTTAATGGGGAAAATTGGGTGGGTAGTAGAGTTGAGTTGGTGGGTTGAGAATGGAAATGGTGTGATTTATTTTTTTCGTCCATTTTTTGCTAAATTTCTTTGGCGCATCCTTTTTCACCGGTTTCAGTTGAAATTTCAGCCCACCGAATTAAAAGTTTTAACCGAAAAAGCAGCCTGCAGCAACCTTCAATTACTTTGGCTTATTAGGATGTAGAAACTTGAAAAACGCATGTTAAATGCGGGCTACCGAAAATGTAACCATTATTCGGAAGAGTAAATTCAATTAAAAATCAACGAAAACTAGAAAACAGCAAGAGGAAACCAGAAGAGTAAGTACATTCAAATGAGGTGAATGTACATAGCTTTTTTCCAGCAAGACATTAAATATTCCTTAAATATTCCCCGCATACACAATTATTAAGGTACAAAATTCACGTTTTTTTCGCCCCATTTATCTACATATTTCGGGACACTGCTCTCTTGCTGACGGTCGCCACAAACATTTTGTTGGTCTCTGTCATATCCTTCACCTAATTTGGTTGCTGGCTTCTGGCTGCTGTGCTTCATGAAAACTAGATTATGGTCAACTTAGTGTTGGCTACCTTTTATTTTTGCCAACATTTTTGTGTGGTCAACTTTTTTGGATGCTCTGCTGCTCCTGTGGCTGTGGTCGCAAAAATGTGCACCCATACAATTAAAACCGCAAAAAATATAAAGGCAGGACGCACGTGAAGGTCCCACTAGAGATGTCTCGTTCTCTCCGCCGCCGCCTGCTTCCGTCTCTTTCCGCCTCTTTTTCCCCTCGCTATGTCCCCCTTTTCTTTTTGTTCTTGCATTTGTTTGGTTCTTTTGTATTGTGTTTGTTGTCGTTATGGTCTAATTATCTCTATTTATTTATGCTACTGCCAAGCAACTTTTGTTTGCCATCTCAAATTCTGCCTATCCCTTTCGCGGCGTCCTTCCCTCCCTTTCGCTTTCTCTTCTTTGTTTGTTGCGTTTTGTTGTTAGTTCTTCTCCTTTCCACATCTTTGTCTTTTTCTTTGCTTGGCTTATATACATATACGTACATATATATATATACGTTCCTCTAGCTTTTACTTTTGTTGGAATCGCACACAGATGTGTGCATTTAGGAAATGGGATTTAAAAGATATTCTGTTGGGTGGTTTTATAGGAATATATATATTACAGGTTTGTATGTATGTACCGTTGCTAATGTATATATTGGCATACGTTTTTTTTTTAGATTTAAATTAAAGTTTAAACTATTTATTCTTTCGGTGTATAAAAAGAGGAGGGCAGAAGTGAGGTGACGCACACATGCAGAAATACAAAGATAGAAGGCTGGGCTCACCTTTGCTTTTAAGGCCCAGACATTTCGTTGCGCATTATGTTATTACAGCTGCCTGCCATTTCTCTTTCACCCCAACCAACTAAAAAAAGGTACTAAGAGAAAAACTAAAGCCAAGGCAACTAAATTCCTCATCCTCCCATGAAATGTGTGTGCTGGAAATGGATTTGGACCGTAAAAATGCAGATAATGGGTATCCAGTTCATGTGGGTGTAGTTTAGGCCACATATAAAAAAAATAGAAGGACCGAGAAGCCTGTGATTGTAGCGTTCCAGTTTGCTCGTGCAATTAACAAAACAACTTCTATATTTTAAAGGCACACCGGGCGTATGCGTAATATGCTGTTGGTCGCACAGAAAACGGAGCAGAAACAAGAGATTAAACCGCCAACACATTGATTAAAACTTGGTCGAACTTTGTAAAATGTTGTTATGCAAAACACACAGACGCCATTAATCCGGTTCCAAAATTAATCTATCAGCCTCAATCCGCGTTCCCAGTCCTTCACTCCTCCTTCCCTTTTCTTTGCCCAGAAGCTTGTTGGATTCTTTGAGTTTTATTTTAATGAGTAGTTGAAGCGTTTGAAGAGCAGCAAATTTACAGTCAATTAAATGCGGACCCCCAAGAAACGCGCCATAAACTCATCCGTATTATATTGAGGATATTGGACGAAAGAGACAGCACTATGAGAAGGAGTGAGGTAGAGAGAGAAAAGGAGAAAGAGATGGGAGAGAGCGAGCGAGAACTCGAATTATGCCTAATGAGCTGAGCCAAAATCTGAAGCAACAGGAAAACTCTGTGAAATATATAAGTGGCAAACGAGTGTGGGGTTGGGTGGGTTGGAAATCGAGAAAAGTGGGATGTGGAGGAAATGCCTCATGGCCCCTCCAGTCACGAATACATAATTACAATCGAAAATGCTTTTCATTAATTTCAAGTGCGCTTCATGCTTCCGACAAACGGAACAAAAAATTAAATACAAAAGAAGATGCAGAGCCCAGAAACAACAAATTTATAGTTGAAATTATCTTGTGTAATATTAATTTGAAATTCGTATTTTTCGAATCTCACGCGCTTTTTCTTAAAAATTAAATCAAAGTTTAAAGTAAATAAATAGCTTCTATAAAGGTGCTAAGAACTAAGCACGTAACAATTTTTCTTAATGAACTGGTTTTGCTTGCTCCATTTTTTTTTTGTTCCCAATGAACCATTTGAAAACTAGTTTCAACTCAATTTTACCTTTTGGCCCTCCCAAAAATCAAGTCTTCTTCTGCAAACGCGCACAAATTTGTTTGCCAAATCGGTACAGAATCTTTGAGCATTTCAATTTGTTTTCAACTTTCAAGCTATCGCAGGGCCAATTATGAGACGGAGTTCGGGGTGTAGATGGAAATTATGAGCCAGCGGATTGATACCCCTCCTACAGATAGTTGCCAATATATATACATACATATATATAGTATTGCGGCTCGAGAGGGAAAAGTTTCTAATTGTTTTTTAAGTTTTACCCGCCTCTTCCACGTTCAGTTTGCTGCTGCGGGCGAATTAAGGGACTAAAATATGAAACTAACCTGCAAAAAAAGAAAAAAAAACTAACAGCAAAGTTTGAGCTTAGCCAGTTAGGAAAATTTAGCAATAAACTTTTATTAAATCGATTTTAACACTTGACTGAGGACCGTCGACATGATGACGATGAAAATACCTTCGTATCTTGTATCTTTATCTGTATCCGGATTCTTCAAGCATTTTGTCTGTCGGCCAGAAGAGTCAGCCGGAATTTCAATTCCAGTCACACAAACTTTTTGTCGCCAAGCATTTTCCTTGGGCTCTTTTTTTGCCCTTCTGCCTGCTGCTGCTGCTGCTCAGAGGAACATAATGAATTTTTACAGTTAGTTGGCTCGTGATTCATTTTCTTGAAGGCCAACGTGTCCTCCTGCAAACATCAAAAGGAGCTAAGAGGCAGAAGCCGTGAAGCCGAGAAGTGAGAAGCGGGAAGTGAGAGGCGAGAACTGAGATCCAAGAGAAACGAGAAAAGTTTCGTCTGGGCAATAGTTTATTCCACTTTCCTACCAATTAGAGCATTGAATTGTGCCAACAGCAGGTGCACAATCATCAAAATACCACCCAAAAGCCAAACAACCCATACTCAGGCTCAAGCGCAAACCCCATCCCAATGCCGGAAGGGCGGACAATTCATTTGTGATATTATATTGCAGTCGTCGTCGGTCTCGATGGCAATCCCCTAATGGGGTTTATTGAGACATCATCAATCTAACTTTAGTCCACTTCCGTAGCGATTTACCCCCCCACCAACCCACCAAGCCAGCAACCCACCAATTTGGAGCCCTACAATTTCCCAGGTAGTTTTGTGCCGTGTGCATGCGGCCAACAAAAGTTTCAATAAAATGGCCAATTCCAGACAACACAATTGCCAACACAATGTCAAATGCCAAGAAAAACAGAATCGCTTTTGATTTGGCTTCAATTTACGTTGCACCATAGTGTTCAATTGTTATCGGTTTATATTTTTGCGGATAATGATTCAACACGGAGCACACATATGTTTATTAAATTGCAACTTTAATAGTGCATCAAAGGTGAAAGCAAAAATAAAAACCGTTCTCCGTAGAAGAATGTAGCATTTTTAAAGAAATTAAGAGAAATATAATTTAGTTCAAATACTCACTGCTTAACCTTAAGGATTATGTTTTACTAGTGAAATTCACTTACTTTTTACCGAAAACAATTTGCTGCAAGTTCCCAACACTCGAGGCCCGAAAAAGTATGCAACAGAATTTTGCACTTTACTCATGTCAAAGTTGCCTTCACTTTTCCCCTCCTTTTCACCTTTTGAATTGTAAGTGGGCAAAGGTCTTGACTGCAAAAAAAACAAAAATGAGAAAAAATTTAAGTAAAACGTTTTATATATATTTTAGTACAAGTTCATGTATATGTGTAAAATAAGGAAACTTTTTGGGGCCCATCTAACGTTTTTTTTGCCCACTCTGTTTCTTTTCAGGTGAGTAAACGCAATTTTCCTTGGCCAGAAAAAGAACACATTGATGTGCAAAAGTGAAATCCTCTTTGATGTTCCATGCGGTTTCTTCACCCGGGGAAATCTATGAATATGTGTAGTGGTGCTTGGGTCGATTTATATATATTCTTTTTTGCGAAATGTATACTTTTTTGAGGTAAGTTCGTGCACCGGAAGTGCCAAAAGTGTGCCAAACTAAAGGATAGAACTGAGCAAAATGGCATTTTGCTAATTGCTTCATTAAATGTTTGCCTAATTTCGTTCGAATTAGCTGTGTGTCCAGCAGGGTCTAACGAACACCCACACACAGAGAGACACGCACAGCATCTTATTTGTGCTTAATGACTGCCACTCGAAATACCCATTAAACCACCCAACCACCCATTAGTCTGCCATTATTAGGTGAATCTCTTTTTCTCGATTTGCGCTCCACTGTTGTAACTGTTGCAGTTCATCTCCTGAAAATGTAAGAAAATCGAGGAAAAGCATAGCTTTAAGTGGAGCTTTTCACTCTCTTACAAGGCAAGTACGAACTCACCATACCCATAAGAGACCGAATTAAGAGAGCGTAATGGGCGAAGAGAACGATTTTGAAAAGGTAGGGCGAGGGGTTTGTTTTGTTTTCGGTTAATATGATGGTTTTTAATGGTTCTACATTTTTGGTTCTAAAGTACTAGCTAGTACCATCGAATAAGAGCAAAGAAAGGATAATTATTTCTTTTAGTATTATTTTGTTTACTATTATATTTATTTTTGCAATTTAAAATAACAGAATTAATAAGGCATTGAGCAATTATTTTGACAAAACAAAAAAAGAGATTCATAAAGATTTTGTTGATTTCTTTGCTAAAACAACGTTGCGCATGTCTTGACAAAAAGAGCGCTTAAGCCGGCTAAACATGATCGCAATGCTTAGCCTATCGCGATTTTTCAGCGATTTTCACCTAATCAAAACACCAAAGCTTTTCCTTTTCCACCACACCAATATAAAGAAAGAAGGAAAAACATAGAGGCGGCGAGAGCAAGAGATAAAATGACGAAGAAGAGATTTTCCGATGCAAATGGCATTCGGCTTTCCTCTCGACATTGGTATTAGACTCACACAGACACACAAGGCGGATGCTGACTGTTTGCAAAAAAGAAAATGGAACAGAAAGCACAATGTTGCCCGCCATCTCTCCGCACTTCCATATGTGTGTGTATGTGTGTGAGTGTTATTTGTGCGTGAGTGTGCGTGTTCGTTTCGGCTCGGCAAAACGAACGCTCGTCTGCAGCACTTATCTTCATGGGATAAATCTCGCTGCTGGACGCCGCAGTCTGTTTTCTATACGGGCGTAAAGCGGTCGTCGAGCACGGTTAACTGAAAAAAAACAAACAACAAAAAAACAAACACCCAACCAAAAAACAACAATAAAGATAACGAAGAATAACTCAAAATCAACGAAATACCAAAAATAAAAAAATATATATTTGGCGAAAATAAAGTAATAATAATACGAATTAAAACAAGCGGCAAATGTGGAAAAGAAGCAAAAGAAGTTAGATACACTTGGGCAGTCTTACTAAACAAGCAATGAAAAATAAAAAATACAAAGTAATAAACTATAAATAACTTGAATATATTTCGAAATTTATATGAAAATTTGGCAGTATATTAATTATTAAAAGCATAACCAGAACAAAACGCCGACGACTTTGTTCACGCGCGCCCAAAAAAGTGTGCTACAAAAAGAAGTCAATCAGATATAATATGAATATTTTTTATTCTCATCGCTCAAAATTTTTTGAAATATTTTTTTATTGTTCTTTGCCTTGTGCCAAGTGAAAAATCAAGATAAAAAACTTTGATATACATGAATAAGAAAAATGTAAACAAATGCTAATAAATGAATGATGTATGCGTGTGTGCGTGTATTCATTTGTTGTTTTCTTTGCTTGTGTGTGTGTGTGTGTTTGCTGATGCGTAAAAACAACATTTTATTGCAAACAAAAAAGAGGAAGAGCAGCGAGATGAGCTAAAGAAAAGTCCGGAAAATGGGATTGGGGAATATATGAACAAGAAGCAGAAGCAGAGCGATAACAATTGCAATAAAAACAAGCACATAAACACCAAGAGCAACAACAACAGCAACAACCAGTGTGTGCCAGAGTTTTGTATTTGGATATGTGTGTGTGTGTCAACGAAATCATCGTCACAGTCATTTTCTTCATTTTCAGTTTCATCATCGATATAGGCTATTCTTTTCCTTCTTCCGCAACTTTTCGAGTTCTTTTTGCGGCGTAGAACGTGCCATGTACATTTTTTCCTTTTTAAAATACAGGGCTTTCTATTTTTCCAATTACTCTTTCAATGCTATTTACAGCATTATTAAATAAAAATTCGGAATATAAATTTCAAATATTATACAATTGAAGAGTTTTAAATATTATATCATTCAAAAAAATGGGTTTTATTGGTGCAAATATTTCGTCATCGCATATTTAGCTTTAACCTTAAAACTCTGACAGATGAAGGCTTTAGTTATGTTTATAATTTTACTAGAGGCACCTAAGACGGCTCATCATCGAATTGAACCGAACTGGTGGACATAATTAAATCGGGTTTGTCCAATTGAAATTAAATGGCCTCTTGGACTTTAACCCGGAATTATCATCACTATTGCAAACACCATTTATGGCTGCAATAATTTTCATTGAGCACCCAAGTGAATTTAACTCATTCAATAGCTCGAGACTGCAATACCTTTTGTTCGACTAATTGTTTATGGATGGATGTTGGTTGTTGTTGTTATTTTAGTTGGTGTCGTTGGTGTTGTTTTGTGGCTGTTCCTGTTGCTGTGGAGTTATTGTTGCTATTATCGCTGTTGCTCGAATCAATAGAGTCCATTTGGAAAGTGGATTATGTCCTTTAATGAGGGGCAATGGACTTGCGGATATTTGGTATTGACAGATGCAAATGACTAATCTAAGCTTTTGCACCAGAGCACATACACGTACACAAAACACTCACGTATATATATATATATCAAAATATATATAGAAATATTTAAAGCATGTTATGCACGAGCACAGCTTCAAGGCAGAAGTTGATGGCTTAAGCTTTTTGGCTTTAAATGTTCAATATTTAGTTAAACACATGTTTGGCAATAGCGTGGCAATAATAAATAAGTATTCAATTAACTTTTAATCGTTCGATTAGACCCCTAGACAGCTGAAATGAAAGATAACATTTATTTCGTTGAAAAAATCTCAGACAATGTGCTTGAAGCTAAGCATTGGATTCTAGGTCTTAAGCACAAATTAGCTGCCAATGACCCAGCTCAAGTTCAAAGTTCGTCTCTTTGATTTTTTGGGACTCTGGCTTGACCCTTGAACCGTTCCAGATAATTTCTTCCTTTTCGGTGGAAGGTGTTTGGATTTGGTTGGGGTAGAACGCTTTATAAAGAGTTGGAATCACGGAGTAAGTTCCACTCTCTCTCTCTCTCTTTATTGCACTCAAGGATTTTGTCAGGATTTTTCTTTTTAGATCACTGTGACAAAAAATGTGCTATTGTGATCGGGTAACATTTAAAAAGCTTTCTAAGAAATTCAATTAAATCTGAAGACTTTCAGAAGTAGAAATTAAAGTGTTGATCTTTAATAATAATACTTGGGAAATAACTTGAGGTATTTAAATATGCCTAAACCTTATTGTAGTTGGTGCAACCATTTCGAAAATACTCATTAAAATTTATTGGCATTCTATACGCTGATTTTTTCAAGTGGTGATTTTCGCCATTTTCGTTCTTTTTTCCTTATTTTTTTTGGCAGTGAGTGAGTAAGTGTGTATGTTGATGTAAGAAGCAAGTGTAAATAAAGAAAAGTCGTGCCCGTTGTGCAAGCACTCAAAAGTGGCTGCACACACACATACACACACACGAATACACGCGTACACCTGAGCTTCACCTGCATTCGTGGCACGTTTCTTGGAGCTTGTAGCTTCTCTTGGAGATGGAGCATCCCATTCAACCATCCTAAAGCTTCGTGTTTTTTCTTTGCTTTTTACTTGATATACTCGGGGTTTTTCACTCCGCTTTTCCCCTTTTATGTGTGTGTGAGGGGTTCTAGGCTAAGGTTTTCAACAAGCACTCGTCGTCATCGATGTTTGCACGTTTTGCTTTATTTATTTGGAAATCTTTTCTTATTCCGCTCTTTTTCTCCCACTTTGCCCTTTTCTCTTTTCACTGACAAAGTGTATTTGTATTTGCTTAAAAATCAATTACGTCATCATTGTAAAATGGCAATTGGATATATATAACGATGGCAACTCTGGCAGTTGGCTTGCTCTGACATAACGATGGCAACCCTGACGCCAGGCGTTCTTTCATCATTTCGTTTGTTTGTTTGTTTGTCTGTCGGCACTCTTCCACTCCACCACTTGTGTCAATACTTATCGGGTGATATTAACGTCTCACTCCTCTAAACCCCGAAAAATTTCCACCTGGCATCTGTTTGTGTCACATGTCTTTTGCTCCCCAACCCCAAAAGCCATCCGAAAATCTTCCTTATTGTTTGCGCCATATTTTATTTATGTTTTGTCAATTTTTGTGCAACTTTTGCTCGTCGCTTTGTCTGGCCGCCCTTTTCACCCTTAACCCTTGTGACCCCCTTCTACGCCCCAGCAGACTCATAGTAAATGTTATAACGCAGCGGATTTGACAGCTCCTTTGGGCCATTTCATTTGTGGCAAACTTTTTCAATGGCCGTCAAATAATGCAGCCAACATCCAAGCCGTCTGACACATTTATATGTGTCTGTGTGTGTGCGTGTGTCACTGTAAGTATGCTTGTGTAAGGAGGCGTGGCCATGTGGGAGTTCAAATTCATTCCATTATTGTTGTTTTGCGTTGTGTCAGATACCCAATGGGATATCCCGGTGCTTATCATCGATAGGTTTGTGTGCTGACAATTGGAAGGGGAAATTGGTAATTGGATTGCTTCGAACTATTATTTCTTCGAAAAAAATGTCATCGATATATTGCTTTTATATAACATTAATATTATCTTCTTGTACAAATATGATAAAATCGTATTCAAATAGAATACTGCGATAAAATCAGACTAGTGAAAACAATTACATTTGAAAGCATAAAAATTAAAGGAATTTTTTTAACGAAGGAGGCGGTCAGCAAAAGGCCAGATTTCCTGCAAAATGGCAGTGAAAAGGAGAATGCAAACGAGGAGTGCCAAGGTCCAATGTCGGTTTGTCTCTGCCTGGGATTATAGGCGCCCATTAATCGGACAAAAATATATTCCAATCTGCTTCATCCTGCCATCTTCTTTTTACCCGGCTATCCGGCCATCCGGTCAGCCATTCAATTCGAACAGATTTCGATGAACAAAATAAAAAAAGGAGGAATATGCAAAAACCCAGCTGAGAACTGTAATTCATTTAAGTGTTCCATTGAGTGGTGTGCCCGGTGTGTGTGTGGACGAGTGTGTACCCCCATGAAATTTCATATTTTTAATGACCAGCTGAAGGCAAAAGAAGGAATACGGAGTACGGGGGAGTACGAAGAGTTTGAAAAATACAAGGGGTTCAGACAGACAGCCAGCTAGCCAGTCAGCCAGCCAGCAAGGCCCCTCACAAAAGGCATTCTTCGATGCGAAACTGAAAGCAAACATCATGTGCCGGGGCGATGGGAAATAAAATAAAATCCATATATGCATACTTTGCATATTAAAAATAGCATGGAAAGGAATTTGAATGCAAAAGGATATAACATGATGGTACACAAAAGAGTCGGTTAAGTGCAACATGCATGTAGAAATTCGTTAAGCTTAAAGCTTGCCCGCTAGCAATCGCTTTAGTTTTTCGGTTAATTATTTTGCAAGTCCCGCCACGACGACCACAGTCTGCAAATCCTCGTCAGCCGCGGGCTTCTAGTTCTACTTCCACATCCGCATTCACTTCCACTTCCAGATAAACTCGTTCGTCTGACGCTGAAGATGTTCTTAATGGTTCAGTTGTTTGCTCAGCAAATTGAACGAAAACAAACTTCAAAAGTTTGCACCACGGATATGCAGATGGCACGAGAAGTGCTGGAATGGAAGTGGTTTTCTGGTGTTTTTTTTTTATTTTTTTGGCGGCGCGGCTCTTCGGGGAGCAGTCTCATAATTAAAGATCAGCAGAGCTTGTCACATGTGATTTTTCTAAAATATAAAGATCAGCAGAGCTTGTCACATGTGATTTTTCTAAAATATATGTTCTCAGCATATCTCTTTGATACAAGAGGATGCCAAAAGCAATGCACCAAATGTATGTTAAAACTGGAAACTCAACTCTTCTTACAGTATTTAATTTATAGTTGAGATACCCCACGTCGTTACATTTTATATGAGTTTTAAATTGCTGTGGCAGTTGCGTTGATTATGTGATGCAAGTTAATGTTACAACATGAAATTTATTAATGGCATTCCCGAGTTAATTTAACATTGCTGGTTAATTTGATTGCGTTAATTGACACTCGATGCAACCCATTCGAATAGCAAACCCAATTCATCAGAGATATGCTGGATATGTGCTCATGATGTCGACCGCGGAGTGCGTGGCATAATGATCTCATGTTTCCGTTGGTTTTTGCGGTCAGCACGTGAATGCGGATTGCACAAATGGTTAACTCGGCCACTGGAACTAGTGCCCTGTTTCTCTTTCACTGTACGGTTGGACAATTTATGTTCGTTTGTGTACTGCTCATTGAGTTTGTTGTTTGTAATTGTTTTAAAATTGTCACAATTGCTGGCCCTTTGGGGCGGTGTACGCTTTGGAGGGCGTGGCAAGCAGCAAGGGCAAGGTTGCTGCAGTTGACAAGCCGCAGTGGCAAGCGTTTTAAAAATTTATGTTGCACAGGCAGGCGGCACAAGGACAAAACTGAGGGGGATGCAATAGCAGCAGCAGAAGGTACAGGGGTCGACTGGTTGGCTGGTAGATAGGTTCGGTGGTTCGGTGGTTGGGTGGGTCAGGGGTTCCAAAAGGAGGTTAGTTAACATGACCTGCTGAGGTCCGAGCCTCGGTCCATGTGCTGCATCCGGTTTCCACAACACACAACAATAAAACGAACGAACGACGCAACACTTATGTTGGTTTACTTTTGCTGCGAGCCCTTTGCCGACCCCCATTTTCCTGCCACCACTGCTACTACAACAATTTACCAACAACAACAACAACTAAAACTACAACAACAGCGGCCAAGAAAAATGCTGTAGCTGAATTCCAGCAGCGTGACAGTTGCCGTTGAAATTTATAACATATATAAAAAACTATATAAAAAACTGTGCTAGTATTGAGAAACTGCAGTTATTGGTAACTATCTGAAATTTTGGAGAATTCATCGCTTTAAACAAATTAAAAATGTAAGGGTAATAGATTTAGAGTGCGTCTTTCTTCAATTGTAGGCTTTTCCGCATTTTCATTTTGTTTGTTGTCTTCGCATGTGTTGACCATGACATGAACTCGTGTGTTACGAAAACAAATGACTGACGCAGATGTAATGGCATCCTTCTGCCAGCCATCTCCTTCCTTTTCTAATTAAAGGCCACGTAGGAAAAATTGCACAAACTGTAGAATTTAATTTTACAACAAAAAAACAAAAATGAAAAAAAAACGGAAAAAAACGTTTGAGAAAAATAGCGAAATGAAATTAATGGATCTCGTGTTTTTCTCCTCAGCGCTTCTCTCTTTCGTGCGCATCTACTGTCTCGCTTCCACACTTCTTGTGACCATAATCACAGCTGCATTGTGTACAGCAATTAAAGCAACAACAACAACAAGAACAAAAAAAAAATGAAGAAAACTTTTGGAAAAATCACGGAAGAACGGGGAGATGGGGAAAGTTTCTTGTTGTTAGCTTTTTAATGGTTTTCAATGATTAAATTGTTGATAACAATTTTAAGCTGCACTCGTTCAGGCAGCACTCATTCCCCGTCCTTCTCTTTTACTCGCCCTATCGACATCTCTCTCTCTCTCTCTCTCTCTCTCTCTCGCACTTTCTATATATTTATGTACGGTCCCTCGTTAGCATTTTTTTGTTTTTCTTGCTGGGGACTAACTTTGCACTGACTACGGGCCATGTAAAGTTGAACGTGGGCATAACAATGTGCCCTTAACTTGGCCCATAGACTGCAGTTTTGTGCCCCGTCTCTGTCTTACCCATCACAGCCGTCTGCCTCCCACTCTTTCACTCTCCCAGACTCTTTCTCTCTCCCCCTCTCTTCCTCTATCCTGCTGTCCCTGTCAATTTCAATGTGCAATTACTTGGAATTTGTTTGAAGTTTTCCAAGCAGCAGCAGCAGCCGGAAAAGTTTTTCCCTTTTTTTCCCATCTGTCTTATACCCCACAGACACACATTAAAAATTTAATTAGAGAGTGCCTCGACATCAGAAATCAAAACAAATCGGGTGAAAAAGTTTTTTTTTCCTTTTTTTATAAGCAAATTGAGCCGAATGAATTTTCGGTTTGAACTGTCTGTCTTCCGTAATTTATTAATGGGTATTCATTAGCTGTGAGTTTTTACTGTAAAAAGTTGAGTTTTTAATTTGTGCAGCATTTTTGTCATATTAAATCTGACATGGATTACGGTGTTTAATTTGTTTTAATTGTTATTATTTACATTATTGTTAATTTTTCGCTTTAATTTTGTAACTAAAGATTTATACAAATTCGCTGTTTAAGCCGGGTTAAGAAAAAATCGCAAAGTTAAAAGCCATTTCTATCGGTGTTATGCCTTAAATAAACTCCTTTATTTCGTATATCCTGTTTGGCCGCCTCAATTCGTTTCGCGGCTTATGCATTCTCCTGTGTTTTGTCCTCCGCTTTTGGGGGTCCATTTGGGACCCGAGGCCCGCTTTGTCATGCTAAGGGTTAAGCCCAAGTGGTTAGAAAGAGGATTTAAGAACGGGGTTGGGCATAAATAACGACACGTTGTGCATTTTGATGGGCACCCGGAATTTTCGGATTGGGACTTGGTCATGGTATATTACTGGGGGTTAGAAAAGGAAAAAATAAAAATGGAATGAGATTGCGAACCTGACTTCTGTTTTGCCCTTTTCCGCATCATTGCCCCACTGTCGGTCTCAAATAAAGCAAAAAAAAAGGGGTAGCAGTGTAAAACCACACGAAAATGTTTTTATGATTATTATTCGTACATTTTTCGTTGATTTTTATGATTATTATGACTTTGATGTCAGTTAAATGCCTGTAAATATTCATCGAAGTTATATTGAACAGATTCAATTGAAACTTTAACCCCACAGAAGGACACTGGCACTTTGCGTTAGCCAATAAAGTTGTTTACACTGGAGTTTATATCCATTCAATTTTCATGGCTGTCAGTTTATCAAATATGCGAAATATTTCGAAATATTTCAACTGCATAACCGTCGTCCGACAATCCCAATAGTAATCGTTATAATAATGACAGCGGGGAGTCTAAAAACCATTCAATTGGCAACTGGCAAACAAAAGAAAAAGCATACGAATATGTTTGATGTTTTGACCATTAAAAGTGCAACAAAATCTGGAATGCAAACAGTTTCACAGAGTGATCTGGGGGAAAGCCCAACAATATCCTTGCGCAAATAGTGCAACATGTTCAACGCATAAACAAGCATATTTCATCTTACTTCGTATACACTCAAATTTCACCATGAATAAGACATGAGTTCGAGTATGAAATAACTCACACTTATGCACATTCAGTTGCCAGACAGTTTGAATTGGCTCTTCGGTGTAACTTATCGATTGAATTAAGAAACAAACTGAGTCGAATCGAGTCGACTCGATTCCGATGGGGTTCCATTGGTTATCTTCAATAATTCATCGGATTTTTTACGCAAAAGCTTAGCTTTAAGAGAGAGAGAGAGTTTTGAATGGTTTACTATTTGTTCCATTGAGTGTTCCTAACTTTTTTTGTGTCGTCCCTTATCATTGATTTAAAAAGTTGCTCGTTGTCATATATATTTTTGAGGGCTTTACGAGCTGTTCTATGGAGCTGACACTCCCTCGGGGTCCCGAGTTTTATGTTTCTTTTATGAATTCGAAATTTCAGCACACTCACACCGATGCCAAAAAAGCCATTGCAAACTTTTCACACACACGCACACAGCACAATAAACATAAAATATAAAAAAAAATACAACAAAGCTAGAACTTTTGTCCACTATCTGCTTTTCTGCTGTGGACAGATCTGCTGTAAATAACTATTTATAGTATATACTCAATATGAATTTTGTTGTATATATATAAACGTAAATGTACTGGTATGTGTATGTGTCAATGTATGTGCGTTTGCCTGTCTATTACTTAAAATACAACTACAAAAGCACCTAAAAATCTTTAAATCAATCAAAAATGAGATACATATAAATTAGGTATTTAATTTATGCAAATGAAAAGTGCGCAAAAGGCGAAAGAAAACCGACAAAACAAACGACAAACAAATTCGAAATTAATTTGCATTGAATAACAAAGGAACCGTTTCGGTTTCAATTCCACTTCCAGCCAAGGATAAAGTCCAACCCCTAGACAAAAAAAAAACAATAAACCGAGAAAAAAAAGCCGACACAAAAGAGAAGCCAAATGAGGGAAAATGAAGTGCCAAAGTGTTGAAAATAAAGCGAAAGCCAAGAGACGAAATTGAAATCGAGTATAAAAGGTTTTTCCGTTCAGTTTTAATCGGTATCGCGCGTTCACTTCCGTTCCGTTTCGTTACATTTTGTTTGGCTACGTTCTACACAGTCGACTTAGTCCAGCCGTTTCCGTTTCGTTCCGTTTCCGCTCGGCAAACATTTAAATGGCTACCAGCTGCTGCTTATGATGGAGACATTCCTCGTCCTGGGCCTGTGTTTCATCCTGTACGAGGCATTGGATTTCTTTCAGGGCTGCATTCACAGTAATACCCCATCGCCCAGCGATCAAATCGAAGCCTATCGCCGCGAACTCGACGAACAGCGCCAGCAGCAGCAGCAGGAACAATTCCTGGCGGGATTGACGCCATTGCTAGGCGCTCAATTTGCCGCTGCCGCTGCAGCCGCGGCCGCTGCCGCCGGTTCGCAGTCGACGTTGGGCAGCGCGACTACGCCCACCGCCTCTACGGCCAGCGTAATAAGTGACTCATACGATCAGGAATCGCAGTCGCAATCGCAGTCACAATCCCAGTCGCAATCCAACGAAAATCAACAGCATTCGCTGAGCACTCCCGGCCTGTTTCGTCCCGCCGCCTTGGGCTACTACGATCCAGAGGATCCGTTGCATGCCACCAACTCCCTACCACGCGACTATTACTATCTGCAGCAGCAGCAGCTGAAGAATAAGGCCAGCTCAAGATCGCTACTCTCGAAGTTCTCATCGACCAACTCGGATAATCGCATACATCCAGAGGCTGGTGCCGGTTCGGGGCATCATCACAGTGTCCTGGGAGCAGCGGCTGTTATAACAAGTCAACCCCTACCAGCTGGCGGTGAGATACCATCTAGCCTCTTCGATCAGCCGGGACAAGCGGCTGTGGTGGTGCCACCAGTGCAACTGCAACCCTCATCACCACTATTTGTGGAGCTCAAGAGGGCCATTATCAGTCAGAATCAGAGAACCCAACCGATAAAGTATCAGTCAAGAGAATCAATCGAAGAGCCACAGTGCCCTCAGTGCGAGGAAGAGCAGATACAGTATCTGGCAGAGACTTTGGACGATCTTGCTGAATCCGAAGAGCAGCAGTATTCTCCAGCTGAGGAAGACGACGACGACGACGAGGAGGAGGAGGAACAGAACGGCGAGCAGGAGGATCGTGAGGAGCAGCACTCTTACGTGGGAGGAGCAACCAGTGAACCGGATATTAGTGCCGCCACACGACAACAGCTAACTAGGATTCATCATATCGCCATCGACGACATCGCCACTGGACAGGAGCATCATCATCACCACCATCTTAGCATTTCGGGCCAGACGACAACGTTAGGCGCCAATTCTCACGCAGACTTCAGGGAAATCGAGTGCGAGCGACTGCGACGCAAGTGCGTTAGCGTTAAGCGCATCTATAGCATATCGGAAAAGTTCTAATTCAGATTCAAATCAGATCACTACTCAAAACTCAATTCGATATCTCAGCTCTCATACCTGTACAGCCCTTCACCATATTGCACTTCAATCGATCAATATATATATGTATACCGAAACCAAAATACAAAATCAATCAAAATCGAAAATCGAAAATCGCCAAATCAAAAATCGAAGCCAAATCAAATCGAAACGAATGCAAAATCAATTTTTCAAATTCCGCTCACCAACAATCGAACCAAATGCAACCAAAATCACAAAATTGCCCAAAGCGAAACACCCCACACAAGGTTAGCAAAAAGTCAAAAACCATAAGCCAACCAGCTGAAAAGAAACAAAAAACCAAGTCAAACACAAGACAAAAAAAATAAATGGAAATCAAAACCAAAAAGCAAAAACCGACACAAAAAATAGATGAACAAAATTATTGAGAATTTTTCAAAAAATATTTCGCACAGCATATCTCAAACATTATTATTCGCCTATTTTCGTTTTCTCACCTGCCTATATTCACTGTTTCTCACCTGTTCTTTATCACCCTCACCCTTCACCACTGGTTTGGTCTTCGGCTTGCACTGTTCACCTTAGTCCTATCTCACCATTGATTAAACCTAATTATATTCCGCATACATCACGATAAAAAGGTTGCCTCTCACCCTAAGTAATCGAAAAAAATGATATAGTACTAATAGCCAAACTTGCTGAGAGAAGTGGTCATATTTTTCACCAATTTGCACACTTTTTTCTCTTTGAACCTCAATAACATTTCTTTCACTCAGAACTTGCACCCGCCCACCTTTTTGCACGTAAATCACGTGATTTTTTCTTTATAGTCCACCACATAACACAGAAAAATCCAACTCAACCTCTCTCTCTCTTTATCTCTCTCTCGCTCAGAAAGACACTTACTCACACACATACGCCACCGTCAATTTGTCACCCGTTTTTTCTCTCTCTGCATTGCTAAGCCCAGCTCTAATAATTTCCAACTTTTTGCAGCTGCGAAGCCATTCAACACCACACCTGTGCGAGTGTGGTGTGCAAAGAGTACTAGTAAGGTTACATCCAAAACTACTTAAACATACAGATTCTTGCATATTTGATTTTATTTGGTTTTAACTTTTTATTTCCTGTTTTCGGGTTCCGATTTTGGTGTATTCCGCTTATAGAGAGAGAAGGAGAGGGGGCGCATAGTTTAAAATTCTGTCCCTTCCATGTGGTTGGTCCTCTCGAAACTTTTTACTTTTGTTTAGATTGTTGGGTTAACTTCGCTTTAATTTTTCTAGTTTCAGTTTCTGCTTTTCACCCCAAAATTCTTTGCTTCCTTTTTTGTTCTCCTTTCCGTTTTTTTTTATTTTAGCTTTTCCCTGGGTTTTCTGGGTTTTAACCACTTGGGGGACTGGAACAACAAATATGCTAACTAGTTGGCTTTAGCCAGGTCTCTGTCCTGTAGTCCCAGTCTCCTCATTCCTGGCCAGGCTTTTAAACCTCTGCTTTCGAGTGTTATGCAAAGTAAATTGTACATAATTGTCAGGACTAGCAAAACACATAGACACAGCCACAGCCAGACGCTCTCACATATATGCAAATGACGGGAGCTGAAGACGAGGACAATGACTAATTTTGCTGTCATTGTTGGAGGAAAAATGAAAAAAAAACAAAATGCCAAATGGGCGAAGGAAAAAGGGAAGGAAAAGGGAAGACGACAGGGTAAGAAATAAGGAAAAGCTGTGGAGCATTACTATCATATCTTACAAATTGTCGCAGCAGACTTCCTATCTGTCATATATAAATGTATGTATGTATGTATGGGTACATACATATATCCTTTCAATTATTCGATATGTGGTAGAATTTTCTTGTTGTATTCTTTTATTCCTTGGACCTCGTTTTCATCTCCAGTGACCATGTGTGTTTGTCTATCCTTGGCCCGCATCAAGTTAACTTTCCCTACATGTCCGTCCTCCTCTCCATGCCTCCTGTTTCTCCTCCTCCTTCTTCACTGCGCCTCCATTTTTCCCCTTTTTGCAACCATTTGTCTCTCCCTTTTGTGCTCAGCGTTCAGCGTTCAATGTTCGTAATCTTTTGGTCTTTTCTTCATCATCGTTTAGCTTGATGTGGTTTTCCCCGACTTAATCAGTTTTACTATTGTTTGTTTTTACCAAGCACACAGCTACCCTCTTTCCAATTGCCTTCGTATGTATGTGTGCGTGTGCATATATACATATGTGCTCCGCATTTAACAAATATTACACATGCGTTCAACACAATAGGTCCCACGATGGGAACATGGAGTAAAATAAGTGTTTCTTATATTTATAGTCCAAAGTATTTTATATAGCTAGGTATAAATTTTTGCATTTTACCTAAATGTTTAGGACTCTTGAATTATTTTAATATACGCTATTGCCCTGAACTGTATATTTTCACTGAACGCGCAGAAAAGTATGCTATGATTTTGGTTTTGTGTTCGACAGGCAGGATCTGACAATTATATTGTGTGGTACATGTGTGAGTATGCGTGTGTGTGGGAGTATGCGTGTGTGTATGTGAATATTTTCCATAAATGCTGCATCATGGCAAGTATTTAAGCCAATGAGAGATATTTATGCTAGCCGAGAAACACATTCGTCTCGGCCTTTTTGGTTTGCTGCTGGTTCATTCAAGGGCAATATTCTTCTGCATCATTAACCCGCTGCCTACCACAGCCATGCAGTCACGGTCAGCTTAACCCATTCGGCCACGAATGGTATCTTGTGAAAATTCACAAAATCAAATCAATAGTCGTTGGAGTGAAATGAAATTCGCTTTAAGCTAATTTAATTGAAACAAATGCTCTCTACTTAAACTCAACTTAATTTACCCTAATCCTAGTGTGTCTGTGTGTGCGTGCCTCTGTGCGCGTTTTAACCCCCACTCATCTATCGTGGGTTAATTCCCAAAGACGTATTAGCCCGGCGAAATTTATCCAACTCAATAAATCTCAGCGTTCTGTTCTGTGACTTTACAGAATTGATAGCTTTGTGCTAGAAGGCGTGGCTGGGGCGCCTCTTTTGTGATTTATACTCGATTCTCCTGCGTGTTTCGGTTAGTTTTTATGGTTATCTGTTGATTAAAATATACAAATATTCAGTAAAAATTCCCGATCTCCCTAGTTCATAAACGAGTTAATAATTTATTTGAAATTAAAGAGTTTTACCGCAGCCCAACTGCCTTTCAATCCCATTTTATGATTACTTGTGTGGCTAATTATTTTTGCAGCTCCAATTGCGACAGGATAAAGTTGACTTTTAGTTAAACTGAATCCCTAAACGAGTGTGCATATTTAATGCATGTGAGCGGAGCGATAGGAAAAACTTTGGTTGCTCTATCAGCTGCGGCTTAATGAGTGCCAGTCTATATATCTTTTCGTGTGCGGTCTGCAGTTTTAACTTGTTGAATTGACAGCAAACAAAAAGGCGGGGGAATGCACAGAAAAGTTGCCACCACAGGATGCTATACACATATATATTATATATACATATATACGAGTATATGTGCTGCAAGTTTTAATTCCGCCGAGCTCAAAAATTCATCATCTATGCCATTGTCAACTTGAGTTTGTGTGTGTGTGTATGTGTGCGATTCTGTGTGTATATAGGAGTCATTAGCAAATGGATTTATCTAAGTGAATTCAGCGCCCAGCTTCTTTTTGTTGCCAGCATTGGCGACACGACCTTTTAGCGATCGCACCGCCAAATTGGGCAGACAGCCTCGCTTTTGTAAATCATCCAGTTTGACGGTGATCACCGTATCGATTTCCTTTTGGCGCTGCGCCTCAGCTGCCCTCTCCCTTTCGAAGGCCAAGTGCTCGTCCTCCAGTTCGCGGCGACGAGTCTTTTCCCGCTCCTCAATTTGGCACGAGACACTGGAGCGAAGGCAGGCCTTCTTGATGGCCTGCTCCTCGGCCTCGCGCTTCATTTGCTCCTCGTGCTTCTTGCGATACTCGATCATCTCCTTCAGTTCGCGTTCACGTTGCACGTAATAGCAGGCCTTCATTTGGCTTAGATGCTCCATTTGCTCCATATTGGCCCGCTTGAGTTCGGCAGCCATTTTGCGCTCCTTCTCGGCCGCCTTCCGTTCGTTTTCTCTGTACTTCCTTTCGAGGCGCTCGTGTTCCGCCAGGAAATGCATCTCCTCGCGATTATCCTTGGCATCGAGTATCTTTTGGCCCACCGCAAACAGGACATCCCGTTTGCGTTTCTCATCCGCCGCGATGGCCTCGCGTTCCGCCCTCTGTTGTTTCAATTGCTGCTCCTTGAGCTTTAGATACTCGTAGGCTCTGTTCTCATCCCTTTGATCCTGCTCGCACATCATCCGTACGAAATTGCGATGCAAATTGGTGTACTTATTGAGTTCATCCCTGTAGGCCAACTTGCGGCGGGATCGCATTTCACCCTCTGCCAATTCAGCTTTTTTATACTCATCGACGGCGGCACGCAAGTCTCGCGCCTCCAAACGCAGACGATCTTGGGCAAGGAACCGCAACTTTTCGCGGTCAGTGATTTGCTCACGCACAGCGTTACCAAATTGCCGGCGTCTTTCCTCTTCGGCCTGATCTTGTTGCTCGACCGTGCCCCATTTGGCATTGTTGTAATCTCGATTCTTGCGGGCCATCTCCTCATCGTGATCGAGTTGAATGCGATTGAGGAGTTTTCTTTCCTGAATCTGTGCCGTCCACATGGCACTGCATTTGGCCTCGGAAATCGCACGGGTGGCGTCTTTCACTCGCACATCTGACTCGTATTTGGCATCTAAGGCGCGATGAAGAACCTACAATGTGGCGTTGATCGATTGTAATCTATTGTTTATGGCATAAACATCGTATACTTTTGCGATTTTATCGCACCAACTACCTGCAATCGTTTGGCCTCCACTCGCCGCTCCTCATTCACATCCTCATCGGCCTCGTCATCGTCCCTCTTCTGGGTTTCGCGTTCCTTTTCCCTGCGCTGCTCGTCGATGTCATGAAAATAATTGCGCATACGTTCCGCTTCGGCCGTGTGAAATTGCTGCTCCTCCATCCGGCGATCCTGTTCCGCCCGACGCTCCTCGGTGGTCCGCGGCCTCGAGGCCTTCATGCGATCCAGCTCGCCCTGCGACAACTCCGCATAGCCCTTGGACTCCCACGATTGACCCTTGATGTGAAAGAACGTGGCCTTGGCGCCGTCGTATCGGCGGGCTCGTGGTGGCGCCTTGCCGCCACCCACCGTCGCACGTACCTTCTGTCCGGGTATGTTTTGTGGATTTGGTAGCTTTGTGCCAGGCGGCAGTGGTCGCCTCGCAACCTTGGGCTTCACGGGCCTATCTCTGCGCACCCCGCACATTGGCTCCTCATCGATTGTTGATAATGGTGGCGTTTCCAGATAAATCGGTTTCTTTAGTCGATCATAGCAGTCTGCGTGCAGTTTCATGGCAGCACGCGAACGACATGGCATCACCATCGGCATCTTGGCGAATTCGATGTATGTATGTATATCGAGTTTGAAATTACTGATGGCCACGGGGAGGGGGAAAATCGCAATAGCAAATTTCTCCCTTAGCTGTTTGGTTTGTTTCTTTGTTCAGTTGTTGTCGTCTGTTTGTGTTATTGCTCGAAGGCTGTTGTTTTGTTTGCTTGTTTCGTTTGTATCGTTTGTTTATCCAATCGAATCTGGCAGGTTGAATCTACATGCTTTCAAAGCATGCTGAGGATAGCAGAATTACAGGGTATTCGTTGGTAATGTGGTAGCACACGTTCATTTTACACCTTTCTGTGCTTTAAATAATCATATATAGTAATTCCTTTAATAAATTAGGTATACATTTAAGTATCCCAAAATTAAACTCATGTACGCTTCTCCTACTTGTTAGCACCTGACCACTTGAGTGTCGTTTTTGTCGAGTGGCAGGTGAGAAGCAAAAAAAAAAAGAGGAAAATTTAAGGGAGAAGGAAAAACCAGTTGGGAGAAAAAGGGAAAGGCTACTGCTGCCGCTGCTGCGGCATTTACTTCCGCCTGCTTTGGCTGCATTCGAAGGCGTTGATGCTTGCATTTTGGAATAGCCCCGACCATTTGCATTCTTTGTATGTGCCACTCTCATATTCCGCCCGCCCCACTGCCCCACAGCCCCACTGCCCTCCACTCCCTTCGACATGCAACCCCCAGGTAGGTGGCATGAAAATTTAATTACACGCCTCGCTGAAACGCTGTGCCTGAATATAGGGGTCGGTGTTTTTTTCCTCTTATTCTTTGGTAAAACCTCGCTGTTGCCTGTAGATGAGGCTGGTGGAAAAAGGATAATGGATAATGGGTAATGTAGTTCAACATGCAGGGCTACTATATCGCAGCTCCTTGAGAAGGGCTCAAAAATGATTTTTCTTATTCAAGTTCTGCCAAATGTTGGTACATAACTACTTAACTAGCAGAGTCTTTTGTGCACTCGATACTGCCCAAGTTCAAGTTGAATCATGACGACCATTGCTGAGACAGCACCTGAAACCAACCATTGACTCAATCTCCAGCCTGTAGTGTTTCCTCTGTTTATTTGTGTGGCGGCTGTTGTCGGACTCACAAAGAGACATCTATTCCGATACACGATACTCAATACTCGAAATGCCGATGAGGTGGTGTGTTGGCCGGCCGTGGGCAAAATGTTTGCTTCACTGTGGACAACCAACAACAGCGACCACCTCTAACCGACCACATCGCCACTGGGTTCCAGCCGAAATATACTTCTACTCCTCTTCGGCAGACATCAATACACCGACGTTTCCCACAACGAACTGAGCGAGATGTTTTTGCCATAAATATGAATTATTTTTTGGTGAGCAGCTAAAAATCATATTACGTACATATATGGGGGCAGCATCGCATCCGCAAAACTTTTCTCTCACATTTCAATGGCAATAAAAGTGATTTAATAAGGCGCAAAGCAACACAACAAAAGGCGCTAAAGGGGCGCGGGCGAAAAAATTGGGTAAGGGCAGTGTGGGCATGGCAGAAAAGCGAAATCAATTTGATTTGTCGCCATAGACGACGACGGTGGGCGGACGACCACGCCCATTGCGTGTGATTAAGTGCGCGTTTAATGTGCACGCCATGGCCATAAAACAAATTGTATGCAATCCTGCCACCGAAAGCTTTCGCAATTTACTCCTCACAACTCTGGAGAAAATTTACCAGGCTCCATCTGTGCGTGTGTGTGTGCAATGGGACTACTAGTACTTCTACTTCTACTAATACTACTACTTCTACTACTACCAGAACAGCCTCCATGGCACTATGGGAAATTTGACCCCTTTTTCTGGCCAAAACCCATTTTCTGAAAGTCAGAATAGTACAATAATATTTAGTGTACGCATTCATAATTGACCAATCTTTAGTGCTGCATACCAGAAATAATAGATGGCGCCACAACAAAGATGGCGCCTACACAAAACAACAATCTGCAACGCTAAGTTTTTCTGTCGTTACAAGTTATAATATCTTTGGAACCAAAGCGTTAATTTCCATTCTGTAAAAAGTATTTTAATCAGTGGGTCTTCTATTAGGCGTTTGCGACATTCAATAAAAAAAAAAACTAGTGTTGTCCGAGTAATTTAGTAAAAATATTAGTTGCTTTACAAAAGTATTTTTTTTATAATGCCTAACTTTGAATAGAGATTTGAAGTGATTGCAGCAGAATGCATCAATGAAATATAGCTCATGTTGTAGCTTACTTAATTCTTGTTCAGATTATTGTAATTTTAAAAACCACTTTTACCGATTTTGGGAGAATTTATAGATTTTAGACTTAACCCTACTTTTCCAAATTCAGAGTAACCTCATGCTAAACGGGAGTTAAACAAGGCGGTTGCTGAATTGTTTCGGTATTTTTATTAGTACTATTGTTGTTAACTTCTGTAAAATAATTAAGTATATAAACTCTATCACGAAATCTGTTGTTTTTGCTGAGATTAGAAATAGCATACAAGATGAGGGAAAGCCTTTACGAAATTTTTAGCCTTTTATAATATAAATATAAGGGACTGTGCCACGCCCCCAGTTTTTGGGGTACGTTTAGATATGGTCTAGTGCAAATTAATGCAAAAAAAAAAAATTAAATATCTTTATTCGTTCTGGAGTTATAAATTACAAAAAATAGAAAGGGCGATGCCACGCCCACAATTTTTGGTACCATAAAAGATATGGACTAGTGTAACTCCATACAAAAAACACCAATTGAATATCTCTTCCCGTTCTGGAGTTATTAATTTAGGCCAGAAAAAGTGGTCAAATTTCCCATAGTGCCTGGGTTTATTCCTCTTTTCTCGCAATCCTTCTCCATTTCAGAGGTTTGTAACTGATTTTGACCCGTAGTCCGTTGGGGAGGCTAAAAACTTTTACAGCTCTCGCCTGTGCAAGCGCTTTGAAATGTAAATACGGCTCATTATTTCCAATGCCTTGCCATTCATTTGCAAAGTTTCCAGTTTGCCATGGCCCACACACGCACGCACACACACACACAGAGACACACATACACACACACACACAGCACAGCAGCAGGAGGAGCAGAATTTTTAAATACATACTAGTGGACCTCTCACATGCGTACAGTCACCATGGGATAATTTTCGGTCCACTGAAAATGATTCTCTGGTCATTGAATCAGGGAAGTTATATAAAATCCCTCTTTATTCACAACAACCATTCTGAGGTGGTTTTATTGCAGCACTTGCAAGATATATAAACAACTATCACAGTCAAAAATTTGTTTGCAATATACGAAAAATCTTTCATGATATGTGTATATACGAGTGGGCTGTACAAATAACGTGTTTGCGGCACACGATGTATTAAATTTAAATCAAATTTACTGGACTCTTGAACCCACTGTGCTGGATGGCAGGACTCGGTGGTCATCGGTTCACCTTTAATTAACTGTAATGCCATCAGGCAGAAGGACATCCGTTGGTCAACGTGTGTGTAATGCCTTTTTGCTTGTCCTTTACCATTTGCCTTTTTCACTAGCCATTCACCACCGGCAGAAAATGTGTGTGTGTGTGTGCGAAAGGTTTATTATTTTCACTTAATTTTTGCTGGAATTTTTTTTTGTTTACTTCAGGTTCCAGAACCTTTTGGCTCCGGCAATTTAATTTACGTGCCTCTAGGACGATCCTGTCCCAAAATGGCAAATCATCACAGCTAGGCAGAAAAATAAGAAAGGCAGAAAGCATGGGAAACCTCTCGAAGAAAACGGGCGCCAAGAAGCGGAATGTGGAATCTTGTTTGTATAACCAGAGCTGCGGCAAAATGTTGTTCAAATTGACTTGGGGGTTCGAATGACTCGGCAGGTGGATCGCAGTGTCCTTTCTGGGTGGTAAATAAAGCGGGGTGGGGGGAAAAGACAAACCATTCGACTTTCTACCAAAAAGGGACAAAGTCAGCGACAAAGGAAGGTTTCGCCTGCTGCACAATGGCAAATAATTCATAACTGGGCTCAAAAGTTTGATTTAGCTGCAGTTAATACACTGGGCACTTCCCTCTCCCCACCTCCCCCTCTCCTACTATCTTTTTCCTATTTCTTTCTGTCTCCAGCTCCCCTCTGTGTTGAATGAGGAAGCTACACATACATATATCTCAGGCCCCACTCGCTCATCCTGTTGGCCATACGTCGGTTTGCATAAATTTTATGGCCATGGCCAAAGAGGACTCGAAACGTAGGACTCCTGTTGACAGGCGGAATTCCCCCCGTTTTACAACTGCTCCTCCAGCAGATAAATTACGCTCCCAGCGCCCAGGATCCATGGAAGCGGAAGAGCCAACGGATGACGGCTGGCAAAGCCAATGCCAAAGCCAAAGTCAGAGTTAGAGCCAAAGCTGTGGGAAAAGCTGTAGGAGATGCTATGGCTAAAGTCAGAGGAACCAGAGCACCAAGACTGCTGTCCGACTGTCTGGCAGCTGTATGCTTATTTTTCTTCAACTGTAACTGCTGCCAGAGTTGGAAAACAAAACAAAAAATATGAAATATAAAGTGGGAAAGCGAACAACTCACACATATGAGGCCTTTGGTCAGGCGACAAATGTTTCCACTTGATTTTCTTCGTTATAAACTGTAGTATTAAACCCACGAAGAAATTAATTAACTAAAATGACTATTCGCGCACTGGAAGTGTTAAGCCTATGGGTCTATACAACGGAAAGCCATTTAACCTTTGGCTACATTAAAATGGTTGCCATAAATCTAGATTTTTATTGGTACTACCTTAGATGTTGGCGAACAGCATGCCAGAAATTTTTGTGGCTCGCCTGGAAAATGCGGCAAGACCCCCTGTCAACTTTTTGACTACGTCTCTGCGGCCCTCTGCCTTCTGCTTTCTGCAGAACATAAGCCACCTCCCCAAAAGTGGCGTCTCTGTTCGCCTTTCTGATGCTATTTTCTCAATGCCTGCGAAACGGCACACGGAAGCCGAGGCGTCTGCTATAAATTTTTAACAACCATTTAACTTGAATTTTATTAGTCCCCAGTCAGCGGTCAAAAGTTCGAGGGTTCGGTGGGGTGGCAGGGGGTGGCATGGGTTGGAGCAGATCTAATATGGCAGTTGGGGGCGTGACTGATGCTCCACATAGCTGTCATGTCTTGTATATTTCGGTATACAAAGTGCCCAAATGCTGCCCACAAAGTCATCACAATGACATTTTGCATTTCGCAGTTCATTTCTACTTGTCTCATTCTGTTCATTTCGTGATGGTGTTTTCGTTGCCTACTTTCTGCTGGTTGTTGATAGTCCCCATAGACCCCCATGCTTTCTCACTCTCCTTTCCTCTCTCTCTCTCTTTCTCTCTCTGTCTCTGTCCCTATTTTGCTGTTCCCCCCATTCCGTCTTGGCTATAAATTTTATATGGAATGTAGTTGTGACTTGTGGGTCACTTGTTTTGCTGCAGCTTCAGTTCTTCGCCTGCCGTTGACCGATAACCATGTTATTCTCTTCTCTTCCAAAAAAAAATTTTTTTCTTGTTTAATCTAGTTTGTTATTATTTACTCGTTGGCAAATAAAACTGCAAAGTTTTTGTGTGATTGGTTTTTTGTTTTTCGGTTTTTGTGGGATCTTGTTTTTCTTGAACATTCTCAAAATCAATGTTAAACCAAATTAACTTGCAGTTGAATAAGATGTGCGCTACTGACAGACTAAGAAATACAATAAACACAACAAGAAAAAGCAAACAACTCGAGTGCAATTAAACGACAAATTAAACATAACAAAATCACAAGAAATTAATCAATTAAAATACCCAAAAAAAAAGAGGAAAAACGAAAAGGAAAAAACAAAATCAACGATTATACTGATAAACGATAAACAGTGTTCTGATAACTGGCGCCATGGACTCGCTGGAGCGTCTGATGCGAGCGGCTCCATTGCCACGAATGCTCACCAGTGGCGTCGTGGCCACAGCCGCTGCCGCCGCAGCCGCCGCCGCTGGCAAGGGCATGGTCAGTGTGGGTGGCGGTGGTGCAACAGCCCTAGCCGCCGGCGGCGGTCAACAGAGGGCGCTGGTCCATGCCTCGCTGGCGGCGGCGACAGTGGGCCGCAAGGGACGCCACCTAACGGGCACCTTCTGCCTAACCGGCGACACCATGGAGGGCATCATACAGTGTTTGGTATTTCTCAAAGCATTCTCGGTAAGTGGGAGCGGGTGTGGGAACGGGAGGTGTATCAGTTTTACATAGTATACATATAACATGCAAAAATTCCATACCAGAGATTAATGGAGAGAGACCAAAAATATACACACATCTACCGTACACATACACCCACTTTTTCATCCCCATGGCACAAATTCAATTTAGTTTTCGGTTTGCGCTCGACTAAGTTTTTCCTTTTTCCTTACATTTGGTACGTTTTTTTCTTTTTTCTCTTTCTGTCTGTTTTTGGGGCCTGCCATCAAAATGTGCAATAGGCTGTAAATAGGCAAATACATTTCGCAGAACCATGCCTGTGGCAAGCTGATTTTTGGATTTTATAACTACATTTTTGCCAGGCATGCAGAGGGGAGAACCTTTGACCTAGTTTACGGGCTCTTTTTAAACCGATAACCATAAGCCATCCTCCCAGCCGTCAAAAAAATGAAAAAAAAAAACATAAAAAGCACACATATGTGGGCGTGTGTAATAAAGATTTTTAGCTTGTCTACACAAATTTTTGACCCACTCACTAACACCTTTTCCTCTCTGCTTCCTCTACTTTCAGGTGAGTCCGTCCAAGCGATGATAATGAAGAGCAAATACCCAACAGATTTATGAATCCCAATTCAAATCCCAAAACAAAAATAAGGTATTCCAGGTATCTGGATAGTTTTTTTTTATGTATTACTTGTCACGAGATGGGGGCAGCATCAAACAGTAATATATATACATATGTGACAAGTAACATTGAACATGAAACATTGAATTTGCAACATTAAACTCGCAACATTAAATTTGAAGCATTGAATTTCCAATATTGAATTAGCAACATTGAATATGCAACACTGAATTTGCAACATTGAATGTGCAACAATGAATTTGCAACATTGAAACATAGGTAACATTCAACGCAAAACATTAAACATATCAAAAGTTATTTTTTCGACATTGTAATTTACATAATTTACATCATTTTACATAATTAATGTAATGTAAAAAAAATGTCCACCAAAACTTAAAATTCCCAATCAGTTCTGACTCAATCCTCATGGGATAGCCGCTCTGGCAGCTCATAGATCACTTGACCGGAAGTTATGATGTGGTAGTAAAGGTAGTAGTAGTTTGCGTGTCTGTGTGTGATAGTGGTTCCAGAGGCTATTTGGGTATACCGTCGTCATTCTGGATGCAGTGCATCATGGACCTGACCAGGTATATGCCACAATTAGGAGTTTATTAAATTAGATATTTATGTTCACGTTCGCCTTGATGCATTTAAATGTTTATTTAATACATTTTCCAATTAGTTTACTGGGCAAGTGAATAATGCTGAATATGCATTTCTGTTTCATGATGAATAATTTTTTTGCAGACCTTAACTATTGCAAACGTGTCTTTTTGTTACTTGCTTGATTTCTATGAGCGCTTGATTTCGATGGCCTGCGAATTCTCATAAATTCTTTTGTTATGTTGTTAACCGTAAGAAATTTAAAAAAAAAAAACATTAACAAAATTTATACAAAGCGCCAAATAAC
Organism: Drosophila yakuba; assembly: GCF_016746365.2. NCBI lineage: Eukaryota > Metazoa > Arthropoda > Insecta > Diptera > Drosophilidae > Drosophila > Drosophila yakuba. Next base: position 3,484,822 of record NC_052526.2, on the reverse strand, counting down.
AACCAACTTCCTGCTGATTTACGCGTCTGCCTGAGCACGAAGGGCGTTCAATATGGCCACCAAATCGGTAATCTCCTGAGACAGTGTGGCTATCCAGAACACCAGAATATCAAGCTCATGTCCAAATCCGGGGGTAATGTTTTTCATCGCGTTTCCTAACGGCTTCCTTCTTCTCTGACTGCAAGTCATCTTATTGGATTCTAATTTCCTTTCTGTTATTTTTGTTTCCCTTTTTAATTTATAATACAATGTGTACGATATGGTTGCTCGCTTCAAACTGAGAAATGTGAAAAAATCAGCATACTTTTTGTGAATGTACTGGCACTAAGCCTACTAGATCTGTTCATCCTTTAGTACATACTATGCTCCAATATTTGATCCCAGTAATCGTTGGCCAATAACTCAATGGTCATAAACATGGCTGTAGTGGATGTGCTTGTAACTTGGCACCCTTAAATAAGGCTGCAAAGTTTTTTTTTTTTTTTTTGTAGGGTTTGTATATGGCCCTCTGGCCCGAAGTTTAATTGCAGGCCTGTCGTTTTGAAGAGGAGATTCGGGACTGAGTGTCGGCTTGGAAATGCACTTAGCACCCAATCGGTTCCAGGGATTCCTCCTCGTCAGGAAGACGGAAAAAGATAGGGATGCGGGAGCAGAAAGAGACACAGCTAAAGTGACACAGACGTAGACCGACATCAAGCGCCTGCGGCAATTGCAGGCCCATTAAAACTGACACATTGCGATTGCGTTTCCCCTTTGCCCCTCGCCATTTATCCTGTTTTTTTTTTGAGTCTCAGGAATAAATAAAAATAATGCTGGTAAAACCGAAAGAAACGTAAAAACACAGAAAAGCCCAAAATGGACGGAGACGGAGAAACAGTCACTTTGTTGCCATAAATTCAATATTTAAGGTAGCCGACTGGCGGTTACCCATTAAATAATAGCATAGCTGCTAAGTAATGTAATTTCCTCGTTAATTGCGAAGTTGCGTTAATGCATTTTTCACATGCTTTGGCTGCTACTCTTCCTGGATTTTTCCTGCGCCACCATGCCCTATTTGAAATCGGCAAGAGACTTTTCGCGCATCGTTAATTTCTCCCCCAGGCCTCGCCTCAATAGTTCTGTCTCTTTCGGTTCGAGTATCTGCTGTCTCGTTCATGCAGCAGTCAGTCGTTCACTGATTCATTCACTCATTCATCCATTCATTCATTCAGTTCTTCAGCCAGTCAGTCTTGTATTCAATCAGCCCTAGGGGCCTGCTGCCTATCGTTATAATGATGTTGCCGGGACTCAGCCTTGCCTTTTTTGCTTTGACATCAACACCATCTACCAAAGTCGTGATTTACTTTTCACTCACACTCCACCGCCGCCGCCGCCTACTTTTCCAACCGGCTGTCATCCGCTTTTCTCTCTCTATCCCGCATTTTGGTTGTGCATGTATGTGTGTGTGTGGGTGTGTGCGTTTGCGAATTTAAATGTTGCACAAATATGAAAAGCAATTTACATAATATCCTGCCAAGTGTAAAATGATTGTCAATTCTGTCTGCCAGTGAAGCAAAGCGAATCGAGGCAGCTGAGAGAAAACCACACCAGCCGTGGAAAATGGTGGCCTTAAATCGCTTTTACCAGTGCAATATTTCTTCGAGACGGAGTGATAAATAGGATAATATCGATGGTCCAAAGGGAAATGCCATAAATAAGGAAATAGTCACAGGAAAATACTCCGATAAAATACTGTTATAATTGGATTATTATAATGACTGTTAAAATGATCTAAGTTTACCGAAATTCCTTTATGCTAAACACAAAAGGCAAAACAAACTTTATAGCCATATACTAAAAGTTGCTAAAGTACAGTGTGCACTTAGCGACATAACGCGATATTTTTGCCCACTAAAGTGGCTTGGTAGTGAACATAAAAAAAGTGAGGAAAACTTGAGAGGTTTTCTTGTGGGCGTCATAATTATTGGGACACTCGAGATGGGAATTAATTACACAATTTGTGAGCGAATCGAAATAAGACGAAGACAAGGGCCGCCGCATTAATTAGCGTTCATCAATCATGTTTGACCGCAGCAACAGCAGTGAAGTCGGTGACGAAGGACACTCGAGCTATCAACGCATCCAGCAACCACCACCCAATGGTCATCAGGATCCTGGGGACATGCCTTCTTCTTCTGTCTGGTGCAAATATTGCGCAATTTGTCGTCATTATCCAGGATATTGAACTTCATAATGTGCGTCGACATCATCAATTCCAAAATGTTGACGTGGGTGGCACTGCAAAAATTGTGGGGGCTGGAAAAACGGCTGGGACGTCGTTACTTGAAAGCCATCTTTAAAAGATGATGTCAATAAAAACAAAAATCACCGAACGTGGGTAATCGATTTATGTGAACCCTTACACATACACCTGAACATACATATGTGCTGATGAGAAATATTCAACTGTTATTATTATATGTTAGACTTTGATTGCTCATAACTCTAGTTTCTTATTGATTTGTTGAGGTTAAACGATCAAGCCAATTGCTGATGGCATCGTCTTAGAACCTTTTTCCGAAATTATCCATGTCTTATCAGCTGCCCAGCCATTCTGCCATGAATTTCCTCCATTGGAGCAGTCGAAACGCGAACGTGATGCTTGAGTCTATGCAAATTTGCGTGCACTTCGAATGCGGCAAACATGCACAAACACCAGCTGTGCCCACCGTGCTCATCCCTGGTACACCACCTATTCACCCCTTACTAACCTCATACCAATCCTATAGCAACCCCATGCCAACCCCCCTACTGACCCCCATATCACCCATTCTCAGCTCTGTTCTAAACCTCCTATTGTCCCTATCCACTGACGGCTGTGCATCATCAGCAACCTAAACAGAATCGTTGAGGTGGCTTGTTCCACTCATGTTGGTGTTGTTGTTGTTGTTTGCTTTTGAGGCCTTTCAAGCACTTGCTTATTATGCAGTCACGTGTGTGTGTATGGCGTGGTGTGCATGCCTATGTGCATCTGGATATGGGTGTGCGTGTGTGTTTGTTGCCAGCGGCACAATTTGAACATAAAGTTGGCCCGACTGTTGAAGCATTCTGTCTGCCACTCAGCCGTCTGCATTTCAAAACTTAAACAGTTTATTAAGCACAAACTAAAACCATAAAACAAATACACAGACACAATGCACTGAAAAAAATAGTGTGAGCATTGTAAACTCTAAAAACATACATACATATGTATAACCGGAGTATATATATTTATATATTTTCTGTATCGCCCAACAGTATCTTTAATTTCCTCGGTATTTCTCGGCGACAGGAAATCACCTGAGTTCTAAAGTAAATGTAAAATTGAAAACCATTAAAGGCCATCGTTAAAATGTGTTATTTCGTTTTTGGGCGCAAGTCATCGTCAGCCTGCTAAACGTAATTGTTTTTACCAAAATGTACTTTTATACTGAGGTACTGCAAGCAACGAGAGTATCAAATAGTTGGGAGGATCGATTCGATTCATGAGGCAAATGCTTTTTCGCGCATTTCGGGACTTGAAATATATTGTCTGTCTGGAAAGTGTTGTCAAGAATCTGGCAATTTTGCTAGTGTGTGTGTGTGAAGCCAAGAGAAAGAGTTAAATATAGTTGAGAAGAGAGAGACCTTTAGTGATGGGACGAGAGAGAGGGCAGGTGCATATGGCCCATCATCTATCTAAATGGATATCGCGCGGCCCCTTCTGTGGCTGCTGGCTGTTTGGTGGCATCTCTTTCTGTCCCGGTGTATTGTTGCACGTACATGTCGTCGACTTTGTCTTTCGAAATAAAACTTCACTAAAAAATGAGCATGGCATGGCGTTGAGCATTTAAACTAGCTACAACAAAAACACCAGCAACACCTCCCCTTTTTGCAACATCACGCCCCTTCGCCGCCTCTTTTCTACCTACGTGATTCGCATGCAGAAAATGGACACGTGTGTTGGTGTATTTTCTATTTTTTTTTTTTGGCTTTTTCGGTGTGTGTGGATGGAGGCAGGGCTGCCAAGACAAAATGCGGCTAATGTTCCTCTTCTATATTTGCGTTTTTTTCTGCGGCCTTAGATTTACAATACAGCGTACACGCGCATACACACATAGTTATATTATGCAATTCTTTGTTGTGCTTTTTATGGCACTTTGGCCCTGAAAGAGCTTAAAACCAAAAAGAAGGGTGGTGGGGTAAAAAATAAATAAAAAGAAAAGCCAACGCTTAAAAGTGTGCTACAATTTTTGTTCAACCACTTAAATGGGGTGGTGGTGGTGGATAAAAGTGTAGGAAATACATAGAGAGAAGGGAAAAAAGAGAGTAGTTAAACAGGGAAACTTATTTCGTTGCTGTCGCTAATTTGGCTCCGAATCAGCCGCAGCAACATCTAGCGCATAATAATTGCCTACTCGCACAAGACTCGCTAATTGGCAGCAATTTTGCCGGCTTCTACGTTTTCGGTGGTTCAACGTTGGTTCGGTGGCTCGGTTGCTCGGTGGCTCGTTTGGTAACTCGGTGGGTGGTGCTGCGGCATTAGCGGCTGTGAGCTAGATTTTCGGTTCGCAGCAATTAGAAAAACTTTCACCAGCGGCCCAGAAATGTTTGCCTTTGCCAGCGGCAAACTGAAATACTTAGCTTATGATTAGTGTGTTAGGTGACGCTTTTTGGATAGATGGCGAAATTACTTACTTATTGAAACCTTAAGAGAAGCTAAGATACCCAAATGCAAAGTTGCCTTCAGTTAGGCATTGTAATAGAATAGGAGTGTGGCAAAGCCAAAGTAAATTGGAACACACATGTAGTTTGTCCTAGTTTCTCCCCTTACTTTTGACATACATATATGTTGTGTGGATTCGTTTTGGAGTCCAGTGCACGGGCACGGGCACAGCCAGAAACTTATGCCAATTCATTAATTAGTCTACCACTTGCCACGGAAGAGCAGCGACAGCTTGACAAACTTTTACCCAGTGTGTGATATGTTGCCCTTTCCTCTTCTTGATTGCAGGATGCAGGATGAGAAATGGTTTATATTTACGTTTCACGATATCAACCACCAATATAGAGGAGCAGTTAAAATTAAGAGTAAAGTAACATCAATCAGTAGTTTATAATGCTAAACAATTCACGTAGCTGCTCATCAACTTTGCCGTTTATCGAGTAATAGAGTGCGCACAATTCTCGCAGTGTAGTCGCACATGTTCCGTTTCCCTCTCCTTGTGCAAATTTTGTCATGAAGTGTGTAACTCGATATGACCTTCTACTTAATAAAGGCTCTTCATATTGCCGCACTGGACATGAGTCCTTATTGTTGCTGCCATGCTGTTGGTGTTGATGTGGCTGCTGTGCTGCTTCAGCTGTTGTGTTTGCCATCGCATATATTCCATATTCAATGCGCGTGGCCATCGCCTGATCCCAGGACCCAGGACATAGGACACATAGCCCATCCAGCTTCGCTCCGCTCTGCTCTGTTCATCGCCTCAAGTTGGTTCAGCTTATTTGACTAGTTCGTGTGTGTGTGTGTGAGCCAGTGAGTATGTGTGTGTGGAGTCCATTGTCCGAGTATTGGTGTTGGCACGGCCGATAAAGTTTCAGCAGCTGCAAATATGGCAAACAATTTCACAAAGTGGCCAATGGCAAAAGTTTGCCACTGCCACTGTTACTGCCAATCGTCTTATTAGCTAATCGTTGACTTCGTGCAGCATTCTCTTTCTTATTTAGTTTCATTCTCCCTTCTTTCTTTTCTCATTTGGCACCTAATTAGTTGACTTGTTCAAGCAACTGACCAACTGAAGGGGGTGAGAGAAATCCGATGAATTGCCTTAAATTCGCCCCTTGGTTGCCTTTAATTCATTGTATTCAATTAAGAATTTGTAATCCTATTTAAGGTGCTAGCTTTTGGGCTTTTTTGAGCTTATTGAAACGGTCGGTTTAGTTTATTCAATTGTGGGGCAAGGTGTCCAACAAATTGATAGCTTATGATTTACATATAACTTAAAGTAGAGTCACGCTACTCGGCCACCTTGCCATTCTTTGAAAAGGCATCAGCTTCTGATGTTTTCTATAATCTGATATTTAGATACTCCTTTCGTCGCATGAGCTTTGTCCATTTTTAACCCCACCCAATAGAGTGACCTTATCGGGGCAATACCATCTCCATCTTGTGTGTTGGAGCCTTTTGGGCTTGTGGGTCTAAAGGGATGTGCCCTTATCTATGGCAAAACATCGCAGACTCGTTCACTTGCAACTTTTGTACAAGCCTTGGATTTTTTTTTGCTAAGGGTATTCTCCTTTGGCTTTTCATTAAAAAGTCTACGCCTATCGGAGCGTGCAGATCTTTTAACTACGACTAGTCGCCTGCTTTCTATTTTCCCAGACTCCCTTTACTGGGCTTCACCTTTTGTCTGAAGGAGAGCATAAAATTGTCGAGTTGTGCAGAAAATTTTATTGCTGAAAGGTGCTAAAATGAAAAGTGCTGATGCCAAATGCTGATGGCATTTTCTAGGCTGGGTGTTTGTTTTCCTATCCTCCCTCCTATCTCTTACACATTTGCTTCTTCTTTTTTTTTTGCGCACCAAGACTTCCGCGTTTCTTTGGCTGATAAACTCAAGTTGGCACCTTTTCTTTAATTATTTAAATTAAAAATTGCCCCAGCCAGCGGAGGGAACAACATGAAGTGTCGACTGGAGCCACTTGGCACAGTTTTCAATCTCTAGCCACAACGAAACTGGCGCGTTTAATTAAGCAAAGTGGCCACCTTTTTAGCCCCCATCTCCCATTTTTGCTGCTGCTTTTTGGCTTTCAAGAGTTTGTCTCCTTGCCCCGACCCGCCCTTTTCTTTCCACTCTTTCTTTCTTCCCTCTTTTGGACAGAAACTGAAGCTGAAGCTAAGCTTCCTTGCTAATTTTGTCTAATTTTGCAAAAAGCAAAAAACCAAAGAGAGGCCGTTGGCTTTTTAAGTGAAAGACGCACTTCCCTGTCTCTTATTTTATATGGTTTTTTTTTTTATATTTTTATTTTTATATTTTTTTTTGCATCCGTGAAAGTATTCCGTTTCCTTTGTCTTTTACCTGTGCCCAAACGAAGTGGCAGCCGCCATAAAGCCCCGCCACTCCAATTGCAGCAAGGAAGTTGCAAAGTGCTTCCCTATGCAGACACGCCCACATTTCTCCGCCCATCAGCATTTTGCCCGTTTGTTTGTGCATTCCCGGAATTTCACCGAGAAGCAAAGTGGATGGGCTTCTATATCTTTGAGGCACTTAAAACGAAATATACCGTCTGCAGGAAAACCTAAAGGTGAAACTTTACTTGAAATATTCTATCCAACTTTGGGGTAAATTATGAACTCACTTCCAACCTTCAGATAGAAACTATTTAAGCGGGCTTTAGCTATTGAATAAAACTTTCCTTAAGCAAATCGAACTAATAGAAAACAGTGCTGCCCTGAATTACAACAGAAATCATCAATAATCCACCATGGCCGCTCGCCAGATTAATATCCTGTCATCTAATTTGTTCCAATCCAGAGTCCTGTCTAGCATCCGATTCCAGCTGCCATCTTGGACAAAGTTGCTTTCCTGATGAATTGCGGTCGAAACGAACATCGCCATCAGCAGACAAATGCATTTGTGGCGAAAAACCACCGTTGAATCCTTTGCCTTTGCCTTTTCTGCTCTTCTATTACTTTTATTATTTCTCGCTGTGCTCGCTGAAGAAGATTTCTTAATTTTTCATTTTGTTGTGCAAGTAATGTGTGTGCTTTCTATCGCTCTGTCTTTATTTTTCGCCGACTTTTCGTTGGCTTTTTGTGCAGATTGAAAAGCGCAGTCAAGCAGTACTTATCCACCTAGCCGCACCATTTTCAAATTGAACTTTGCGGCGAAGGAGGAGCCGTCCTATATACTCGTACAAGTATATCTGTAGGTGTGTACATACAATATATAAGTGGAATTTTCGATTATTATCCTGAAGTCTGACTAGACAGCAGTCAAGACAAGTGCAGGTGCGCTCATATCGTCCTGGAAAACGAATACTTCCAACCACCATTCACGTTTTTTTTTCTTAAATCATATTTTACGCTCAATTATTGACGTTCAAAGTCGAGGATGTCGTAGACAATGACAAACTAATGGCCGCGTTCTTTTTTTTTTTTTGAGGGATTGAGGGTTGCGATGCGGAAAGTCCCGACAGTCAAGTCTATGTCAAAGGACAAGGAGAGGACTGTCATTTGGCACTTAATAACTCAGCGTTGCTAGCTGTTCGCTTCTTTTCCCCAGGCTCAAATGACAATTTGTAAAGCTTTCAATGGAGCGGCGCCTATAAAATTTCTACGTGATGACTATAATGTGCCACCAGTAAAAGCAGTAAGGCAGCAAAGCAGTAGAACAGCAATGAGGGTGTTTTCCTTTTCATAGGAAAGGTTGGGGTCTAAAATTGTCGAAGGTGCCTTGCCAGTAATCAATCACTCAATCAATCAGCAAATAATATGCAATGCAATTTCTCGTCTCTAGAAAATGTTTGCCGGGCGGCGAAAAACTTCCGCCAAAAGGAAGCTCATTGTGGCTAACGGTGGATGGTGGATGTTCCTTTGGTTGGTTCGATGTTTCTGGGGTGGTTGGCTGGCTGATTGGGCCTGGTTTGGCAGCCAATCAACTGGGAAGGTAATAATTGTAAGCCTTGAAATCAATGTCAAGAAGGCCAAATCACATTCAGAAGATGAAAAGGCAGTGCAAACGCACACCGAGTGTTTCTAGTTTGCCAAATGTCCAATTTTATTTTTCATTTTACAAGATACTCTGCGTACTCACTTGATTTGAAACTATTCGGAATTATTAAATTTAACAGCATAATTTTCCGAAGATGATTAACTAAGACCCACATAGCAAGCTTAGGCTTTTTTTAATTCTATTTGTTTTTCATGAAATACATTTCGCTGTGACCAAGCAGCTTTTGTGGCGCCAAACTTCGATGATTAACTTTTTCGATTAACTGAAAACGCACACAGGCAAAGGACAGGCACACACACACACACATGCGCTGCAAAGTATGCAACGGAAAATAGCAAAAATAAGCAAGCAAACAAATAAACAAACAACAAGAACAACCAGTAGCAGGGGCAAACTGAAAACTTTTCATGGTGATAAACAATTTTCAGCGTTTTCTGTGCTCTGTCAACTTCCCAACTCTACCCAGTGTTTATACACATATATATGTGCGTATTTTTATGGCATACATTTATTTTAATGTCTATGCTGAACAATTTCCAGTGCAGAGGAGTGAGTCCTTCCCATTCCCCTTCGACCCTGCCAAGCCTCCTGTCCACTGGACTATACACTTAATCAGCTGCCGCCTAGCCAAAAGTTTCCAACGTGCCACGCCCACTTCCCATTTCTTCGCCTTCTCTGCCGGAACGAACTTTTGCATATTGATAAGGAGAAGCCGTGGTGCGAAAGCTGTGCCAGATAAAACAGATTAAAGGCAGCGGGTAAAAAAGAAAATAAATAAATGTTGAATGTCGAAAAAGGGGCTGGAGAATATAGCAACCTGGATTCAAAGAGTCGGGGCTTACACTGAAAACTGAAATATTAGGAAATAGGAAATAGCCAGCAGAGAGAGCAAAACACACTTTTGCAGACTCAAAATCATCATCCAAATTTGCGAAAAATGGCAAAAAATTACATTTGTTCTTATTTGAACACAGGTGGATAGTAAATTTTGTTACGAATTCAACGAGGTATGGCATTCCAGTTTTGGAACTGTTTTTGTACTGCTTTCGAAAATAAACGGATTATTTTTTATCAAAAAATCGAAAAAAAAGAATTTTTGTAAAGGATTTGATATTTTTAATCGTCGTTTTCGTCATAACTTGGCCAAAAATGACCGCACAGCTAAAAAAAAAAGACTGTTTTATGCTGCTAATAAACATAGCTAACTATGTCTATCTTTACTTTTTCGGCTTTCAAAAAAATTTTTTTTTTAATTTTTACATTTTTGATAAGGGGTACCATCATCAAAATTTGCGAAAAATGGCAAAAAATTGCATTTCTATGTATGTACATGGATCGATAGGAAATTTTGTTACGAATTCAACGAGATATTGCATTCCAGTTTTGGACAACTCTTTTTACTGCTATCGAAAAAACCGGATTATTTTTGATAAAAAAATCGAAAAAAAAATGTTTGTACAAAATCGCTTTACAAAATTTCCTAATTACCAAACTTAATAAATATTTCATTGAATTTCTAACAGTGCAACCAACCACATGCCATCTGTTTTTGCTTTATTGTTTTCCTCTGTTTGTTTCGGTTTTTCACAGGAATCTGATTGATGTCTGTCTGTTAAGCGTGTATGTGTATATGGGGCAACAAGGAATCCTTTTATCAAAGAAGTGAAAGGCAGTGAAAGTCGGGGGAAAAGTAATAATTATAGGGGAATGTTTAGGCCAGAGGCAATTGTTCGTGATGATAAATGATGTGGGAGTTACGGATTTGGGGAAAATGGAAGTTTCACCCCCACTCCCCATCCCCAGATCATCAATAATTCGTAAGAAAGAGCAAAGGCACAGCAGCAGATATATCCCGGAATGGAGTCACAACTAATGATGCCATCAGCCAGAGAGTTTCCGCAATGCCAGCTGTAAAATATTCAAATAGAACAATCAAAAGTAATCTACCAAGTTGCTTTTGGGAAGCCCTCAAGGAGGTGCCAAGAAAGCCAAAAAATATATAAAGAAACCGAAGAAAAAACAATAAAAAGCACGAGCAAGAAAATTTCCCCAACGAGCAATTCTTTTCTTTCTTTTGCGTGCCTTTGGTTTCGAGCAAAAGTAAAACAGAAATTGAGTAAGGCACACAAAAGAAGTGAAGACCCAAAAAAAAAGAAACAAAACCAAAACTGAAACTTAAAAGTAGCACAAAAAAAAAAATTTTTAAAAAGTGTGGCAACATTTTTTACGCGTGATAAGCGTAGGATGGAAGGGGAACCCCAGAGTCTGTGTACTTTTCAAAACTGTTTTAAAAGCTTAACCACGAGAAAACTGCGAATATTCCCTAATGACACAAGAAAGGGGCGTGGGGCCGCTGTGGGCGTTGGGAAAGTGTGGAAAGTCAGAAAAGTCAGGAAATTCGGCACAAAGCAAAGGGGAGTGAAGTGCCATGGTGATGAGGGCCTTGTCCCAGAAAAACACAAGAAAAAACCCAAAATAGGTGTGAGTAAGTCTGGCGAGAATAGTCGGGAAAAGCCAGAACAGAGCAGTACGCATTTCCCCAAACAAGAAATGGAAATAGATGGCAAAGGAAATTTTTTTCCCGAGACCTGCGACTCAATTGCTGTGAATATCTGCATAGGCGTAATCAAGGTTCTTGGGGAATTGCCAATGGCTTTGAAAATGTGGCCAAAAAAGTAACGTGGAACAGAGGTTGGCAAGCAACAACGAATCAATACACATTACCAAAAACTTGTATTCAATTTGGTTTAAATTTCACTTAAATCTTTTATAAGGCAATGAATTTCAACTACATTTTTCACATATTACTGACACTTTTGTGTTCATGTAATACAACTACAGTTGCAATGCAGTAAACGTGCCTTCATATTTTCCGGCCTTTCTGCCACCTCCATGTTAAAATCAAATTGAATTACAAAAGAGATAAGACAAACTCTCTTTCACTTTGCACAGAGAAAGACGGGAAATCGAGTTCCTTTTTCCCAAAAAAAAAAAAAAAGATCAAAAACGTAGAAGGAAATTTCGGTCTTATTGCCAGTGTAAAATTGTAATTTTTACACCTTCACACCGCCCAATAAACAAAACGCGGAACAAAAATGGCATTTCCACTTTTCCCCTGGGAAATGGCGCCACTTGAGAAACTTTTAGTGCGTCTCAATGCGCATTTTAAATAAAATAGGAATTCAATTTACTTTAAAGAAGCGACCAGGTGGGTGGGGATAACAAGGCGACACGTCAATGCCAGAGTTTCCACAGCTTTTCCGCCGCACAAATGAAATGTTGAAAATCTAGGGAAAAGAAAATGAAAAGAATGGAAAAACTTTTTTCTAAATGAACTTAAAATTGACTAAATGTGCTAGAAGAAGGTGCGCCCGAAGAGCCAGAAGCTTCTCTGGAGAAAACAGTGGAACGTTGGGAAAACTGTGGAAAATCCTGAGGGGGGGTGTGGGGAGTGAGTGCTGTTCTCTGGGGTGGCAGACGAATATAATTAAGCGGCGTTTAAAATGCTTGTACTAAGACACGCTGAAATGGGTGGTGGTTAATTGGGAGGCTGGTTTGATGGGTAGGAAAACTCGAAAAACTTTCCACAAAGTTTAATTTAAATATGAATGAGCGTTTTGCACCCCCTCAACCCTCCTCTATTTTTTCTTTCCACTTTCTTTTATTATGTTTTAAATGGATTAATTTCTTGTGGCTTTCGCGCAATGGAATTTCGCTATATAACAAGTTCTTCACCAATTAAGTTTTAAATTATATACGACTAGAATTAAAGTTTTTAGTAAATTTAAAATTTTATCAGATTTCAAAGAATCTAAAGTATTTATAAATAGATTTGGGTCAATTTGTTCGATCGTTGTTCGAAAATCTGTTCGTTAAATTGGGTTCGTTTTCGTTGGGTAACCGACTTAAAGGGGCATTATAAATTGCTCCCTAATCCGAGGGACTTAGAGGACTGGATCCTCTGCTGCTGTTTGTTTTCACTGCCACTCAAAAACGGGGGGATGGAAATTCTGAGGGCGAGAAGTCTCTGGCTTTGATTTCGCTTTATGTTCGCATCACGGCAGATTTGCTGGCCATATTGTTACCTTTTCCTGCCCCTTCCACTTCCCCTACCATATCGCTCTCGCTCTTGTTGTTTTTTTTTTTTGTTGCCAGGTGATAAGGCAAATCGTGGTCCTGGGCGTGGTAGTGGCAATATACCGCAGAAAAGGATCAAAACGTAAACAGAAAAAACAAGAGAGAACGCTGTAGTCGAGTTTCTCGACTATCTGATACCCGTTACTCAGCGGGGTGCTACCGCTGGGTGCTGGTTGCAGGGTGCTGGGTGCGGGGTGCTGGGTGCGGGGTGCGGGGTGCTGAGTGCGGCGTTCATATGATTAAATACATGTTTTTTGGCAAAACGATAGAAATTTACAAGACCAATACAAAAATGAAAAAATATCAAAACAAAAATATCAAACGTGGCAGTTTTGGGCGGTTTGTGGCCGTTAGAGTGGGCGTGGCAACATAAATCGACAAACTTGCGCTGCTTCTATGTCTCTGGAGTCTGTATGCTTAATCTCAACTTTCTAGCTTTTGTACAGTGGCGTGCAAGTATGAGTACATGTTTGCAACTTTTGACTGTTCGCCTAAATAAAAAAGGTATTAGTTAAGCAAATGAACCCAAATTTTTACTGTTGATTCTTTGATTATTTATTTACAAATTCGTAAAAAAAAAATAACAATAATGTAATTCTTTTCGTTAGGAAAAAAATAAAATTTAAATTAACTCGCATGTACTCAATTATGCTCAATTTGAATTTTTCAACAAAAGCTTATCTTTTAGTACTTAGTCCAAAGACCCTTAATTCTGATGACGCTTTTTATTCGATTTGGAATACTTTCCACCAGATTTTGAACATTTTCCTTCGGAATAGCTTTCCATTCTTGCTGGATTCGTTGCCACAACTCGTGTTGGTTTGCTGCAACCGATTCGGATTGTCCCAATCGTCTTTTCACAATCGACCACAAATTTTCGATTGGATTGAGATCAGGACTCTGAGCTGGCCACTCCATTAACTTAAAATCTTGATTTCCGATCCATTCCTTCACGATTTTGGACGTGTGTTTCGGATTTCCATCTTGCTGGAATGTGATATGACTCTCATTATAAACGCATTTGTCAACAAAATCGCAAAGATGGGTCTGCAGAATATCTAAATAGTCCTCTTTTTTCATAGTTCCTTCTATTTTCTTTATTGGTCCAATGCTCCACCAGGTAAAACAGCTCCAGACCATGACATTTCCTCCTTGTTTTACTGTTTCCTGTAGGTGCCGTCTTTGCAGCGACTCTGCAGGCTTTTTCCAACAATATTGTTTTCCGTCCGACTGGTATCGATTGAATTTTGATTCATCAGACCATATAACTTTTTTCCAGTCGTCCACTTGCCAATTTTTATGTGCCTTCCCAAATTTTAGCCGTGCTTTTATATTTTTATCGGAAAAGGACGGTTTCTTTTTTTTTAATTCGGAAACGAATCCAATACGCTTAAGTGCTCGACACGCTGTCCACTGGCTGACAGGCTTGCCTATAGCTGCAGACGCATCCTTGGGTCTACAATTGTTATCCTTTTTAATATTTTGCATCATTAGCCGCGCATCTGCATCGGTCAACAATCGACGTGGACTTCTTCTTTGAATTTTGGGTACCGCGTTTCGCCTTTTTTGAACACGAATGGCTGCTGATTGGCTTATATTTAACTTCCCAGCTATTATACGCGTCGAAAATCCATTTTCAGTAAGGTTTATCACTGAATCTTCAACATTTATTGGCAATTTCTTCATATTATTTGTTTTAATAGTTAAGAGCCAAAAACACGTGGAGATTCGTACCTTTTTGGTTGAAAGCTTTTATATTTATACTTTTATATTAAACTTTCTTAAAAACAAACGGTAAATTCTAAAATTAAACTTTCAGTTGAATGAGCTGTCCAACTTTTGTTGAAAAATTCAAATTGAGCATAATTGAGTACATGCGAGTTAATTTAAATTTTATTTTTTTCCTAACGAAAAGAATTACATTATTGTTATTTTTTTTTTTACGAATTTGTAAATAAATAATCAAAGAATCAACAGTAAAATTTTGGGTTCATTTGCTTAACTAATACCTTTTTTATTTATGCGAACAGTCAAAAGTTGCAAACATGTACTCATACTTGCACGCCACTGTAGTTCCTGAGATCTCGACGTTCATACGGACAGACAGACAGACAGACGGACGGACAGACGGACGGACAGACGGACGGACAGACGGACATGGCCAGATCGACTCGGCTATTGGTCCTGATCAAGAATATATATACTTTATATGGTCGGAAACGCTTCCTTCTGCCTGTTACATACTTTTCAACGAATCTAGTATACCCTTTTACTCTACGAGTAACGGGTATAAATATGTGGGTGAAAAAACCGGTAAAACCGTTTTCGCATAATTATAAAGCGGCTCTCGAGTGCATTCGTACACAAGTAGTGAGTGGGTGGTTAGGTGGGTTTGGATGGGTTGGATCGGTCGAATGGCCACTAGGCCACTGGATTGGATTGTGGGTGTGGTCCATTGATGGCCAGGCGCCAAACTGTCGGCCGTCAAAACCACTACCCACGCCCAAAGTTTTCCTACACAGAAAAAATGTGAGAAAAACAAACGAAAACAGACATAAATACTGTTGGCGATTTATACCGCCTTAAGGGTATGTGTGTGTGTGTATAAGTATGTATGTGTGGGTGTTTGTGTGTTTACTTCTTATTTCTTTTGGTGTAAGGACACTTGTAACCACTTGTGAGCTAGACAGAGAAACGTCTCTATTTCTACTACTCTAATCAATTTATTGAATTTATTTTTGCTGATTTAATTGCGCGCAAAAAGCAAGGAAAACAATTTTATTTGGCGAAAATATATATTGACATTGGGCGCAACATTGGGGGGGGGGGGGGGGGTAAATTTCGATGGAAGTGGATTTTCTTGGCGCCTGGCATAATTAAGTTAGAACCTTTTTTGTGACGTGACTGGGGGGCAAGAGGGTTTTCCTCCCCCAAAGCAGCCCTGATTGCTCCTCGATGGCAAAAGGATGTGTCTAGGACACGCTCCCTCAAACAGTTAACACACTCGACTGTACTTAGCCTAAGCCCACGGAAACTAGCAACTGGGTGGCGGGGAAAAAGCAATAATGGGGTTGAAAGTAAAGACTTGGGGGCGGGGGCTTTTCCTGTAGCAGAAAAAACAGCAAGCAAATGGTTTGCTAAATGATAATCCCCTTCCTCACTCCCATTTAAAGCCCTAATTTTGATATGAAAATGGGGCATAGATTTGGGCTTTTTAAACTCGGATCATCATCGATCAAAGTGAATTAGTTTTGAAACAGTATGCAGTGATAAGCTTTTATAGTGGTGCTCTTCAAACTGTTAGCCAAAAAAGAGGCCATAAAGAAGATGACTTTGATGGATGGATATTGAAATTTCACAAATCAATTAGGCTAAAAAGCAGTAAAGTTCCTAAACAGTACTACAAATATCTTTTGAATCTGCTGTTATAGATCCACGCTGAGTGCAAATTCGTAAAAAAATAAAATAAATAAATACATACAATCGAAACTGCAACGCATTCGATTTGGTTTCAATTAAAAGTAGCCCGTAAAGTTATCTGGGGCTTTTGCGCTTTTGTGTGGTCTAGATAAATGAAAACTACATTGATTTTATCCAATCAACGGATTTAAGCCAACATATAGTTGTTCGTTCTTCTCTGTTTTGTTATCTCATGGCTGTCTCTCGACTCCCTGATAAACTTTTGTCAGTCATTTCCCATTTAACATCTGCGTTTCCCGTGTCCGACCCACTTCAACACACGCTTCAAAAACACACATCCATTATTTCCAATTCAAACTTTACCAATTACAAATCTGCCGTCAACTTTTCGCATATTTTAACCCCGGATTATCCACATGCACAACCAACAAAATAAATTTAACTTCCAAAAAAAAAAGACATTAAAATCGCGACTAATTCTCAACATTTTTATAACAATTCCCCCTTACTGTTTAAACAAGGTCCAAACTGCGCACACGTTTAAATCACATGTTTCAATAAATGAGCATTTTTATTTACAGCTGGTCGGCGGTGAATTCGATATGGAATTGAATTTTGTGATACAGGATGCGCAGAATATCAAACATATGCTGGAGCTGCTGGATCATTGTCCGCCCAATTTGCAGGTGAGTTATTCTTACTTCTGGGTCCTGCCCAAAATCGCGGTAAAGTATGCGGCAAATCGCAGATTTTCGGCACACACATTTGCATGAACATTTTGCATGAAGGCAACCAAGCGGCTGTGCGATAGTGACTTTTTAATAGAATTTAATTCAATTCGCGCTGCGGCATCAAAGAAAATTAACAGGGCCAGGACAGGAGGCGTGGCAGCCGAAATTGCGCGTAATGAAAACGCAACATCAACACCAAATGCCTTTCAACTCGCTCCGCCAGCTGGTTTTCCTCCGTTTTCATCGTCGGCGTTTGGCCTTACTCTCTTCTTCCCCCCGATTTGCATATGAATATGAGATACACGAAGAGAAAAGCTGTATAAAGCTTAATAAAATCTGATTTAGTTCAAATTATTTCTTAATCGCATTTATGCTTTACCATTTTACATAGTTACCTAAAAGAAGTTATTCAAATTCTCGAAAAGAAAGTCAAATAGAGCTGGTGCTCAATTACATAGATTTTGCTTAAAGTTTTCTTGGAGTAAAGCAGTGTAATGCTAAGTGGACAGATCCTAATCTTAAATGGCTCAGCAGTCGCAATCAAGTGTCTTCGCAATTCCCATTACAACATTATGAATTTATACAATTTGGCTCAGTGTATTTTTGTGTGGGTGTGCTTCTGTGTTTGCGCTTAACAATATTTTACACCTGACGTTGTCGCTGCTTGCTCGCTTGTGCCATCAAATTATTAAGCATGACTGCTGGCGAAAGGATCCTGTAACTTTTCACGTGCGTGTGGGTGGTTCTCTCGTTTTTTTTCCCAACCCACACACTCCCACTTTCGCCCACACCACCATGTATATGTGTGTGTGTGATGACAGGAAGTGTTTTCTACTGGCAGACTGAGTGGGTTGCTGGTTTTCTGGTTGCTGCCGGTGTCATCCAAAGTGCGAAGGCGCAGACATCGGAAGTTGAAGCTACAGAAGCTATATATCCTACATATACTACATACATATGTACGCAGTTATATAAATACATATGGGCAAACAGCCAGTGTTAAATCGCAACAAAGTTGCCGCTTTATGAGTTTCCATTGCATTGGTTCGTTGACTCTCCTCGTTTACGCAGTGGAAAAACACAGCGTATAAATTGTAAAAAAAAAATATGTAAAACTGCGCGGATAACAAAATTTATATCGCACTCAATCGCGCCTTTGGAATATAAATTACATTTTTCATCTTTTAACTGGAGTATTACAGCACGTTATCAGAATGTGGTACATTAATCTTTGAAAAAAATCAAATTTCCATTTTAATTAATAGGAGCTTTAGAGCAGGGAACAAAAACAATAATATACCAGTTAAATTCCTTTTCTCTATTTTATTATAAACATAACATACAGATGGAAAATAATCTTGGTTTCTTAAGTATTCATTAAATGAAGAGCTTAATGTGTAATTGTATATTTTTATTGCTTAATTGCAAGTTTAGCATTGACTTTTCCTTTGCCAAAAAGCTGTGTTGCCGTTTTTCAGACCACCTTTACGCCGCCTGGTTTGTACCTGTACCTGATTTTGATTTTGATTTGCGAAGGTGTACTTGTGTGGGTGATGTTCGTGGGTGGCAAGTGGTTTCTGGCATCTTTTACCTGCCTTCAAGTGTGTTTGTTTTGTGCGTCACAAACAAGCGATCCATTTAAGAGCGTCTTACATATGCATACCATGCGCCCGGAAAAACGAAGCCACCCTAACCACCCACAAGCCACCCAGCACCACCCACAGTAACTACTCTTTAATGATATGCGTCAGTTGCTTGTTTCCGCTTTGTTGACATAGATGTTTGCTCTTGTTGCGGTTGAAGCTTCACAATTTATTTGGCTTTTTAAATTAATGAAAATTGTCAGTGACAAATTTTGGCATGTGCTGTTGGGTGGATGGCTAGGTGGTTGGGTGGTTAGATGGCTCGGTGGTTAGGATATGCTACGAGCATAAGCATGTGTCCCTTGATTGTTGGCATATGTAAAACAAGCATCAAATATGCATCACCCGGTGTGTGGCAACGTTGTTAGATTTTCCGGCGCCAAGATCTTTTACTTCATTTGGCATGCGAGGCAGGTGTGAGCCACCAATAGCACCTAGCCACCTAACCTTCCTCCTTCTAGCCTCCTAACCACCCACAACCCACCGAACCGCACGGCAGCCATCCACTGAATTTACAACAATTTTATGGGCGCTCCGGTTTATGCAGCCTTTCATGGCGCATTACATGTTAGCCCCAAAAGTTTACAAGAAAGCGAATAACTTGAGAAGTATATAAATTTCCTACTTTGTAATTTCATATATGCAAAGAAAACTTTGTTTAATATGTACATTCGTTCAGGATTTGTCCAGTTAATAATGTTGCATAAATAATATACGTTCTGAATTACGTATCACAGCTATTCCGTAGATTTTTCATAACAAGGGTACTCAAAACTTCTATCCTCGAACTAGTTTGGTAAACAAATTTGGTTTTCCTTCGTCGTTTTCCAACTGGTGTTGCGTAAACATTGTGCATGTAAAGGAGGCGACTCAATTTATTTATGCCCAACAACTACAGTGCCCAGTCGTGTGTCTCCCCAGAAATTGCTGCCCCCTTGTAAGGCCCCCTCGCAACAACGCCCCTGGTATTTTAGCCGTTGCTCAATTGATTCGGCACGTAACTGAGCCAAGTGCAAATAACAGTTTTAGTCCTTGTCCCGCCGACAGGTGACACGCTCTAAGCCCTTAGTTTTTTTTTTTTAGGGGGCTATAACATTTTATACTCTTTACAATAAATTCATCGCCCTTTGGTCGCCGTGTTTTGCGTTTAAATCAAAGCTTCTTTTTGAAATTAAGGCCGTAATGCGACCCACCAGTCACCGGAATTTACAGGACCTACCGAATCACCACACTTATTCACCACCCCGCCCCCCGAAACACCGCATATTTGTCCCGGCTCGTCGGCTGTGTGTATGCCCAATAAAATTTTACAGCCTTTGCCAGCTCAGCAATTTGCGTAACTCTTGCCACAGTCAAAAAGAGCTCAAAAGGAACGGAGCAAAGAACAGAAGTCAAGAAAAGAAATGGGGGAAATGGGTGGAAATGGCCCATGACCCCCAGCTGATTTCTGCGGTTAAAGTGCGAGGACAGAAGGAAAGGAAGGGGATTCGTTCAAAGGAGGGTCGAATCAACAGACGAACACCTTTCACCTTTCGTCGAATTGGTTTCCGCTTTTTGTTTTCCCTTCATCTCGTTGTCGTTTGCATTCCCCTTTTTGTACTACACCCCGCCCACCGGAGCTGTAAATAACGTTGTTAAAGCTGCAAACAATGGCTCACAGTTGACCAAGACAGGTGGTCTTTTTAAAAGTGAAAAGCTGGAAAAAGGGCATACAGCTTTTGTAAATTTACGCCTAAGGCTTGCAACAAAATTCGAGTTTTATGTAGTCACTTTATCAATATATGAATGCTGAATGGTGACCTCACATAGTACTTCATTACCTCTTATGTAATCGATGCTTACTTGAGTCTGGGCACACTGTTAAATAAATAATATTGCAAGCCTCTTTCTTTTTGGGGTTACATTTCATGGGAACATTTTTCTGTAGAGTAAAGGCATCTACGTCTCTGTTCTGAGTTAAGTCAAACATCAAAGTTGGATAAAGACATTCGCTTGAAGGTACGGGAAACCTTAGCAAAGAGATATCCGCCTGACATTACATGGAAAGGAATTTTCAGCATCTTCCCTTCCTCATTCGGATTTCTGACTTACTGCGATAAAAATAAAACATTTTTAAGCTTCTGCTTTAGCTGCTATTTTTGCGGGAGTGCGAAGCCATCGCAACATTTCAGTTTGGCAAGTATCTAAAAGTTGTATCTTTGGCTTAGGGCCGCTTATCTACATTCGAACAGGGCGTCCCCACATTTTCCAACCTGCCCCGGAAAAAACCACTCTGCTGCCCAAATGCCCAGTTGCTGGTGGTAAAGTTACACGGAGGATTAACTTGCGATTATGTTGGCAGGGGCAGTGGCAGTGGTAGTCAGTGGCAGCCAACGATTTTCCGTTGCCAGTTGGCAACTTTCATCGGGAGAGGGAAACCAAACCTAGCCCATGCTTTAAAGTCTAGACTGCGCCGTAATTATCTGGAGTATATGTTGGCCCTTTGGTAAATCATCCACTGCTGCTGCCACGGCCGCTACGGTGGCAATGGCAAAGCCAGGCAGATATGCAGATGCCTCCATTTCTGTGTTATCCTCTTTATGGTATGGTATGGAATGGTATGGAGTGATATGGTATGGTGTCCCTATGGCAACCTCGACAACATAACGTAGGCACACGCCATAAAATACATAAAATAGAAAGCAGCAGCCAGCCAGCCAAGGGCTATACATGAAATTTATTCATGAATTGAATTTGTATTCCTCGCAGATATTTTATAAGTTTTCCATTCCTATTCGGCCACCCACCCGACCCCTCGATGTTGTTTTGTTGTTGTTGTGCTCCCTGGTGCTGCCTGTTTCCAGTTTCCATTCGCCAGTGTGACTGTGTTTTGCGTAATGCTGAGCAATGAGCATAAGAAGATTATGTTTTGGCAGCGTTCTTCGGGGATTTATTTTGCGCTTATTTTGTTTTGGCCTCTTTGGCAGGCGGGGGTGTTTCACTTCGTTTGGAGTTATTATTTGACAATCATGGTGCGAAATAAATATATATACTTGTATATATATACACTGCAAATCGGTCACAATATTTGGTTATGGATTTTTGTTAGAATTAAGTTCATTTCATTTAACCCTGGTCACACTTTGACAGCGAATTGAATTGAAATGCAAGTGGCTTACTGCAAGTCGGGCAAGTCAAGGCCCTGAATGCCAACGCCAATGCAGGACACCAGGAATCGAACTCGCCATTAAATATGAATTGTGATTGCTCCGATAGGAGGGGTGGAGAATGAGACGGATGCAGGGGAAGAATGAGTTGGAAAGGGACAAACGAGACAGAATCGAATTGAAATGCACACAAGAATAACAAAAGTTTTACGGACACGCCGGACATGGAGCAAGGATTGCCGGACAGGCAGGCAGCCATCTAAAGGGAGATGGACAGATAAGGAACGCAGGGGATAGGTGCAGACGAGGGAGAGAGAGAGAAATAGAGAGAGATAGGGAGATTGAGCAGGAAGGACACACTTTGAAATGGGTTCAGCATTAGCCGGGACCTGGCATTTGTATTGGCAGCGTTGCCTTTTGTGTGTTTTTGGCCTTTTGATGCCGCCTTTTATTACATTTGTGTCGCTGGCGATATGCTTTCATCTTTTTCCGGACTTGTGTATACCCTTTTTGGGTCACGAATGGACTGTATAATAACCAATTTCGTATACCTTTGCTGAGGCTGGTAACCGGCTGTGTCTATTTGCTTATTCGATTATCGATACCAAAAGTATATAGAACTGCGTTTTTGAAATGTCACCAGGGTATTTAGATATTCTATATTTTCTTGAAATCCGATTTTAGCCCACACTCTTTTGTACTTTGGTGCCCCCCTTTGGGATTCTTTTCTTGTTTTATTTTTCGTTATTGGCAGTACTCGTCACGTAGGGGACAACGGCGATGGCAACGACGACAGTCAAACACATAGAATGACCCGAACCTGACCCCGAGCTCCTGACCGCCCTCCATTTTGCCCGCAGCAGCCCCCACCATTCACCTACCGCCTATGGAAACTGGTGCCTGGCCTTGCGTTGGTTTTCGCCCTGGGGCCACCCGTTGAGTTTAAAGCATTGTCTGGCATGTGAAAAGGTCATTTAATTTCTTTTTGATTTGTTTTTGCTTCGATGCTAGGTTTTCTGAGCGCTTTTGAGACCGACGCGTCGGCGTCATTAAAGTGTAAATGTATTTTTAAGTAGACGCCTCCTCCGCAGAAAAAAATAGAATTTCCAAAATGGTCTGAAGTAAAATGGGCCGAAATAGCGTAGCCGAAAAGCCCAAAAGCCGCACAAGTTTCAATATTTTTTTTCTTCCTTGTGCTTCTTTTTTGTGCTCTCGCTTGAGTTAATAGCATTTTAAGTACGGCGGGGTATTTTGGAAGAATTTTGGATGCACAAAGCATATAGGCAATTGAAGTTTTATACAGCCAATCCAAAGCCAACTTGGAAGTTCATTTCAATTGAAATTAAAAGAACGTTATTTGTCAGAGGGCGGAGGAGACTTAAAATAGGCAATGGGATTAAAAAAGTGCCCTAAATATTCTCTAATTGATTTTTCTAATTTGTAACTTATTAAAAATCCTTTTCAAATATTATTTCAGTTATATTTTCTTGGCTATTTTCAATTTTTGCATTCGTAGTTTGCTCCGGTTTCCTTGAATTAAGGTTAAATTAAAATAAGCTAGTAAATTTTGTTTTTTGCAAAAATTTAAATGTAAATTTTTTCCCGCAGTATAGCTGTTTTTTCTCTTTTGTCACTCTTGCGTTTTTGTTTATATTTTCATTTTTTGTTGTTATGCCGCTTTTCCGTTTTGCTGCCAGCCATGAAAAATGTATAAAGTTTGGAGCTTCTTCAGCTTGTTCCGCTAAGGCCTTAGGACCAACACACGAGACATATCCATATGGGCGTGGCTGATCGGAGGGGCGGAGGCTGGTGGGCGGTGGGCGTTATGTCTGGATTTGGCGGACGCTGTGAAAATCTGTTTGGAATACTTTTTGAGCTGCTTTGCATTTTTGGCTTGTGGGCTTAGCACCAACGCACATGTGTCGCCGTTAGAAAATGCGAAAGAGGTGAGGTTTTGTGCGGCATAATGCCACACACATGAGTTTTGTCATTCAATTTTGACACGCGCTTTTAACCCACCCCTTCTGCACATCGCCGCCGACCCCTTTAGGAACATAGATTTTAGATTTCACATTTTCCATTTTCCACGCAGTTCGAAAAGATTCTTCAGCCTCATCAATATGCAAAAAGGCAACAGCCTCGAAAGCTTATGCTTTTGAGTAGGGAAAGGGGTCAAATCGGCGACAAGGGGTTAGCCTTGCCCACATTCACCGCCCACACTCGATAGCCCGCCTACTTTTTCAACCCGCCGCCCACTTCCGCTACTCAGTCGTGCGTCAAAAGCAATGCAAACTTTTTGCGGCCGACAAAAAAATGCCAAATAAAATCACAGAAAGTGGGAAAAAGAAAAAAAATTTAAAGAACCGAAAAAAAAAGCACACAAAAATGAGAGAATAAAAATAAAATTATGATGGAAATGTCAACGTGAAACTTTTGCACAAATGCGATGGTTCCGCTTAACCCTCTACTGCCGGTAGTATGCATATGCTAGCAGCACTATCGGACACTTTTTGCCAACACAATTGAATTTCATGTTTGACACGGCAACACCACCACCCCCAAACTCCGTTCGGAAAAACCACCGGACCCCCTTTCAAAAGCTTCCTTTTGTTTTCCCCCAATCCACACCATCCACCACATTTTGCGATTTATGCGAGAAATTTTAATGCGATTCCCATTGGCTTCGCCAGCGAATTTCGATTCGCTTCGTATTCTGAATGCGAATTCAAGTTTTGGATCACAACTCACAAGCCAGAAACTGAGCTTAATTTACAAATCTAGAACTCATAAAACACAAACATTTGTAATAAATTTATTCAATGCATAAATGGGTGGTACGAGTCTTTAGCTGCTCAAAAACTATCCATTCAAAGGAATCTCAAATAAGAAAAATACGACTGTTTGAGAGGCAAAGCAGTCCAACTGTTTGTCAAGAGAAGTGCTCTCAAGTGAAGAAAAAACATAAATGAGTCGTGGAAAAGTGTGAAAAAAGGGGAATCAGAGTCTGTTGACTTTGGCGACACCTTTTCTGTGTGCATAATTCAATTTGCGGCACTTGACAGCATCAAAAGGTTGACATAATTCGTTTTTTTTTTTTTTTTTGATGATCCTTTTTATACTTTTATTCCACTTACCCTTTTTGCATTTTTTATTTTAAGTTTTTCCACCCTGCTCCCATTTTCCTTCGCCGTCAGGCGTCAGTGATTGTGCGCGCGACTTTAAGCGCGATTTTCGCAGCTCGCTTTCAATTTGTGACACCTTAATGGCCAACTGAGCAGGGACAACGTGCTCGGGTCTCTGGAATCGGTTTCGGTCAATTCTTAATTACATCGCAACCCCACTTTGAACTCCCGCCTTTCCCGGGAAATTTAATTCAACGATGAGAGAACTGAAAATTGGTCTCAATTAACTTGTTAGTGAATTCTTGTTGGACCCAAAACAAAACAAACACAAAAAAAAAACCGAAAATAATAAACCGGGGGAAAAAAGGGTTGAATTCCTTATCGAACTTTGTTTGCACTCTTGCTTCTCCTTCACACCGCCAAAGGAAAGCAAAAACTTTTAATTTGCGAGAGATAATTTTTGAGGGCAAACAAACTCGCCGACGAAACAAAAATCATTAGACGATGGCATAAAAAAAACAAAAATTGGCAAAGGCAAAATAAACAACACTAGGCCACAACGAAAATCCAACAGAGGGAAAACAGCTTGCAATTAAACATTCTTTTTTATTTTCAAAAAAAGGACTGAAGATAAAGTGGTAGCCCTGAAATTGGAGGAAATTTATTTTGTCGACCAGTGTAGTGAAACCTGGTGGCAAAGGGTTTTTTGTGGGAGAGCCAAGCAAACATCAAGCGAAAATACATATTTATTGTCATTAAAAGAAATGCCTCAACCCTTCAGCAGCTTGACATAAATTAATTAAATAAATTAGAAATGTGCTCGAAAACGAAATTGAAATGGAATACTTTAGCGTAATTAACATGGGGGAAAAGGCCAGGAAAAGGAAGCGAAAAGCAGGCGGAGAGTGGAGGTTTCAGAGGTCAGGGCAAGTGATTGCCCTTTGTCACTTGGAACTTGAGTGGCAACGTGGCACAGAGTTCGAGTTCAAGTCGTTGCATCGAACAAGGACGACAAACAACAACAGCATCATCGACTGACAAGGACGTCAATTAAAGATATAGCAGCAATCTATCCAGGAACAGACATCCTTTCGCTTGCATCAACCCCACAAAAGCTGTCGCAAACGATTTCCCACCACTTTTCCGGGCGCATTAAATAATAGATGAATAAAATCCCAGTAATACCTGTCAGTTTATTTTGCTCCATCTCTATGAATGTGAATTTTGATGAATTTAATTGTATTTGTCAGTTGTAAAACACCAAATTTGATTGGCAACTACCATTCTCTTTACCTTTGGCTAACGCCAATTTATTGACGCGATTATTTGTTTTTGTGGAACATCAAATAATATTCGGTTCTTGCACCAAAGAAGCAACTATGATGGGCATTCTAATGCCGCCACTTTGTTCGCCTGTCTCCCCCGTTGATGACTCACCAATCGAATGAGCAGTTTCCCGGAGTTTCCCCTCCTCCCCCAATTTACCACTCCCTTGGTTCTTTTTGCCACGACTGCACTTTGTGTCAATATTATGCACATCAGCCGTGGCATAACGTCAATTTCAGTCAGTGTCTTTGCCATTCAGCCAGTCATTCAGCCATTCAGCCAGTAGACACTGCCAAGCTGAAGAAGGCACACGCTACTTAGTTTGCAAAATTGCCGACTCCAGCATTTTGCATGTTCGTATGTATGTATATGTTACATACATGTATGTATATGCCATGCCATGCCTGCGATTTTCCCAATACCTCATACCCTATTTTCCTCATTTTCCAAAGGCAAACTCCTTCTTGCACAGTTGTTTGCATTGCAGCGGCAGATGCTGTCAATAATAAATTTCCGTTAGAGCCGCAGCAGATTTGCAAAAGGGGAAAACCAGTTGGCTCGCCAGGCGGCACGTTCTGTGGAGAGAAAATTGGGTGGAAAATGGGTGCAAAATCTAGGTGGGGTGGGTGGCAGAGAAAGTCAGGAAGGAAGCACATAAGCGCATTGCCCAAGACAAGAAGGAGATTGAGGAAAAAGGAAGGAGATTGCAGCTCAGCACTAAAAAGATGACATAAAGATAGAGACGGGCGGGTGTTGAAATTGAATAGGGGTAACGAAGCGTCAGTTTCAGTGCGGAATCGGGAGGAGGAGGGTCGGTCTGAAGACGAGGGAAAAATCAAGGAAAATGGTATGGATGATGGGGCGGACAAGGGGTGGAGAAGTCAGGCAAGAAACCAAAGTAAGACTAGAGGAAAAACTCGCACTGCAGGCATGCAAACGATGCGCTGTCGCCTGATAAAGTATACGACCGATTGCCAGTTTCTGCTCGACGGGCCAAAAGGAAAAATCGCAGACGCTCAACCAGACACTGGATGCAAATGGAAAATCATCAGGAGGGGAGAGTGTTTTAGAGAAAAACAGGGCGAGATCCATGGCATCATGGATGTGGTGGAGCGAGGAGCCAAGACACGTTGATAAATTTATTGAAATTCTATTGAAACGAAACGATTTGACTGCGCCAAGGACCAACAGACAAAGACAGCTGGCGAATGCCAAGAAGAGACAGAGCGACGACCCACACAAATCGCTGATAAAGTGGAAAATGAGTGCAAAACAAAAAGTAAAGTGCACAAGAAAATTGTCTCCATGTGGAGAGAGGAGGTTCAACTGTAGTAAATTGCAAATATATTGCATGATACTCTGCACTGAAAGAATCGAGAAATAATATTTGAATGGCAATGAAGTATTAATTGATTTAACAATAAGAAATAAATTATTATAAACGATAATTTCATCATAATGATAATTGATCATTAATTAAAATAAGATTGACTTTCTCTTTAAACGATTTGCATTTTTGCTGATTGTTCTTCAAAGTGACGCTCAACGCCGCGCAATCAAACTTTTGCCATTGCGTAAATTTTATCTTGTTGTGGCGGACGGAATTTTTTATATGTATTTTGTATATTTCGGTGAGTTTTGGGCCCACAACAACAACAAATCTTGGCAAACTTTGCACTTAATTTTTAATTTTCTTCCATTTGGCCTTTGACCGGCCGCGCTGGACACGCGATGCTCAATTAAACCTGGCCAAGGAACAACGAGAGTTGGAGACGAAAAAGCGAGCAACAAGCAGATGAAAATGCTCGGCTGAGTTCCGCAGTAAAAGAGCAAAAAAAAAAATTTATATATAAGCAAAAAATAACGGAAAGTAGAAAAATCTCGGCTCAAAGAAGCAGCCGCATTTCTGTAGCATACTTATGGGGGCTGTCCGTGGAAAATGATGGAGGAGAGACAGACATAAAGAAGAGACGAGAGGGTCGGGAGTTTGGTGAAAAAGGCCAAATTTAATTTGTGCTCAGTGGCTGTGGCAACTCTGGTTCCCCTTGTTGATGTTTTTGTTGTTGTTTCTGTTCTTTTTGCTGGGCCATGAAGAAATTGCTACCCAATTACGTAATAAAATCCGACTGAAGTTTCTACTCTTATTATTTAATTTTTTCTTTATCTTCTCCTTGCTTTCCATCTCCTCAATGGGGCGCAAATCGTTCTAGGGGATTTGGTATGGAAACACACAAAATAAAAAAGCGAAAACACCATGAACGAAGGCGGAAAATTCGCGGGGAGCTGGCTAGAAAATCCAGCTTGGCGCTTATTAAGAAATAATGCTGTAAAAACAACGCAGCGGCGTCAAATCAACTTTTGCTTTGTTTTCTCATTTCGCCCGCAGCGAAACATAAATGGTGCTTGAATGCAAAGGAAATAAATAAACACCAAATGACAACGTCAAATTCAGAACAGAAGAAAAAACCAATGTTTAACTATATTCATTCAACAATAAACAATACATTTGAACAATCAACTTGCAGCATGCTACTTTCAACAATCAACGTGCTACATTCATTAATTTAGCAATCACGTCATCGTTCTTGTAAGTTAAAATTTAAATTTGTCAATGGGCACTTATGATTCCCAACCAGTTATGGCATGCGCACCATGGGGTAGGGGCTCTGACACCCAGTACATCAAATGACCAAAAGCTAGTAGTGGTGATTTAATACATTGTTTTACATGATTTAGTACATTGATAAAAGCGCCTTTATTATACAATTTATTATACGAATAAATGTAAAATGTGGACAAAATTTTAAGCCCATTCAACAGCAAATCTCTCCTAAGTCATTCAAGTTTAGCTACAGAAAAGTTATTTTAAAAAGAATGCATAAATAACTAATTCTACGGCTCAATTACTTTCAAAATTCTATGACCAATAATCGAGCTCTGAAACACTTCAATTCAATTGTTAAGCAAACAGCAATAAACGAGTTTTGGCCAGCAGAGAAATGGAGGGAAAACTGGAAGAGGCCCAAACTCAAAAGCCAACAAGAAAATGCGAGAAAAGCTGGGAAAACGGAAAAAGCTGGCAAGGGACCAAGGACTCCGGGTAATAATAAGTGCCCTGTGGTGCAGCTCAGTAAAATGCAAAGAAATAAAGAGTATTTCTGATTTCTCACAAAACTTCATACATATACATATTACGTGTGTACATCAGTGAGTTTAAAATTTAAGTACAATTTGTACATATGTATATGCAAAAGCCGTTTTCCACAATCCCCGGTGTGCTCTGATACCCCAAAGGAAAATGTTGGGGAAAATCAAAATAACACAAAAAACCGAACTTTGAGTGGTCCATTTTTAAATCGGCGAATTAAATTATGCGTGTTCTGTGCATTAGAAAAACAAAAACAGGAAACGTAGCTGGAGAACGCGAAAAATACAATCAGCGATAAATGATGCGTAAAACGAGCCTTAAAACTGATAAGCATGCCATTGATATGAATAATGGAACAAGAGTTTAACGTCATTAGATTTCATTAGCACAATGCTAGCCCGTTCATGTCACAATTTTGTTTATTTATTTGTTATACAAATTTCTGTTCATTTTATATTTCTGATATTTCCATTATAACTGAATAATGGAAATATATATTCAAAGCGATACTCGCAGCATTTTCTCTGCAATTGCCAATCAATGTGCAATCTTCTCAGTTCGATGGAATATATCTCTGTGTGTGTGTGTGCGTTTGTGTGTGTGCGTTTGTGTGTGTGCCAAAGGCAATAATCATAAAGAACCGTCAAGCGCTTTGCTTTTGTTCTGGAGAATTGAGGCAATAACGCTGAAAGGAAATTCGAGAAGGAAAACTCGGTCTTGGCTTGCGATTATTTTGCCATTACTTTCCATTATTTTACTTTATTTCAATGACTGTTTACATTAGCCACACACACATAAGCATATACGTACACTAGCACGCACACTTAAGCAAAAGAGGGAAAGAGAGGAGAAATCCGCAGATAAGTGCTGCGCGTGAGCTGCTTATTTTGGTCGTTTTCTTCCACTTCCTGCCTTTGTTTGCCCTGCATGTGATTGCGAGTGTGTGTTGTAAGTGTGCGCCAGAGTGTGTGAGTGAGCACATGTCTGTGTGAGCCACTTTACTTTTGCTCATCGAGCTGGGCAAGAGGCAAAGGCAATACTTGATTGATACTTTGATTTCTCCATTATTCTTTCGAGATTTTCTATTTATCCTCCCAACAGAGGATAAGATACAAGATTTATCTCTATATTTTCGTTGATACACATCTAATATGCATTTGCTTTGTTTGCTCTTCCATTGCAGGCGGAGATCTGGAGCGTATTCATCGCCATCCTGCGCAAAAGCGTCCGCAATCTGCAAGCCTGCACCGATGTCGGTCTAATCGAGCATGTCCTCGTCCGCCTGCAGCGCTCCGAAACTGTTGTGGCAGGTAAAAACAATAATTACATGGCATTGCCCCATAAAATATTAATTAAATGTTGCAACTGTGCACAGCTGTGGTGTCAAATCATTGAAAACTCTTTTGAAGTGTCTAGTTTGTGAAATCATTGAAAACTCTTTTGAAGGTGTCTAAATTGTGAAACAATACATTATGAATGTTTCAATACAGCTAGTGATTTCAATAGCACCATTCCTCAATGATTATATATTTCATGAGAAGCATTTTAATCAAAATTTTGTTGAGGGGCACTGATAACGGTCTCTGGTTCGTGAAACAATGGAGTTTACACATTCGGCCATTGTTTGACTGGTCTGAATAGATCCCAAGTTGACTTTGGTTTGCTTTTGGTCTGGTCCGCTGAATTGCCTCTCGATTAATTTCACGCTTGTCAGCAGCACTGACACGCCCAGTTGCACCCACCCCTCCAACACCCTGGAAAGCCTTCGAACCACCCAGTAGCCACCCAGAAACCACCCAGCGGGCCACTGAGTGAAAAGGCAGAGAAAATGGGGGAGTGAATTGGGCCGGCACAGCTCGGCAGCAAATTTGCTCTTCATTAGCGACCCTCGCTGGCCCCGCCCACTGCGCCAAACCACCGCGCCCTGCACCACCCTCCGTTCCACCCACGTTTTTCCTCCCCCCACCACACACACACACACATGATGCCTTAAGCATGTGCGTGCCTTTGGCTTTGATTTTGATTTTATTAAGTCAATGACACATCTGCGGTCTCCACAAAATCCCAGCACACCCCACTACGTCACCAGCACCACCACCACCACCGCCACCACCCACAACCATATCTCTTTTTGCACCACCCACACAGCCCCTCTTCTCCTTCATTCCGCATTTAACGAACTGTAACTGCTGTCAATTTGCAGTCGCTGACTTTTGAGCTCCATGTGTGTGTGTGTGAAACACGGAGAAAGCAGAATGCCGAAGGGGAAAAGACCACAAACAAAGACATAATTTCATACAAGCACAGAAGGAAAGATGTTTAAAACTAAATTGGGTTTATTTCAATTTCCCTTTTTCTTTTTTGGTAATTAACAAAAAACCTTGCATGACTTTGCTTACTCCACACAAATCGATTGCTTACACAAATATAAGTAGTATTAAAATAAAGAAAATTTAAGTTATACCTTTTTTTATTATTATTGCAAAAGAACAACACATTTTGGCCAATTATATTCTCTGTGTATTTGGAATGTCTGTCCTCAGCGTTTTGCTACATGTGTGTGTATGTGTGCACCTGACAAATGCCAAGACGTGACACTTGCCAAGAAATTAGATAAGTTAAAAGTTCGTTGTCTCGGGCAAAGTTCAGCTTGGAGTAGCAACTTCTTGGATTCCACATAAAATACGTCCGTATATGTTCGTCTGTCTATACGTTTCTGTATTCGTACGGGGAAGAAGAAAAATTGCCTAGTTCTCTGGGCAATAACTTAAAGTGCTCAAAAACTCGACAATGCAATCGCTAAAATTTGCTTCTTGCTTCTTTTTCATTTCTTTATCCATATATATACATAAATATATATATATGAGAATGTATATACTCTTCTTTCCGCTGATTTTTCTCCCACTGATGATGATGATGATGAGTTTGGGTCAGTAAAATCTTTGGCATGCCAAGGAAAATGTAATTAAATGCTGATGAAGCTGTGGCGCTAGGAAGGGGCTAAAGTACGAGAGGAAAAGTACGGGAAAAGCTGGGAGAGCTGAGAAAGCCAGGGAGCTGAATACAAACTGGGGACCAACCGGGCAACACTGTCGTCTTGGGAATGCCGCAGGGGAATGGCCAGTGAATCTGGTTGGATGCTGGATAACTTGGGTCAACCAGAGTGGCCCAAAGGTTCAAACTGCCGCTTTTGCTCAATACCTCAATTCATCTCAACGTAAATACCAGTTTAGCAGTGTGTAACTAACACAACAAGTTAGTTTCCATAAGTCCAACGTTGGAAAATATGAGATTTTGATAAACTTTGAATTTCTTGTTGAAACATTTACCAATATTCACTTCCCAATGCCCCAAATGCCGAGAATAACGATACTACATAAATATTTTTAGTGCCTTGTATGGTGGAGAGTGTAAATGCGGAAGAATATGCCAGTGAGCTTGAGCGGCATACAGAAGGTGAGCCAACAGACCAGGCATTAAAACGGCCCGAGCGTCCCATTTCAATTAGTGTGCATTACAAATGAAGTTTGGGAATAGCGCAGCTTTCGCTGGAAAGCCAGACGACGTCGGCCTGCCCCTCGGGAGGGGGCGTGGCCAGTGGATGAAGGAGTGGTAGTGGCGAGACGGCAATAGGGGTGGGGAGACTCAAGAGGGGTGGGCAATCAGTTTGAACTCCGGAATTAATAACTATTTGGCCAAGCTTTTGGCTAAAACTTGATTGAAAATGCAGCCCTTACAAGGGGAAGATGGCAGAAAACGAGCGAGACGGGCAACACTCCTCACTCCTTAATGTAGTGTGGGAGGACAAGGGAAGAAAAGTCATCATCTTCGTCATCGCCATCGTCATCGTTGGCTCACTGGAGACATGGATGAGTGATGGAAATAGTTTTGGCCAAAAACTTTTACCCCCGGCGAATTTTCCTATTAAAATTTCACAATTTATATTGCATGTCAATTGAAACCCAAAAGTTATTTAAGGGGAATGCAAGTAAATGTGCTGCAGCGCTTTAAGTAATTTTGTGAAGATGACTGCCTTTACATTTTGCCAATAATTAATTACATTTTAAATGTGCCATGTAGAAATGTTAATTGGATTTGTGAAGATCACTTTTCCTTTCCCTAGTTATTTAAAAAATAATCAGCTGCTATTTTCAGCGCAACTTTGTGTAACCTTCCATTGAATGGAAATTCTATTCGCGCCTGGCAATGGCAGTGCTAGATCAAAAGCAATATAGCTGATGGCCTTGCCCCGGCCACGCCCCCAATGGCCCGTCCTCCTCCCACGCCGCCGCCGACCATGCCCCTCTGCCTTCTAGTATACGCTGTGAGAGCTCGTGTCCTTGCCACTTGGGTGAACGCGAGAACTTTGCATTTGGCTTCGCATTTGCATTTGCATTCGCATTCGCAACTTGCCACCTGTGCTAAAACGGGAACTTGATTGTTGCCAGAAACACCCATATACACACCAAACACACACAAACACACATACACACTCAGCAACACACACATACATTGTTGCGTTTGGCAGGCTGTCAGCAGCATTTGCGCATATCCTTTAGGCCTTTAGCCCATTTCCGGCCTTTTCGCATTTAATGGCTTGAAAATGTAGCTTGAATAACTCTGTATCTATACTCCTGTAGCTTATTTTGTTTACTCCGACATAATGCATATCGAAAATAATAATTTAAACGAACCTATTTGGATGGGAAATCTTTGAACTTGTTATTTAACACTCGAACAAATATCCATCACTTGAATGGGTAATAAAGAGGATTAGCAGCACTCATTACAGCAATTCAAGAGTCATAAACTTCTGACATGGATTGCATAAACGTGTGTATCTGCCACTGACACTAACACATTTCCCATTTCGACCGCAAACCCCTTCTTTCAGACCTGCTCATCGAGATGCTGGGCGTGCTGGCCAGCTATAGCATAACGGTGAAGGAGCTAAAGCTGCTCTTCGGAACGATGAAGGCCACCAACGGCAAGTGGCCGCGCCACTCTGCCAAGTTGCTGAACGTCCTCCGGCAGATGCCACATCGCAACGGACCGGACGTCTTCTTCAGCTTTCCGGGCCGCAAGGGATCGGTGAGTACCAACAAAACGCATACATTAATGGATGCATACTTCGATGCATAAATAGATACTGGTTATAGCAGATCTATAGATCTATCTTTAGGAGAACAAATTTAAGGTAGCTTCTTCGACTAGTGTTCATGACCACTATTTAAACGATAGTTTCAGCCATCAGGAGCTTAAATTCCCGTCCACCCGGTTCGCCTGGTTCTTCACACTGATGGTTCTCTGGACGATATTTGCAATTTTAGAGCATGCAATTCAGCAGGCATCTTTTTATTGAATGCAACTGTCTGAAACAAAGGCCTCATACGAATATAGCCGTCACATACAATACAGGAAGAGGTTCCCCAGGGGGCTCCATATTGCACCCCCGTCGACATTTCCGGGGGCTTTTATTTTATTGCGTCGCACTTAAAACGAATTCGAAATGTATTTTTCCCACTCTGTAGTCGGCAGTTTGTATGTGTATGTCTGTATTTTTTTTTCCTGTATGCCTGCTATCTATCTGTGAGTTTGACCACTCCCATTTTTGCTTTTTGATGGGATATGGGAATGGGGGAGCACTCTATCGATATGTCCATGTCCCTATAAATACATAAAAAATGCCATAAAGTGAATTGGAAGTCAGATGCTGGCATCGAACTTGGATAGCGTTTCGCAATTGTCGCAAAATGCCTAATAAATAGATAGTCGCCACCCAGCTAAATCGCCGAAAAGAATCGACCACCTATCCATCCAATCAACATGAAATCCACAGCCCAGCTCCCCTCCCTCTTATTTTGGGTTGATACTTTTTTTGGGGCTGTTTTTTTTTTTTGTTCTTCTTTTTAATTTTCCGTTTAGCCCGCTTTTTGGAACGAAAATCAACCACCAGTCCACTTAGCCAACAATCTGCGATCCACAAGCACGCCTAATGCCATTGATGGTGCTGATTGCAACAGGATGACGACGGGACTCGATTCGAATAATGAGATTTTCGGAAAAGCCAAAACCCAAAATCACCAGGGCACCATTTCAGTTTCCTGCTCCACCAACCGGACATTCCCACTACTTCTGTCAGAGGAAATGGGCGAAAATTGGGGAAATGTGTAAAGAGTGTGTGCCTGTGCCTGTGTGTGTGTGGTGCCTGCAACCGCAGCAAAACTCCAACAACAGTGTCAGCCTTTGTCACGTTTGCCTGGCCTTAACCCATTTAGACCATTTTGTCTCTTCTTGGCCTCCGAAAAAGGCGAAACCACTAGATAAGTGCAAAGTAAATGAAATTTGATATTTTGAAGAGCTAAAGAGTAAGCAAGTGATTTCATAAAGTGAACGTAATAACTATCTTTGCAAATAAAAGATTCAATAAGGAAACTAAACATCAGATTTATGAAAATGAATAAGTGGTCAACTTGAATCAGTCAAATAAATGCATACTAATTGTTGTTCGTCAACAATTCTGTCAAGTATTTAAAGCCATCATAGGGCTAATAAATAATAATGGTCTTAAACAGAAAACGATGAGTGACGAACGCTGTGCACTGACCATTAAATGCATTAATATTTGTTATCAAATTGCAATAAATTCACCTGATTCCTCAAGCGGCTAATGTCAAATGGCATTTCCAGAGACAAAAATTATAAAATAACGATATTTTGCAAACAGACAGCACAGGAAAGTGACTTGAATTTATGGACTACCAGCAGAATTTCACCTGAGTAGCCAGAGTTCATAGTGGTACACTATATACATATGTATGTATGTTTGTATAGTAGTTGCGTTCGAATCTCGAATTTATCCTTTTTCAGCAAACGTCGTCGGCGAGCCGTAAAGCCACATCATTGATGATAAATCAAATGTGCTCATTTCCTTTTAATTTCGGTTCATTTCTGTTTTGCGGCTCCTTCTGTTGAATTCCTGTCTTCAGCTGCCTTCCCTTTTGCATTTCTGGCTCTGGTATTTTCTGACTTTGAGTTGAGGTTGCCACAGGAAATACACACAGTCTGTGTAGTTTGTGTTATGAAATGGAATGTGCCGCAAGTTTCCTAGCCACTCGAAAGTATTTCCCTCTCCGAGATTTATACGGCTTCGTTTACGGGTACGGAATTCTAAGCTTTTTGGGGGTTTTTCGGGGTCCTATGTACACATGTATATCCGCAGTCAATTATGCGGCTTATTAATGTTAATTGCCAATGATTTTGAGTGGCAAACTGACCGTAATTGATATTTAGCACAGCGCTGGTGCTTAAATTCGAATTAGTTTGTAATCGTTTTTCGGCTTCATTTCCGTTTTCGTTCGTGCAGGCCATGGTCCTGCCGCCACTGGCCAAATGGCCCTATGAGAACGGATTCACCTTCACTACCTGGTTCCGCCTGGATCCCATTAATTCGGTGAATATCGAACGGGAGAAGCCCTACCTCTACTGGTGAGTACAGGGCCCAAAGCCCAAACATTTCGAGTCAAAACTAAGCTAAAAAAAATATGAAAAGTGTGTAGGATATTTTTGGTATAAAACTCAAGTGAATACTCCATGTTATTTCCAGTTTCAAGACATCAAAGGGCGTGGGCTATACGGCGCATTTTGTGGGTAATTGCCTCGTCCTCACCTCGATGAAGGTCAAGGGCAAGGGCTTTCAACATTGTGTCAAATACGAGTTCCAGCCACGAAAGGTAAGATAATCCTTACATCAAATGAATTTGTCTTGACTTTGGTTTCGGTTTCTCTATCTGTTTCAGTGGTACATGATTGCCATAGTGTATATATACAATCGTTGGACGAAAAGCGAAATCAAGTGCCTCGTTAATGGACAGCTGGCCTCTTCAACGGAGATGGCCTGGTTTGTTTCCACAAACGATGTGAGTACTTTTTGTATTTGATCAACTCAGTTTATTCAGTTGTTTTCTTTCTATGGGCTAAGCATGTATCTATTTATTTTTGTTGCATTAATCTGCCTAGAACAAAGCATAGCAGTGATCGTTTTCCTTAAAGTTACTTATATAACTGCTTTAAAATATGCAGAAAAATAAATTTAAGACAGCTTTATTTCCCAGCTCCTCATTGAGCACTTCCGCATTTAAATATATTTTCCAATCGTTTGCAGCCCTTTGACAAGTGCTACATTGGAGCCACCCCCGAGTTGGACGAGGAGCGCGTCTTCTGTGGCCAAATGTCGGCGATCTACCTTTTCAGCGAGGCACTGACCACGCAGCAAATCTGCGCGATGCATCGCCTGGGTCCCGGCTACAAGGTGAGTGAGTGGGTAGTTAGTGGGTGGTGCTTTTCGGTGGTTGGGTGGTTGCACTGGTGAGCCGGTGACCTGCCAACACCCGCCCAACAACCATCGCCTTTTTAGCAGCAGCGAGGGTCAAGCGCACGCACCACTGCACCACCTTAGCACAGCCGAAATGCCACAGCAAAACTGTCCTCGTCTGTACAAAATAACGTCATTTGTTCTTATACATATATATTTAAATATATATATATATACATTTTTTTTGCTCTTTTTTCTCTCTCTTTCCGTGTTCATTGAACTTCCTGTCCGCCTGCACTGCTACAAAAATTTGCACCACACACAACAAACCATATGCCAAAAAAACACTGTGAAAATGAAAAAAAAAACTACAAAATACAGTCGCAGTTCCGATTCGACAACGAGTGCTATCTGAATCTGCCGGACAATCACAAGCGGGTGAGTCACTTTCAACTTCTGCCAGCGACCTTGGGGGCGTCAGCACTGTCGGGCGGCAGTGGGAGTGGCACCGGAAGCGGTAGCGGCAACGATGCATCAGCTGCAGCGGCAGCGGCTGTTGCCGCCGGTCAGCAACAACAATTGCAGCTGCAATTCCAAATTCTGGCCGCCGAGCAAGAGGCGCGTGCCATCGATTGGTCCGATGAAAAGCTCGATTTGAATGCGGCTTTTGTGAAAATTCGAGCGGTTCTCACCGCCCGCAATGCACTGACCTTGGCTGGCAGCAGCAGCAGCACTAGTGGCACTGCTGCAGTAGCCAATGCCGCGGCAGCAGCGGGAACGGGAGCAGGAACAACTGCTGCAGTAGCATCTGCAGCGGCGGCGGCAGCTGCAACACAAAATGAGAATGATGCAGCAGCGGTACAGCAGCACCATGCAACACATCACCATGCCACAGCAACATCTGGCAGTGCGGACGATCCGCTCGGCCATTTGCCCACTGGAAATGCTTCTTCTTTTGGTATTTACACTGCTTTTCATTTCTGCATATTTTAATTTTTAATTATAATTTTAATATGTTTTAATTTGGGGACCAATCAGAGCAACTCCGTCGAATGTCTAGTGTGAGCAGCTTGAACTCAATGGTCGGAACCGCTGACACTGAGGAGGTCAACCAGCTGAAAGCTGTAAGCAAACGTTCATTTCATTTTACCCCATTTTAATTTAACTTTAAGTTTATCGTACTGCATTTTTTATATTTTTATTTAGCTCGAATCTCGAATTATTGGGCACATTCAATTGGCAGCATTTAATTTTATTTGAATTTATAAGCCAAGCCACTTTTTTTTAGTCCTAAGAGCATTTTTAGTTATTTCAATCAGGATAGCAATCAGGATTTAGCATAAAATTCCAGTAACGTGTGCAAATATTTTCAAAAAGTTATTTAATTAAGAAGTTATTGCTAGCGTTTTAATTGATAAAGTTTATTTTATGTAACATTTGTGTTGCTCTGTTGAAATGAAAGCCAAAAAGTTATTATACATTTTTGGTAAGCAATTACAAAGTTCCCGACCAGCATTTAGATCGATAGCTTGATTTCCCAGTACATTTGTCTATTTAAAATGTACTTGAAGTTGTAGATGGCTACACAATGGCCGTGTTTTTAGTAAACAGAAGTAAATGTAGCGTATACCTGTGCAGGTGTCTTAAAAATGTCGCCACCAAAAGAAACAAAAAACCAAAAAAAATAAAAACTCCCATTTGGCGGTAGACAAAGGCGAACATGTAAGGCCAAAAACACACCACCCACCAAACACCGCCCACCGCCCGCCGGAGATTGTTGGAAATCTTTGGGCGCGCATGTTCCATATTCCGCTGGAGAATTTTCTATGCCCGTGCGCTACTGTATGTTCCACATTTCAGGACCCGAAACAGCTACCCACTTTTCACTAGCCACCCCATTTCCCATTTCCCACTCACCTGTGCCGGGTATTATGCCATTTTGTATGGCGAGTGGTAGGGGAAGGGCGGGGGGAAAAGTGAGTGCTTTAGTTATTTTGAATGTTGTTTTTATGTGCCAAATCGGGAGTTGAGTTAATGGGATGGGAAAACACGGCCATACACACTTACTCACACACGCACACTCGCAATCACATTTACACAAACATTGCGCTTTTAAGG
Organism: Drosophila yakuba; assembly: GCF_016746365.2. Classification (NCBI taxonomy): domain Eukaryota; kingdom Metazoa; phylum Arthropoda; class Insecta; order Diptera; family Drosophilidae; genus Drosophila; species Drosophila yakuba. Next base: position 3,444,991 of record NC_052526.2, on the reverse strand, counting down.
GGAAAATAAAGAAAATGGGAGAAATGGGCGGGCGAGTGTTACGATCCCTAAAAGAAAACTGTGCCGCCAAATAAATATTTAAGAAACGTGGTTTTAACTGGTAGAAATTTGGAGTTTCCCCAAAATATCTTAACTTGGTTACATCTTATTAAGTTTCTGCTTCTTAATTTTCCCCAACTAGTTTTTGCACTTTTGGTTCTTGCTTAATTTGATATTCTTTAAAGAAAACTGAAAGAAGTATTTTTAGCAGCAAATAAGCCAGCCACCAACATATAATAATACAACTATAAGCACCAGCTCACTGGCACACACACCCACACACAGAGGGCAAACATACAACATGTACACACTGCCAAAATGCACAAATGGAGATGGAAACTCTAGACTCGAGGAAAATCGGCCACGAACAGGAAAATGAAATGCAACGATGCGTGTTGTGTATATATATTGTTAATATTGTTCATGAGCAGCATTTGAATATTTCTATATTGAGCACACACCCACACATAGTGCCGTTCATACGTTTTGTGAGCGTGTGTGTAAGTTGCTTTTACCTAACAGAGTTTATTATTGATTCTCACAGAACTTATCAGAGCACAAATAACTTAGTATATGAACGAGCACACTGTTCAACTGATATCTGTGTGTTAGTTAGGTTATAAAGTGGTCAGCTTACAAAATTCACTTGGGTTTCGTAATTCTAGCATAATTTACTGATTAGTTAAATGCCTTAAATAGTTAATGCTTTAGCTTCTTACAGCCAAATTGAAAGTAACAAAATCGTACTAACTCTGCTGGGTACTCAATGCTTCGGTTTTCCGAACTTTGCTTCTCATTGGTCATTTGTAACCTGCTCTTCTTCTCTGTGGGTGTTGCGTTGCTGTGTGTGTGTGTGTTTTTTTTTCGTTATCTTGTGTGTCAGCTTAAAGCCAAAGCCAAAAGCAAAGCTAAAGACAAAGCCTAAGTAAATTGCAATAACCTGACTGGGGATAAATCTTCGGTGGGTCGATAGGAAGTCCATGGAGCCCATGGAGTCCATGGAGTCCTTAGTGCCTAGCTCGATGACTCGCCGAAAGCCCGGCCTAATCCCTGCCATATACACTCTTCCCGATTCCCCAGATACCCAGATACCCAAATACCCCCTGATTATGCAACCACCTGGCTCAAACTCAACCCATCCACCTATCTTCTTGCCCACAGGTGCTGTACGATGGCAAACTATCGAATGCCATTGTGTTCATGTACAATCCGGTGGCCACCGATGGTCAGTTGTGTCTGCAGTCGTCGCCCAAGGGAAACGTTTCATATTTCGTGCACACGCCGCATTCGCTGATGTTGCAGGTGAGTAGTAAATGACACACCAGAAGGTGAACAGGTTTTGAAGATTGTGGGCCGCGTCGGACGAGTGGGAAGAGTGGGTGCGGAGGTTGGACCTCATAAGCCTCCCATGGAGCATAAATTTAATGTAGAAATTTTACGACACCGGCGCATGCCTTGGCATTTCTTATTAGCCACGAAAGAGGCTGAAGAAGACCGGAAAGCACGGTGCGATGAGGACGAAGACCAAGACGAAGACGACGGCACTGGCCAAAATTATTCAATAAATTTTGTAGTAATTTCTTGGGCAAACAACACACAAATCATAAGGAGCAAAGGGAGCTGAAGGACCAAAAGCACGAAGCTCGGCGAACGTGTCCTGTCCAAAATATACGGGGCTGATGACAGCTTAGGCGATTAATAGAGCTCTGATTAAATTGAAATTTGCTTTTGCAGGATGTGAAGGCCGTGGTCACGCACTCGATACACTGCACTCTCAATTCGATTGGCGGCATCCAGGTGCTATTCCCGCTTTTCTCGCAGCTGGACATGGCCCACGAGGGTCTGGGCGACATTAAGCGGGATCCCACGCTGTGGTGAGTAAGAAATCCAATACCCTAGTTGGGATTTTATAAACACCAAAGAACTAGATGATTAAAGTGATGAATTGAAGAATAACATTTGCCATTGTCTGTAGGTTTGAATTTAATTTCAGAATTAGGCAAGCATCAATAATCCCATATATGTATATTATTTCCCTTTCGATAGCTCCAAGCTGCTGGGCTTCATCTGTGAACTGGTGGAAACTTCGCAGACGGTGCAGCAGCACATGATCCAGAACCGGGGCTTCCTGGTCATCTCGTTCATGCTGCAGCGCTCCTCCCGCGAACACCTGACTCTGGAAGTACTTGGATCCTTCCTGAATCTGACCAAGTATCTCGTCACCTGCCTGTCGGCCAACAGTGATCTGCTGCTCAAACAGGTAAGTCGGTTGCGAGTTTAAATCCTGCTTGCCGTATTGTTAGCCGATATGAATACGTTAAATACATACAAATATAAGGAAGGACGATTGGTTGCATTGCGGACAACGCTGCGTATGCGCAATGTTCTTGGCATGCCGTCTGTTTTTTTTGTGTGATGAATGTAAAATGTATTTTTATGTATTATACTATATATACATATATATATATATATATGTATTACCATAACTAAGTTCGATTTAAGTGCCAGTAATTTTTTTTGGGGGGTGGTTAAGCATGCGAAAAGCCCGCCCCTCAACAAAGAATCTCCTTGCGAATTTGATTTACAATTTTGTTACGCGTTCTTGTTGTTCGCTTACACCCAACAAAAACAAACTGAAAATGAAAACCCAACCCATCGATTGTTCTTAGGGTGGCATGTTAACCCATCTCTCCAAAAAAGTGCAAAGCAAAAAAAGGAAATCCCAAAAATGATATGCGATTTCGTCTCGTTTGTTGCTTTCTCTGTCTCTATTTCTCTTTCTTTCCACACTCACATAAATATATATATATATATGAATCCAACTCTATCTATCGCACTCACTGTGTTTTGCCTTTTGTTGATGATGATTTGATGATGATGATGGTGATAATGGTTATGATGATGATGGCGCACAGTTGAACACAGGCCTGCGTAATCCTTTCAAAAAAGTAAACACAACCGTAAACAACTGCTCACATTTCTCGTTATAAGTAACTGCACTTGAGAATCTCTTAAGCAAATATACTCGTACTCGCACTTGTACTACTCACAAGCATCCAACGTCTACCCACCCACACGATATATACACATAGTATATCTCAGGCATATTCATGTTTATTTTATGCCATTTGCCAGTCTGTGCAACCTGAAGCAAATATTTCCCCCTTGAAATCCCACTGGTTGCCCATTGAATTCTATAACCCGCTTTGTTTAAAAGGTAGAACATGGTCTTTGTTCTATTGTGTAAGCCAAGCGAATTATGGAATCTGAATGATTTTCTCATGATGGTTCGACAAAGGGACCACAAGGGAGGAAACTAAATGATCTTTGTTAACGTCGAGACATGATTGCATTAACTTATAAATTTTTAAAAATATCCCATTTTTTTTTTTTCGTATTCAGACCTGACCATATTTGTATATGGTTTAATTTAATTTTATCAAATTATCGTATTAATTTGTTAAACAGACCCTTGCATGCATTTGCCACACACTGTTTTTCTGCATGTGATGTTCTCTTTCGATTGTGATTACTCATTGGCCAAAAGCAAATTGTTCCATTTTTGCGTTTCGATTGCAATCAGTTGCTGGCATTCGAATCCGTGTCATATGCGTTCCATTTCGTTTCGTTTCGCTTGCACTTCGCACCTGCCTGGGCTCCGCTTCGAATCGCTTAATCAGCTCAAAATCATAAATGAGATTAACAAAAATTAATACTTTCCCTAGCCAGAAATCAGCAAGACAAACAAAGAGCAAAAAAGAAAAAAAAATATTAATTAAAACTTAACTGTCTTCTTCTACTTTTGTCTCCTCTCTCTTTCACTCTCACTCTCTATTACTCTCTCCCCTGCGCTCTCTCAATATCTCTCGTTCTGTGCTTCCCGCCACGCCTACCGTTCCCACACGTTCCACACTCATGATCGCTTTGTTCATTTCCATCGTTTCCCGCTTCTTGCTATTCTGATCGCCTATCGATAACTCAATTTAAATGCGCCTCATCGACACTCAAACACAACACAACTCTACACATCCACTGAAATAAAACATCAACAACTCCAAAAATAACAACCGTACAATAAACAACATAAAAATCAACATGAACAACGAAACAGTTCTACCAGGTGAAGCTCAATTTCTCGAATTCTCTGTACCTCTGTACCGTACCAGTATATCCAATAAATGTAACATACTATATATGTTTCCGTTCCACTGTTCATTACGTTTCGTTTCATTTTGTGTCTGTGCTTAACGTAGTTTGTTAAACATCAACGTGTACATAAATCATCATCCCCTCTCATTCATCGATTTGTGTTTTAATATATATTTATATAAATGTGTATATAAATACGTGTTATGTACTCATTTAAAGTCATTTCGCTCTTCATTTTTTTTTGTTTCGTTACACTTTGCTGGACCGCAAAACCGCAGCGATAAACCGCATAATCTTATTAACTCTGGGGAAAAAACCTGGGCGCAACCTCAAGGCCCCCGAAAAACCCCAACGTCAATCCCAGATTTTGCCTTTTCATTGGCTTTTCCTGGTCTCTCACCACATATCCCATTTCAACCCCGCATACTCCGTTCCTCACTCAATTTGTTCAATGTGTCATTTGGATAATTGAAGCGAAAGTTGTGTTCACAGCACCGAATAGCACCTTCCTAATTGCTCGCCTGGAGTATTTCCAATACGTTCTTAACTGTATACCATACCGTTGTTCTACATTCCTATTCTCCCTTGTCCTTCGAAAAATAAATATATTTCTGGTAACAAAAAAAAAAAAAAAAAAAAAAGGATAAATGAAAAAAGAAAAAATCAAGAGTTGAAAAGCTGCAAATATTTTTCGTGGCACCTTTGGGGCTGCCGGTTGCATTTTTATTATACATTCCGTGCACAGCTTTTTAATTGGGAAACTTCTCTGCCAGCAGTCGAGTAGGGTTGGGTTTCTGAGGGGCCTTTTCAGGGGCTTTAAGGGGTGTGAAAACCTTGTTGCATTGTTACTAGAGAGCCATGGCAACAACATTGGCGAACACTGGTTTTGACAATCCAACAAGTTGAGGCGATGGCTTAACAAGTTTTGTTTGGGCCCGGCCAAAAGCAGATGAGTGAAATTAAAGCGGATTGCAATTCCCACTCACCAGAAGTTGAACTTAACTGGATTACGCTCAGATATTTTGCACACTTTAATGCCAGCCATAAAGTGACTCTTCAGGCGATATTTTACTGGTCTGGTATTAAGCCAACTGGAAGTTTCAATTAGTGGGCTTGATGGTTTAAGCTGACTGCACTCTTGAGTGAAAAGTTTTCAGAACGAAAAGTGAAATATAGAAAGTACTAGATATGGGGTACACTTATACTTAAGTAGTCATTTTATATCTGGTACAAGAACTTAGTACCGAATCATTTGGATTCTTAAATTTAATATAAAAGTATCTGAGGCTATTTTCAGATCGAATTTTGGTTTGAAAGGTTTTGTTTATCAAATAAAAGCATTCAGTCATTTTACCATCATTATATATATCTACATACCTACTGTGTGAATTTTAGCCATAACTTAATCTTAGTCTTAACTTAACTTAATCATTACTAGCGTAGCCTAGCCTAGTATTAGTTTTAGTTAAATTTAGTTAAGTGTTAACCCCTAAACATTTGAAGCTAACCTCATGAATACCGGAATGCAATTGTTTGTTTCGTTTCATTTCGTTCCGTTCCATTCCGTTCCGTTGGAATTTGATTTTATGTTCGTTGATTGCCGTTATGCTGTTGCTGTTGCTGCATGTGTTACCTGTTATATCCCAAAATACGTACTACTACTACTACTACTACCGCCCCCAAAATATATATCAACATCAACTACAACAACAACTCTGACAACAATAATAATAAAAAAAACCTGAAACTCATGTTTAACCGTATGTATACCAAAATCAAATTGATTTTTTTTATAACCTGCACTCTCTGGCCCTTCTTTAATATATCCACCTGCTTAAACCTCTTTTTGCCTATCCCCAACTACTACATTCAATATCTATCCAAAACTCTATTTATATACTCGCATACACAAACACCCTTCCTTTCCGAGCTACCCTCACAAATGGACTAAGTCACCCAATCAAATTGGTAGAGGACAGCAAAAGTTACTTGACTAATTCCCCGCAGTTGTTCTGTTTCTCATTTCTCACGTGGCAGCTGCTGGACCACGTCCTTTTCAATCCAGCCCTATGGATATACACACCCGCCAATGTCCAGGCACGACTGTACTCCTACTTGGCCACCGAGTTCCTCTCGGACACGCAGATCTATAGCAATGTGAGGAGGGTCAGCACGGTCCTACAGACAGTGCACACCCTGAAGTACTACTACTGGGTGGTCAATCCGCGGGCTAAGAGCGGCATCATTCCCAAGGGACTGGGTAAGTTGTTGCACATACAACACTGCAAGTAATTAAACACGAAATTTTCATCTGTCTAGTACCTAGAAATGACCAAATGATTTTGTGTTTGTCTCCTTTTCCGCCAACAGATGGACCTCGTCCGGCTCAAAAGGACATTCTGGCCATCCGGGCCTACATCCTGCTGTTCCTGAAGCAGCTCATCATGATCGGCAATGGCGTGAAGGAGGACGAGCTGCAGAGCATACTCAACTATCTGACCACCATGCACGAGGTGTGTAATCGATTCCCTCTAAACCCGAATAACCCTTCCCCCTAAGCCGTTAATAGCCGCTATTTAATTGATTGACATCATGTTTTGCCCTCGTTTTGGTTTAACTTCCAGGACGAGAATCTGCATGACGTGCTGCAGATGCTCATCTCGCTGATGTCGGAGCATCCCAGCTCCATGGTACCTGCTTTTGATGTGAAGCACGGCGTGCGCAGCATCTTCAAGTTGCTGGCGGCCGAAAGTCAGTTGATTCGGTTGCAGGCCCTCAAACTACTGGGCTTCTTCCTTTCCCGCAGCACCCACAAGTGAGTACAGTGAAGACTGGAACGTTTTTACCCTACCACTGGTATTAACTGTTGTAATCTAACCCAAACTCTTACTATTTTCTTGTATTTTCCACCATCAGACGCAAGTACGATGTGATGTCGCCACACAATCTGTACACCCTCTTAGCGGAGCGACTGCTTCTCTATGAGGAATCGCTATCCCTGCCCACATACAATGTTCTTTACGAGATCATGACGGAGCACATCTCGCAGCAGATTCTGTACACACGGCACCCGGAACCAGAGAGTCACTACCGACTGGAGAATCCAAGTAAGTGCAGCTATTTATTTAATTGGTTTAGACTCCTCGAAAAAATGTGAATTTTAATATAAATTAAGAACAATACTTAAATACTTCATATATTCTAACGAGGACATTAATGTAATCAATACTTGTTGTTTTGTTTTTTTTTTAAATTTTTTTTCCTGTTTTAACCATTGATATCTTTTCCCATGCAGTGATCCTCAAGGTGGTGGCCACCCTGATCCGGCAATCAAAGCAAACGGAATCCCTGATCGACGTGAAAAAGCTGTTCCTGCAGGATATGACCCTGTTGTGCAATAGCAATCGGGAGAATCGGCGCACCGTGCTCCAGATGTCCGTGTGGCAGGAGTGGCTCATTGCGATGGCCTACATTCATCCAAAGAGCAGCGAAGAGCAGAAGATAAGCGACATGGTGTACTCTCTGTTCCGCATGCTGCTTCACCATGCCATCAAGCATGAATACGGCGGCTGGAGAGTTTGGGTTGACACCCTTGCAATCGTTCACTCCAAGGTGTCTTATGAGGAGTTTAAACTCCAGTTTGCCCAGATGTACGAGCACTACGAGCGCCAGCGAACGGATAATATCACCGATCCTGCCCTGCGTCAGGCTAGACCCATCAGCACGATCAGTGGTTGGGAGCGAGAGGAGCTGCATCAGCAGCAGAACGGTGGATCTGCTGCAGCAGTGGGTCCCAATCAAACGACAGCGGTCAAGGGAGCTGTTTCCATTGCCTCTCTGGAAGATGTGCCTCCGGTGGTTGAGGAAGAGGTGGAGGAACTGGAGCTCGAGGAAGTGGAGATCCAAGAGGGTCCCATAACCGAAGAAGCCGAACCGAAATCGGTGATAGCCAACATTTCCGACGTCTACAACGAGCAGCTCAAAACCAATGCCGCGTGCAATGGTAACTTGGAGGATGTCAAAGAGGAGGAGCTAGTCCAACAGCAAGTCAAAGACCTGGAGAAGCAACCAGAGCAATCCATTTCCTTGGAAGCACTCAGGGAAACCCTACAACTTGGTGATGACATGGATGTTGAGGAACTGGAGCTGGCTACCGCCAAGGATGCCCTCAATGCGGAACAGCACGTGGCGCGAGTTCTTCAGGCTTCCGAAGCGGCACTTAACGATTGCAAAATGGCAGTCGATGATGTTCTGCAGGAGTCATCCTCCGTCCTCAAGGACGAAGAGATCGAACTGGCCGTCAACGAGGTGGTTCAGGGTGTGCTCAACAATGAGAAGAAAACCCAATCCCAAGACAAGGATATCAAGGAACAGTCGGGCGAGCAGGATGCAAATGTTAGCTTGCTGAACAGCAAGAATCTGCTCAACAATAATAATAATAACAATAACAACAGTCCGAGTCCAACGCCCACAACAGCGACTGCGACTACGACGGCGGTGACGGAAGCGGAAACGGAGGTCAATGCCAATGAGATCGTGAGCAGCACAGAGGCGCCCAAGGCGGAAACGGAAACGAGCGTAACACCGGAAGTTGAAACCCCAGAAATGGCCAAGCCAAGCCCCATTGTCCCCAGCCCCGTATTAGCAACCAATAAAAAGACTGAAGATGCAGCCAACAAGCTGAACAACAACGAGAAGCTGGCAGAGATCAACGCCAGTCCCGAGCCATCCATTGTCGTGGAAACATCAGAAGCTGATCTTCTTCAGCTTTCCGATTGCGAAACCAAACCGAATAAGGACACCGAAGCGGAGGATTCCGTTGCGCTGGCTGTCAGAGATATTGTCGAGCAACTCATCGACAAGGTCATCGATGCCACGGAAGCGGAATCGGCTAGCGACACCAAAACGGAGACTAATAATAATGAGATACCCAAGGAGGAGAAACAGACTTCAGCGGAGCCCGAGGAAGTGGAAAGTCCAGAGAGTTTGGCTGCTGCCGCCGAGGAAATTGTCCAAGAGGTAGTGGAAGCAGCTCTCGTAATGGTCCAAGAGGAGAGCACTCCAGAGGAACCAGAAAAAAATGTAAAACCCCAAGAAAAGGAAAATGAGAAGGAAGAGTTTCTTTTGCAGCTGGAGCCAGCGTCTACCGAGGTTCAGGAACCAGCCATGGTAAAAGATCGAAAAAAACCAGAAGATCCAAAAGCCCAGGGCTCTTTGGAACCAAAGACCCCGAACCTTGAAGAACCTAAACCCAAGGAAACTGAGCAGCAAAAGTCCCTGGAGGTCGCCGAAGAACTACCTCAGAAACCGGAGGAGCAGGCTGTGGCCATTGTTAACCAAGTCCTGGACACTTTGGTGGACGATACCGTCAAGGCCGTGGCAGCGGAGCAAACCACTCAAACATCGCCAGCCCCCGAAGAGCAATCGCCGCAAATACTGGCCATGGAATCTCCAGCTACGTCGGCGCGGGTCAAACCCACTGAGGTGGATTCCACCACCCAGACTACGCCGAAGAACGAGGCCGGATCCAATCTATTGGTTGAGCAGGTGCAACAAGTGCTCCAGGAGGACGACGCCCAACAATCAGCTGGCATGACCATCGAAGATGAGGAGTACTCTAATCAGCATGCAGCAGCGGCAGTTGAAAATGCCAATAGCAGCCAATTGGAGGCCAATCATTATGGTCCCGGTAATCCAGAATCCAAGCAACAGCAACAGCGCACCAAATCAGGATCGACCCGACCCATGTTCAGTCCGGGTCCTACGCGTCCGCCCTTCCGGATACCGGAATTCAAGTGGTCCTACATCCATCAGCGACTGCTCAGCGATGTCCTCTTCTCTCTGGAAACGGACATTCAGGTGTGGCGCAGTCATTCAACCAAAAGCGTCCTGGACTTTGTCAACTCCAGCGAGAATGCCATTTTTGTGGTGAACACGGTGCATTTGATATCGCAACTAGCGGACAACCTGATTATCGCCTGTGGAGGATTGCTGCCTCTTCTGGCCAGCGCCACATCACCCAATGTAAGTGTTTAATCTAAAAATGTTTTAAAATTTGGCAGTTTAAATTCTGAATCGAATTCGTGATGTTATGGATCCAAAAATTTCCATATAAAATTGGTTTCAAAATGGTTCCTTATCTTTCCAACAGTCCGAATTGGATGTGCTGGAGCCCACGCAAGGCATGCCTTTGGAGGTGGCCGTGTCCTTTCTGCAGCGTCTGGTCAACATGGCGGATGTCCTGATCTTTGCCACATCCCTGAACTTCGGCGAGTTGGAGGCGGAGAAGAACATGTCCAGTGGCGGCATCCTGCGTCAGTGCCTGCGATTGGTTTGCACCTGTGCGGTGAGAAATTGCTTGGAGTGCAAGGAGCGTACGCGCTACAATGTGGGCGCTATGGCGAGAGATGTCCCGGGTGCAGCCCATTTGCAGGCCCTCATCCGCGGAGCTCAGGCATCGCCCAAGGTGAGACATATCCCCTCCTCCATTTTATCCCCATTGCCTTCTCTAAATCCGCCGTTTTGAACAGAACATTGTCGAGTCAATCACTGGTCAATTATCGCCTGTCAAGGATCCCGAGAAGCTGCTCCAGGACATGGACGTCAATCGCCTGCGCGCAGTCATTTATCGCGATGTGGTGAGTAAGACATTGCAACGATATAAATTTTTAGTTTTAACATTTTCTGCCGCAGCTTTATCCAAATATCTCTTATTTCATATTTTTCACTATTTCAGGAGGAGACCAAGCAAGCGCAGTTCCTGTCGCTGGCAATAGTGTACTTCATATCGGTGCTGATGGTGTCCAAGTATCGTGATATTCTGGAGCCTCCGGCAGAGCCCCAGATCCAGCGTCAATCGCCAGTGCTGCAACGCACGGCAGGCGGCGGTAAGTGACAACCAATTGATGCTAGGATCCCCCCCGATATAATCCCCTGTTTTGCCGGATATGCCATATATATATATAGTATATAATTATACTGTACCCATTACTAGAGATGCTACTTTGTGGGTCAGGGGAACCGAACTTCTGCCGGCGGCAGTCTTTCAGTTTCATTGTAATTTCGTGTTCCGTTCCGTATTGTTTTCTTCCACTTGTGTTCCTCGGTTGCGTTTCGTTATCGGTTCGATTTTCGTTTCTGTATCGTTTCGTTTCCGATTTGATTTATCTTCTCTTGCTGCACCAAAAACTTCACGCTCGTTTATAGTTTATACCTTTTGGCTCTGTTTTTGATTCGGCCGCTAGTTAACTGGATTTGTTTTCCTTAACCTATATATATATTTCCTATATATAGATATATATATATATAAATATTTATTGGTTTTATTGTTGTTTTACCAATTCGTTCTATTTCTCATCTCGGTTTCGGCTTGTTTCCGCATTTAGTTTTGTGTTATGTGTTTTTTGAACAGCTGAACAAAGGTTTTTTTTAATGGTAGATGCCACGCGATGAGAGTTTTTTATCAATCCACCTTAAAGCCTACGACCAACCACCCCACCAACCACCGCACTATAACCGCTGGACCCACCTTAATTCCCCTCTAGAACTGCTCCCATGTGCGTGTGTGTGTTTCCTTTCAAAAAGTAAATCACCTCTCCCACATAATTATTCCGTATACTGTTTCCCCTTCACCCACCAATCCATACCCAGCTCCTCTTTTACCACAATCTCTATATATATATATATATTCCGTATATATATGCATAAATTTAATCACTAGCTATTAAGAACACAAAAATATCTCATGTCTGTTCCATTTTTGGAGATACTATTCGGTTTTATGTTTCCTTTTCTTTGTTCCGTTTACCGATGATTTCATTTCACGCTGCTTTTTCGGATTTATTGTACAAAAACTACCATAAACTAAAATCAAAAAAAAAAAAAAAATGAATTTAAACGAAAAACTGATTATGAATCAACCAACGTATACCTCGCCATTGCCTCACAACCCGCCCTCTAATATGTGTGTAAATACCATAAACAAAAATGCAACTTTAGAAGCCGCCAGTGCGCGTCCTTTGTTCCCCCAATGGTCGCATCATGTTTACCCGCAATTCCTGCCCGAATCGCACCAGAATCACAACAGCAACATGCAACACCAGCAGCAGCAGCAGCAACAGCAACAGCAACACTACTACCAGCAACAGCAGCAACAGCAGGTTGCCCACAATCATAGCCATCATCACATGACTACCGCTTACTACCAACAGCAGCAACAGCAACAGCAGCAGCACCAGCAAGTTGTAGCAGGCCAGCAGCAACATTCGCCCACTCCTTTGGCCACACATTCGACCAGCTCCTCGGCCAGTTCCACGGCCACATCTCAGCCAGCGTCGAGTTCCTCGCTCTCCAGCTTGGCATCCCAAAGTCAGCAGCAATCTCATCGCCAGTTGCACAAGCAGCAACAGCAGCAGCAGCCACATTACCATCCACATCAGCCTCACTATGGATTGATCAACGGCCACCCGCAGCATCCACAGCTAAATGGTAAACATTATACCGAAAATGGATCGACAGCGGGATACCATCCGCATTCGCATCCACATCCGCATGGTTATATGCGAAATGGAGATGCATCCACTGTGCAGCAGAATGGTATTTCGGACTATCAGGCAGTGGGTCTGATGAATGGTCATGGCTCCGGTGGAACGGGCAATAACAATAACTCCAGTATAATGAACAACATGCGAAATCTGCGAAATGGCGGACCTAACTCATCATCTTCGCCACTGGGAAACCATCAAGGAATCCCAGGTGTTGCAACATCGGGAGCTGTTAATGCAAATGCTGCTGTTGGTGTTGGTGTTGGTGTTGGCATGAGCGGAGCCGTGGGTGTGGGCATGGGGGGCTTGGATGGAGGCGTGGCCTACAAGACGAGCGCCATTAATAATAATTACCGCTACAATGGACGCAACGCATCCGCTGGAACAGGTATCGCTCGTTCGACTGTCGTAGAGTTTATCTATTTAAAACTTCGCAAATCTGCCCAACTATCTATGTCGATCTGTATACTTTAATATGTATTCTATATGTCTGTACATCTTAGCTTAAATGCCATGTTCCACTGGAAAGTCATTATAAATTTGGTGAATGAGTAAATTAGGGCTCAGAATTAAAATTACAATGTATTTGAAATTTTGGATTTTAAATCGTTTTATTTTTTAAGATGACCATCCAAGTGGAACAAGGTTGTAGCTTTTTTATAAATTTAGCTGCTAGATTGTTGCTCACTTTATTGTCTTTCCTTGCGATTCGTTACAATTTGATAAGTTTTCTATTTTCATTTTTGTCGTTTCACTTGCCTTTCATTTCCTTGACTTTCTCTATTCGTAGATGTCTGTGTATTTATATAAACGATATATAGATATGTATAATAAAACACGTCCACATACAAAGACACACTGAAATGTACTGAGACATGAATTTATGTAAATATTCTAAGCCAACTCTTTGTAGTGATTTTTACCTATTCGTTGGATGTGCGAATGTGTGTTTATGAGTGTGGGTTTGTGTCTGTGTTGCGTACAAGCACACACTCATCCGCATTTTCTCTTAGTTTCGCTTTTAATTGGTTTCTCGAATATATTCATTCTCGCTTCAATTTAAAAGTTGAATTTTAAAAATCATAAATTTTCTCTCAGCTTTTTACTTTTATATAGCGTGAGCTCTGCAAACGTATTAAATAAATTCTTTTGCGCATTTACGCCTGCTCAATCACAGCAGTTTTCCTTAATAATTTTTCCCATTTCCCTTCGTTTACCAAGAGTTTTGATATATTTTTCTGCTGCACACTGCACCATCCATTTTGATTTGAAATTCGGAAAATTGTCAACCAACCAATCATACTTTCTAGCTTGAAAAATGTACATTTTGATGCTTGTTTTCGCATTTGTTGCGACCAACACTTAATTGCCTTATTGAGAAGGGTTTTTAATTGGGGTTCTGTCTTCATCTAACGTGTGTGGAAAATAGCAAAAACGATGTAATGGCTAGCCCAGACTATGGTATCCAAATATGCTTTCAAAAACTGCAATCTATCTTTGTAAAACTCGCACATGCACACAGTGACAGCTAGAAATTTTTTGACATGTTCAGGGCTCGTGGATGTTCCTCCTCTTTCTCTTTGTTCTCCGGCTGCTGCCTTTTTTCCTCGTCATTTTTGTGCTGTCAGCTGAAATTCATTTCATTTATCTTCATTTGCAATACACTTACACACTTCCAGACCATGCACACACACTCATAGGCAGAGCTGAAAGCTGGAGAACACCACCCACTTTCCCACCGGCAATGAAACATAATTCGTTAATTTTACATTTTATGAAAATGAATTACACGAAAATTATACAATTTGCCATTCATACACATTGCTCTGTGCCTGTGTGTCTGTGTATCTGTGTGAGTGGGCAAGTGTGAGTGCGCATAAAACATTTCGCAGACAGGCCATAAAACGGCATTCGGCACGCCTGCATTTTAAAAATTGTAAAAATTGCCATTGGACATGGTCAGGGAAAAGACCGTGGAAAAGAAAGCGGAGAAAGCACGAAAAAATTGGATGCCAGCTGCTGGCTTTTATTTTTACTTGAATTTCCAAAATACTCTGTAAATCGAAAAAGTACCACTTCAAGAACTGGCTATTTATACATGAGTAAATTAAATACCACAAAATAACATAATCATATTTAGTTTTGGATTATTTTGCCTTTATGGGGTCAGCTTTAAGGTAATAATCAAAGGACATTCCCTGGGCTGGGCATCCTTTCAACGCGACATGGCGGTGCAACAACAACATTTCCATTACGAAATTAATGGCAGCGACAAAAATGTAAATTAGTCTCACCGAAAAATACGAAAAACGAACTCACAACAGACTGGGAAAAACTTTCGGATAATTTATGAAGGGACAAGAGGGAAAAATAAAAAAAAAAAAATTTTTTAAAAAGTGGGAAAACAGTTTGTACAACTGTTGGAGCCGATAACACGCTCCGACTTCTGTACAAAAGTAATTTGTGAACAGCTCCCTTTGAACCTGTCTGAGTGTGCGTGTGTGTGGGTGTGAAATTGGTAGTAAGGGCGTGGCAGTGCATGAAAATAATTGCAAAATTAAACCGAAAAAAAATTATAAAAAAAGAGAAAATGAAATAAGGGAGTGAGGGAGAAAATCCGGGGTCACAAAAGTGTAGCATACTTAACAGGGCCCACGAAAGAGATGGTGCAAATGAATGGGGCTATAGACAGAGACAGAAAGCACGTGTCTTCCCGGGACAATCATAAATTTCAATTAAGCCAGATCAGGACATGGCCAACAGTTGAACAAGGTTAATTTGCGAATAAAAGCCAGATAGCCAAGTCCAGGAAAACGTAATACGTACAAATTATTAGCATTTGTCTGCACAGGCAAATGGGCGGCACTATGGAAATTTGGTGTTTCTGTATTTTCTAGATTTCAAAAAGATAATCCAAACGCAGGGCTCTTTTTTCGCTCCGCACTGATTATTTGTAAAATTAAGCTTAAAATATTTACAAGAATCCAAGGAAATATTCATATTTTTCTGCGCACAAATATGCTTATTCCTCTACAACACCTTTGTGTGTGTGTTTGAGCTTAAGTTTGTTTTACATTTTACGTTCTTCGTATATTATTTGATTTAAATTCTTCAGTTTGTTTACAGCTTCGTAAAGTAATTTCTACAGATTTCTACTCTAGTATTGTATTGTAACTGTAACAACAAATAACAAATTTCAGTAACAGTAAAATTCCAAAAACTCAAATGCTAATCTCTTATTATCGTTTCACTTTTTTGCGTCCATTTTTGTGCGTTTTTTCTCAGGTGGTCGCCAAATCCAGGACAGTGACTACGAAATAATTGTCGTCGATGAGAACAATCCATCGGTTTTGGCGGATAATGATTCACATTCCAGTGGACCACCATCCATTAAGGTGAGTTGATATTTCCCATTAAAACAAGCAATGAAAACAGAGTATTTTAAATTAAAAGAAAAGAACGTTTTAAAGTACGCAAGCAAATATTTTGCAAATTCTCTTTTAGACAAGTTTTGAAAGTGATTTCCCTTTATTAATATTACATTTCTCTAAAGTTTCAATTTTTTTTTTTGTTGAGATGTGTGAGTATGAGTGCGAGTTGCATGGGTGAGTGTGGTAAGATTATGTGTGTGAGTGTGGTAAGATTATGTTTGTGAGTGTGTGCATCCTTGATTAGACCTAATTCATAAGGAAAAAAAAACAACTATATTTCATTTGCATGCGCAACGAAACTAAATTATTTGTATGCAAATCAATCACAACGAAAAATGTCACAGGCCAACCAGACAACAACAATAGCAACTACAACTACTACAATAACAACAACAACAACAACAACCCATATTACCAACAACAACACTAAGACTACAACATCAAACGCTCCAACAGCTACAATTAAAATTCAGCAACAACCATTGTCACCACCAAAGCCGTTGGTGCCACAAAAATTGTCAAAGGTAAAAAGATCCCAAAAAGCTAGAAAAAAAAACAGATCAAAATCAGCAACAATTATTGCAACTGCAACGACAACAGCTTTTGACAGTCAGAAATTGAAAAAAAAAATATATAAAAAAATGTACCCACCCACTGCACCAATTTGATAACAAAAAGAAAACACACATACAGCTACAAATACATTTGACGCACTCAATAAACACCCCAAATTTCTGTACATTAAAAATGAAAACTCACATTTCGGTATCATTTTTCATTTTCTAGCCCATTTATTGCATTTTGATTTTATGTCTGTTTTTCGTACAACTTTAATTGCTGTCCCAAAATTCTGTTGCCTGTAGCCATTGTTTATCCATAGTACTTTTGTCTGTAATTTGGTTGCCAGTATTTTTCTCTCCTATTGACATTTTTCGAAGCGTTGCTAATCGCAATTAAATATCATAAATTTCGGTAGTATATTTCAATAAAAAATGCTTTTAAAAATATTAGTTGGCTTTTAAAAATATTAGTTGGCTTTTAAAAATCAGTTTATTTATTTTGTAGTAATAATAGTTGAAATGACCTTAACCCTAATCGAGGCTTTATGACATAAGCTAAATGTCAATCATTTTCGTAATGACTTATTCATTAATATTATCCAATCACTAATTTGCTTTGATTTGACATTTAAATATGTTACATTGATTTCTTGGCCATGAGCTTGCAATTAAGTTGGATCCATGTTTCATTTTGTAATCTCCACCAACAAATCAAGGCACTTAATGAGTCGCAAATGCACGCCCATCCACCCAAAGTGCTGATAAAACCACCTTGTGGCGCCTGAAAGTATGTATCGTTGTGTGTGTGAGTGCTTGTGATTTATCCCATTTGCGTTTGTATATGTTAATGTCTGCGTATGTCTTGTGCAATTAGTGATACATAGCTGTAAAACACACACTCTTACACCTAAACTCTCTCTCACATAGAGCACTTCTTAGCTTTTATCGCTTTTTTGGGGTAAACCCCGGAGAGCCCACCGTAAACCCCACACCACACCCGCACACCCTAATGAACTACTACTACACTCGCATTATTTATGCCCCACGCTCACACACTCACACACACCCAGTGATTAGCTGTCATTTGTGTGTGTGTGTGTGTGCGTGTGAGTGCTAAGTGCAATGCTACCTCTCTCTCGCTCTTAGGACAACCCCCCTTAATGAATGCGTGCATATATCACAGTTGACAAGATTGGAGACCCCGGAATGAGGCATTGGTTTTTGGTGGTGCGTGAGGGGATAGAGGAGTTGGAATTTTTGGGTGTTCAACTAGGGATACGGACACCGCAACACTCGTGAAATCGAGGGCAAACAAAGGCGATTGATTTCGTGTTGATGACAAGCTGATGCCACACGCAACAGCTGGTGTAGGCTTTGGGGTTTTCTGCAGGTCCAAAACCACCCTGAAAACCCCTCAAAATCGCCCCATAAAAGTACGTATGGTACTCCCTTGAGCGGACGCAATACGGACAAACGGACACTCGTTGGTGTCTGACAGCTGACATTTGTCAAACGCTTAACAAAATTTGTCATAAGCCACGCGTGTTTCATTCCGCATCGTTCCATTTCGGTGCGTTCCATTTCGCCTGCCTAATGTCCTATATTCTACCAAAATCAGTGGATTTGAGTGAATCTGGACTACTTTTATGCAAATCACTTGACAAACTGTCGCCACCATGGACGCCGATGAGTGACAGTTGTTGAATAAACAGGGGAAACAGAAGGGGAATTTTGGGTGGCAAAACAGGATAGCGAACGGATAGGCATTGGGGGTTAGGTAACGATCCCGGTTCGAGTTGATGACAATTGCATGTGTTGACAAAACGGACGGACGGGGCAGTGCTGCTTGGGAATTTTGATTTATAGTCCAATGTGCATAATTAATGTGCAAATGATAGGCATACATCAAGACCCTCGCAAACACTGCTCACATCAGATCGCCCACACGCACAAGCGAAAGAGTGAGGTAGCAAGAGTTGGTCTGCACTGAAATTAGTATAGCCATGAAGTTAAGAAAATTCTATATAAAAACGATGGCACTTGAATCCTTTGAGTTACTTGTTCTACTTTGTTAAAAAGTAAATATACCTACAAGTATATTTTACTTTACTTGCACTTTGAAAACAATTTTAAACTTTTCGAAACTTCATTGCCGTACTAGTACATTTTTTTGCCAAGTGTAGTAGAGGGAAACCCACGTCCGAAATTGGGAACCCATTTGATTGCTCTTCTACCGAAGTCCATGCATATTTTGATTGCCTACTTATTTTCATATCTCCTTTCCCCCTCAAAAAAAAAAAATATATAAATAAATCCCAGAGCGTGGACTCGGATGTGGGCTCCCTGAACATGAACTCCACGGAAAACGAAGTGCCCGAGGTGGAGTCATCCAGCGAGATCCTAATCGATGATCACAAACCGAGTCACTCGAACGACGAAAGCTGGACGGATGTGAATCTCAACGAGGATGCCGCCGTTCAGGCGGCAAGTGCCGGAATAGTTGTGGGTTTGGTCGATAACGGAGGTAACGTTATAGCCGACAAACATGATCCGTCGCATCACAACCAACAACAACAGCAGCAGCAGGCGGGGATTATGGGTCAGCAGCAGCAGCATGGATCACTTGGTCAGTCGGAGCGGGGTGACAAGCCCGATTCGGAGATTTCGGTGGTGCGAGTGCCTGATGGCTACGGTGGCGCTGGATCCAGTGGCGTGAATTCCGGACAAGGTCAGGGCGTTCCATCCAATCAGCGTCCTCGTCCCGAGGAGTTGCCCATGAAGGCGCCCGCCTTGGTGGCCCAGTTGCCGCTCACCACACCTTCGCGGGAGGCCAGTCTCACCCAGAAACTGGAAATCGCCTTGGGACCAGTGTGTCCGCTGCTCCGTGAAATCATGGTGGATTTTGCTCCGTTCCTTTCCAAAACCCTAGTCGGCTCCCATGGCCAGGAATTGCTGATGGAGGGCAAGGGTCTGACGACCTTCAAGAACTCGCATTCCGTGGTGGAGCTGGTAATGTTGCTTTGCTCCCAGGAGTGGCAAAACAGCCTGCAGAAGCACGCAGGATTGGCCTTCATAGAGCTAATCAATGAGGGTCGCCTGCTGTCGCATGCTATGAAGGATCACATTGTGCGAGTGGCCAATGAGGCGGAGTTCATCCTCAATAGAATGCGAGCGGACGATGTCCTCAAACATGCCGACTTTGAATCGCAATGTGCACAAACCCTTTTGGAGCGCAGAGAGGAGGAGCGAATGTGCGATCACTTGATAACCGCCGCACGTCGCAGGGACAATGTGATCGCCAGCCGCCTGCTAGAGAAGGTGCGAAACATCATGTGTAATCGCCACGGAGCCTGGGGCGATTCCAGCTCCACATCCAGTGGTGGCGCCATCGTTGGAGCGGTGCAAAAAAGTCCCTACTGGAAGCTGGATGCCTGGGAAGACGATGCCAGACGTCGGAAACGAATGGTGCAGAATCCGCGCGGATCTTCGCATCCACAGGCCACTCTAAAGGCGGCTTTGGAAAATGGTGGACCCGAAGATGCCATCCTGCAGACCCGCGACGAGTTCCACACCCAAATAGCCGTCTCGCGGTCTCATCCATCGGGTCAGCATAATGGTGAGCTACTGGACGATGCCGAGCTCTTGATTGAAGATCGAGAGTTGGATCTGGATCTCACGGGTCCCGTCAACATCAGCACCAAGGCGAGATTGATAGCCCCCGGACTGGTGGCACCCGGTACCGTCTCAATAACCAGCACTGAAATGTTCTTTGAGGTGGATGAGGAGCATCCCGAGTTCCAAAAGATCGATGGCGAAGTTCTAAAGTACTGCGACCATTTGCACGGCAAGTGGTACTTCTCCGAAGTGAGGGCCATCTTCTCGAGGCGTTATCTCCTTCAAAATGTGGCTCTCGAGATCTTTTTGGCCAGCCGTACGTCTATACTGTTTGCCTTTCCCGATCAGCATACAGTCAAGAAGGTAATCAAGGCCCTGCCCCGTGTGGGAGTGGGCATCAAGTATGGGATACCGCAAACGAGGAGAGCATCAATGATGTCGCCCCGCCAACTGATGCGCAATTCGAACATGACCCAAAAGTGGCAGCGTCGCGAGATTAGCAATTTTGAGTATCTAATGTTCCTGAACACGATTGCCGGCCGGACGTACAACGACCTAAATCAGTATCCCATTTTTCCGTGGGTGCTGACCAACTACGAGTCCAAGGATTTGGACCTCAGCCTGCCGTCGAACTACAGAGATCTGTCGAAACCGATTGGCGCACTAAATCCATCGCGCAGAGCCTATTTCGAGGAGCGTTACGAGAGCTGGGACAGTGACACAATACCGCCCTTCCACTATGGCACGCATTATTCCACGGCAGCATTTACGCTAAACTGGTTGGTGCGCGTAGAACCGTTTACCACCATGTTCCTGGCCCTGCAGGGCGGCAAGTTTGATTATCCGGACAGGCTGTTCAGCTCGGTGTCGTTGTCGTGGAAGAACTGCCAGCGTGATACGTCCGATGTGAAGGAACTGATACCAGAGTGGTATTTCCTGCCCGAAATGTTTTACAATTCATCGGGCTATCGGCTGGGTCATCGCGAGGATGGTGCCCTCGTGGATGACATCGAATTACCACCCTGGGCCAAGAGCCCCGAGGAATTCGTGCGCATTAACCGCATGGCACTGGAGTCGGAGTTCGTGTCCTGCCAGCTACACCAGTGGATCGATCTTATCTTTGGTTACAAGCAACGCGGTCCCGAGGCTATTAGGGCAACCAATGTGTTCTACTACTTGACATATGAGGGCAGCGTCGACTTGGATGGCGTCTTAGATCCGGTGATGCGCGAAGCGGTCGAGAATCAAATCCGCAACTTTGGCCAAACCCCCAGTCAACTGCTGATGGAACCACATCCGCCGCGCAGCTCTGCGATGCATCTATCGCCTATGATGTTCAGTGCGATGCCTGAGGATCTCTGCCAGATGCTCAAGTTCTATCAGAACTCACCAGTCATTCACATTTCGGCCAACACCTATCCGCAACTGTCGTTGCCATCGGTGGTCACGGTAACGGCGGGTCATCAGTTTGCGGTGAATCGATGGAACTGCAACTACACTGCCTCCGTCCAGAGTCCCAGCTACGCCGAATCGCCCCAATCACCGGGATCCAATCAACCACTGACCATCGATCCGGTTCTGGGTGAGTTAAAGTAGGTCAAAAGCCTTTTTGACAAGGTGTTACCGATTAATTGTCTTCCTTAGCTGTTCATGGCACCAACAACAATAGCAATGCGGCTAGCCGACGTCATTTGGGCGATAACTTTAGCCAGATGCTCAAGATACGCTCCAACTGCTTTGTTACCACAGTAGACAGTCGATTCCTAATCGCCTGCGGATTCTGGGACAACAGTTTCCGGGTTTTTGCCACCGAAACGGGTGAGTTGCGATTTGCAGATTACGCTCTATTCGTTTACTTTTATTTGAGCAACTAACTTAGAAAGCTACTTCATAACATCCACATTTTTGAATTTGTTTGTATTGTTACAGCGAAAATCGTGCAGATTGTATTCGGTCACTTTGGCGTGGTGACGTGCATGGCTCGTTCCGAGTGCAACATCACCTCAGACTGCTACATCGCCTCCGGATCGGCAGACTGCACGGTGCTCCTGTGGCACTGGAATGCCCGAACTCAGAGCATTGTGGGCGAGGGCGATGTGCCCACACCTCGGGCCACCTTGACGGGTCACGAACAGGCGGTGACATCGGTGGTGATTAGTGCCGAGTTGGGTCTAGTTGTCTCTGGATCATCAAGTAAGTATTTCTATTGTGAATAAGGGAAAGAAGGGCACCAACGGGTAATCTCTTTGCAGATGGACCCGTACTTATCCATACCACTTTTGGCGACCTACTGCGCTCGCTGGATCCACCCGCGGAGTTCCATTCCCCGGAACTGATAACCATGTCCCGCGAGGGATTCATTGTCATCAACTACGATAAGGGCAATGTGGCCGCCTACACCATCAATGGCAAGAAACTGCGCCACGAGACGCACAACGACAATCTACAGGTTAGTTCTTTTCTATGCCAATTTATTCTGTGGTGAGAAGCTTAAATGTATAACTAAATATTTTCCAAATAGGTCTATTCAATCAATAAAAAAAAATACATTTAAATTCTTGCTACTTTCAGTGCATGCTACTTTCGCGCGATGGTGAATACCTGATGACCGCCGGTGATCGCGGCATCGTGGAGGTGTGGCGCACCTTCAACCTAGCACCACTTTATGCCTTCCCCGCCTGCAACGCGGGCATTCGATCCTTGGCTCTCACCCACGATCAGAAGTAAGTGAATTGGAACAGTCTCTTGAAACTCATTCGATTCCCATTCACCCAATATAATACATTATCGGGGGTTAATTGTTTAAGAGGTTTATTCAAAAGCGGTTTAATTGGCTTAAACTCCGTAGTCCCTTCACTCTCTTACCCTTATTCCGCTCTCTTCTTCTTTTCTCTCTAATGTAGATACCTTCTGGCCGGACTTTCGACGGGCTCGATCATAGTATTCCACATCGACTTCAACCGCTGGCACCACGAGTACCAGCAGCGCTACTAAGTTTGGACACTTGAACATTCCAATAGCCAGTTAACAGAGGCCAAGGAAGCGGAAGCGACAAGTGACACAGAAACAGAAACGGAAATAAAATATAAAAACGATCGCAAAGCAACTACATAGTACTTACGAAAAAAACAAAAAAAAACGGCGCAAGGAGAGCGAATCGGTTTTTTTTCTATACAGACCTTTACAACTCTAGGCTAGTAAGCAAAACTATGTTTTTTTTTTGTCTAGTATTAATTGTGCATTAGTGTGTGTTTGGCCCATGAAAGCCAGTGAAAAAAGAGAACGGAACAGAAGATGCGAGGATTTTTTTTACTAGAGTTAACGAAATGTATGTTAAGTTATGGCAAAATGGAGGAGGACAGAAGCAAATGCAAAGGCAACGGCAAAACCAGTAGAACGTGATGGAGGAGGAGAAAGAAGTTGGCGGCTTAAGTAAGTAGTTGAAATAAGACAAATGAAGTTAGTGTTTATAAAACGCAATAAGCAGTTAATAAATCTAAACCTAAAGCTAATTCCACATGCAATATAATACCAACGTAGCAAAAGTTCTCATAAAAATTTAAAGAAAATAAAACGAAACGCTGCGCAACGCAAAAGTAAAGGGAAAAAATAATGAAACTAAGCGGCCAAAAAAGGAGAAAATGGTAGAGAAAGCAGAAAGCCAATTTTTAATTATAGCATTAGTTCTTTGTGACACACAAACACAGACAATTCATAAACAGAGAGAGAGACAACCACACACAAGGTAACCAAGCAAGGACAATGCCAAGGCAATAAAGCTGATAAATGGAGCGTAAAGAGGAGGGCAAAAGAAACAGGAAACGGAAGAGATGCAAACAGC
Source organism: Drosophila yakuba (assembly GCF_016746365.2). Lineage (NCBI taxonomy): Eukaryota > Metazoa > Arthropoda > Insecta > Diptera > Drosophilidae > Drosophila > Drosophila yakuba. The sequence goes on along the minus strand of NC_052526.2, from coordinate 3,420,813 downwards.
GGATACGAGATATTTTAGTACACACACGCATATGTATTTGTAGCTAAACTAACACACTCAACTTAACTCCAAAAAGCGCTAACTAAAATCTAAACAACAACCTAAATTATCAACACTGCTGAGAGCCACAGAAAATAATAAATATACAAAAAGAAACAAACAAGCATATAAAAAAAAAAATTTATATACATATATATCCGCCAACGGAAGCGGAATATGCAGAACTTATCCAAGCGAAAGTCGGCGATTTCGTTTTTCGTTCTCGTTCCACAAATATCACGCATACGCCATGCTGCACAGCACGCTAATTTCGAAACGGGAGCGAAAACAAATAAATACAATCGATATAAAAATATGGTCTATGCATATATTTGTTTTTTGTACTTTTTATTGTGTATTTTTTATCCTTTTCAGTTGTTTGTTCTTTGGTATTCTTTTAGGCTCTATGCATTAAGTAAAAGTGAGAAAATTTTCAATTGCGTCCAAAAATTAGCCTACTAGCCCCTTAATGTCAAGACCCCCAGCAAAATACAAAATTGGCTTCCTCGAAACAAAACCAATCAATGTACGTCCAGGCTGCGGTGTTATATATATGTACATATATATCGATATATATACATATATTGACCGCAGATTCTGCCTTTGATTTTCCCAAGCGATTTGCAAACCAAAAAAGAATTCAAAAACCAAACCATCCATCCATGGCGCACCACTCTGGCACTTACCGATTAGATTTGTATATAAAAACGAGAGCTAAGGCAATTATTATAACCACTATACTTCAAGTATATATAGAGTTTACGGCTAGAAACGAACACATTCGGTTGTAAAAGCGCAATAGCGATACAAATTGAATCAAGTCCAGCTAAAAGAAACCCTCCCCCCAAACAAAAATTGGAACCCAAATATTTAGGTATCGTAAATGTAGGTATATGTTGTGCGGGGCTGGAGATTAATCCAGTTTTCCAAGTGTTAAACTATAAAGAAACAGCTCTATTGTTGTGTCTTGTCCGATTAGATTTTGTGCTCGAAGAAAATAAAGTAAAACAGCTGATTTTCGATTTATTCGCATCCATCCCTGTGTACGTGTTTTTCCTAAGGATTTAAACATTCCACATTTATTCACTTATTTACAAAAAAAAACTTAATTCGCTTTCAGTACAGACTCGATTTTTCCACTCTCTGTGTGTACATATTTAAGAAGCATCATGCAAATAGCAGCTAAAACGACATAAAAAACGAAAAACAAGAACCCCGGCAAATTCAAAAATTAAATAAACATTTAATAATAGTACACGCGAAAGGCAAACAGTTCGTTTAACGTTTTTTTTTTTTTTGGTTTGTTTTTTGTCCGCGAGAGCTAATTAAATATACTGGTGCAAAACGAAGGTGTCGAATAAAATTTACAACTATTAGAAATTTAAATGTTGTACATACATCCATGGAGAACTGTCCTAAGAGTAATGTATTTTTAAAGCCCAATACAAAAACCAGAAGCGAAGCATTCGAACGGAAAGGAAGGTCGAAAGGAATTCAAATCAAATCAAATTAAAGGAAACGCAATCAAGCGAAAGCGGAAAACTTGAGCTCGATAAAAAAGTCGAGGCGGAAAACTCTTAATCTCAGAGCAGTAACTACAATTTTTTTTATGCACACTGCAGTGTGTATCTATATACATAATGGGATAAAAAGTTTAGACATTAACTGAAATGATACCGAATATTTGAATATTAACTGCGGACGCCAACAATTTTTAATTACGCACTTTTTATAGAACTTAGCGAGAATGACAAGTTGGAGACGGTAGTCGTATTAAATATAACATAAATATAAATAAATTACATAACGTTTTTATTAACAAAAACAAAACAACAAAAATGGCTGACAATTTTAAATTTATACAAAACGAAAACTTTACAAAATGTCAAGTTATAAATGAAGGAAAAATACAAAAAAAGCAAAAATAAAAAACGAACAAAAGATATTTAAGAATTTACTCATGCACGGGCAAGAATTATTTCATATAATTATTTACACAGGCGGAGGTAGGCATTTTAAAATTAGAGAATAAACCCGAAAATCGCAGGCAAAGTTAAAGCTAAAAGACAGGCACACAATACACAAAGACACACAGACACACGTAAACTGACACACACTCAAACGAAATCGAAATATATATAGATATACATGTGTGTATATATTTTGTCAACATTGTTAAATAGCAGACTAACAAACAAATGAGAGCCAAAAACAACAATTTAATCTATTCAGCAGCAGCAACAAAAGCAAAAGACAGCAAAATACGAAATACAAAATACAAAGTACTAATAAAAATTACAAATTACAAAATGCAAAATACAAAATACATAAAGAGATAAAGCTACGAAATAAATGTTCATTAATATTGCTAAACAAAAACCAATTATATATATAGATATATATAAATAAAAAGTTTTTTTTTTTGCAAAATGCGTGCGTTGAAATTGACAAAAGCAAGCGAAAATTATTAAACATTAAATAATAAACAAAGGCGGGAAAAGATAAAGCGAAAAGCGATGTAGCAGAAGCAGAAAAGAGAGGTCAAAAGGTTAGCTAGCGAGGGGCGAAGGGCAAACAATTTATGCATATTAAAATTAAATTTAAAATACGCTACAATTCTAACGAAATAAGTTTACACACGATGAACACAACACACTCACACCTCATTCCCCCTTCCCCTCCCCCTATAAAAAGGAAAACGTACACAAATAATAATAATTAAACAGAAATAAAAATTAAATTGCATGGAAGTAATTAAAGGTCGCGCGTTGAAAAAGCGTTGAAGAAAAAATTTCAAATTAAGTGTAAGCTACAAATTTAACAAGCGAAAGTGAGCAAGCATTAAAAAAAAGTAACAAAAACTAAACCGAAACAAACCAAATTATTATGTTCAATAAAGAAAATCGAAAAATGAAAAAGAAAACCAGAAGAGTAAAAAATACAAAATAAAACCAAACAAAAACAATGAAATCATACAAAAAAAAACACCAAATTTGTTTTCTATTTTGGTGGGGAAAGTCAATTCATCTTGGCCAAAATCCTCTTTTTTCAGCTTTGACCTACTTTTCCCATTTCTGCTCACTTGCAATAATTTAATTTTCCCAACAATTGAACAGCCAGAAAGGAAAATCCTAGCCAGCCAGCAAAGAAAAAAAGGGGGCAAATGGAAAACCGAGACAACAATTCCATGGGCTAAGCAATTAAAGCGCCTCGTTCGCGTTCCTTGGCTTCTTTTTTCCTTTTTGCACGCTCCAATTGCGTTTCCAGTTGCAGTTGCACGAGAAAAGCAGAAAAGCCGGGCGGAAAAAGTGGCAGGGAAGAGCGCAGAAAAACGCAGGTAGATAAAGGAAAAGCAGGGCCAAAAAGAAAAGGTGAGTGCCAGGCGCTAAGGACAACTTTTGGGGGCAGCTGTCTAAACACGGAAAATGCATCAAATTGCAACAGCAGTAGCAGCAGCAGCCGCCATCTACGTTGTCATCAAAAGTCATATCTCTTTCATATTATTCAAGTTATACCCACCGACACAGCTTCTTTTCCTTCCGCACCCCCTCCCCTCACCGCTGTGAGCTTTCTGGAGCGTGTAATATCCGTTTCCTGCATTTCCGGTTGCTGGCAACAACAACAACAACAGCAATAACAACACGAAGAGCAGACCCAGCAACGCACAGGACGAAGTGGCGACGGGAGTTGCCTGAAAATTGCTAGCGGAAATGCTGCAAAATTAACGAGCAACGCGGTTAGAGAGGCAACACCACGACATCCAGCACCCAGCATCCATGGATCCTGCTATCCTGGCATCCAGGTGGCAGTCAACAGGCACCATTTGCTATTTGCCAGCACTAAAAACCAGGACTAAAACCAAGCCAAAGTAAAAGCAAACAATTATGCACCGACTGCCACCAAATGGGTGTGTGATTTTTCACACTCCCACCTTCCAAGCTGTTCATAATTGCAGATGAGCTCCCACATATACCAAGTTTTATATTTACTATATTATACTGATGCTAAAATCAAGATAATAAATTACTTTAATTTAAATAAACTGCTAATTATAAATTGAATGCTACGAATTTTCAAATGATAAAAAGTGCAAAGATCAAAACCTGTTTGTGCAATAAACTCCAATTTAATTTTTCTTACACTCGCTGCAGAAAATGTAAATTTTTCCCCGGAAAAAGTGGGCATGGCGGGGCAGGAAGTCGGTAGTTGTAGGTGAGGGTAATTTGAGGGGATTGGTAGTAGTGCCTTGAAGGAGCCGTCCAGCTTCGGCAGCAGCTGCAAATTAGACGCATCGCTTAACCAGCAATGACATAAAGCAGCCAAGAGGCAGCAACAGCGCCAACAACGTCCCGAAGTCATCATCATCACCATCATCATCTCTCGTTCGCATCTCCCCCGCAACTGTATCTGCATCTGCATTTACATCTGCATCTGGGTTTTAAATCAACACACACAAACACAAAAGCCAAGGAAAAAGCAAACTGAATTTGGACTCGGATTGAGACGAAACGATAGAGCGACAGAGATGGCACTCTCACGACAAACAAAAAAAAAAAAACAAGAGAGAACTATCTGATACCCGTTACTCAGCTAGTGGAAGAGAGAAGGAGAGTCTTAAACGCAGTTTTTGGCGGTTTGTAGGCGTTATAGTGGCGTGGCAGAAAGTTTTTTGGCAAATCGGTAGAAAATTACAAGACTAATACAAAAATGAAAAAATTTTAAAACATTTTTCAAAAGTGTGGGCGTGGCAGTTTTGGGCGGTTTGTGGGCGTTAGAGTAGGCGTGGCAACATGAATCGACAAACTTGCGCTGCTTCTATGTCCCTGGAGTCTGTATGCTTAATCTCAACTTTCTAGCTTTTGTAGTTCCTGAGATCTCGACGTTCATACGGACGGACAGACGGACATGGCCAGATCGACTCGGCTATTGGTCCTGATCAAGAATATATATACTTTATATGGTCGGAAACGCTTCCTTCTGCCTGTTACATACTTTTCAACGAATCTAGTATACCCTTTTACTCTACGAGTAACGGGTATAAAAAGAAGAAAATGAGGGTCGCAAATAAAGCGAGGGAAATGTTGCAGGACAGAGCAGGACAGTTGAGGGCAAATAAAGCATATAAAATTAATGAGCTCGTCACGTTTTGCGTATGACCAACTGGTTCGGGGTCACCTCAATTATGGCCACAATTAACAGTTGCTCCACCGAGACAGGGACAGCGATAGAGAAAGAGACAGAGACAGAGATGGAAGAAAAGAGAAGGGTAGATAGGCAGCCAGCAGGTGTTGTATAGTCGCTATATGTGTATGGATATATATCATCTCTCTAGCACTGCTTCTCTGTCTGTGTGTAATCTCATTACAAATTCAAATGCCCTGCATCAGCTGCCAACCAAGGCAGTCCCAGCCACCAAACCAAGCAACCACCCAAGCACCCCACCACCCACTCAACCGCTGAGCCACCCCTTTTTGGCTGGCCAGCACTTGACGGTGTCCGCCTGGCAAATGTTTCAGACCACGTTGTCACTCAATTATGTGCCATGTGCGCAGAGCGTAGCATACTTTTCAGCACCCACCACACACCTGCACCACCCAACTGCACCACCAACCACACGACACAAAGGTGCCGCTATAAAGGATGAATGAGCGGACAGAGAGACCCAGAAAGCTACAACTGACCAGGTGACATAAATTCGAAGGGATTTCCGAGTGGATATCTAAAAATACCAGTGGTTTGTTGAATACCATGATTTATGTGTACTTTGAACCAAGAGATACCTTCTACGAGTACACATACAAATACTTGCGAAACGCAAAACATTAGCAATTTTTATTAACGATGCGAAGTTGTGCAATAAGTTTATTGATCATAAATACAAAGCACTAATGTGTGTTTGAAATAAAAAGCCAAATTTATGAATTTATATTTTTAAAAAGGTTATCACAAACCATTATATCGGGTAGATTAAAGGTTCATCTTTTATTCACCATACCTCATCTAATTTATTGAAAAATCCAACCCACCTGTCACATATTCGATTGTCGATTATTCTCGAGTTTCGGGATCCTTAGCGAACCCCTCCGTGTTCGACGTCCTTCGAGCTCTGCAGTTTGACGAACTTTGACGCTCGATAAATAATGCAATTTGTAATTAAGTCAGTCAACCAGTTAGTTAGAGGGGGGGGCGCACGGTGGGCGTGGCAGTTGCGGTGAGTAATTAGAAACCCGAGCCAAACAACAAAAACAACAGAGTATAGGGTGAAATGCAAGATATTGAAACACATACAAAAAAAATAAAAGAAGTCGAAGGGATTTTTATGTGCTTGCTAACAGGGTGTAAAAATGTCAGAGCAGCCTAATTGAAAGAGAGAAGTGTGTGCGTGTGTGTGGGAATGTTTGATTAATGAAATATTCAGCAGGTTAATTAAGGTAAATTGGATTAGCCACAAGGGCCAGAGTTACCTTGGCGGAAGAGCCGTCTCACTCTATGGAATAAGAATTCAATTGCAACACACTAAAACGCACTTACTGTACGAAATATATTGTATATACCAGCAACATTCTGAAATAGCCAAAGAAAAATGTTAAAGAATACACCCACCTGAATAAGTTCAATTTTGGAACCTAAAAATTTTGATAATTCAAATACATTTTCTGCCTGTGCACATATGCACAATGAAACACTATTTCTTTTTTATGCTTTTTGGGGAACTGTCAACGCCCGCAAATTGTCATTGTCCTGCGGGAGTTTGGCTCAGTTCCCATTGTTCGCATTTCCCTGTTTTCCACATTTCCCTTGGATTTCCCCCACCTTTTTCCAACCCCGCAACCCCCTGTCATTTGTTGCAGCTTACGCTTAATGCACAAACCAGACAAATTTCCCCCCTGCCTTTTTCCATTATCCTTTCATTTGCATGGCCCCCATGCCCCCCACAGACACACACACACAGCCATGTTCCCACCCATATATAGAATAGGATATATATGTATATATATATGTATATATAGTTGGAGTCGCAAGAATCGGGCGAAAAGTGCAAACTGCCGCTCGACTATTACGCAGCATGTAAGCGTATTTGTGCAAAATTAATTCTTTATCTGCTCGCCGCTCCTTTGTTGATTTTGTTGCCTTTCAGCTGGCATCGTGCCACCGACTCTGCGTTTTCCCACTGTCCTAGAAAACAATGGGTTGGAAAAAAATAAGGAGTGCACGAAGAAAGTTATTTAAAAAAGAAAAACGCGGAAAGGGAAGGGGGTAACATCTGTTGGTAGTACAAAAAAAATTATAAAAGAAATGGGGGGAAACCCCATGAACAGTCAACTTTATGAGGATTTCCGAGGAGGATTTCAAGGAAAAGGAAGTTACGCAAATGCTCTGACGTTCTGTTAAAAAAGAATTTGCATAAAATATGACAAAAAACACATTCGAAAAAATCCATACATTAGTTCGATACTCAAAAGCCACTCGTATGGAGGTGTTATTGGTTTTAAGAAAGAAGTTGTTAACTTGTATGCTATGCCTCTAATTTAGAGCTGATAATTTAAAAGTGTTTTTCCTCATTAGATGGAATTGCACTCACCTAGCGATTCGAAATGCAGAATGCGACAAATTTCCCGCTTGTTGTGATCTTCGTGTGCTGTTGGTAAATATTTAATGGCCCTGGCCGGAAGCGGATGGGAATGCGGAATGGGGAGTGGCTGAGAAAAGCGGATGTGGAAAGGGAAACGTCACTTTGCGGTCAACAGCGGGCCACGCCCTCTTGTTCACCTGTGTTCCCACTCTCTCACTCTGCCTCTCTCTGCATCTCTCTCGCTCTCTCTGTCCCCTTAGTCCTTGTGCAACTCCCAGTGGGTGCGGTACACGTTTCATTCAATTTATTTGCCATTTCCCGATTCAATTCGTTTCGGGCCGCCAATTACACAACATGGCCCTGGCAATGGGAATGTCCGCTGTCTCCCTTCCCCATTCTACATTTTCCATTCTCCATTCTCCGTTCTCTGCCAACATTACCCCTTAGAATGCTCTGCTCAACCCCTTGGTTTATACCCCTAAAAGGGCCCTCCTCCACCACATGTCCCATTTCTCTGGCCATTCCATTTGCTTAAAGCCTTTTCACGCAGACGATGGGCCCAATGCCGATTCAAAGGCCGAAAACAATGGTGCAAACTACTTGGAGAAAAGGGAGCTGGAAGACGGGCAGCTGGCTGCACCGCACAGCATCATTAGCATATTGACATGTGGCCAAATTTGGTCACGTTCCATTTCATGTCAATTCATTCCAACATTGCCAACGGGGTTCGAATCAATTTCCCATTCTCTGTCGGACAAGTATACTTTTGTGTGCGCTATATACTGAATATACTGAATATACTGAATATACTCAAGAGCCACACTTGCTCCACAATGGAGACGAAAATGAAAACGAATTGCAGCAGCAGGCGAAATGCTTACGAAAACTAATTGCTGCTTGCTCATACACTGCTCCAAAAAAAAGGACACTTTAGAAAGTAAATTATAATGTTTACCTACTTCATTTTTATAACTTTTTTTCTATTTCTGTATTTCCGCAGTTTTACTCCAAAAGTATATAATAAATTTCTCTAAGCACTTTCCTCTGATTCGCCCTACTATCAACAACATCACAAACAGAAGGAAGTCAAGGGATACATCCGGAGGTTAATTCTTTTTTCAAGGCGAACATTGCCAGAGCAGCAGGCTCTATTGGCTGAGTCGGGAATCTAATGCCAATGGCTTTGACAGGCCTTTGTTGCTACACCCAGTTCGCTGTCGATAAAAAAAACAACACAAAAAAATAGTTGAATGTCTTCGATAAGTTTCAGATGCACATTTATTTTTTGTTTTCGTACACCACCCCACTCCTCAGCACCCGTCAAAAGTCTATTTTTTTATGTTTATCATTTTGATTGTCTTGAGCAGCAACTTTTCTTGCTGCTTTATTATAAAATGCAAGTGAAGTTAGCCAAAGGCACCGGAAATGGCGCTTTCCCGCCGTTACCACCCCTAATCACTCCATCCACGACTATTTCCTAACTCCTGCCATTGAAAATACAAGAAAAATGGTTAGCAGGCATACGACTTCTCCAACCGAAACCCCGTTTCCCTGTCGCATTTTGGGGAGCAGGAAGGGCGGCATCAGCTTTTGGCACGAAATAATATTTGCATAATAGCAAACAGAACCGACTGCAGCTCCTTCTGGTACTTGGCCAAAAGATGACAAATGACATTAAGGAGGCTTAGCGCTTGCGTTTTTCCCACTTTTCCCGCATTTCGCACTGGCACGACGATCCCCCTTTTCGACGCCCCATCAACATCCTCATCATCGCATGGGGAATTTGACTTTCAAAACGAATGCCAGCACCCCCTTCATTTTTGTGCGCATTTTTTTTTTTTTTTTTCGGTACCCTCCTCCCTTGTTCCTTCCTTCCTTTTCTGCAAACGCATACTTGTGCATCCGGCGACTTCGTCCTTTGCCTCACCAATTCCCCATTTTTAAACCCCCCCACACACACACACATACAAAGAATCCCATTTGGCTGCGCCACTGCAATTATTTATTTTTTCTTTTTTTATTTATTTTTTTTTTGTATTTTTGAACGTGCAGCGCTCTTTGATCCTCTTTGGCCGTATATTTGCTAACGACAATGACAACGATGTCTAGCTAAGATTCAGGTGTATATATCTTTATGGAGAGGTGGGTGCACCTAGGCCCCTTTTTCGGGCTGACGGCGCGCCCCTCTTTTTGTTTTATGACCACGCCCGCCACTTGCGCCAAGTGCAACTGCAGCCAACTTTTTGCACGCCGCTCGCATCGGCACTTGAAACTTCTCAATGGCACTTCGGCAATGGCTGTCTCCAGAGTTTTCCGCCCATCCCCATTCATCCTCCATACCCCGGATTTTGTGGGACCAACACCATCACAACCACCCACCACTACCCCCGCTGCCCATCCAATCTGGAATAAAAGTCATTCCTAATCCGGCAGTTGCATATTTTTACTGCTAAGCACGTCGATGGCTGCCAAATTAGAGAACAAAATGGTGGCATTAAAAGGGGAAGTAGGGAATCTAAGGGAAAACTGCTGGAAAATCACTATCAAAAATAAAGGAAAGGTAAATGAGATATATATATATGTATGTGAAAGGAGCGGAGCGCGAAATTCCACATAGATTCGATTGATATTGATTTAAAGTCAGGTATTTAATTCAGGGCATTTCGCTAGAATAGACCTTGACAGATGCAATGAATATTTTTCTCTCATTGCAATTGTGTCCACGAAAATAAATGAGAGAATAGTGGTTAGGGAAAGAGGAGACAAATTGCATTTGACATTGTAGATTGAATTTGGATTATTTAGTGAAAGGAATGCATTCTTCTTTGAATGAATTTCCAAGATATGTTTTGCTGAATTTTTTCATATTTATTTAATTTTCGCTGAATTTTCATTGAAAATTTCACATCTGGCATTCAGAGCCATTCGCCATTTATGCGGGTGTTCAATTTTCCATTCTCATGCCGTGAGATTGGATCTTCATTGGCCATTGGCCATTTGGGATGCTCGTTATCAAAATGTCAGCTAGTTTTATTGCAATTGCTCCGGTTAAGCTTTTTTTTCTTACTTTCGTGTTGGTGTTGCACTTGGTGTTGCTGTCTTTGTCAACGCTCAACGTGAGTGCCATGAAAGATTTCGCTGCATCTTTGGCACGTTTGTTGCAAAAACCTTTCCAGGTTGCCGTGCAATTTTCCAATTTCTAACTCGACTAACTTGACTTGGGGTAGACGCCGGTGGAAAATGGTAAACACGAAAAGGAAAGCGGCGGCGAAAATAAGAGGAAAAAAGCTGGCAAACGAAGACGCTGACGGAGTGGATGCAACACGAAGAAATATGGCAGGAAAATTGCAAAACAGGAGGGCAAACAAAATCAAAAAGCACTCACATATTTTCCAATTTGGCGATGGGCAAGGCACAAAGCAGCAAAGCGACGACCTCCTGTTGAGGATGTTGCTCCTGTGATGCTGCTGGAGTTTCCGTGTTGTTTATGTTGCTACGGAAGGACCGCAGTCCAAAAGTTGGAATGGCCATCTTTCATTTGCCACTGGCCACCAAACAGGACAGCTTTGCTCCTCCGGATGTTGTTCCGTGGTCATTAACAAAGCAAAAAAAACCAAAGCAGGGGCAACAGTTGCCCGGCAAAATAGTACACCTATTTCCCATTATATAATTGGCTAACTTTCTGTGCGTGGGCATCACTGAAGTCCAGTGATTTTTATAATTCCCGAGGTACGGGATTGATTTACTGAATAAGAAAGGGGTAAAAGTAGCCAGATTCGACCATTTGCACCACTGCCAAAGGCCAAGGCATCTTGGCCGTTCATCATCGTTTGGTCAGCCGGCAACAAAATGGGGACCCAATGTAGAATTATTTTACATGCCCCGAATCTGCAGTGCCAAGGGAGTCAACAAATTAATCAAGCTGTCCGAGCAGTCACCTGGACACAGGAAGCAGGACACAGAGCAACAGATACAGCCACATTTCTGGACCCCTCAGATACTATTCCCTGGAGCAACAAACAAAGGCGATATGGCCGCCCTTGCCCGCCCAGTGAAGAAATAGGAAACTTATGGCCAAAAAACGGTAGGCGGAAAAGTACATCATCTGGCGACCCGAAAGGGAAACAGCTTGCAAAGCAGACGCAGAGTTTTGCAACTCGAAACCCGGGCTCCTCTATTCCCAGTAGGAGTACGCATCCAGCACCAAGTCCCTAAATCCGACCACCCAACGAAGACCATTCCCATTTGCTGTCATAGGCAGGACTTCCCAACGTTTGGTTACTGTGGGAGTCGAATCATCATCGTATTCCCGGGCTCCAGGAAGCAGCTTGAAAGTGCAATTAATCTTTGCGAGGAGCCACGAATAAACAATGCACCGAAAGAAAAGGGAGGTATCTTTTTGCATAGCTGGAAAAACATATTTATGAATGTGAATTTTAAGAAAAATGCAAATATTTAAGAACAGTGTGTCATCTATGTACCTTTAAAACCGAGTTAATTAATAAATATACTGTTTCTACTAGTGTAAATGCCATGTGTGATCCCCCTAGATTACTCGTAGGCCAAGCAAATCCAGAGCTCAGCTACTTAGTATTCAGAGCTAAAATTAGAACTCTCTTGAATAACCACATACAGACTTTTAATTCAATGGGGGTAAAAAGATAGAAAGGCGTATCAGCTTGGGTGTAGGAAAATGAATTTTGAGCCAGAGAAGCAAGGAATAAACTTTGTACTGCATTTAAACCACATCTGGAATTCATAAATAACGGGACACCCACACACAATTACAATCAAATGACCAAGTTTCAGGACCTGGCCACCCAACATATGTCCATCATGTAAATTCATGCATATGTATGACCACTTTTTCATCCTATCCACACAGATACAGTCCTGTCCACCCACATGCCACGCCCATTGAGCCTTCAATTCAAGGCCGCTGGCATTACGGTAATTGCAAGGATTTGTCACACGACAACTCGACGCCACAAACAACAACAGCAGACACTCAAAACACGAAATAAAAATGAAGATCAGGGACGTAAAAGTGGTGGGAAGGGACCACAGGCAAATGCAAATATTTGTTTAATCAATTCTATGTGTGCATGCTGACAGTGCGTTTCATAAGAGCTTATATTTTATTAAAATAAATTATATTATTTAAATTTGAAATTATAATAATTGAAATTTTTTTTATCCTTAAACAATAATGTAAACAAATTACTAATAATATATGATTATTTTGATATGAATATTTTCTAACGTATTTCACCATAACTTGGCCGAAAAGGGTCACAGAACTAAAAAATTACATATTTGAGCAGCTAATTATAAAAGCTGACAAAAAAATAACTTTTTGGCAAAACTTGAAAAAAAAAATTGTTAAATTGTCAAATTTTTTTTCCATTTTTATAAGGGTCACACATCATCAAAATTAGCAAAAAAGTTAAAAAAAAAATTTTTTTTTTCAAACTAACGAGGTATTGCATTCCGAATTCTGATCATTATTTTCAATTTTTATCGTAAAAAAACTGATTAATTTGGAAACTAAAATTGCGCAGAAAGACTTGTGAAAAATACGATTTTTTAAAAAAGGAATGACAAACGAATTAAAGTCGAACAATTATTTCACATTATAAAAAACGGGCTATATTTTTTTGACCACCAACCCGCCAAACTGCACAACAAATAGCATCTATATATAGAAATATGTTGGTAGACCTTCTATATATACATATATGTACGTGTATAGTGTCTACATGCTTGTTCAGGTTATATGCATATCAATTTTTGCGCCAATGCCTGCGGCCAATTTGCATGGGCGACGGTCTGGGGATAACGATCTGGTTTTCGGAGGATTACATTTCTTTTTTTTTATCCTTTCCTGTTGCTCTATTTTTACTTTCCACGGGGAGGAACCTTGCAGTGCAATTGTGATATGCCAGCGAATTGGATTTACCGAAGGAGAAATGAAAAAAACCGGAGGGAAGGGGTAAACTATTGAATGAACATTTTATACGTACATATATACATTTAAATAAGCATATATGTATTTAATTTGCATGCTTAATAAGTTCTCGACGTAAATTGAGACCAAGGACTTGAACTAACTTGAAGTAGAAATACACTTTTTGCCCTTGCAACCGCAATTTAAAAACAATTCAATTCAATGCGAAATTGCCAAAATAAATGTTACATAATTTCAGTAATTTAATTTAAACATTAAATATTACATAATTACTATAATTAAATATATAGAGGAACTTTAACAAATTTATTTGTTAGACAAACGATATTAGCGAAATGTGTCGAATTCCATTATTTGGTTTCATCAGCCTCTCGACATTTTTGCCACAATTTCCCTGCGTCATTTGCCACAGATTTTTGTGTGCCAATTAGGAAATTCTCCATGGTCGATAAAGTCATTGTATTAAAGTGCAGAATGTGGGGAGGGGTCGTTCAGGGTATTGGCAGAGGCAATATCAAACTGGCGTTCCCTTCCCCTTTTCAATTTTTTTTTTTTTTTTTTGTGTTGAAGTGGTTATCTAACAAAACATCTTGCATCTATTTCCCAGTCACAAAAACACAAAGTGAAAACCTGGGGGCGGGCTTGATTTTTCACCAAGTGGGCGGGTCGGCGTAGTGCGGACGTATGGCAGTTCCTTTATGGGAATCACCTAGGCAACTCCGGATGCCAGGATGCTACGATGCCGGGATGCCAGCATGGCACATGCAACGGCACCTTCTCCACTACCTGGTGGTCCTTTCGGGCTTAAATTATGCGACAACACCATCAGCAACAGTAACAGCATCAGCAGCATCAGCATCACCAGCAGCAGCAGCAACAGTAGTAACTCAGCGGCAGCAGCCGCCGCACCAACAGCAACGTGCATTGCAATTGCGTGTGGCGATAACGGAGAGCAGCTTTCAAACGGATTTTAGGTGTCAATGCCCATCGGGCAAAGGGGTGCCATAGGGGGGTTTTAGCAACTGGTTGCCGGGATAACTACCACACGCCCACGAAACCACTGAGAAAAATGGTTTGTTTAAATGTTGGCATTATCATGTCCACTATTGAAGCAAAAGGATGATATTGAATCCTATTCTATTTGGAGAAGTAGAAGTAAAATATAACCTTAAAAGTACGTAAAGGTTATGCGTTAGTTTACGTTTAAAAATATAGCAATAACTTGAACAATGCTCGTTTTTTCTCAGTGCCCGTTGGTGCATTGTGTTTTTTTTCCCACTTTTGAATCGGGAGTCCTGAATCCCGAATCCTGAATACTGAATAACTGTGCGTGGATCGGGCAATGGAGATGTAGATGTTGATGTAGGCCACGTCCGTACAATAACCGCCCCTGATCCCCGCCTCCGGATCCATTTTTATAACCCCGCGTCATGAGCGGGTTTATTTTTTCCATGGCGACTCCCTCTTGCTGCTGCCCCTCGCATCCTGTGCCATTCTGTTCCTGTTGTTCAACAAAATGTCAGCCTCGGCAAATTTTGCAATTTGAAAGCCACACAAATCACAAAAACAACAAGTAGGAAAATATACAGCAAAACAACAAGGGATTTGCCATAGCCGATGCTTGAAATACCCTTTAATGGCACTGTGAAGTATTAGGCAAAATGCCTTATCTTTTTCCATTCATTTCCATTTTATTCATTTTCAGTGACTTAACCCGATTATTCTCAACTTATTCCAATGGACTGACATCCAGTCATTTCTTGTTAAGATTGACTTTTTATAGTACATTTTTGGTTAATCTATATTGTTATACGTTTTTGCAAGGCAAAGGAGAGGGAATAACAATTCGCCAATCGAAATACCTTAACCGAAAGCAGATTTTTTTCCTCGGTGCCACAATACCCCAATTACAGGCTATAAGAGAAAAACAAGCTTTCATGCAAATGTTTCAATTTTTGCTGGCCAGAGAGCAAAGAATCAAAACAGAAAAACGAAAAAATACAGAAACAGAAACGGGAAAGTGGCAGAGTGCAGAAATATGCAGACCGAAGTTTTAGCCAAAAGCTGAAGCTCAAGCTGAAACTGAAGCTAAAACCGAAACCGAAACTGAAGTTGAAGTTGGCAGCCAAAAGCTGGATTTTGAGTGAGAGGTTGAGTGCGTCCTGGTGGTCCTGTCCTGGTGGATGGGTACTGGGAATATGGCCACAGTCTTTGGGTAGTCCATCTGTGTCCAGCTGGCTTAAAAGGCGTGAAATCTTCAGCTTCCTTTTGCCTGCTTTACGAGCTGCAGTCACTCTTTATTTAAGGGAGTTCACTTGCAGGGGCTCTATTTAAAAATAGACTTATTGTCGAGTGAAGTTTATTAAAGGATCCATCTATTCCTGGACCTCTTGAGTTGAGCATCCTTCTCTTGTTCCTCTTGTTCTTCCCCCTTCTTCTTCCTCCCATCCAGACCAATTAAATATTGTATTTATCTTAATAACCTTTTTGTGTAATAAACTCCTTGGTGAGCACACTGACTTCTTTCGGCCTTTCTTTGCCCGACTTTTCTTGCCATTTTCCCCCTCGCTTCTCACCCAACACTATTTGTGTATTAAGTTTCCCCGTCTTGAATGTTTTGTTCTGTGTTGTCTGTCGCTCATTAGCGCATAGCTGCTGCTTTTCCCCTTTTCGTCCCACAACCCCGCTTATTTTGCCATCGCCCCCGCTCTCGACTAATCGTCACGAGTTCTTTTGCCTGCTCAGTTTTCTCCCCTTTATTTTTTGCTTTTTACTGGCCGCACTTTGCAATTTGATTAATTCATGCTTCCTTGATGCCTCGGGTCATGGCATTAACCCATTAAATTCTGTTCCTAAATTGCTCGAGGAAAATGATTCAAGACTTAAAGAGATTATAGAAAAAAAAATAAAAACCCTTTGTTGAATAATTACGAAATGGGGTAAATGCAGTTAAAATCACAAGATATCCTGCATGTGTTACATGTTTTGTATTTACTTGTGAAGTAGTAAAATTTACCCCAGAGTTAAGTAAAAGGTTAAGCATGGACCACTGCGGTGGCAATTAAGTGGGCTTTAATGGGCGGGAATCCCCTTTCAAACCAAACCAAACGGCCCAACACTCCAGCACCCCATGTTGTTGCGTAATCGATAGCTGAAAGCTTCGCATTTGCTCCGCTACTTGAGCTGTCATCAAAAGCTGCTCAATTTTTGATTTCGATTTTGATTTTGGGCATTATGAGCCGAGCGCCCACCCCATCCGCCATCGAGCAATTGATGTGCTAGTACTAGCATCTCTCAGCCACCCTTGGATCATTTTTGATTGCGCTCTCCATGAGCAACAACATTTCCCCTTTGCGCGTTTATCAATTTCCGTCATCGACAGCAGCAGCGATTCAAGGCGACTACTACCAGGATGATGGCCCCATCAACGTCATGGAACCCGAAGAAGACTCCACTTGAGTTTCAGTATCGTGTGAGGGTGATGGGGTTTTGGTTTTGGTTTTCCATGCGGGTCCGCCTTCTTTCCCCCCCAACCCAACCAAAGGGCTGGTGGTTGCCATCCATATTTCCCCTGCACTTTGTTTGTCTTTTGCTTTTCGCCCTCGTCGTCTTCTTTTATTTTTTTGTCTTCCCCCATTCCCCATACGTACATCTCACTTGCTCTCTATCGGTCTTGTTTCAATATCTCAGGACAGAAGTTTCCTTTACCATTTCCCATTGGCATTTTCAATCTCTTCCGCAACGCCCAAAATCCACCCAAGCCACCCATCGTAGCTCCTCCATTGCGGTGGCCACTATTAGCCCGAGCTTTAGCAGAGATCGATCCTGGGGGAGCTCTTAAAATGGTTTGCATGTTTTCCCAGAATCCCTGAACTAAGCCCCCCAACTCCACCCATGACCTCGGGGGGTGGCATATCATCATCCTCCACCCATTGTGTGCATGACGCTTTATGCTTTATCCACTTGAACTCTTTCAGTTTTTTATCTATTAAATCATGATTGGCTACAATTTACACAAGTGGGCGACGTCCTCGGCTTCAGCGCCCTCGAAGCTGCAACTTCAGTTGAAGTTCCGTTCCATGGGCCTTGGGCCTTTAGCGTCCTTCTTCTCTGGTCCTTCGGGTCATGTGCTTCAAATTGGTTGGTAGCACTTGGCTTCAGTCTCTGAGTTTTCGGTTAGCAAGGATTTGTCATATATTTTTTTGGTAGGAGTCTGTGGGCAACCAAAAAATGGTCTATACAAATTAATTAAATTTTGCTGTGATTGTGAAAGCATGCCAAGCTTGAAATTAACAAAGAATCCATCTGAGGTAAAATAACTAAGGAGACGTAGATGCAAACAGAAGAAGTTACTAAAGTCGCAAACGTGGAATGGGTAGATAAGTAGTTGGGGAAGCTTGCAAAATTGCAAAAATGGTACAGCCATTTAAATAGGTTGGATGCTCTATATATATGTATGTACATACATCTCTGCCATCAAGAACCCAATGAACTAGTTTTGCTGATATAGTATTCCACACAGAAATACGCGTATCCTTGGCCTGGACATATTTATTTTCTTAACCCACAATTTTGGCTGCTCTCTTTTTGGCGCTTTTTATTACATATTCGGTTTCAGTCATGCGTTGTCCCCATCGTCGGCGTCTTGCGTTATTCATTCTCTACACTTTTATTTTCTTTTCTTTTTTGCGAACTTTTCGATTTCGGGGTTCATTGAAATGCCAGCGTAAGGGGTTCAATTTCGATGCTTTGATTGGTTTTGAGCATGTAGTTACCAAAAATTCCACTGTCCCCCTTTTTGGTCCCAACGAAATCGTCATTTGAGTCTGACATACACGAAAATTGCAGCTGTTGGCAGTTACCATCATCGCAAGGACTTTCATACAACGACACGGATACATCAGTGACTGGGACAGTCAGTCCATATTAAAGTGCCATTAGTGAAGGGAAGTTACTAAGGGATGAGAGAAGGAGCGTCTTTCCCCCCAAAAAGGAATAAACAAATCCTTTGACACATCTAACCACACATTTCAATTCCTGCTCCAGCAAAAAGTGTTAACGAACCATTTGTGGGTTTGCCGAAATGAACTTAGAGCAACCGATTATTCCCGCTGATTTCCCATATCCCATAACCAATATCCCCTCGCCGGCTTTCCGCTTCGACCATCTCGACATTTGTCAACTGCTGTCGGAAAATGGTGCAACGAAAATGGCTCAAGTGCTCCAAGTGCTGCAGCTCGCATGTTGCCATAAATATTGAAGGACCACGGAACCCTGCATCATCTGCCTTATATACATATACACAAATGTAACATTTTACAGATTGCTCGGTCGATGGGGAATAAAAATCAATTTAAAGATACGCGCCAGTTATGAAAGTAAATACTTTTTACTTATGAAAAAATATTTTAACCAAACACATTACGAATACGCCTCATATGCCCTACATGTAATGCAAATTATTTAAGCTAGTCAAATAAAGAGATATAAGAAAAACTTGTCTCAAACGGTATAAAATAAAACCTTCAATCGCTGATATCAAGCAGTTCAAAATAAATGAGCAAGTCATATGTTTATATGTGTACATATTTATGGACTGATATATATTGAAAGATGTATGTATATATAGTATATGTATATTGCTGGCACTGAAATCACACTGCAAATCGCATCTTGCGCTGTAAAATTTATTAAAGCGGAAATTATTCATTGCACGATCGACTGAGTTTTATGATTGCCAGCTTGCTTTTCCCTCCCTCGTAATTGATTGATAAATACATATATGTACGTCTACATATTTTCTGGCGATATACGAGTATATGTATAGTGACACGTATAAGAGTTGAGTGCATATATATCACATATGCACGCCTCAGGCACGCCTGAATTTGTCGTTGATGTCCCATAATTAGCCTTAAATCGGCTCTATAAACAGACGAAAGGAAAGTGGGCAGAAAAAGGCCGTATTGCCGCATTACTCATACGCCGCGTGAGACGGCGCGTCGAAATGTGTAAATGTGGTAAATGGTAAATGCAATTTGATTTTGATTTTATTCATTTTGTGCATAATAAATGGAAGAGCTCGACGGGACAAGAACGATAGGGCCGCTGCGGATAAATGTGGAGAAATTTTTAACCGCCTTTCAGTTGTCAGTTTCCGTTTGCGGCGATTTTAATTAATAAAAATTGACATTTTGCCTGCAACGGGCCAGAAATGCAATTGCAAAAATGAAATATAAAGCTGAAAGTGTAATGGAAAATAAAAATTGTAAAATGAAAATAAATATATATTAAATGCAGCTGACAATGATGGAGGGCCCGACCATAAACCGGAGCTCAGGGGCATGGCTATAAATATTTAATATTTAGTGGCATCCATTGTTCAGCGATTTGTGTTCGGCATTGGGCTTCACTGTTAAATCCGTAATAATAATGCCAACCGACAAGACAAGGACACAAAGGATCACGGGGTGGCACGGAGTGAAATGAAATGAAACGGAATGGAATGAAATGGCATGGAATGAAACGTGAAAACATGGAATTGTGGTTGGCATTATTAAAACATGAAATCAAATGGCCCATGGCATTAGCGATGGCAACTCACTTCGACTAAGACTTAAACAAATTTCTGATTTGATATAATATTGGCATATTTTCCCATTTTAATTAATTTTGAACGGAATTTCATGTAATACTTAATACTTACTTTAGGTATTATTATGAGTTCATTTCCCTACTTACATCGCTATGTCGAAAATACTCCTCTACTCATCACGCTTTCCTCTCTTTCTTGTACATTATGCCCGTCCCTTTCCGATCCTGCGGTCATCCGTTTCAATTAGACTAAGCACACACAGACGAACTAATGGAATTGCTGCACATGCATATATAAATGTTGGTTAACCCATTTACCCCCTCGTTTTCCACCGAATTTGGGAATTGTAACCAAAGTTGTCCAACTGAAATCGGTTTAATGAAGTTTATTGAGAGAGAAAAGCAGTCGCATTCCACATGTGGATTTTCGCTTCGGGACAATGCGGCGGGCGAAAAATGTTAATTTTAATTCGATTTACCCTGTCACTTTATCGATTTCGTTCGATGCCATTTATTCTGGCCTACATTTGGTCACACGAATGTCCTTGCGCTCCAACTGATTGGCATAACCTAAACTGTCCACCGATTACCTCGATTGCCTAAATAAAATAATAACTGACAATTGTGTGATATGAAAAAAAAGCGAAAATATGCAAATCACCTAACTCCTACACACATATAGTTTTTTAGCTTTTTAACATAATTATTACTTTTATTTTTTATAATTTGCGTCCCCAAACCAAAGGTTATTTATTCAACTCTTAATTGGGAAAAATCCCCACAGAGCAGAGAAGCCAAGTGAAATAAATGAGCCAAATTAACTGGTCACTGACCAAGTTAAGGGGTCGTGCCACGCTCCTCGGCGAGTGCATCTCCCATCCCTTGGGTCCTCTGTTGCCTCGACCCAATATTAATGCAAAAGTTTAAGTGTTCCAAATGACGCTGATAATGGGGACAGAAATGGGCGGCGAGAAACGGGTGGAAATCTGGGGAGCGCAGCTGAAAAGAAGGACAAGGGCAATTACTTTTGCCGGGGAGCTTAATATGTAATTTATAATTTTGATTGCGCTGCCAGCGTTGACATCGAAGTCACTGCCCACTGTACACTTAATCCGGGGAGAAAAATGTGGCCGCCTTATAAATGCTCAAAATGCGGTGGACATCTGCAGCTGGCGACCATTAAGGCACCGTGGAATGAAAACGATTCAAATTGTGGCTAAAACATAAGAAACTAAGTTTTACTTAGTAAAACTATGGCCAACAGTAATTAAATTAATAAAAGAAATACCACCAAAAATATATAATAATGGAGTGCGTAACCTTTTTAGCTGGAGAATTTTCGGGATTTTTATAATGCTACGCAACGCTGTTCTTTTTGTTCAAGACTTTTCGGAATTTTCCATTCAATTTCATTTGTTTGCCCAGCAATTTTATGCAGATTGATAAGCGTTTTCTGGGCCACTGTGAACCCTTCTGCGCCTGCCCCTGCCCCTCTCCCACCACCATCAAGTGTTTGCATTGGCTCAATGATGGCGGGCCAAAAGGGCGTAAGGGGCGTGGCGCGTCAGAAATTAATGGAGCGTAATTTATGAAAATTATACAATTGCCAGCATGGTCACGCCCACATTGCACGCACACAAGCATTTATATACACACGCATAGATGCATCATAGATAAGAGGGGGTGGTGCTAAACGAGGTGAGGGGATAGGGGGTAGGGGGTCGGTTAACTTCCAAAAATTTCATCATGAGTGGCGAGAAGAGCGGAGAGGCAGTAGACGCCAGCATCTTTTGCTTACTTTGCCAAAAAAAACTTTATATGAAGAAAGTTTGAGTCCAAAAAGGAAACTGAGAAGAGGAAACGGCGGAACGAGGGGGTAAAACCAGAGGCAGCATCAGGTGCAGGGGAACTGGCAGGGGTGGAGGGGAAGAAATGCGGGTGGGTGGCAACATTTTATTAACAGACATCTCCTATGAAAAGCTTAAAAAACAAAAATTAATTTAAATTACATATTTGCCCGCAAAACAATGTCTGCTGAGGTTCTTGGGAGGTAAAAAGAAGGGAGGGGTGAGGAACTCAAGGATTTCAGTGGGGTGAATTTTCCTAGGTGCTACATCCATGATGCTGTTGTAGTTTTTATTGTTGTTTTTCCCGCTGCTGTTGTTTGGCAAAGAAAAAACCTCAAATTATACACAAATTTACGATGTTTTTGCTAAGCTCTCCTCTTCTCTCTCTTTCATCCGCAGTTCATCTTTCTCTCTCTTTTCCTCTCTTCTTCTTTATCAGATGCCAAGCCAAAAGCCATAATAACAACAACATAATACAAATACAAAATTTGAACAGCGGAAAAAATTTTAATAAAATTTATCAAGTAGCAAAACGAAACTTGAATGCAGTAGCAAAATAATTGGAAAACAAGTTGGAGTGCGTGGAAAATACAATTTTTAGGAGGGATTTTCTATAGCCTTTTCTAAATTCGGTAATTTTTGTTTCGGTAATTGGGGCGCTTAAGGAATTGACATTTTGTGCTAAATATTAAATATTTTATAAGGCAATTGTTTTTTTAGGAAATGAAAAATACTTCGACGATTTCACAGAATCTCTAAATAATAGAATAAGCACATAACGACTTTCACTGCGAATTGATGTTTTTCTAGTTTACTTCCACTATTTTATTTACCTTTAAGAAACCGGTAATTGGTTTTTTTTTAACCCATCGATCAATTATCAGATTTCCCTGGCATCTGAGGGCCTCCAACTGAAAGACTCTGGAAATAGAGTGTTCAAAGTTGTTGTGTGTGTGTTGGTTTGTATGTTTGCGCGGGGTTTTTGGAACAAAAGCAAAAGCCAAAAAAAAGTTTTTGTAGCGGAAACACGGAAATGTTTTACATGCACGCGCATAACGAGCGCACCCAGGGGGGTGAAAGTGGGTGGTCAAAGTGGGCGCTGAAAGTAGGCGGTGAAAGTGGGTGGAGAGAAGCGACTGAACCAACTGGTCGGGAGGAAAACGCTGAAGAAAGATGAACACGCTAAGGCAAAATAGTCATGTCACTTGCTAAGCACCACAGCGTTGTCTCACCTTCTTCCGTTGCCGCTTTTCCTAGAATTTTCCAGGACGTATCCCCAAAAGTCGCCGCAAAGTATGCAGTGGAAAACATCGTTTACGCAACTATTAGTTTCTGTCACAACGTTAGTGCCTGGTTTTTGGTATATGTATGTACGTTCAGCTAATTAGAGATACAAGCTTAATTTCCCGGTGTTTTCCCCACTTTTGACACGTTTTTTTTCGCCCCTTTTTGACCCCCACTGTGTGGAATATTTGTACAAATTTTTGCCAACGCCACAGAAACCACACGAATAATAACAAAATACACAACTTTATGACTATTATTTACCCGAATCTAAACCAGCTGGCGGTGTAGAAGCAAAAGAACAAGGAAAATATGGGGGAAAATGAAGTGGTGGGTGGAGGGGGAGGTGTATTTCCCAATGGGCCACCGCTAGCCGTGTGTCAGTTAATTAGCTCATAAAATATGCAGAATGGCGAACAATTCGCACCTTTAGACCCAAACGAGCTTCAAAGGGCTGTGAGCTAGAAAAAGGCGTGGCAACATCGAGTTAAAGGGGCAAAATGGGGCAGGTGTAAATGGGTGTAACCAAATGAAATAATTGAGTGGCAAAGCAGCAAAAAAGGGAATTTTTGGTTAAACAAGCTGGACGAACATAAATTGCCCTCTTACAAATTGTCCAATAAGCGAATACCGAATATCCCAAACATATCCCTCTGACTCTTAGTAGGACTAATTGAAAAACTAAAGGAAAACTCTTTTTTGATCTTCCTCTTGAAATTCCACAGGATTGAAACACTTGTGCAGTAGTTTTGAAACAGCAGGTTTAGCTATTTGGACTGTTTAATCCATCTAAAATCTGTTGAATAATTTCATAGTTTTTAATTTTAATTGGATTTTCCCCAAGACATGTTGCATCTTTTTTCCTTAGTGGCCAAATTCAAGGAGTTGCTTGCTGCCAGGAAAACAAAAGGCGACATTCCGAAAGGAGTTTGGGTAGTCGAGTCCCTTGTTGATGCTGCTGCTGTTCGCGCTCATGTTGCTCAAGTTGCTGTTGCTGTTGCTATTGCTGTTGCTATTGCTGTTGCTGTTGTTGCTTCTGGTCATGTATGGCAGATGAGCGTTTGCGAAGTTTATGAACTTTGTAATTACACACTTTATTAATTTATGCGCTGCGGGGCGCGAAACGCACCAACTTTCCAGCGAAGGAATGGCGTAGAAAAACGTGAAGGAAAAAAAAGGGACGTGTTAATGCTTTATGAGCCAGAGAATGAGACACCAAAATGATGATCTCCTCCTCTCCAAATGATGGTTCCTCAGTAAAAAAAGAAATCCCTCATCAAGCGGCTTGACTTTTCAACCTTTCCCCTTGAGTTCCTTCGTTTGCTGGGGCACACATAAGAAATATCGGAACCCGACTTACACTGGGCAACATGGCAAGTGTACTTATCCAGAGAATTTCACTATAAAGTATCTTAGGGGCACAATAAAAAGGAACTTGAAATAACTAAACAATATAACATTTTTAAGTTAAAACATATTGCTGTCTACACTCCTAATGGTGCAGCTTTGTGAATGTGTGTAATATAAGCTTTAATGGCTTAAGAACGTTTTGGGATTTTAATTTGCAAACGTGACTGACCAGTTGGCTAGCCAGAAAGTGGAAAAAAAGGAGAAAACAAGCAGAATTTCAGGTGCCTTGGGGGCTGATGTAAAAGTGATGTCTTCTGTGCAGTGCAGTGCATAAATTCAAGTCGAAACTTTTGGGGCGAATTTGTAGAAGAATCGATGATGCTGTTGGCAGTTGTGAATCATAAAACCCAACTGGAATCCGCCTTTGCGTTTTATATCTCACTTTCAGCTTATTTACCGAGTTGCACTTGCAGCTTTTGAGAGTTCCTTGAGTTTTTCAAAGTTTTCCGCTCCTTAGGGGGAAATCGGTTCTTTCTTTTTTTTTTTGATTTTTTCTGCATTAGTTATAAGCCGAAAAGGTCGACACGAGTTGACCTATGGCCGAAAGAAGCGCAGTGACATGTCAACATTGCGTTTGTGTAACTGGGGACAGCAGAGGCAAAACGAATATTACTCACACGCAGCGTGCGCAGTGACATTTTGCCCATCATGTTTTTTGGCAGCTTTGCACTTTAATTAAATTGTAAATATTTTATTTCGCATGAACTGGGACAGAATATGAAAATCAAATCAATTTCCATTTAAATTTGTGCATTACAATTTTGCCGGCAGTTTTCGCGTGCGCTTGAATGCGCTGCCAAATTAAATTCAATAGCCACTAGATACTACGATATTTGTGTGCAAAAGCAACATTGATATGCCCAAGTAGTCAAAGGAAAGTATGATGCACTACAGTTGCTCATGGGAAAACCATTTTACGTTATTTATTATATGTTAAGTGTGCTCGTGTTTTTAATGCATTCGATATTTTGCGACCCAAAAGAAAGTCGATCTTGTCGACTTTCCCACCGACAATCACGCGTTAATTAACTTTCTTTGACTTTGGCTTATCGACCACCCATCTTTGCCACCGATCTCTTCCGCTTTTCCTGCTCGTCCCCGCTTTAGCGCGCTTTTCCCCGATTTGGCGACGCCTTTTCAGCTGGGTAATTGAGTCCGTTTGTGGAATCCTGTGGCAGTCGCATCCTCAACCAACCGAATGTCAGTCAATCGCTGTCGAATGTCAGTGCAAACAGAAATTTAAATGCGTCAGCAAATGGCAGACAAAAGCGGGCTGGTGGGTTGGTGGGTTTGGGGGGTTTGCAAAGGTGAGGAAAGGGTGACAAGCTGGGCGAAGAAGTTGGTGGAATGCGTGGAAAAGTGGGTCGAAAAATAGGGCGGAAAAGTGCCAGTGACATGTCACTCTAGCGACAGCATCAACAGCAGCAACAATTCGTTGTCAAACAACAAAAGTGACAAAATAAATTAAATTGACTTGGCTTTGTCCGACTGTCTACCCCACTTTTCCATTGTCTGAGTGTGCGTGCCTGCGTTAGAGAAGCGGCTGCGCTTTTCTATAGTTTTTTCTTATGCCTTGACTCTTTTTTTTCTCCCGTCTTTGGTCTATGCCTCACACTCACACACACACAAGCACGCACACACACACACGCACGCAGCACAATGAAATGAGACAATGGAGCTGGTACATGGGTATGGGGGGTGCGGGTGTGGAAAGGCGTCGCAAAAGGGGTAAGGGGGGAAAGGGGCAGCAAGGGGCCAAGGGCGGCGATTCCCTTCGATGAAGACATCAGCATAGTCAAACGTCAGGACATGGCAACTCAAGCGTCACGTACTCTCGACTGTCAGAGGCACGACTTCGACTTCTTCGACTTTTCGCCGCCAACTAATTTGAACCTTGACTGACTAACTGGCTGACTGACTAACTGAATATCCCAACTATCAGTCAGTTGCCGGGTAAACTAAATTAAAAGCAGCCGCTAAGGGCCGAACTCTTGCCCCATTTCACTTTAGATACACACGCGCCTGCTTTTTCGGCAGGCACATTGAAAAGCAGAATATTAAATAATACTACGAATTGCTGAAATAATATTTAAGAACAAGACAATTTGAAATACTAGCAAATATTGGGAAATAATTCAATAAAATAAGATAATAAAGAAATTAATAAGCATATTTATTCACTCACCTTACCAGCATTCAATTTTGTTCTTCTCATCATCGGCATTTCATAATTCACTTTCCATTGCATACAATTCGCCGTTACTCAACACGAACATCACACTATTCCAACGGAGCACCCCTTCCAGCCATTTAACTGCGCATTAAATTTGAGCACCTAGCGGAGCACCCCTTCGCACATTTTTGCTACACATCACATTTAGGCACTTTTTGCTACACATTACATTTAGGCACTTAAAAAAATTGGCACTTCGAAATTGCACTCGCGAACACTGCGGACTTAATTTAATATTCGCGGTTAAACATTTAACACATTACCTTAATTTAATCACCATTGTTACCGCGACGACGCGTGCTTAACTGATCGAGCGAACCGATTGAAAGAGGAAGAGCGCTTAACTCTCTCGCCATTTACAGTTTCCACTGCAGTGCCCATGGTTGTTGTTGCTCATCAAGGAGCGCTCTCTCACCCGCACTCTCAATTGTTCTCTTCTCTGCGCTCTCATTACAGTTGAGTGAGTGGCTTTAATTTGAAATTTGTACAGTTTGCATGGAATATTACAGTTTGAAAGTGAAATTAGGCAGGTATATATGACAAATTGCAATTCCAGTTAAGTTACTGCGTAAAAACCAGAACTGTACTTTGCAGTTTCACCAGCACAGCCAAGAACAAGAACAACAACAACAACAACTTCGCAGCGGGTGGCGAATGTTGCAACCAAAGAGACAATAGATAATGATGGACGCGTCAGCTTTTGTCATGTAACAACAAGCACAGCAGCAATAGCAACAACAACGACATCACGGCGAAGGAGCAAGAGCAAGGAGTGGAGCAAGATGAGGGAGAAGCAGAATGCGATGGTAGAGGGGGAAAGAATCCCCAAAACAGCGACAGCAACAACAAACACATGAAGCCACTTAATGTCTGCTGTATATATGAATGTGTGTATGAACATGTGTATGTAAAATACACATCGAAATACAACTTTTGGTGTTCTTAGGAAAAGTAAAGCATTTAAATTCTTCTCAAAATGAATTATTGAAATTGTTAAGATTTTTACATGACGTATTTATGTATGTATGTATGTACATACACGGTTTTAAGACACCATTTTCCAGGCCATTAAAACGGAGGATTTAGAAGAAGTGCGAATGCAGTCCATTTTCTTTTTTCTTCTTCTGACGCTGCAGGAAGTCACAGTGAAACAACCGAAAGACGAACAAACAAGTGCACAAAGTTTGGCCCAAGGCGACGAACAAATTGGGCCAAAAATGAGTGTAGCTTTGTTTGAAGCCAACGTACATATGTATGTATGTACAGAAATCGTTTCATTGCCCAACAATAAATAAATATAAACAACTAGAATTTGAATTTAGCTTAAAATGCGCACTTAATGGCCGACATAAATTAGAGAAACGCAGACAAATAAGCCACGTTAATCTGTCGAAAATACGTAAGCCTCTTTCATAATTTTATTTTTAATCTGCTTATTGTTTTGCAGCACTTCGACGCTTTTCAGCTTCATTTTGGCTAATAGAATTGTACACCATTTAAATATTTAATCCAACTAAATGCAAGTTTCCCCTCCAGCCATTGTGTTGGATATACATTTTTGAAGCTAATAACTACTTAATGGCTCGATTTTAATCTATGAAATGCATACAACTATGGCATATTTAAACGCCTTATTTGATGTGCATAATCTCGCTGCAACAAAAGGTAGAAATTGTTAACTGCACCAAGAATGGCAGTAAAATTTCAAAGCCAAGCGAAAAATGTGACACTTTCCTGAATTTTTTTTCCACACATTTTTGCGGATCTTGAGCGAAGAGTCGCGCCATTTTTGAAACTTCATTTGCACCCCAGCTCGCCCAATGTGCTTCATTATAATTTCAACTAAATTTCAAAACCTAACCGCTGCCACGCCCACCCGCCTTCCAGCCCGGGGGCACAACGCCCAGCCACCCACTTGTTTTGCACAGATTTTGCGAGCCGTGTGTTTACTTTGCTTGGCAGCAGCAGAACTTCAAGTTGAACGCCTCGCTGTCATTGTCATTGCCAGAGATTTTCCACTGTCTTTGTATGTGTGTGTGTATGTGTATATGTCTCTGTTTTTGTGTGTGTGTGTGAGTGTCTGGCTAACAACTGACAACAGCAACAACAACACTTCGCACGGCAGTAAACTAGTCGCAGTGTGTGTGTGCTGCACATTTATTTGCACTTGTGTCAGTTTCGGTTACGTAAGTAAATTAATTAATTTTCAATTGCTTTAAATAAACAAACAGCTTGCCAAAAGCAAACAACTTTGAGCAACAACAGCATCACGGACATCATCAAACATAATGAACAAGCGTGTTCGTTTTGTTTGAGCATCAGAAAGCAACTGAAAGAGATGGAGATGGAGATTGAGATTACGCTGGCGTTAAGGATTGCAATTAAGCCAGACACTGCAAGAAATCGGATAGAAGATCGGATCAAATAGAAAACAAAAACGTTTCAAAATCTGTAACTGAGTTCATGAGATATACCCTAGGTAGCACTTAAATTTGAAACATTAAGCCTAAACAGGAAGGTTCCAAGCAGACTAGTAGTTCATAGCTTTTCGCACAGTGCATCAGGGGCACTTTAAGCGCTGCTCAATTGAATAGCGATATCTTGCCCATTTTCCCGCTGGCATTTGCACAGCATTTTAGCGAAAATCGGTCTTTTGGAAGAACTTGAGCCATGTTGTGCCAGTACAGTAAACACTCGACGAGCCAGCGAAAGTTTCTAGGGCAAACAGGAAAAATGATTCCACTTGGCTCCATCTTGTTTGGCTTTGCTCGCCCAACTTTCGGTGTTCCGAGTCAACTTTAAAGTGTGCTCCGCCGATGGGCGAAAGTTTTCAGCCATTGATATTGCCACGTCGATCTGATGGGCATTTTGCACGCAGAAAACCGGATATAATTGTCGGCGGAAAATGCTGAATAATACATGCTGCAATTATCTCTTCATCATTTATTATTGATCATCATCATAAGCAGCATAAACAGCACTTGGCAGAGTAGGAGCGGCTTGTACGTCTTTTCACCACACTCTACGCACAAAATCGCTCATACGCCGCGTGGTACAAAAATCGAACAAAAAAATTGTATTTAATTGGCAAATAAAGCGTTAGGCGCTCTCATCGAAAAGCTGTTCGCTAGCAAAGCTTTTCACCACTTGATTGTATTGGATTGTATGCGCTTGCGCATTTTCACCGGAAAATTCCCTTAAATGCTCTTAGCTAAAAAATAACGAAAAACACCGTGAGACCTGAGACCCAAAGACAAGTCAAGATGATTTTCCCACTTTGTCCTTTGTTGCACAGTTTCAAATGCAGATTTTTTTTTAACGGAGGAGGGGTAGGGGTAGGGGATGGAGTCCAGAAGACGCGACGGGGTGGAAAACACTGGGAGCGGCCGGCTGAAGCCAGCTAAATTGCAAGTGGGTCAGTGGGCCAGCAATCAGCGGAAAACCGTCAAAAACCGTCAGCGAATTGCAATGAAGACTTCCCGCCGCTCTGACGTCATCATACCGCGCGACTCCCCGCCAACTATCAAACATAACCTCACTTCAGCTAACGACGGGCGAGCGCAGGCGTGACGCCATCAAGGAAACTGAAAGCCAAACTAAACAGGATGCCCCCCGCAAACAGAAGTAGAATTTTCTAATATTTAAATTGATAGTATAAATACATTTACTTGATGGGATTTTTAAGATAATTTAGTGAGAGCAAAGCGTGGCACGATTGTTGTTAAAACTTGGATCGCACGACAGGCCCATTAGCGTGCAGCCGGCGAGATGAACTCCGAGCGGCGGTGTTGTTCCACAGTCAGCACCCTCCACGCCCACTCTGCCGCCCACTCCACCGCCCAGTCTCCGTCAGCAGCAGACAAGGACATCAAGTTGTCCTGTCGCGGCCAGCGAAAGGCAGCAACAAATTTTAAAAGTTGCGTCTGCAATTTTGCTCTTGCCTTATTTTCTTTTATTTTGTTTAGCTTTTTTTTCCTTTTTTTCGTTGTTTTGTAGAGCGACAAACTTTGTTTTGTTATTGTTGCTGCCCCGCTTCGACGTCGTCGTTTTGTTGTTTCGTTTCTTGTTTTTTTTTGTTTTTTGCTCTCTGTGGCTTGTTTTTATTGTTGATGGCATAATAAGAGTGCAGATTTTTTGTATTATTAAGTTGAAGTTGCACGCAGTTTGCGGCCATCGCCGCCGGAAGCAAGAACAAAAACAAGAACAAGAAGAAAGTCGGGCTAAATGCAAAATAAAGTTTGGTAACAACGGTACAGTGGTGCTGTGCGACCATTATGTATGTAAACATTATTCACTTTACTAAATTATAAATAAGTTAAAATCTATACGGAAAATATGCGCTTTTCTAACAGTTTCAGCAAACTTTTTTGATTGTTATATACTCGAATTTGAATTTAGTCAGAAACATCTTAAAGTTGTCATTAAAGTTGCCACATTATAGCAGCGATTGAAGCCGAAAGTGCTGAGAAATAATCTTGGAAAGACCAGCGGATTGTGGCAGACACAGAATGTGTGCGAAAAAACGTGCATACAAATTGCGTAAAAAGTAGGAGGGTAATGTAAGTGGCACGGAAGATTGAGCATGCAAATGTGGCACATAAGCGGTGGCACAACTTTGCTTTAAACCCTTCAAGTAATCATAACAGGTGTGCCTTAAATCTAAACTTTCAGCACTGTTGTACGTTAACTTATCAATCAATTTAAGATATAAGTAAGTGCTCATAAATGCTCAATAACTTTCAGCAACCTATACATATTTTAAGAACTTTCAGGAAAGCACATAGAACTGCACTTGAATGTACAAATGTCAATAAGATACAGATCAATATCAATAATTTATAAATATAATGTTACAACCATTAAGCTTACACCAACATTGTTGTATGGCTATAAAAACCTTCACCAACTTCCTCCAACACTTACTCAGTTCCTAAGTTTTATTTACAACACACAAGCAACCAAAATTCCATGAGCTGGAAATCAAAATGTCGCCATTCAACGGCTATTAGCGCAATTAAGAAGCCCCAAAGACCAAAAGGGGTAAGTGAATGGAGTTTTCCGAGAGGGTCAAGTGCTTGCACACCCACACACACACACACGACGGTTGAGTGGGGCAAACAACTTAACAACATTGTTCAACTTTTATGAGCATTATTAAAAATTAATCAACAATTTACATTTATTTACACAGGAGGAAAGCCAGCAAAGAGCGAGGGGGAAGGGGGTGGTTGGGTGTCTAATGGGTAGTTACTCAGCCGGCCACCCACAACTTCCGCCCACACATTTTCCACCCACAGCCGCTGACCCAAAGCGACCGCACTTCAAACATATTCAACTGAAACTGAAAATGAAACTGAAACCGAAACCGAAACTGAAACTGATGTAGACATTCACTGAAAATTACGTAAATTAAATTTGTTTTTATGTTTTTATGGCATTCAGCCCCTTTCAGTCTCAAATGTATGAGTCCCAGCAGCCAGTGGCGTATGCGGTGTTCATTCAACGGGGGTGTTTGCACCTTGCACACTCAATATTTCATTCAGTACCCGCTTCGGGCGCCACTGAACACACACACACACTCACGCATTGCATGCTTAATAAGCAACACACACACAAACACACACACATGCGAAAGGCCAAGGAGTAAGCCCAAAAAGTTAAAACAAACGCAGGAGAAATGCTGAAAAGGGAACGTAAGGAGGAGAAAGAGCAAAAATTCGGACCGAAGATGGCCTTGGGGCACGGAAGGGGCTTCGCCGTGGGGCGGTGGGTGGTTGGGTGGTTGGGTGGTTTGGTTGGCAGGGTGGTGACCCAGAGCAGCAGGGAAATGTGTAATAAGGACACGATGGAAGATGGAAGGGCGCCACGACCTTTGGGTCATGCCCAGTCGCTTTGCGTTGCCCCATTGATAATGAGATGACAAGTGGAATGAAACCGGGCGAAGGGGCAAATACGCTTGGGGTGGGGGGTTGGGGCAGGAGGTTATGGGATTGGAGGCACCACTACGCTGCTCGGTGGCTTCATCTACTTGTCACTCTACTCTATGGTCAACTTTGCCAGCGAGTGAAGGTAATTACAACTCCTTTGACTCGCGAATCAAACAACTTTATTGATTTTTAATTTCGTTTTCAAATATGAATCGCAAACTGACGAAATAAATATGCATTTCACTCACACGATGCTGCTCTACATCTGAAATAACTTAATCAACCAGTGTTTTCTTCATACTTGAGCGTTAATGGGCATTCATTGCTGGAAAGTCGAGCTGTTTCGTATTATTTACTTAACACCCTTCCCCGCTAAGAAAGTATGAACTTTATCATGAATTCCATAATTGGTTTACTCTGTGCCGAATCGTTACGTTAACAATTAAAATATCCATTTCAACTTGCTTAGCATTTTCCCGGCCACGGAAAACACACAGCCCCAACCCTTCTGTTTGCAACCAGCAGCCAAACGAAGGATAAAAAAAAATGAAAACAGATTTTCCAGGCACCTGTGACTGAGTCGCCCCCAAAAGCCCATGTCTCCCCACCCCCTTTTACCCCCCTATTTCTGGCGGCAGTTTAGCGGGGTTTTCGGTTGGGGGAAACGGATGGTTATAGAGCAGCTTCTGTTGGCAACTCAAATTGAGGGGCCCTCGTAACTTTCAATGTCGTTGGGCAAAAAGTTTCATTTACAAGCGCCCAGCTTCGCTCAGCTTCGCCCAGCAGCAACTACAACTACAACAACAACAACAACAGCAGCAGCAATGACAATGGCCGGCGCAAATATCAATGATATGTTTGTTAAAAAACACGACAAGGACAACAAGGACCTTCCAACCAGGCGCCACAGCCGCCAAAACGAAGCCGTCATGGAATAAAGTCTGAACATTTTTCGGGTTTTCCATCTGTTTTTCCCACGGTACTCGATCCGATTGCCAGGGAATATTTTTCAACGCTCATTATGCGAAAATGATAAATGCGTACTGAAAAAACTCCATGAATAAAATGCTTCAAATAAAATCAAAAACTAATGCAATTAAATGAATTGCAAATACATTTAAGATATAAAACACAGATAAGCGAAAAATCATAACATCACATGCGATTTAAGGTAATAGGGTATGTCACATTCGTTACCAGTCGTCGATAGAGTTCTTAGAGTTTCTTTTCGGTTTGTTCCCTGTTTTTTTGTTGTTGTTGTTGTTGTTTCGGTTCGGTTTTTTGGTTCACAGCGCTTTTTGGTAGGTCATGTACTTGGCCTCTTTTATGGCCGAAAACGAAGAGGAATTGTCATGAAGCGGGCAAACTTTTGTGCCACGAATCCTTTGGGCGCAACTCCTTGTCGGTCCTTTTTTTGGTTCTCCAAATGGAGAATGGCGAATGCTGAATGCTGAATGCTGAATGGTGAATGGTGAACACCATCAGAGACCAAGGGCAGCCAATAATTGTAAATTAAAATTGAAATGAATGAAAGCAAATGGTCGATGGGCAGTGCGGCCGTGGCTGCAGGGCTTGCGAATGATGGGATGGCGACACCAGTGAAATAGAAACACAATACAACTCGTTGGGCCCAAAATTTTGTTAGCCATAGCCGTGTTTAGCGTTAGTGGAGGCAAAGGGTTGCGGGGGAAAATCAGGCGGAATAGCTGAAGGGGGAACTTTAAACAGGAATCGAGCTGAATAGTGTTGCTACAGTGGTAGCCAAATATATATTCACGTGCTCACAAGTATGCTACAATAATTTTGAAGTAGTAGTTGAATTGTTTCCCACACCTGATTTTGTATGGCTTATTACTTAAGCTATCTAACTATTATTGCCCGTTTACGCCCACTGTGCGGAGCCGGAGCAGAACGATAACTGCGCTTACAATGGCCTTCCATCGCGTCGCTATGTTTCTGTCCGTCCGACTGCCCAACTGTCCGTTCAGCCGTTGTATGTTCGTATGTATGCCTATGCCCATGCCCATCTGTGTGTCCGTATGTCCGTATGTCCGTCTGTCCGTATGTCCCTGCTCCCTGTATCCCTATGTCCCAGTGTCCTGTCCGTATGGATGCGGGCATTATGCGTGGGCACAATGCATTAGTTAAATGTAACAAAAGCGTCCAAAGAGCGGGCTATTCAACGCGTGCTGCTGCTGTTGGCAGACACTGAGAATTAGGCAGTTGCGTTGGCCCATTACGAATTGAGAACACGACCCACGACGACCAAGGATGCCAACAGGCATTACGCATACGCACAGTGGGCCAGCACCCAGAGCCATTTTCCTCACAAGCCATCTTTCTCAGGTTCTTTTCGTTACTTACAAAATGCACTTGTATAAATAAAGAGTTAAGTGTGTGCAATTTTAACCACTGTAACCAAATAGTAGTTAACAACGGGAAGTGCGGTTGGAAATGTATAAATTTGTGGAAAACTCGAAACCCATCAGTTATTGTTTCTGTTTTACTCAGTTCGTATCCAGTTTTCAGCCAGTTTTTGACCCACCAACTTGAATGCCTTCATCGCATGCCATTGAGCAGTTTATCAATCTGGAATTTGATTTCCTAGTGTGAAATCTGACACGCGATCCGCATCATTGCAATTCGATTGTTTGGGGACTATGTGACAAATTCGTCCTATGGCACGAATAATACCTCCATTTCTGCTGCCAACATAGCCACGCCCAACCTGCAGGCGGCATAAATCAATTAGCATTGAGACTGGGCAAACAGCAGATGAAAAAAAAGTGAAAAAAAACGAGAAAAAAATCTCAAATAAAACAGAAAATAAAGCAAGGCAAGCGTCGAAAATCTGTACAGACCATTGCCCAAAGGGCAAACACTTCACTTATTGTTATCCAGGCACATAAATAAAGTGCCACAAGGGGGAAGCGCGGGGGATGCACAAAAGAAAGGCGAAAAATAATAAAGAATGCGAATAAATAAACAACCCCGAAAGGCACTTAATTGTATCAATTTAAGCAGTTAAAAGCACCAAACAGCAAACAGCAAAGCCAACAACAGCACTATTCAACAACAATATTCAACAACGTCATCCATCAGAATCAACAATGTAAAGGCAAGACAAGGAAAGACAATGAAAGACAAGGAAAGACAAGACTCAGTGGTGCGCAAATGGGATTCGAGTTTTTGGATGTACAATTTTCCGATTAGAGATCAAACTTCGAACTTGCATTAGGTTTCGAAACTTAAAACAAATTAGAAAAACTTACTAAAAACAATTCAGAACGCAGCTATGAACCAAAGCACAAGTAATAGTTATAAACAATAACACTGCCCCTTTTAGAAATGTTGTGCACATCGCTGTCAGCTGCAAAATGAAGTGATCCAAAAAAAATATCAGCGCCGAAAAGCAGATGAAAAAACAAAGAAAATCGAAAGGCAGACCCTGTCACTTAGTTAAATGTGCCATCAATATGCGAAATATCCGAAATAAGTGGCAAGAAAATGGGGAAACTGGCCAACAATTTACAATTTAATTAGGCAAAACTTAAATAGGCATTCAAAATAAAGTAATTGCCTGAGAAAAGTCAAATTAAAGCGGCAATTTGCTGGCATTACAAATTGAAATCACCAAATCAGACAACAAAAGTCGATCATTATTATGTATGTCAAATGGAAAGAAAAGTTGAATGTAAAGACCCGAAGTTAATTCTACTTAGGCATAAAGATGGCAATTTAAGTTACTTTCAGTTGAATGGGTTAAGTTGTTTCGCACAAAATGAAGCAATTAAGCTGGCCAACTTATCGATACCGGGTTTTGGGGCCCAGCAAATCCAATAAGTAGTTATCCACTTTGTCGTCCAATGAAAACTTAGCTATAGAACGGCCAAACGCAAAATGAGGACATTTTGTCCTGCACACAGGAAGAGCACACACAACAAAAATCCTTGAGTTGTGTTGCATCCTGTGGCAACCAATTATGCGACGGCCCAGAAGTCAGTTATCTAACTATCGGCAGGTGCCAAAGCCGGTTGAACGACATTGCTGAAATTTCGGACATCGAGTCGCCACAGGAATATCCTATTTGAAGCTATGAGAAGGCAAATCAGCTAAAATTCATTATCAGAGCAATTATTATACAAAAACCTACTGTTTTATATATTAAGTGTGATGTCACTTTGTTATTTGGGATAATTATTTATTTATTTTCGAAATAAATCCTCTTTAAAATTAAAAAACTGCGCATATTCAAGACTGACCCCTTCCCCTTGTGACACCACACCCCCCATAACCCCTTTTGCCATCAACCACGGCACACACACTTTGTGCCAAAGTGGCGACATTTATGCGTGTGTGCGTGCCGTCTAAAGTGTTCGCTGCCACGCCCACCGCCGGCCACACGCCGCCCACCAGTCAGTCCGAATAAATGGCAATCATCGTAGCCGCTGCCCAGTGCACTGCCCGAAATAAGTGCTGACCATTAATATATCTTAATTTATTCATATCGAATCAAATATTTCATTTTTAATCGAAGGCAATAGGAATTATTTATATTTATATTTAAATATAATAAATATAAATTATATTCTTAAATTGCAGGTGTTGCCTTTATTTCTGGCACTTCTGTCCGGTTATTCGGCGTTGATTCCTTGCGAAAATTGAGCGCTGCTGGCAAATTTGAAGGTGAACCAATCTGGACAGCTTGCCGGAACCTAACCCATGCCACCCACACTCGCACCAGAGAACTGCAGCAAGCTACCGGCACTCTAAGTGTGTTGACACTCTATATGCGGCCATCACAATAACCCGGGTGTTTTGTCACCCGGTAAATAATACCAAATAATAATAAGTACTAAATACTAAATAATACTAAATACTAAATAATAATAAATTCGTAATACAAAATACTAAATAATACTAAATACTTAATACTAAATAATACCAAAATATTTGTGCCCTTCTCTGCGCTTCTCAAAAGTTCTACATAAGCAAACGACTTTTTCGATTTTTTTTTTTATATACTAAATGTGAGTGAGTGGTGCAGTGATTTTATGTGGCAGCAGAGGATATCAATAATGTGATTTCGACCTACTGGAGGAAGTGCCTGAGCGAGCTATTTTCCAGGAGCTACAACCAGCTGTCAGCTCTGACGTGGAAAGAGCGTGAGCAGAGGGGTGAGTACCTTGGGGGAAATGAGAGGCAGTGATGTAGTCGAGTTTAAAAGCAAAAATCAAGCTAGCAACTAAATAGAAAAAACATAAATTCACTCCGGTAATTACTTTATACAATTAGTTAAAATCTGTAAGAATACTCTTTTATTTTGGATGAAAGGTGTATTGATGAATTCCTTCTGCTGAACTAAAAACAAGAGGGTTTCAACTTTTGAGTAATGCAATTTAAATTTAAAGTCGTATTTTATTGCCGCCTAGAGGGCGCTACAATTGGCTGCTTTGATTTTATAGCAGCTTTTGAGATTTGCTTTCGCCGCTAGATGGCTCTTGAAATGGGGTAGTTAACATGTAAAATTAATATCTTATGTAACTAAGTGTGTAAAATAAATGAATGCAACACGTAAAATATATGAATTTATTTAAAAGATTTATCTATGTTTAATCTTACTACGTATGGGAGTCTACTATTACTAATTTTACTATTAGTATTATTAATTATAAAGAATATATGAATAAAGAACGTAAGACATGTATAAAAACTTATAAATCATAGTTATCTTAATAGACGTTATTACCTCTCAGATTGAATAAAGTATGTAGCCCCTTCCATTGACATAACTGAGCTCTATGTACATACAGGTTCATATATACAATCATAATCATATATGTATATACATATATACCCCTTAGCTGTCATTAATCCCCTTTAAAGCTTAACAACCGCATTACGGATCCGCGATCTGTTTGTTTGTTGTTCTCTTGTTGTTGTGTATGGTGTGAACAACTGCCGGTGGGCGTGGCCGGGCGCCCCCCTTTTTTGGGGTCAGTAGCTGAAACAACAAACGGCGATTATTGTTTATTAGAATAACAATGACCCAAAGCTGACACGTTTATTAATGGTGCAAAAAGCCAAAGCTCACACATTTTGGCCGAGTTCATTCACCGCTCACTTTAATTGCATTTGGTGTGTGAATCCTTGATGGTCTTAGCTTCTGCTTATTATTTAATTAATTCAGTTATGGATTTTTAATGATTTTATTAGCAATTAATTGTTGATGGGCCGACGCCTGCGGTGCTTATGGGATCACAAACAAAATAAATCATCGAATAGCAGCTGTCAATTGATTAAGATAAACTAAAAAAATAAGAAACAATAAGTAATTGGAATACATTTAAATTAGAAAAATAATAAAAGTTAAATACTTATGGCATGCGCAATGCAGTTTAAAGGGATTTAAATTCTAAAAATAAGAGCGATGGGCATCGATAATTATCGATCAAAACTGGCAGATTGTAGTCTCAATCGATTTTCATCACCTTTTTCTGTCATTTAAATTCAATTACAATTAACCGCAGCTTTGATGACTTCCAGCCAACAATTGCAATTGACATCGATGGCCCGCCAACAATGAATTAAATGCTTCCCGCGAACTCCACAGTTTTGACAGCCTAATCAAGCCAATCCACCCAAGTAAACAAAGCCAAAAACAATATGAGGCAAAAAAAAAATAAAAATAGTAGAAATAAAACAGTACACACAGAAATTTCAACAGCGCAGCAACAAAGCCCAGCTAAACAAAAATATTCCGTCACACAAAAAAGAGTTTGCAAGCGCGGAGGAAAAAATAAAACCCAAATATCGACGGAACGACGATATATAAGCCCCAGAAATTGGCAAGAGTGTAGGGGGGTTTCGCGATATTTTGGCAGCGCGGTAACCAAAAGCCTTCAACGACTCACCCATTGTATGGATGACCGATTGACAGACTACCCATGTCCGCACAGCAAAGCACAAGCGGACAAATGGACAAAAGGGACAAACGGACAAGTGGTCATACGGACAGACTGTCAGACTGACATTTACGGACACAAAGACACAATTGACGATTAATCGATTAGTTGCAATTTGACACATGAACAATTATCGGTCACGAATGCCACGCAATAGAAACAACAACCACATATCAAAATGTCGGCGGTAGGGATAAATTTATGGTTGGTGGTCAGGTGGCCGCCGCAGAAACTTGAAACCCAATTAACGTTGTCAGGTGAACACCGGAATCCGAGTATTGGTGAGTAATCAAGAAAGCTCATTATTCTGGACCCCAAAACATTGGGGTTTCCATTCACACTGGTGGCGGATCCTACTTGTAGATAATATCATTTGCGTAGTTTAAGATTTTGGTATATATTTTAAGGTGGGCGTACCACACAAAACTCTAATCTCTAATGACTGCAATAAATAAAAGCAAATTTCCGATACTGAAAAAGCCATTAAATGGGCCCTGGACCAGCTTAATTATTCATTGATTTCGATTTGATGCCATAGTTTTTTTTTTATCGACAACAGCCTCGTTTTTGTTTGATATGGAGATCATAACGAGATTATGACAGTTTTGTGGATCGTTCGCCGTTTTGTTTTACGACGCCTCTATATACGAAAATTGCCCTTAACGATCGACAATCAACGCCAAGACTGGAGCAACTTTCCATAGATCAAAAACAAAAAACAATATTTTAATGGCGAGCATTAAATAAATTTGCACACTTAATGTAAATATTTTGTGCGGCTGGCTTACAAGCGAATCTTGTTGTATTTTCAATCTGGCACCCTGCCACGTTTTTAATGGGCGTAGGTGAGCGCGTTTTGGATGGGGTTTTATTGAAAGCTGGGTAAAAAGGGGGTTGGGGTTGGGCAGCGGGTGCATTGAACTTTCAAGTTTTCGGGGCGAAACTTTTGTTAGTCGCCGACAAGGGAATACAAAATGTTTATGGCCCTTGCAGTGTATAAATTTCAATTTATTCCACATTCTAATAGTTTAGCTATGCTTAAAAATTCCACAATCAGTATAGGCATTTCAAAAATTTCACATATGAACATATCTATGAAATTCGCATTAATTTGGCGTACTTTGTTGTCTAGTTTTACAAAAAGATATCATATGCGCAAAGAAAACTTTTCTGCTGATTTCCAAATCAAATCACATCTGTGCGAATGTCCTTTGGTTTGTTGCCGAATGATAGTTTTGCGATAAAAATTGTTTTATATCTGTCATAAATGTCAGCACTTTTACCAACTGCTGTGAGTATTGAGCATAAATAAATATGAATAAGTACATTTACATATGTACATTTGTTTGGCCTATTTAAGTAACAGTTTGCTGGTAATATCCACAGGATTTTGAGGGGGGTGGGGGTCCAAAGGGCTTTGAGATGAGCACTTTTGCATGGCTAAATGCCTTAGAAACACCACTAAAAACAGAATGGAACCAGCATCCTCCTATCTTTTGGCCTTATTTTATGTAACAGTCTTATTTATTATTTTCTTTTTCTCTGCATTTGTTTCAGTTGGCTGGGTGTTGTTGTTGTTGCTGTTGTTAGTTTTGGCCTGTCACAAGCACACTGGCACAAAAAAGCACCACAAACACACACACACACACACACACACACATAGACAAATAGCAGGAGACACTGAAGAGCCTTTTGCATATGTCCGTCTCTGTCTGTCTCCCTGTGTGTGTGTGTGAGTAAATGTTTTTTTTTTGCTCGCTGTTTTTTCTATTTATTCTACTATTTTTCCACTTTTCCTTATTTCCAGAGATGCATTTTGCGCTTTTTTGCGGTTGCT
The DNA here is from genome assembly GCF_016746365.2 of Drosophila yakuba. NCBI lineage: Eukaryota > Metazoa > Arthropoda > Insecta > Diptera > Drosophilidae > Drosophila > Drosophila yakuba. The sequence goes on along the minus strand of NC_052526.2, from coordinate 3,379,136 downwards.
CGGCTATGTTAATGACACTTACAAAACCAACAACAGAGCCCAAGAAATGTCACACCAACGAAAAGCGAGCAGGGCAATGGAATGGCTGAGGGGTCAAGGGGGAGCCGGCACACCCCTCCCCCTTCTGCCGACAAAACCACTTTCTAGACCCACTTCAGTTGGCCTTTTTTGCAAATCTTCAGCAGACACCGTGGAAATGCGTTTCAAAGCTCAAGAAAAGTACTTTTAAAAAGCGAAGAAATCATCATTCTAAGATGAAAAATGCTAATATTATATGGTTAGTGCTACTATAATTATAATAGTTATTATTACATTGAAAACAAATGCGTGGTTTGGAGCCTCATTGATGTGTGCGCAAAATTGCGTTAAATGTAAACTTTTTTTCTGTGCACTGTGCTTTGCTGTACTTAACATTGGGCAGCTAACCCCCATCAAGATAATCACCCCCCCCCCCCTCCCCTCTCGGCGCAGCCCCCTTGCCCCGCTCAAGGACTACACCCGCACCCATGGTACCAAAGTTCACCCCAACCCCTGCCGTTTGGCTCTTCACTTTGCCACTAATGGGACATTTGCAATTAAATTACTCGAATAAAGCATGTAAATTGCCAGTGAATGAAGGCAGCGCTGGCTAACCTGGCTAAACTGGCTAACCAGCCCCCCTCCCCCTCCATGCCCCTCTGTTCCCCTGGCAGAGGTGAAAGTGCGGAGCCAACGGTGCGTATGTGTAATGTGCTTGGGCCAGGCTAAGTATGCTAATGCTAAGGCAACACAAACATTATGTGCGTACAACACACGAAAAACTTGATGTAAAATTTATGAAAAAATATGTATGCGTTTGTGTGTGTGTGTGTGTGTGAGAAGGCCCAAAAGATAAATTTCTAGTGAATTCAAAATTAAAGCACAAATTTCGCGCTGCTAACTTTGGTCCAATTTAAGTTACGTTTTTTTCCCAAGTTTTCTTTGCTGAAAATTTCAAATTGAATTTTGGGCACGGCATTCCGCTGTTGTTTACCTAATCATTCGGTGCGGCAAGAGCCGGGCGGGGAAAAACTAGTGGCGGGGGAGGAAAAGCGGAAAAGCAGGGGAATAGAAGGAGAGGAACACATGCCGCAGACAAGGACGAAACCGGAATCACAGCCAGGACAAAATCCTCGAAATTTGACCAGCTGCCAGAAGTTTCTCCATCAGTCGGGAAATTCTCTCTGCACATCGCGTGAATTCTCCCGGCTTTTATCGCCCTTCTGCGCAGCTGGAGAAAAACTCTCTCTCTTTTTCAGAAAAGAAAAAACCAAAGACTAGAGTAGAAAATATCGAAAATTCAGGCAACAGCTGTTTGGGAATTTTCCCGAAAACTGTTATACAAAAATCAAGGCGGTCGGTTCAAAAATCAAAGTTCATTGAACCGCGCGTTTCAAATGAATGTTATGGCTTTTTAAATGTGTGTTCTTAGGCTTCGTGGGTTTCTTTCTGGTTCCGCCAATTACATTTGGGCCGTGTCTTATCTAAAGCTTCAAGTCACGATTTCAATTTGCAAGCGAAAAGAGCCCGAAATCGAACTATTGATTTCATATTCAGCACTCAGAGTGGACGACATAAATCAAAATCTGTTCGTTTTCGTGCGGTGACATAAATGAGACGCGGCCCAAAAGGTGTTGTTAATGGCCAATGAACAGGGCTTGCTGTCCGAATTTGTTGGCCAAGTTCAACTAACCCCTGATTGCATTGTATATGTATGTATATGTAGTTTATGGAAATTCAATAGCCCCCCTTTCGCTACGCCTCTGATTGTTCTGTTTCTCCTACTTTAGTTTTTATTTTTTTTCGCTGAGCTGGCCTACGGAAATAGCTACCATTCTGAAGTCTAGACTCTTCAGTTTTAGCCAATTAATCAGCTGTTGACTTGTTGGGGTAATTAACTCAAGCACTGCAGAGCAACTGGCCAGATGACAAATATTTAAATACATCGACATGAATATTAATAATATATATATAAATAAATATTTAAAACATGTTTGCTGTTTAGAAATCATAGGGTTAATGCCACCGATGATGCCTGATGAATGAAGGAAGCACCGCTGCGGCTTCAGCTGGCTCAAGTTGCAGGTGGTGGCAGCATCTGAGGTCCTAGTAGTTGTGCTGCACAGTGAAAAAAAAACCCACCAACTCGTGCTGGCCAATGAAGCAGCAGCAGCGATGGCGGCAGCGAAACCAACGCATTGCGCATGCGCAGCAGCAGCGACGCCGACAGCGACGTCGACGACGCTGCGTGGCCAATATTAAAATGAAAACGAGATAGGAAGTGGGCAATGGCAAGTCGACTCCTGAATACCCTAACCCCAATCGGAAAACCCTTTTAAAAACGATTCAAAAAAAAAGGGAAGCTGAAGTAGATATATAAATACAACTAAATTGTATGATTTTTTTAACTTTTTGTAAACAAATTGAATTTCTTTATGAGCTATTTAACTTTTTGATTACAAATTTAAATCATTAGATCATAATCTATCTAACTTAATACAAATGATTTTAATGATTAAAGCATTTTCTAAAATTCAAATCTTTTTTGAAAGAAAGAGTAGCTATACCTGAGTGCAGTAATAATATTAATAATATTATAACATTTATGACATCCTTTCGAAATTAAATATTTTTCATAGATACGCATTGATCCTTTCATAAGTTATGCATATATGATAGTAAGTTGGCACTCGAAAGCGTATAAGTCTGCATGTGGTATTTGTTTTTGCCTTAATGCTGATGTTGTTGTTATTGTTGTAGTTCTTGTTGTTGGTGGTGTTGTTGGGCGTCTCTGCCGCATCGCTGCCGCACCTCTGCCGCCGTACCGCGCAGTGAAAAGTCGTTGAAATTCGATCGCCGAGCGGCAAACGAACTCAGAACGTTGCCGTTGCGCAAACGCAAAGCACGCGATTTACACACCCCCATTTACACACACACACACAGCCAAACACTCACGCACACAGCGCCACGCCCACGCCGCCGAAACGCCCATGCAAGCCGGCTTGCAGGATTTGTTTGCGTAATTTTAAAATCCCCATCGCAAGTGGACAGAAAAATTTGGAAAATCGAATTAAAATTTCAGACAGACAAATTTGGAAACTGTTTTTAAAATCGAATTAAAATTTCACGTTTATTTTTTGTTTATTTTTTGAAGTTTGGTACTCCTTGGTATTCCTTGTGTGTGCGTGAAAAATTTTAAGTGCCTACAAGTCTGCGGAGTGCAACGTAAATTACACACAAATATTCAGGTAATTCACTCAAGTTCAAGTTTATGTTTATGGCCAACAATGAGTGGAAACTATTTTTTAAGTGATTGAGTTGTAAGCCGCGGAGTTTCGATTTCAAATTTAATTGCAATACAATACTAGCAACATTCAGTTGGATTTTTTTTTCATTTTAAAACTGTCATATTATTTTGAAGTTGAATAGAAATAAAACAAATTGTTTGTTTAACGCCTGGCTGCCATTGAAATTGCGCTGCATGAGAAAATAAAATAACGCAAGTAAAAACAGAGTTCGTTTTTATGCCCAAAAATAAGAGCACATAAAAGTAAACAGAGAGCGTTTCGAAAAGAAACGTGTCTGAAAATGATTAGGAGTTCAGCGACACCGCAGCAGCAGTGCACCTGTTCCAGAATTTCGATTTCCCACATTTTTTTCAATTTCTTTTCCGATTTTTGTTGTCAGATTTGTTCCTTCTTTTTTCACTGATTTTTTATAGATTTTTTATCAGATTTTTTTCGTTGCTCCGCTCGCCATGCAAACAATCGCATTAGCCCCGAATCTGACGAGTAACGCACCACAAGTGTCGGCCCCTTGGACTGAAAAGTGGGCAGATTACCTGATCGGCATGCCAAAAAGGGCAGCCAAGTGCAGTTAGTGCCATAGAACCCGCTATGAAAAGCGGAATGGGGGGGTGGTGGGGCATTGGGGCTTATGACTGCATTTCAATGAGCGCTGAGTAACCGAAAATCCAAAACAAAAGGCCCCGAAAAAGCCCCAAGTATTTTCATTGGTTTTATTTTCTTAATTGTATATGTATTTTTATTTGCATTTCTTGTTATTATTTTTCCATGTGCCGCACGTTGGTGGGCTCCCCTTTTTTGGGGGGGCGCTTGGCACTTTTGGCTTTGCTCGATAGAAAGCAAAAGTTGAAATTACATATTTTATTTGTTGCGCAAGACAATTTCGTTTTCATTGCAACTTTCTACCCAAAAAAAAATGAAAAAAGGAAACGCTATTTAATTGCTAATACTTGCCTAAGTGCAACCGTTGCAAATGAAAGCAATTTGTAATCACAGGCACGTTTCTTGCAGTGCATTGTGTGAGGCACTTCGATAGCCATCAGCTGACGATTCCTGCCATTCCAAAACTGACCTTCGACGCTTAGCACTTTTTAATGCCAAAAGTTGGTAAGGATGCGATGCAGCCAGCCAGTTCCAGTTAACAATCAGTTAATTTATAAATATATATATATATATTCTGTTGAATCGAGAGAGATTGTTCTCACGCCTGTCGCTTGCTCGTAAATTGTAGAACAATAGTGTTTTCAAAACGGAAATATCACAAAACCAAAACTGGATAATGCGGCTAACTAACTCTGTGCATTTGAGCCAACTCTCACTCTGAGCCATTAATTGAGCCATTTGTTTTCGGCAATCGCCGTTGCCGAGTTTGCCAAGTCGTTTGATTTATTTTGCGGTTTGGTTTCTGGACAAACGCCACTTCAATTGACACAATGACACATTTTTCTTGCCTTGAATCGTCTTTGTTAAATAGCATTGATTTCATTCGATTCGATACGATTCGATTGAAACGCTGTGTCTTGATTACAAAATGTACGCATGTTTGATGCTCCAATGCTTTGCATGTTTGCTTACGTGATTGAAATTCGTGAGCTTCGTCCAGGCCATTGAGTTGGACACCCAAGTCCCATGAAATCCCAGAAATCACCTCGATCTATCAATAAAATCAAGCACTAAATGTAAATTATATCGGGCACACTACTCACGCCACATTCAAGTGCCAAAAACATGGAAAATTCAAATAATAAACTCTTTGTCTATCGGAATAACCAACTCGATTGGGAAAAGTGGTAAAAATAAATGTATCCATTTGGCGGAACAAGAACAAATGTGCTGTTAACCAAACCAAAAAGATATAGATATATTTCCTAAAGAACCAATTAGTGTTTGTATTTTTTTCCTAAATTCGGCAAGCAATTAAGTGGAAGAAATGCTAGAAGAACGATTCTATAAACCGATTTACATGCGACAGTTCTAGTTTGCAAATCAGCTGAATACATCTAAATCTAAATAAAATCAAAAAATAAAAAATCAAAGGGGGGATAAACAATTTGTCATGCCGCTTACAGAATCGTGACTCGTACGAAAAAATCATCATTGGTGGTGACATTATAATGCGTATCAATATCCATTATCTGTGATTTATTCATGTCGCCAATTCGGCGAGCAACTCTTTTGTCTGCCTGTTTTCTATACATTATTACTGATTACTGATTACTCAGCTTGGGTGATTAATTGGGTGCCTTCAAAAAACCAAAAAACCAAAAAAAGCGGAAGAAATAATTGTCTATGTGACGAAATTGTTAATTTCGTTTGCCTCTAAAAGGGTTAGGAATTTGCGTTGTAAAGGACGTTGCAGTATTTTGACCCCCTATATACCATATATATTCCATCTTTTGACCACTTTATTACTTCTGGCTCTTCTGGTTTATTTGTTTTTTTTTTTTTTTTATTTTTTATTTTGTTTATCTTTTGGACTCTGTCACGCTGAAGACAGCGATTGCATAAGGTGATATAGTAAGTACATTAAGTACATGCATTTTTTTTCACTTTATGCATTGGCTCCTGCTGCGATTTATTGTTTTTTTTTCGATTTTTTGCAATTTTTTGCCAAAGGGCTTGAACGTTTAAGTCGCTTGCGTAATGAAAACACACGCAGTGCAAATAAAACCACATTGGTGGGTCCCTTTTTTTTCCTTTCATTTTTTTTTTGCATTTTTTGCTTTTCGAGGCTGTGCAATAAGCTTAATTTACAACTTAATTTCCGCCTGGGTTTTCAATTAATCGCTGCCGATCGGCGTTCGCCCGACAATTATGATGAACGTTGCAAGGACGCTTTTGTTGCTCCGATTTTTTCTGCCCCTTTTTTTGGTTTTATTTTTTTTTTCTCCTCGTGCAACACGCTCATTTAACGCCAAGCAGTTTCCACCTGGTCGCTGATTGATTTCGGCGGCCCAATTAAAAGCCAAGCACTCATGCCTAATTATGTCGACGGGGGTTAATCGAAGCGGGCCTTAACCCTCTAATGCTCTGCTCTGCACATCAGCCTAATGATCGTTAGGATTTAACGCCAATTTCTTTCTGCATATTTGCTGCAATTTGTAATTGCATATCAATAAACTCCAACCATGTCGCATAATTTATATAGTTTTAAGTCGAATTTTTTCTGAGCAGCATGGGTTAATGTTTGCGACTTGCAGCAACTTCTAATTAACCGCTTGGCGACCAAGCCATCGAATAATCAGTCACCGTGATTAACGCCTTTCTTAGCTCCTTGCCAACTTTGCTGGCAGTTTTTTATTTTTCAGTTGACTTCGACATCAGCATTGAAAAGGCATGCAAAAATCAATATATTATTCATAAATTGATGAGTTATAAAATCACGTTTACTGTCAATTTCCTTATGCGCCCTCCCCCCTCCTCCCAAAAACACCCTGTAAATGTTATAATTGCGTATCGTTAAATAACCAAGTTTACGGCCACACAGAGTCAATGGACAAAAGGCAAAAAAAAACAGAAAAAAAACCAAAAACAAAACAACAACAGCACGAAAATATTTACTTAAATATTTCGGAATATATGGGAATAGTCCACAGTTTTGTCATCAAACCAATTTGTTTATCAGCCATATGTGCACATATATATGTATGTATATATATACATAAATATATAACTTGATGCGTCTCTAGAATGCTGGGCATTAAACTTGCGACTAAGCCAAAACACACTGCGAGAAATTGTGTAGTTGCAGCAACATCCACATACCAAAAAAAAAAGAAATAATAATTTGCTTTTGACTTTTACAATCTGAAGCCCCTTTGTTAGGCCCTTTTTCTGCCAGTGCAGCCCGGGGCTTTTAATGAGAATCGAACTCGAGCAACTGCACACATATGTACATATGTATATATATTTTTAGCGCAGAAATCTGCGTATTTTGATTTTATTTTGAGTTGGGGGCCGGACCAAGTTCAAGTGGCCGGCGTAAACCCGTTTTGGCCACAGATTGGATTTCCCTTCCGGCGACTAGATGATGCCATTAAAAGCAATGTACGAAATTGAAAATCAACAAAAAAAAGAATACATATATATGGTAGCTAAGGAGCAAATTTATCCATTGACTGTCGTCTGGTTCCTTTGCATTTTAGATCTAGTTTTTGTAGCCTTCTTGATTTCCTTTTTTTTCCAACGCCCTGACAAGCGAGCAAACATGTTTAACATAAAAGATAAGCCACAAGAAGAAAAAGGATGATATTTAAACAAAAAGTGGCAAATGCACTCGCATTTATCCCCTGTCTGTCTGTGTGTGAGTGTGTGTGCGTGTGTGTGCGTGTGTGTGGGCATGAATTTATTTATAAAGGGCTGCGGCCATAAAGTCGAAAAGCGGATCAGGTGGACGTCCTTGCAATCTGCACTCAATGCACCAAGTGTCGCGCACAGTGGTTGCAAATGCCGCAAAAAGTGGGGCAGACCAAGGATTTGGCTCATTGCAAATGTATAGACCGCAGCAAATTTATAATATTTTTAAGCCATCAGCTAAGTGCGTTCCACTGTTGGCGTTGGTTGCAAAAAACCCGTTTTGCTGATAAAAATGCATTCGATTTGAAGCGCTTCGTCTGCCGCACTATATCATGTTGCACGTCTGCTTTCTAGGCAACTGGGCACCTGAGAAGCTGAGATCCTGAAAATCTGAAAATCTGGCATGGGCATGCGACACTTGACAGCCGCCAGAATGGGCGTATTGCCAGTGGGCGTGGTAAGTAATCAGCAGCCAGCCAAAAAGTGGAATCATTAAGGCATATACCAAAACCTCCTTTGCAGCTGGGATTTGTGTTGCTGCAGCTGGTGATATCGGTGCATGGACATGGTCGCCTCATGGATCCGCCGGCCAGGAATGCCATGTGGCGCTTTGGCTACCCCAATCCGGTCAACTACAACGACAACGAGCTCTTCTGCGGCGGCTATGCGGTGCAGTGGGAGCAGAACAAGGGACGTTGTGGCATCTGCGGCGATGCCTATCACGTGAAGTCACCGCGTCCCCACGAAGCTGGCGGTCAGTATGGCAAGGGCATCATCTCACGCTACTATACCTCCGGCCAGACCATCGACGTGGAGGTGGAACTGACGGCCAATCACTACGGTCGCTTCGAGATGTTCCTGTGTCCCAACAATAATCCGCGTCAGGAGGCCACGCAAAAGTGTTTCGATCGTTATCCGTTGCTGATTTCGGGCAGTCGGGAGCATCGGTATCTGATACCGCGCGATGCCAAGAAGAAGGATATATTCCGCTACAAGGTGCGTTTGCCGCCATATGTCACCTGCACGCAGTGCGTACTGCAGTGGACCTACTACACGGCCAACATGTGGGGCACCTGTGCCAACGGCACCGAGGCCGTGGGCTGCGGCAAGGCAGGTGGGTGCAAATTGGGCAGGAGTTCCTGCTCATATATCGTCATCATTATAATCATTTGGCTTATGTTTCCAGAGACCTTTCGCAACTGTGCGGATGTGGCGATCGTCTCGAACACCGGCGGCGGCATTCCGCCACTTTTCGTGAACAACAAGTCGCCATATCTGCTCTACTATCGCGATTATCGTGCGCCGGCGGACAACAACATCTTTCCACTTATTGTGCGGTAAGTAATGCACATCTCTTATTCGTAGGATTTCACTGCACTTTTGTGCTTTTCATTTGGTATTTCCTTAAGCTTTCTATCCGCTACTGCATCCAGTTTGTATCCACTTTATTGGGTTCTTTTATCTCTTTTCTTGGTTGCTTTTTCTGTCTGCTGTCGTTACTCATTAACCGTTTTGCAATACATCTTTTCCGCTGCTTTACCGTTTTCGTTTCCGTTTCCGTTTCAACCATCTCGCTGTTCTTTCTCTCTAACAAACTGCGTGTTCTTTGTTCGGAGCGCTGCGAACACAAATTAAACTCTTGCTTTGGTTTCTAGCAATGCCACGCGGCATGCACGCAAAGAAGGCACGGCTAAACCGCCTGCCCGCTAAGCAGCTTACCCGATACCCGCTTTAAACCGCTTACCCGCTACTCGCTACCCGCTACCCGTTCGCAAACCGATTCGCACACGTTTTTCTAGCCCTACACTCTCGTGCCGATGGATTCCCGCCCGAATCGGGTCAGAGTTCGAATCAGTGTACGAGTAACGGGCAAAGGTAAATTATTCGAACGCCTACATTTAAGTTTTGAAACGGTTATGGCACACGCACAGACATACACACGCACACACACAGACACTGCTGTACATAAAGAAATGCTTAAATAAACTTAAAACCCATAGAAATGCTTTTATATTGTTTCGCTTAACCGCTTCGCCTAACCGATACAGTAGCGAATCGGTTTTTGGTGCTGGGGCGCTTACGGTTCGCAATACACATGAAATTTTATTAACATTGATCGACTTGGCATCGCTTGGCATCGCCAGTAAGAAAACAATTAATTCGAAAACATCTGTGTGAAATCAAACACCGAATCGGTTCGGTTATCGGCGTTTTTCAGTGGATTGGCTTTTGCAACTCTTCTGCTCTTCTGCTTTTCCAGCTGCTTGCACTGCTTGCAGCCTGCTTATACTGCTTACACCTCTTTGTTTTTTTTTTTGTTCTATATTTTTTGTATTTACTATGCTTTTGTCATCTTGGGCTGCTGGATGATTGGGGTTCGTGGCTCAGCAGCTGACATCCGGATAGGTGAAGGCCATGATGAGCACGAGTATAACAGCAACTTGCACCATGCCCACCAACACGGTTTTGAACAACTTCAATCGCACCTTCGGCTCCACGCGACACTTAATGGGCGGCTCCGGCGCCCGTCGACGCATCGTATTCCTCATCTTCATTGGTCTCGCAACCAAGTGGGATTTCCTCACAGCTTGGCCAGCCTCCTTGGCTCGCAACTCCTCCACTTTCTTGCGCTTGCTCAGCCGAGGACTGGGATTCGGTGTGTAGTCGGGTGAACTGATTTCCGTTTCCGGTTCTGATTCCGCTTCCTGTTCCATTTCCGGTTCCAACTGTTTGCCCAGCCTGGGCACTTCGAATTCCGTTTGCGTGGTATTGTTCACCTGGCTAGAGCATCGATCGGCCTGCTCTGCTGATCTCCCCGAAGCGGTCGACGCCACGCCCACTTCGTTGAGCCGCACCGAGAGGCGGGAGTAGGCGATGGCACCGCCATAATGGGCCATGGTTGCACCACCGCCGCCCGTCTCTCGTGTGGCCACCTCGAGTTGCTCGGCAGCGTTGTGGGCGGCCGCCAGCGTTTTTGGATCCGCATAGGCCAGACTGTTGAAGAACATGGTGTCCTGGTCCAGGAGATTGAAAGGTCTGCCAGTGCCAGGAACTTGGCGCAGTTGCTGCAGCAGCATATTGGGATTCTCGCGTAACTTGCGGAAGTTGGTGGGCTGCAGTGCATCTGCTTCGTTGGCGGCGGTCAGCGCTGGTTGCTCCTTGGGCGCTGGCAAATAGAAGCATTGCGACTCATCCGCTGTCTTCAGCTCATTCAGGGTTTTCGTCTCGATGCGAAACTCTTGCACCAAACCCACATGGCAGACGGTGCCCATGATGCATGACCGAATGACTGCCAACTGCTCCACGCGACGAAAGCCCAGTTTCCGAATGGGCAGCTCGTCCAATTGAAATGGACTGGTGCGCGGCGTATAGAAGCGGCCAGAAGATTGCTGACTTATATCCGTTATGATGACGGTGCTCCGCGGTTTGGGTATGCTGGACACGCGGAGTGTCGCCTCCAGTTTTTCGCCCAACTGCTGCAGCATGTGTATCTCATGCCGCAGGGCGGGCAAGTTCTGGCACATCTGATCCAATTCCAGCTGGCGCTGCTCCTTGTCGTGCTGCTGCTGCTGCTGCTGCTGATCCTGCTCCAGCTGGCGCAGTTGTCGCTGCCTTTGCCGCACCTCGCGCAACTGGACGCGCAAGCGCTCCTGACTGCACACCGCCTTGGCCTCGAATTGCTGCTGGCGCTGCAGCATGGCCGCCAAGGTGGGGCTATCCAACTGGCTGGAGGTGCTCGATGTCGGCGCCAGGCCCTCGACGGGCGAGAGGGTGTATCCTTCGCCGGCGCCCCTGCTGTGCAGTGCCTCCTCGGAAATGGTCCTTTGCAGCTGGAACGTCTCCTCGTCCTGCAGGCAAAACTCGCCCTCCTTCAGTCCATTCAAGTGCTCGCAACTGGTGCGCAATCTGCGGGCAGTTAGCAGGGCCTTCACCTTCTTCACCGGCTTGCAGACATAGACGAAACTCTTGTTCTGCTCATCCGGCAACCGAATGGCCTTGGCCAACTTGATCTTGTGATTCTCCATCGAGCTGCTGCTGTCGCTGATCAGTTGATTGTCTCCACTGGCGGCCAGCATGCTGCTGTCGCTGCCATGCGGTGTGTTCATCAAGTGCGCGCCCTTCTGATTGCTGCCCCCTGTAGCTGCTTGCTGTTGTCTGGACTGCTCCACATGGAGCTCAGTGTCGCGAATGGTGCGATTAAGTGTCCTAGCGGGCGACTTGTCCACCTTGTTGGGCAATCTGGCCACACGGGGCAGAAAGCTGCGTTGCCTGCCGAGAGTGCTGTTGTTCTTATTGGTGGCATTGGTGCTTTGCACCAGTGGCGTGGCCGGGATGACGACCTTCGCTGCTGGTTGTGGTGGTGCTGGTGGTTGTGTGTAGCGTTGTTTCGGCGATATTTGACTGCTCCAATCCTGTCCAGCTGTGGTGCAGTTACGAGCCGATCGATTGCTGTTTGGAACTGAACCAAAAGTGAAATATTTGGAAAGCTGTACAGTTCTGTATGCTGGACTACACTTACCCGAGGGCAGACCACGCGACAGCATCTCCGTTCTGGTGTAGGTCGTCTTGCGACGAACAGTCTGGGCGTGGTGATCCTGCTGGTTGCCCATCGCTTGACCCTGTGGCTGACCTTGCATCTGGATGACTTGCTGCAGGCCCTCCTGACCGCGGTCCATCTGTCGCATCTGGTTGATTCGTTGGCGATTCATTTTGGTTGCTCCTCTCCGGCGATCTGTTGCGACATTTGCGATCTCTGGCCGCCGGTTTTGTGTGTGCGGATGGTGGTGTTCAGCTTTGTATATTTTATATTTTGTGAGTGGGGGGAGCACTGTTTCAGTTGACTCGGTGAAACGATTGGGAGCTGGGAGCTGGGAGCTGGCAACTGGGACTGGGAGTTGACAGCACAGCGTAAGGTATATTCAAGGACTGCTGCGATTCCATTTCATCAACCGCTCGCATAGTTATAGTGGTATTGCTATTGATTTCTTTTAGTGACCAGAAGTGCATAGGCGCCCCAGCCTTCCGCACTTTGCCGGGCATCGACAACTGGTGCGAGATCAACTGCCTGCGCTATCCGCCCAATTGTCCGGAGGACGCCTGCCAGTGTCCGTAAGTATATGCATGCTAGGGTTAGGTATATAATGCTAAATGCAAAACCAAACTTGTATTTTATAGTCAAGAGTGCGTGGCCATTGGCGAGTATGCTGGGCAGGAAGGAGCCGACACCTACTGCATGGACAAGTGCCTCAACTACGAATCGGAGTGTCCGCCGGACAGGTGCCGCTGCTACTAAGCCGGCAGCCCAACCCCACACAGCTGTGCTGCCCACCCATTGCCCATGCGAAGGAGGAGGAGGACGATGCGAACGCAAGATCGAAAACGACACAAGATCCAATGAATTGAATTTAATCGTATACACTGCGCGTTGATTTCTTTGAATTTTCAATGGATTGGGGATTGGGTGGATGGCGCCGTTTTTGGCTGCCTTTTATCGTTTATCAGGCGGGCCACGCCCACTGGCTACTCCTGCCTCCTGTAGGCATCGTACAGAAACGGCCGGGTGAAGGCCTCCAGCAGCTCGCGCTGCTCCCGCAAACGTCGGGTCTGCGCCATGGGCGTCTCGGTGGCGTCGATGTACCGCCGGGCACGGAAGAGTGCGGAAACCGTGCTGCCCAGCTGCTGCCAGCGCTCGAAGGCACGCGATTCGGTGGGCAGCAGCGGCTCGGGCAGTGCTTTGGATAACTTTAGGTCGGCAGCTTTGCTTGGGCGTTCGGACTCAGGTTTGGACTCATGTTTGGACTCAGGTTTGGGCTCAGGTTCGAGCTCAGATTCGAGCTCGAGCTGAGGGCTGCAAGTGGGTGGCAAGTCGGCGAGCAGCTCATCGGTGTCGCAGGGTGGCTTGGGTAGCGGCATTGTCTGACTGCAAATGAGCACCTCGGCGCGCTCCTCGCGAGCATCGTCCTCGCTGTCCTCCAGCGGCAAGGCGACCGAGCTGCCACTGACCACTGAATCTCGCACGTGCGCAAAACTGGAGGCAATGCGACGCAAAGTGGGGTCCTTCTCCTTGATGGGCGGCTCAGCAGAAGCAACGGCATTGGTTTCCATTGTGGATGCTTTGCTTGCGATCAGATCGCCGCCACTGGTCGTCTGCTTCTGGCGCATCCGGTGCAGATTGATGCTGGAGAACTTGTTACCATAACTTTGACGCATTACGGCGCGTTTGCGACGCGCCTCCTCCTCCGCAATGGCCGTCAGTTGGTCCCTGGCCAAAAGTTGCTGCGCCTTTGACATGGTCTTTGGTCTAAGCCGGAACAGCAAATACGGCAAATCTTGAGTGGTTACAGTAACAAAAAGAAAGTAGAAAAAAAAACACTGACCGAAATGTGCGCTGAGAATTTCGAGTTTTCGGATGTGCGTCGAATGACTTGGTTTTAGGAATCCGGATGTCAGAAATATATGCGTAGCATCTACAGAAACAGTTTTCACACAGGCTACCTGGATATTTGCACAACTATTTGGTTCTCATGTACTTAGTTTCTTAAAATGGAAAATGGACATAGGACAAACCATTTTACGTCGCTTTGAATCACATCTTTAATAGATCATCCTCATCTTAAGCATAGTCTTAACTACTCGTGTTGAGTTTTTCTCCACTCTTGGATGGGGAAAAATATGCAAGAATTAAGTTAGTTCAACAGAATTATCATGGTAAGCTATAGGTATTTAAGGTATAAGAGAAATCGTGTGACTTGCGTCTCAAGAAGATCCAGAGAACTTATTGTGTATGCGAAATTCTTGCGAATCTCTTCGGTGAACAACGTAACGCTATCACAAACATCTAAGGTATAATGAAAATTCTTTGTTAACTGACTGATTTGCAAGAATGGATGATACCTTAGTGTGTGCTAGAACTGTAGCCGCTTCTTCTGTGCCAATCCATTGCCCCTCACCGTCGTCTCCACCAGCTTGCGCTTGAGCACGGGCTTCGCCTCGCCGGCCTGCGGATTGGCGCCCTCCTTGGCGGCCAGAATGGCCGAGGGCATCGGCAACTTGGGACCCACTGTGGGTGCGGGCTTGTTAGCGAAATACGGCATGCTCAATGCCTCGCGGCAGGACACACGCCGCAGCGGATTCATGGCAAAAAGGCGGCGCATCAAGTGGATCAAGTCATTGCCAGCGGCGGTGAAGATGTTCTCCAGTGGAGTGCCCGGAAAGTTACGGAACTGCAGATAGTCGTGCAATTTGCTCAAATGCGGCCATTCCGCATCCGTCGGTGTGCCCAGTGTGGAAAAGATCCGGGTCAGCTGGTCCAGATCCGAGTCGCCCGGCATGAAGGGCACCCGCAGCATAAGTTCCGCCAAAATGCAGCCCACCGCCCACATATCGACACCGGTGCCGTATTGACGGGCGCCAAAGAGCAATTCCGGCGATCGATACCAGCGGGTGACCACGTGGTGGGTGTAAATGCGATTAGGCGAGCCAAAGGACTTGGCCAAACCGAAATCGCCGATCTTTAGGATGCCATCGCTGTTGACCAGCAAATTGTTTGGCTTCAAATCGCGATGGAGTATCCAGTTGAGATGCAAATACTCCAGACCCTTCAGCGTCATGATGGCATACGCCTTGATGTTCGCCTGCGTAAGTATGATCTTGTTATCCTTGATGATCACCTCCAGATCGGTGTCCATGAAGTCGAAAACGAGCGACACATTCGACAGTTGACCGAAGACGTCCACCAGGCCAATGATGTTCTCGTGCTGCAGCTCCTGCAGTATCTTGATCTCCCGCAGCGCCGTCCTGTTGATCCCGTCGCGCGCATCCTCGCGCGATCCCTTCTTGATCTTCTTCACGGCCACAATT
This sequence comes from Drosophila yakuba, assembly GCF_016746365.2. Lineage (NCBI taxonomy): Eukaryota > Metazoa > Arthropoda > Insecta > Diptera > Drosophilidae > Drosophila > Drosophila yakuba. Next base: position 3,363,657 of record NC_052526.2, on the reverse strand, counting down.
TGGCTGGTCACCGTGTCGCGCGCCTTGTAAACAATGGCAAACTGCAAGACGAAGGTTGGATGCCCACAATGCAATGGCCTTTGTGGTTGCTATGCCATGGTGGTGGACTCACCTGACCCTCGCCGAGGAAGGACAGCTTGGCATAACGATCCTTTTTGTCATTTGCATTGGGCAGCATCGTTGACGAGCCTCATAAATAACACGAAAATGAAGGAAATGCCGCGAGGCCAAACCAAAACAATTCAAGTTCGCACACGCTATCGATGTCCGATCATCGATAACCGATAGCTACCCGGTAGTTGGTATCGTGGAACAGTGTTGCGCATTTAGCCCACAAAAAAAGTACAAGATGTTAGAGTTTATAAACAATAAAAAAAAACCCCCATCGATCACTTTTGGCAACCCAATCTTAAAGCTTAATAAGTTATACAAACAATGTATGACTCAATATATGTAAATTCATTTAGTGTTTAAGTGTTTACATTTTAATCTTAGCTACTTGCAGCCATGTGCAGTTTTACCACACTGCCAAACGCCGGTGCGATAACATATCGATAAGCCCCCCACAAACAATGCCTTCTGCTATCGATGACAGACTCGTTTTTTTACTTTACAATATATAGAGAATTGGCTTGTTTTTGTCGCTTTAATTGAATAAAAGGACGGCAGCATGGACGTGCGACCCAACCAGACGATATATATCAACAATCTGAACGAGAAGATCAAGAAGGAGGAGCTAAAGAAGTCGCTCTATGCGATTTTCTCCCAATTCGGCCAAATCCTCGACATTGTGGCACTGAAAACGCTCAAGATGCGCGGCCAGGCATTCGTGATCTTCAAGGAGATTGGTAGCGCCTCGAACGCCCTGCGCACCATGCAGGGCTTCCCCTTCTACGACAAGCCCATGCAGATCGCCTACTCCAAGTCCGACTCGGATATTGTGGCCAAGCTGAAGGGTACCTTCAAGGAGCGCCCTAAGAAGATCAAGCCACCGAAACCGGCGCCAGGTGCCGAGGAAAAGAAGTGAGTATCTTGCTAACTTGGGCCCTTTAGATTTAGGAATTTGCTGCCATTTCATGGTGGTCCTCTTTTAGGCACTCATTTTAGAGTTGCCTCCGCATATTCCCCCTTGAAATATTCTCATATTTGAGCACATTTCAAACAGGAATGTCAAAAAGTTGCCAGTCATTAGACAGCTCCAACTAACACAACTCTGTTTTCACTCGCACAGGGACAAGAAAAAGAAGCCGAGCAGCGCGGAGAACTCGAACCCGAACACACAGACCGAGCAGCCGCCCAACCAGATCCTCTTCCTCACCAATCTGCCCGAGGAGACCAACGAGATGATGCTGTCCATGCTGTTTAATCAGTTCCCCGGCTTCAAGGAGGTGCGTCTTGTGCCGAACCGCCACGACATCGCCTTCGTGGAGTTCACCACCGAGCTGCAGAGTAATGCCGCCAAGGAGGCGCTCCAGGGCTTCAAGATCACGCCGACGCACGCCATGAAGATCACATTCGCCAAGAAGTGAGCGCGGCGCATACACGGATAAGGTGTAGAGAAGTGTCGCAACTCCAATTATAATTTAAAGTATAGAATAAATCAATCAATATATACACATACAAGCAGCATCTTTTTGTAACCAAGCAGAAAAAAAACATATAAGTTGAATTAGTTGCTCTTACATTTTGTTTCTTGATTGTATTTTGTGTTTCGCAGCAAATATTTGTCGTGTGTTGAAACAAAAATAACCAGTAATTCGTATTAATGCGTATTCCATATTGTCGGTCGATTGTACATATTTCCATTTAGTGTACTTAAGAGTTAGCATAAATGTAGAAGTGGTATCGGCATCGATTCCCTCGACAGCATATTGGTATGATTGCGGTATGTAAAGAGTGTGTTTCACATAAGTCCTCGGATTCCCAGGAAGATATTAGTGTGTAGATTCGATGGGGCGTCCTCCGCCGCCGTAACATCAATCAAGTTACATTTGAATTGCATTCGAAAGTTCAAGCAGTCCTATTTCAAGCACCACATTTCATGAGTGTACACAGTGTGTGTGTGAGGTGTAGGGTGTGTAATGGGTGTGCTTGGTGTGCGTGGCGAGTGTGTAGTGTGTTTTGCGTTTGTTGTTACCGTATTGCCATATGTATGAATGATGTGTGTGTGTGTTGCTTAGAATTGGCACCATATTCGCCTCACATGGATGATCTGCTTGGAGCATGGATTATGGTATTATAGGATTATGTGGCCAATCTCGATACATGGATACATACATTAGGTAGGTGGTGTTTAGTGCTCCAGCACGGCCTCCTGATCGTGGGCGGACACCTCGCAGATGACCACATCGTCCTCGCTGTCACTGGAGGCGGCGCTGGGATTGGCGCTGGATTCCTCATCGGATTCGAGGAGCTGTACGGATGAGTGAAGCGGTTCGCTGCCGCTGGCGGCATACTTCTCCATGGATTTGGACAGCTTCTCGGCGTTGCAGCCAACGAAGACGTCCAGCACATCGCCGGCTCTGATGAACACAAATGTGGGCATACTGGTTACATTGTACTCGATCGCGATGTCCTCGTTCTCGTCCACGTTCACCTTGAGGACGACGGTACGGTCCGAGTACTGTTCCGCCAGCTCCTCCAGCTTGGGGGCAATGATTTTGCACGGACCACACCAGTTGGCATAGAAATCAATCACCACCAACTTGCCCTCGGCGAGGGTGAGCTGCTTGTCGAGATCCGCCTTGTTTCTCACCAGGTACACCATGATTTTAACTAAAACAGCAAACGCGTTGCAAACAAAAAAAAAGGAAAAGAATTTTAGAAAATCGTGTTTGGTTGTCGAGAGAATTTACTACACTTGATTCGTTTTTTTTTGTTGGTTTTTTTTTAATGTTTTATTTACTTTGGAATTTTTGGAGCCCAACGTCTGCTCTCACCGAGATATCAGCCCGAAATGAACAAATGTACGGCCGGCAGTTGTATTTATATAGAATCCAAGTCAAATTCCTGCCAGCTTACTTGGATCGAAAAAAGTGTTCTTTTTTTCAAAAGCCAACTGTGCGGTGTGTTAAGGTGGGTACACTTGGTATACACCATGGCTGTGGCAGCACTGAAACAGGCGCGCTCAAAATATTAGTGCCGCGAATAGTGCTTTGAATAAATGCAAGCCCCAATCGAACGGTGTTAGGATTCAACAAGGTAGCTATATACATTATAATATATATAATATATGCCCATTACAAACATTTGCAACAATAATAAATAAGTATTTTTCGCTTAAAAACGAGCTTGCAATCGATTGCGATAAATTGTGTCGTGGTGAATAAGTGTGTGTACCCTTGTTTGGCTTTTCCACCCAACTGGCAACTCCGGCACGTCGGCCATTTTGCGCTCTCCACCGTCCGCCATTTTGTATTGCGCCCACGCGAAGAGCGCAAAAAAAATATGCGAATTCAGCCAGCAAATTGGCGCGAATTCCAGTCTCCGTCGCAAATTGGAGAGCCCCATAAAAGCGCCCATGGCGTGGCCATTGCAATTAGTTCAGAATTCGCTCCGAAAGCGTTAACAGCTTGGCACGCAAAGTCTCAAAGACCAGAATCCAACTTGATAATCCTCGCGAGAAATGGCATCCGTACGCACCATGACCGACTTCCACAAGCGCATCGAGGCGGCCGACGACAAGCTCATCGTGCTGGACTTCTATGCCAATTGGTGTGGCCCGTGCAAGGACATGGAAAGCACCGTCAAATCGCTGGCCAGAAAATACTCCACCAAGGCCGTGGTGCTCAAGATCGATGTGGACAAGTTCGAGGAGCTGACGGAACGCTACAAGGTGCGCAGCATGCCCACCTTTGTCTTTCTGCGCAACAATCGCCGCCTGGCCGCCTTCTCCGGCGCCGACGAGCACAAGCTAACCAACATGATGGCCAAGCTGGTGAAGGCCTAAGCCCGCCCAGCATTGCTCAATTCATCTCATCTTTCGGAGCTGGCTCAACACTGGACTAGTACTTTTTTTTTATATTTTAGCCATGTTCGCACCAATTGTGTTCTTTATGTGTTCAACGTCTTAGCCATATTATTAGTGGTAGTTTTTTCATGTGATGTTTAGCTTGTAAGCGATGTGGGAGCAGGAGATGCGCGTGTGGCCACCAGGAGCCGTGATTGACCTTAACTCGATGCTGATATTTTATGATATATGATTGGGGACGTGGAGGCGTGTCTGCGACATTGACCTCCAGTTCCAGTTTCAAATAGCTTTAAGATCCCAGGCATTAAGCAAAAGCAATTCGATCAATAAATTGTAACCACTCCTGACTAATAAGCAAGCGCATGTAACTCCCATGACTAGTGGCTCCATTGGGGAACAAAGTGTGCCAGGTGTTGTATATATGGATGCCCAGCAGGCGCTGGAGAATCATGTCAGTGGCTGTTCCACTTGGCGTCGGGCATTTGCTAACCAAACTTGGGAACACACACACGGAAAAAAAATCACTTTCGATAGCAAAACGTTTAGAACAGAGAAAAAAAAGGCACCAAAAATAAATACAGAAAAAATTCAACAAAATTATCCAGAAGATTTCATCTCGAACCATGTCGTATCAAATCAAATCGACGCCCTACTTCCGTCGCATGTTCAACAAGAGCAAGAAGAACGGGCAGCTGCAGCGGTTGCGGGATGAGTACGAGCGCATCCAGGAATTCAACGATCGCACCATCGAGCTGAAGATGCGCCAGGTGCGGCTCAAGCGGCTCTTTCGCGAGATCGAGGTGATAAAGGTGGGGGGCAATGGTGCCGGTGCTGCTGCTGACTCAGGTGCTGGTGCAGGTGCAGGTGCATCCACCAGTGGCGCCAGCAGCGGCACAATGCCACCTGCTGGTGGTGCTGGCCAGTCGACCAGTTTTGCCGGCGGACGCATTACCCGCCGGAGGCCACCTCATACCACCAGCAGGCTGGCGAACACAACGCCGCAGCAGCGATTGCACGTGCAGCGCGTGGAAACGCTGGCCCGGGCGCGTCTGCTGGGCCAGGAGATCTCGCGCCGGAATGGCCAAATGGCGGAGGCCGGCACCGGCGGCTTTCTGCGCAGCGAACTCCGGATGACGGCCAAGGTGCAGGCGGCCACTGATGCGCGGCGCGCGGCTGTGGAGCGCCGGGAGCGTGCCGCCAAGCGCATCTCCTATGGCAACGATCAGTCGCGCCAGAATATGCAGCGCTTGCTGCTCCTGCGCCAGCGCAGACATGCACAGGCGGCGGCTCCGGTGGCGACGACAGTGGCTACAGTTGCTCGGCCACGTCCGCATGCCAATGCGCAGGTGCCCATAACGCAGCAGCTGCCCAGTCGCCTGTATCCGGACTACCGCCAACTGACGCCCAGCCAGCTGCAATTGCTGGCCGCGAGCAGCAGTGGACGCAGTACAGCAGCAGCGGATGCTGGCCAGCAGCTGGAGCAGCACGGCGAGCGGCAGGAGCAGCCGATGGGCGATAGTGTGCAGGTGGGACGCGATCAGGATTCGTACTCGGACCACAGTTTCCATACGGAGGACTGGATGTCGCCGTCGCTGGACGCCATGGACAGCGAGGATGAGCGCGAGATGCGTGAGTTGATGGACCAGATGCGACAGCGGTCGCGGGCGCGGGGGCGGAATCTCGAGCTTGGGCGGGTGGACGCGCATGACGATCGGGAGGAGGTGCCGCGGCAGCGCAGCTTGCGGGTGCTGCACATGGCTCCGTCGCCAGTGGGCGTCTCCCACTTCTCCGTCAGCTCGACGGGCACACAGACGACGAATCCGACCAGGCGCAGCTATCGCACCACTGGCACCAGGCGCACCACTGTAACCACTGGCTCCACTCGCACCACTGGCTCCACTCGCACCACTGGCTCCACTCGCACCACTGGCTCCACTCGCACCACTGGCACCACTGGCACATTGGTCACGGCAGCCACGTCTCCAGTGAATGTGGCGCACCAGTGCGTAGCCAGCAATGTGGAGATTCCTCACACCAACGAGGATGACGCCGCTGGCTGCTCCCAGTCCGCCACCATAGCGTCGCATCAGCCCAGTGGCATGGTGCCGCCTCCACCGCCACCGCTGGAGGATGAGCCGCCGACGGATACGCTGTCCAACTCGAGCCGCTGGCATCAGATCTCGTTGATGCTGCCCTGGTTTCGCGCCTTTCCCGACCTGCCCACCGACTATGCCGTCGCTCCGCCACCCGATGTGCCCATGAGCTGTGATTCCAGCGGCTACGATGTGTCGCCATCTGCGCCACAGGGCATGTACATGGAGCAGTTCAGCGAGGCGGCCACGCAGGCGGCGGAGGAGCCGTTCTCGTCGGCCAACTGCCAGCGCCTGCTGTCCGCCATCAAGTTCAACGAGGCGGGCACACGTTAGACGCACTGCAGCACGCTAGTTTCGGACACGCCTAATCCCGTCCAGCCACTGGCCACCAGGGAAGGTATATCGAGGCAGCACAAATTCAAGCAACCTTTTCGTCTCTTTTTATTTGGTAACAAAAATTGTTGGTATTAGAAAAGCAAACAAAAACGAAAAAACGAAAAGAAAAGAACTGGTGGTCAAGTTGTGTGTAAAATACAGTGGGTGCAAAAGTGGTTGCGTCTATAAATGATGCAGTTGCTGCCTTGGATCAGGGCTTTGGTTTCCAGTTTCTAGCGCTAGTTTGGCTGCTCCTCCTGCTGCTGCTGCAACTTCTTGCGCCACTTGCCCACCAGGCTCGGCCAGCACTTCCTTCCCTTGCGCCTCGCTGTCCGCCTTCTTTTTGGTCTGCCGACGAGCCTCCAGCAGCTGCATGTCCGCCTGCTTGTAAATGCGACGCCAGTGCTCCTGCTCGCGGCGATAGGCGGGCATCCAGGCGGCCAGCGCTTCGAGGAGGCCGCTGTGAAAGGGATTCTGCAGCTGCGGCAGCTGGAAATCGCTGTGGAACGATGGGCAATAGATGATGGCATCGAAGTACTGCTCGAACTCCTCGTCATTCAGCGGTATTATGCGCGACTCGAGTATCTCGAAGCTATTCAAACGATGGACAAAACGGAGGAAGAGAAATATGTTAGCTGCATGCTCAAGCACAAATGCAATCACATTTGGGGGTCCCCACCTGGGCAGTCGCTCGCGTAGGTAGCGTAGCCTTCGGCCGCAGTTGTATGCGATGACCGCGCGACTGTAGTTCTCGCTAATCGCCGCCAAGCCGGCCTCCACCAGCAGCTTGTTGATCGACGGGGCAAACTCCACGCTCTGCGATAGTCGCATGAAGAGTATGCCCGCGGTGGCGTCCACTTCGATCACCTCTGCATGCAACGTTCTGTGGTACACCAAACGCTTGAAGTGACTGACGCTATCCGGTGGCCAGTGGATGCCCAATGGCTGTATGTGCGACAGTGTGCCGCGGGCCGCCTGTATTGGGGTGTTCGCAAAGTGATCCGGCAGAAAACGCAATTTACACGGCGGCAATTCAACGGACGTGGCATAGTCCACGTGGTAGACGTACACCCAGGTGGCGTCTGTGGGCGCGGTGTGCAGCACTCTGGCCCGTCGCCAGTCGCCACTTTCATGTTGGGCGGCGCATATGTAGCCGGCTTTGTGAAAGCTGCTGGGCATCGCACTCCTGTACGCCGGATCCAACTGATGAGTGTAAAACGAGCTGGGGATTTGATAGAATTAGTTCGTATCAGCCGTGGTCGAGCAAATGGATACCAACTTAATTTCGTTGGTCAGCTGGACCAGCGGATCGAAGTCGTCCGTGGGATGCTGAAAGTGGAACCAGAACTGAAAGGGACTGTACACCTTGCACACGGCGATCCTGATTAAGTCGCCCTGCCGGCAGCAATCCTGCACATTCAGTGGCGGCAGCGCACAGTCCAAGCGCACGGCATGCTTGGCTCTGTCCAGCATTAGGATGGCATCCGTCTGCATGGAGTACAAAATGTTGGGCATTAAGCATTACATCACGCGCTCAAAACTGACCACACAGCTTTCGGGAAACGCAGAGCGAAAGTTCTCGCTGCTCCCAATGTCCTCTATGACCTGATCCGCTACTCCAGCATCCGACAGTTTATCCGTCTTGGCGGCAGCCAGGCCAAAGGGATTCTGCGTTCTCAACTCGCCATCATCGCTGTGGCTAGCTGGACATTCCGGTGCCGCCTTCTTTGCCGCAGCTTTGTGGCGACTAGTATGCTCCGGCACGTCCCAATGCGCTGTCTTCTCCAGCCACTCCAGCAGGTAGTCGGTTTCGCTGTCGGGCATTAGCTGTTCCTGCTCCGCTTGCAGCTCCACATGGCCATTGGCATTGGCCACGTTCTGGAGCGGCATCTGTTTGTCATGGGCGACGACTGCCGACTGCTGGAACGCCGCTATGGCGTCCAAAACCTTGCGTTTTCCAGTGCACATGGAGAAGGCTTCGTCGCTGGGCGGCGAACCCGGCTGAAGCGGTGGATAGGATGTGGATTTACATGTATATACTGGCTAATGAAGGATTACCAACTTTTTGAGGCAAAAATCTGGCACATATGTGCATCTGTTTGCCGCGGCTGCTCCTCAGTGCTGGAAGTTGGCCTACCTGGTCAGCTGGCTTGGTGGGATCGTTAGTTTTGGGCTTGGGAACGATCTAAGATGCAGAATTATTAGTCATTTCCAGCATTTCTAGCATAAACTTACGGATTGAAACACGCACATTTTCGAAATCGCTGCGGCAGTCACTCCTCGCATTGGCGTCCATTTGCGCCAGTAGCATTTTGGCACGCGAGCAGCGCATATCGGCTGCTAATTCATTTTTAAACGCGATATTTCGCAGAATATTTTTAAGTTGCGTTTTCGAGCGAAATGCTTGATTTTCGTCTTCCATTTTGTTTTGCGTTTTTGTAACTGTAATTTCAAATGTGACACTTGAGCGGTGTGGCAGCGCCGCGGTAAGCTGCAGCCTAGAGATGGCAAATGGGGCCAATGTGGGCTAGTCCACCACACTTGGTGCAATAAGCCGCCTATCGAAATCGTTATCGAACCGTTTGTTTACGCACGTGTTGTGTTTAACTTTTTTGTAGTTTTAATTTGTATTTCAACGCACAGAGAGCGGACAGAAAATGGACAGCGAGGGCGACGACTACGAGCTGACCGGCTCCGAGCAGGAGTACGATGACGAGGAGCGCGAGATACTCGAGGATCTGCGCAAACAGCGCAAAAAGCAACAGGATCCCGTCCAAGAAGTGCTCGGTTTCAGTGAAGATGACGACGAGGACGCGGAGGAGGACAATGTGGCGGAACTGATGCGGGACAGCGACATCGAGGGGGCCGAGGACGATGACCGCGATCTGCCCAACACAATGGACTGGGGCAGCAAACGGAGCACCTACTACAACACGGACTTTGTGGATCAGGACTACAGCAGCTACAATGCCCAGGAGGAGGAGCAGGCCCTCGCCGAGGAGGAGGAGGCCAAGAAGATACAGTTGCGCCTGGCCAAGCGGCTGAGCGAGGCCGATTTCCAGCTGGACGATGTCCAAGCTCCATCCGCAGCCAGCAGTGACGACGAGCAGGTGGCGGGCGAGATAACCAAAGTGACCACCGACCTGACCGGCCTGACGGCCCGCGAGCGACGTCAACTGCTGCACAAGGACTCGCCGGAGTTCATCGGCCTCACCCAGGACTTTCAGCAGCATCTGGACGAGGTGAAGGATCTAATTACACCGGTGCTCAATTACGTGCGCAATCACGATGTACCCGTGGTGCCGGCCCTGCAGTACGCCAGCCTCTTTCACACCGTGCTCACCACCTACTGCTCCAATGTGGCGTTCTATCTGCTCCTAAAGGCGCGCCGCAGCAGCGTCAAGTTCCATCCGGTGGTCAAGCGGCTGGTGCAGCTGAAGCAGCTGCTCGAGCAACTGAAGCCACGCTACGAGGAGTACATTAGGCCGCAGCTGGAGGCGCTGCTGGAGCGGATACAGGATGGCGATGCATTCACTGTGCTGGATGTGGCGCAGCGCAAGGCCAAGCTGCAGATCCTCAACAAGTACAACGGTGGGCAGCAGGCCGATGTGAGCTCCGATGATGATGACGATGATAGTAAGGCGAAGGATCTGGCTAAGCAGCTGAACGAAGAGGATGGGGAGGAGGATGAGGCGGCGGAGGAGGATGAAGAGGATGAGGAGAACGCGCGACGCGGCATCACCTACCAGATGGCGAAGAACAAGGGCCTCACGCCGCACCGCAAGAAGGAGCTGCGCAATCCGCGGGTCAAGCATCGCGGCAAATACCGCAAGGCGCTCATCCGGCGCAAGGGAGCCGTGCGCACGGTGCGCAAGGAGCTGCAGCGCTACGGCGGCGAGATGTCCGGCATCAAGGCCACCGTCACGAAGAGCGTCAAGTTCCGCACCTAGTTGTTATCCAATAAATACGCCAGATCATTCATTTGCTTTAATCAACTCAATTTTTGTACATTTTATTTCCGACCTTCGTGGACGACAAGTGTCGTTTTGCTGGGCAGCCACAGGATAACTCAACTCGAGGAGTTGACACATGCATCACCTGCTTACTTTCAAACATTTTTCATTTCTTTTTGTTTTACTTGGTTCACACGTAAGGAACCAATTGTGTCCGAAAAAAAATCATTGTCTTACGTCTGCTTCACTTTGTACACGTCTCCAGCCCAACGCTTCAACTAAGGCTGCCTTAAATCTAACAATGTAAGCTCCGAATCTTCGCCCGCAAACTACAAATTACAAATTACTAATCGCTGCCGACACTTGTGGCCTAATCCTTAAGAAATAGCTTGCGAAAGTCATCGTTTGACTTGGGCGCAGCAGCAGCAGCAACAGCTGGCTCCTCCTCCGCCTTTTGCTCCACAAGGGACACGGCGGCGCCGCCATTAGCCTCGTGCTCGGTGGCCGCGTCAGCCGTTGAGGTGCCCGGCTCGACCTGCAAGCGTCGCTTCTTGGCGGCCACCTCCTGGCGCACCAGAGTCGTCGGTATCAGCGAGGTGGGCACACGTCTCTTGGGCGCCACACTGGGCTTGGCAACATCCGAGGCTGAGCCCCTCGGCGGCGGGTTGGAAATGGCCACGGAAATCTGCAACAAGAGTTTGTTTAATGTTTAATTGGTGTCGATGAAACCGCAAGATTATCGCTCACATTCATGCCCTTCAACAGGTGACCATCGCGTCCAGCCACCGCTCTTTGTGCCTCTCCTGGCTTCTCGAACTCCACGTAGGCAATGCCCTTGAACTGCTTGTTTCTGTGGAGGATTTGTTAGCTTTGTTACGAGAATCCCCAATTGTTGTCTAACACTCACAGCTTGTGCACCAGGCGCACATCCTTGATGCTGCCAAAGGGCGAGAAGAGCTCGTGCAGCTCCTCCTTGCTGCAGGCGGGATGCAGGTTCCGCACAAAGATCTTATTGATCTCCATGTTGGCTAGTGAAACAACACAAATACGTGACTGACTATTTGGCGCTAAAAGCTTGCGACTCACGCGAATACTTAAAGTTCGATTCCCTGGTCTCTGCATCTGATCCCTGCGCATTGGCCGGTCCCCTGGCTTTCGATGTGGGTGGCGAAGCTCCACCGGGGGATGTCTCTGGTTTGGCCGCTTGTGTGGGCGGTGGCCTCTTCTTTTGTCCCTGCATCAGTTGCTGTTGTTGCTCGTGCGCCTGGCGACGTCGTTGCTCGCGATTCAGTGGCTCGCTATTCGATTGTGTTTGCTGGCGAGGCTGCTGCTGCTGGCGACGCTGATGCTGCTGCTGCTGCTTCTGTTGGCGAGAATTGGCCGGCTGAGTATTGGGCTTGATGCGGGAACGCGGCTTCAGATATTCAGCGGGCAAGTCGAGGGCCTGGCAGGCAGCAATGGACTCGTAGGTGCCATAGCAGCGTTCATAGCGTCGGTAGAGCTCCTGCACCATAATGCCATCCTCCAGGACGGGCTGGGACAGCGCTTCGCGTAGAACATCGCGTGTGCCCTGGCCAGCATTGTATTCGCTTTCCATTTGGGCAAAGCCCAGCCAAAGCAGGCCGCGATGCGAGCTGCCTGGATAGCCTACACAGATGACCACATATATGAATAGGTTGTTTTCTTTTTCAGCTTTAAAGTTGCTTACCCATGATCTGGCGCCAAATGTGCCAGCCATTGGCGGGACTGGCCAGGTGCGTGTACTCCACTTGGGCCCATAGCTGCAGCACCTCGTACCTGGTGTCCGCCTCGTCGCCGTAGAGCGCGGATAGCTCTTCCCACACGCGATTGAAGGCGGCACGCAGACTGGCGGCCTGCTGCTCATCGCCGGCATTGGTGTTGCGCACACAGTACGCCAGATAGTCCAAGTGCAGCTCCACGGTCATGTCCATGTCGGGCACAATGCGCTGCAGTATGGCGCGTATCTGTTGTTCAACCTCCGGCTGCTCGAAGTCGGCGCGCTCCATCAGGTCGAGGTATCGATGATTCAGTTGTACACTGGGACGACTGCGCACTCCACGCTTGGCCAAATCCAGTGCCGTGTTGCGCAGGTAACCTTTGCCCAAGCGGCTGGCCCGTTTCGCTGTCAATTCGGCAGTTTCATCATCCTCCTCCGCCACACAGCCGCCATCACTGCCCTGAATGAATTCGATGTAGGATAGCCACAGCACATCGACAATTGGGAACTTGGCCACCGAGCGCTCAAATATGAAACGAATCACAGCGTTTTTGAGGTCATCATCGTCGAGGGATAACGCCTCCACATCGAGAACATGGCGTTTGTATGTCTCGGACCAATCCCAACCACGTCCAATCTCGTCCAGATGCCGCTTAAACTCGTCCACAATGGGCTTGATGAGCTGTCGCTGCTCCTGGCTGCACTTCCAGCTGACGCAGTGCTTCTGTAGCAGTTCCTCAAAAGCGGATGCCTCCTTTTCATCCGTAATCGTCGCGAGCAGCGTGCGCAGCTTGTCGCCAAAGTCGGGACGCTCAACGTCGTAGTCCGCCAGCAGTTTGGCCCACAGCACATGGTTCTCCACGTTGCCCTGATCCACCAGATAGTTCACAATGTATTCGGAGAGCGGTATGCCTGGAAAGGTAAATCATTAATACCTTTTTTTTTCTTTGCTCTAAAGTTGGATTCTTGCACATACTGTAGTAGTAGCTTAAGGCTTTGGCACACTTCTCCTCGAACGCCTTGCGCTCCTCGGCCGTCTGGGTGACAACCAGGCGGGCCTTGAGATACTTCAGCCACACGTGTGCCGGCACAGTGGCCACTTGTTGCAGGGCGAGCACCGATGACTCGATCTTTTCCAGATCATTCAGTTTGCTGCAGAACAAGCATATGAATTTTAAATATGCCAGTTGAAAAATAGACAGCGGATTAACACTCACAATGCGATACCGATGAGGGTGACCATCTGGGCGAACTGTTTGTTGGGCAGTGCATTCAGCTCCTGGTACGACCGCTCCAGCTGATTGCCGCCGCTTGCGCTGTCGCTATCGCTGGACAGCTCACTGTCCGAATCCTCGATGACGCCCACATCATCGCTGCTGCTTGCATTACCACCGCCACCGCCACCGCCACCATCTCCTCCCTCAGCCTCCTCCACCGACGGCTCGTCGTCCGATGAAATCAGCTCAATGGTGGTCATATCGCCGCCGCCGGCGGACGACGGTGGCCAGGTGGGGCGCATGCGTTGGCCCAGCTCCTCCGGCTCAGGCTCAGGCTGCGGCGCATCGCTGTGCGCCTGCTTTGGCGAGGTCTTGCCCTGATCGGGTATCACAATAAGATCGTACTCGTCGTAGGTATCGTCGTCCAAATCCTGCACCGGCATCTCGTCCAGCTCCTTCTCCAGCTGCCTTTCCAGCTGCAATAGGCGGCATTGCCATGAGTGTGGCGCCTTTTGGGGCATTCGCTGGCACTCACCTGCTTGTCGCTGTCCATGTTCTTCGCTTGTTTTCGTGGAAAACTCTTCGCTTTCCGCTGAAATGTAGTTTTCCCCCCAAAAAAAAACCAGGTAAATAGAAAAAAACAAAAATGCAAACGCAGGGCTGGCCAAACAAATATCGCTTTTCTACGATGCCCTGTGGTCATAGGGCATAATTCCTATTGGGCACTTTTCTTGGACAAAGCTGGATATTTCCTGAGCATCCAAGCACTGGAAAGTGGACTTTTTTGTCATGAAAAACTCGGAAAATGTGCATAAAATGTGAATTTTTTTTGTAATTACGGTGTGGCCAGAGCCATACATCGATAGCTGCTCACCATCGATAGTTACGCCAGCCCTGGCTGTAGCTGTGGGCCCAGCATTACAGTGAAGACTCGTGATGAACAATTTGTGGGGTAATACTGATTATAATACAAGTTATCTGGTTTCTTTGGGCGGGCAGCAAATTATGCCATTTAAACAAAGTTAAGTTCGAATGAGCAACTAGAGCCTTCCAGCAAAAAGGCAATATGCATGTAATAAGATTAGCCATTATTACAGTGAAGACTCGCGATGAACACTCGAATGAGTATTGCGCTATTTATTATCTAGATACATGATGTATACTACTTGATCAGGCAGAAATACATAGCACCTAACTATTTTAAAATTCAAATGAGAAATATATAATATTTCGGTAAATAACTCATTTTAAACGAAACATTATTATATATTTATAATATTATTATAATATAATTAAAAGTATTAAAATTACTTAACTAATTATAATTATTATTTTAGGAATATTTTGCAATAATTCATTATTTTATATATTGGATGACAGCGAATGTAAGTGTATGTTTGGAAGACAAGATTGTTTTAATATTGTTAATTTATTATAATATAATTAAAAGTATTAACAGCACTAAACTAATTCTTATTATTATTTTAGGAATATTTTGCAATATTTCATAATTTTATATATAGGATGACAGTGAATATAAGTGTGTTTGGAAGAAAAGTTTTTTATTTTAAAACTGCACCACAATATATATTTCATTTGCATGACTGGTAGTGCACATATCAGTTAGTTAGCTTAAGATGCCAATCTTAAGTGTCCTTAATATAAATAAACAAATAAATAGCAATATTTAATAGAGAAATTATATTGCCAATTCTCACTTTGCCCACAACCGCCTGGTCACATTGCGCCGTTCCCGCCAAAAAAACTTTTGCATTCGGCGTGCAATTTGTGGCAGTAGTTTTGTTTGCATTTGCGTTTGCCTCCGAACGGATCGAAGCTGCTCCACATCCGGGAATCCAAAAGCAGTCCAGTGAACGCCAGTGAAGAGTAGTAGCATCAGAAGCAGCAGAAGCAGCACAATGGCCCACGAGGGGGAACAGTTCATCAAGGACATACAGCGCGAGTATGTGGACTTTCTGGACGACGAGGAGGATCAGGGCATCTATGCGGGCCACGTCAAGGACATGATCGCGGAGAAGAGCAAGCGCCTGATCGTGAACGTCAACGATCTGAAGCGCAAGAATCCGCAGCGGGCCCTGGGACTGCTGGGCAATGCGGCGGATGAGCAGCTGGCCTTTGGCCGGGCGCTCAAGGAGTACGCGTCCACCGTGGATCCGAGCTATGGCAAAATGCACGAGGATCTGTTTGTCGGCCTGGAGGGCTGCTTCGGCAATCGGCATGTGACGCCACGCTCCCTCACCTCCGTCTATCTGGGCAACATGGTGTGCGTCGAGGGCATTGTCACCAAGGTATCGCTGATACGCCCGAAGGTGGTGCGCAGCGTTCACTATTGCCCCAATACGCGTAAGGTGATGGAGCGCAAGTACACCGATCTCACATCCTTCGAGGCTGTACCCTCTGGCGCCGCCTATCCCACCAAGGATGAGGATGGCAATCTGCTGGAGACCGAATACGGTTTGTCCGTTTACAAGGACCACCAGACGCTGACCATCCAGGAGATGCCGGAGAAGGCGCCGGCGGGCCAATTGCCACGCTCCGTGGACATTGTGTGCGACGACGATCTCGTGGATCGCTGCAAGCCCGGCGATCGTGTCCAGATTGTGGGCAGCTATCGCTGTTTGCCGGGCAAACGCGGTGGCTACACCTCGGGCACGTTTCGCACAGTCCTGCTGGCCAACAACATATCGCTGCTGAGCAAGGAGAGCAATCTGGACATATCGCGCGAGGACATCATGCTGTGCAAGAAGCTGGCCAAGAACAACGACATCTTCGAGCTGCTCAGCAAGAGTTTGGCGCCTTCTATTCATGGTCATGCTTACGTTAAGCAGGCCATCCTGTGCCTGCTGCTCGGCGGCGTGGAGAAGATCCTGCCGAATGGCACACGCCTGCGTGGCGATATAAATGTCCTGCTTATCGGCGATCCATCGGTGGCCAAGTCGCAGCTGCTGCGCTACGTCTTAAACACGGCACCAAGGGCCATACCGACCACGGGTCGTGGTTCCAGTGGCGTCGGTCTGACGGCGGCGGTGACCACGGATCAGGAGACTGGGGAGCGGCGTCTGGAGGCCGGCGCCATGGTCCTGGCCGATCGCGGTGTCGTTTGCATCGATGAGTTCGACAAGATGAGCGACATCGATCGCACGGCCATTCACGAGGTGATGGAACAGGGACGCGTGACCATTTCCAAGGCGGGCATCCATGCCTCGCTCAATGCTCGCTGCTCCGTTTTGGCTGCCGCTAATCCGGTGTACGGAAGGGTGAGTTCATCATCGCCTTATGCTTAATCAAACATCCTGCTCATTCGGGGTTTTCCATTTCTCAGTATGATCAATACAAGACGCCGATGGAGAACATTGGGCTGCAGGATTCGCTGCTATCTCGATTCGATTTGCTATTCGTTATGCTGGACGTCATTGACAGCGACGTCGATCAGATGATTTCGGACCATGTGGTGCGCATGCATCGCTATCGCAATCCCAAGGAGGCCGACGGTGAGCCCCTATCCATGGGCAGCTCCTATGCGGACTCATTGTCCTTTGTTTCCAGCAACGAAGAGGTGGGTTTTGCAATCGAAACAGAAAACATTTTATCATCCATTGAATTCACAGAAGAAGGACACCGAGGTGTATGAGAAGTACGATGCCCTGCTGCATGGCAAGTCACGTCAGCGCCACGAGAAGATCCTGTCCGTGGAGTTCATGCGCAAGTACATACACATTGCCAAGTGCATGAAGCCCAAGCTGGGCGAGCAGGCCTGCGAGGCCATTGCCAACGAGTACTCGCGCCTTCGCTCCCAGGAAGCCGTCGAAACGGATGTCGCCCGCACTCAACCGATTACGGCCCGTACCCTGGAGACCCTCATCCGTTTGTCCACGGCCCATGCCCGCGCACGCATGTCCAAGTCGGTGACCATTGAGGATGCCCATGCGGCCATCGAGCTGGTGCAGTTCGCCTACTTCAAGAAG
This sequence comes from Drosophila yakuba, assembly GCF_016746365.2. Lineage (NCBI taxonomy): Eukaryota > Metazoa > Arthropoda > Insecta > Diptera > Drosophilidae > Drosophila > Drosophila yakuba. The sequence goes on along the minus strand of NC_052526.2, from coordinate 3,346,325 downwards.
GTGCTGGAGAAGGAGCGCGGCAGCAAGCGCCGTCGGAACAGCGGCTCCGAGGCGGAGGACGAGAACGGTGACGCGTCCAGCCAGCGCTCGCCATCGCGTCGCACCAAACGCACACGCACCGCGCCCGTGGGCGCCGACAGCGACGAGGAGGACATTGAGACCCCTCAGCCGGATGCCGGCGATTTGACGCGCCGCGAAACACGCCGTTCGCTGCCCGCACGCTCGGCCGCCTCGCAGCAGCTGGGCAGCTCCAGTGAGGAGCAGTCGGTGGCTGCCGCCACACCACCCGCGGAACCGGCCACAATCAGCGATGCGCGTTTGGGGCAGTTCAAGAACAACTTGCAGCGTCTGTTTCGCGAGGCACGCGAACAGAGTTTGGCGCTGGCCAGGATCACCACGGCCATCAACGACGGCAGCCAGGAGCCGTTCACCGCTGGCGAAATTGAGGCAGCCGTGCATCGCATGACCGAGGACAACCAGATCATGGTGGCCGACGACATTGTCTTTCTCATATAAATCTAAATGTAAATCTCGCATTCCAACGATCCAAACATTAAAGCATCCATTACTGCATCCATTATCCCATTTAATCCACATGTATCGTTTAAGTTGTATTTTTGTTTTGTATTTTTATGATAATAAACACTTTGGAATCCACATTGCAATTGCAGTCCATGGATGTGTTCACACAATAGTTATGAATCCAGTTAACTTATATTTGACAATCGTAGATATAAACAATTTCAGCGATATACATACAAACGTTTTTGAAAATGAAACAAAATGAAGGTAGAACAAACTGGCTTTAAATCACATTTCAGAACTTTAACGAGGTAATTTCACGCAAATTCGTATTATTTGATTGGTTTGGAGCCATTGGCTTAACCATTTGAGACAGTCGGAGACATGAGCATTACTTCGAAGGGGTGTAAAAAGTTGGAACTGGAATTGGTATAGCGCAAGGATTACATTTAATACTTGACTTGGACTAACACACTCACTTCGCTGGCTTGGGATTATTTTAGAATTAAACTAGACACGAATACGGCGACTAATCTCCGATTAAAACCTATTTACACTGATAAAAGAGCACCGCACACAATCACACAGGATAACAGACAGATGGGACGCCAACTAAGATCAAAGATTCACCACATTCTTGAGATCCGGCGGCAGCAAGCCCTTCATGCACTCGATCTGCGCGCGTATCTGCTGCTGCGTACCATTGATGCCCTCCAGCTGCGCGGCCTTGTCGCCATAGAGATTCAGTTTCTGCTTGAGCTTGAGTATCATATCGATGATCTCCACCTCCTGCTTGTCGTGCGCCCAGTGCTCGAGATTCGCCACCGACAGCGCCTGCAGCTGGAGATCCTGCAGCGTTAGTTGCAGCTCCCGATGCCTCGCACCGTACCAGCCGCGAAAATTGGGCGATCGAAAGAAGCGTCTGTACAGGCCCTTCCAGTCGCCCTTCAGCGGCGACGTTAGCTGCGGCCCAGCTGTTTCCAGCGTGGCCAGGAAATCGTCCAGCTTGAAGCTGCTGGCATTGGGCGCCGACTTGAACGGACTGATGTCCTTCTGCAGCGGCATCAGCGAGGCCATATACCGCTCCAGCGGTATCATAAAGCTCTGGGTCAGCTCGAGCAGGTGGCGTCGTATCAGTGCGGTTTGCACATGCTCCGGCCGCTTGGTCTTCATGCCCAGCAGCACCTTCTTGATCAGCGCCTTGTCCTTCTTCAGGTACGGCCTGTACTTGCTGTGCAGTCCCGCCGATGAGGCATCGCCCGAGCCATTGCTGGAGCTGCCGTTCAGGGCCGCGCTGGGTTTCACCGATCTGCCACCGATCTCCGTTGCGCTGGAGAAGGATGTGGCCGATGCAATGTTCCTTGCGTGCTTTTGGCCCAGCAGCAAGTGCTGTTGCTGCTGCATGTTCTTCTGAAAACGAGCGAGATGGCGATACGGTCTACGATACGCATGGATATTGTTTCCACTCACCTGGTTGTCCACCAGCCGCAGCATGTGCGGCCAATCCTTGAGCAGCTTGACAAAGAACGGATTGGTCACGCCCAATATGCAGGCGGGTAGTGTTGTCTTGCTGCTGCACTCCTGTGTGAACTCCCGGAACTCGCTGTCGTGAATGGTGAAGTAGGGACGCGCCTCTGCGCAGTACTCGAGCGGTGCGATCAGCGCCAGGAGGGTCTGCACCATGTAGGAGCAGTCGGCGGGTGAGGTGCCCACGACAACGATGGGCTCGGCGGTGATGACCAGCTCCCACAGCGTGTACAGCTGCTCCATGACAAAGTCCAGGGAGCGGAAGAGCTCGATTTCGTTAACCGAGGCCAGCACCTTGGCCGCTGGGCAAGCAGCCATCGCCGGTGGCGTTTCGCCCGCGCTGCCGACACCTTCTGCTGCTGTGGACTTCCTACTGCTGCTGCTGGTCCGCGGTATGCATATCTGATAGCTGCACTCCATCAGCGGCAGCTGGAGAGGTTTGCCCACCTTTAGGGCCGGCCACTGGCGATTGATTTGCTCGCTGGCCAGCCGCAGGACGTCTGTGCCGTCCTCAAAGTAGCGCGGCGCCAGCTGGGAGAGTATGTCGTAGTACAGATTGAAGAACGGCAGCCGTGTGATGATGATGAAGCTCTTCTGGAAGTAACCACGCGGCAGATTCGCGTCCCGCTTCTGCCGGAAGTACACGAAGCCCCAGTAGTGGGAGCCATCCTGTCGCAGTGCCGGCGAACACTCTGCATTGTAGCCTGGCAGGGAATCACGACGCGTTGTGCAGCGCAATCGCATGTGGAACTTGGTGTCGCCCATGCAGCCGGAATTGGAGTCCGGAAAGGCCATGTAGCAGATGTTGCTGACCTCCTGGTCGCTGGGCATGAACTGCGGCGGATAGACGTGCTCCAGCGCCTGGCCCAGATTAAGATCGAAGGTGACCACGCAGAAGCAGTGCATCCACTGGGAGAAATTCACCCAATCGCTGGCACTGGGTTCCGTGTTCGAGTTGGTGGCATCCACGTCCTGGCATCCGCTCTCCCGCTCTCGCTCCCTCTCACCATCCCGCTCGCTGGTGTCCAGCGATGGCGCCATCTCCTTGATTCTCGCATCCGCGCTCATTCTCTATTTTGTTGATATTTATTTATTTATTTGCCAGCGACATTGACAAGGGGAATCAGGGATGGGCGATAGTTGCTACCTGTTCGCAGTTACCGTTACCATCGTTAGTCACTGTTTAAATCGATTGTGTTTGCTGATAAGCAATAAGGTTTTTAAATATATTAAATTAACGCAATTATAGTGCTCATCATGTTTGGTTGTTTTTCTGGGCGCTTTGTTTTTATTTTTGTCTTATGTCTTGTTTACTGTCACTGTTAGCAAGCATTGCTCATCTCCTATTGCGAGTTTATCATTTCAAAACTTTCACTCACATATGTTTGCTTTTCACTAGCGCTGCCACTTTGGCGATTTAATCTCTCGAATAAAAACAAAAGTAATGGCTGATTTAAAACACTTAATAACTGCAAATGTAAATGAATTCTATAGTTAACTTTTATTTTAAAACCGAAATATATAAAATTCGAAAACAATGTAAAGTGTTGGTAAACCCCTTAGTTAACTAGCTAGTTTTTCGACATAGCGCTGCAGAGACCCAATTTAGCGATATCCAGCTAAACTGCCAGCACTGCTAGGGATGGGCAATTAGCGCCCAGCAATACAGGGTTTATTTTTAAAATATTTGTCAAAACAAAATCACCTTAGTTTACCTCTCTGCTGCAAAAGACAACATATAAACAAACATTGTGGCGCCCATGAAAACACTTGCAAAGTATACAATTTCTTTACAATAATCCGTATAAATATAGGGAGAGCGTTGGCCAAAACGATTTCCCGCCAAATTAGCGGCGTCTCAGTTAAATTCATGAGAATTGCGAAATGCCAATTGCGGTTTTTAAGTCCGTACGCGAAGTGAGCAGTGAGGATGTGGTGAGTATTGATCCTATATAGACCGCCGATATATAAACCCACGCTCTATATATAAAACTATGCATTCCCGATGACCAGGTGCACGTGGCGGATAATTTGCTAAAGGAGAACGCCGGCAAAAAGTGGCGAACCAAGGCGGCGGGCGAAAAATCCGCATATGTGGTGCTGGAGTTTGCGGAGCCGCAACAGATTACGGGCATCGATATTGGCAACGAACATGCCGCCTTCATCGAGGTGCTGGTCAGCCGGACGGGCTGCCAGGCGGACGATTTCCGGGAACTGCTGCTGTCCAGCTCGTTCATGACGCCCATTGAGAGCAAAAACTCGAGCAACCCAAACCGGGTGCGCTGCTTTAGTGGCCCTGCACTGGCGGAGCCTGCCCTGCCGGAGAAGTGGAAACTGCTGAAGATAGTCTGCACGCAGCCCTTCAATCGCCATGTGCCTTATGGGCTATCCTTCGTCAAGGTGCATGTGGTGGCAGCTGCGGCGCCAAAGGTGAAATCCCTCTTGCCGCAGGGTGTGATGCAGTTCGGGGCCTTTAAGCTGCGCGAGGAGTCACCCGATTCGGAGACGGACAACCAGGTGAACAGATTTCACAGCTGGAAGAAGGAGACGCAGCACAAGTCGCCTGCTGCGCAAATCTCCACAGCGGCTGCCATTCGGGACGCCGGCTCCTCGGCCTTGAGAAGGTTGAGCATTGGCAAGGTTTCCACCCTGGCTGCATCGCCCTCAGCATCGCCCAAACCCTCACCGTCGCCATCTCCAGTGCCCAGCGCCCAGCGATCGGGTTCTCCGACGCCATCGGAGGCCAAGCCCCTGGATCGCAATCGAGCTTCCCTGCTGTTTGGCGACGACGATGAGGATGAGGCCGATGACGCGGGAGACACCAAAAAACACCGACTGAGCAAGCATCTGGAGGCGGATAAAGATCGCCGGCGATTGGAGCAGGAAAAGGAGAAGGAGAGCAGGAAGAAAAAGTCCAGCAGGCATTCCTTGAATAAGTCATCGTCGAAAGAAGACAATCCCCCAGCAAAAGAGCACAAGTCATCGTCGAAAGAAGACAAACCTCTAGCAAAGGAGCACAAGTCATCGTCTAGAGAAAAATCCACACCGAAGGAAGATAAGCATTCACGAAAAGAGGAGAGATCGCATTCGAAGGTGGAGAGATCCAGGAAGGAGGAGAAATCTAAGCATGTCCACAGATCATTGGACACCTCGAACGCCAAGGAAAGTTCTCGCCCATCTGCGCAAAAGCGTCATTCATCTCCCACCGCAATCGCAGTCACGCCCGCCAAAAAGCAAAAGGTCATGGAAAAGCCAATTCAATACCGTCCCTTCAATCAGTTACTCAAGGGAGTGCTCCTAGTTATCAGCGGCATACAGGCAAGCAAATGCACATGATTGCATCACAAACTTTGTAAACCCATACCCTCTCCTTTCAGAATCCCGATCGTGCAGACTTGCGCGCGAAAGCGGTCGCCTTGGGTGCCAAGTACAAAGCTGATTGGGAGCCAGGATGTACTCATCTGATGTAAGTGAAGTGTGCATTTAACTGATAACTGCCGCTAACTCCTCCTAACATGAAATCCAAACAGATGCGCATTCAAAAACACTCCGAAGTACAATCAAGTGAAGGGCAAGGGCAAGATTGTGACACGCAGTTGGATCGAGAAATGCTACGAGCTGAAGAAGTATCTGCCATGGCGACGATACGCCTTGGATACCAACGACTTTGGCCAGCCGGAAAGCGATGAGGAGCTGTGCGATGAGGCGACGCGGCCACGACGCGATTCCAACGAGAATGATGTGGATATGCTGGAGAACACCTATGATTCAGTTCTAGCAGATCAGAATAAGATGGATCTGAATGCAGATGCTTCATCGGGCATTGATACGGAGGATGAACTGCAGCGGGTGGCTGAAAACAACGTGAAGAAGGCCAAATTAAGGACACCAGTTCAGACAAAATCGCGGGACATATACGAGGTTAGCACAGATGAGGAGGACTATTTGGTGCTAAAGAAGAAGCAAATCCACGCGGTCGATTAGTTGCCATTTATAAAATCTCATCTTATATTTTGTATACGCCTTTATTACCTAAATGGCTTGTAATCTGTACTGCAAGTACATTTTTCGTTATTTTTTTTAATGTGCGTCTAATACATTCTCATTCTCAGTGCAAGCTGATTGCGACAAATTCAAACAATGTTTAAGTAATGGCTTGGACCATTTTAAATAAAAGACAAGAAATAAACTGCGATTGCGTATTAATAATATTGTAATAGATCTATCGCATGCTAATATAAAAATACTGTAGAATGAACCACCTCTATGCTGATGCGATGGTCCATCTCTAGCAGGAGCAGGAGCTCACAAATAATGTCCTAACGCATAGCACGATGCTTTAAGGACTTTCCACCTATAGGTATGCTATGGTAAAGCGGAGCAAACCCCTGTACTCGCAAAACTATGCTGTAAAAGTGAAAAAAATATAACGCACAAATGCAAAATCAATTTAAAGCCCACAAACAAAAAAATATTAAGAAAAAAACAGGTGGAAAAGCAACAGCTGTCCGGTTTTGACAGCTGCGCTCTCCGCGCTCTCCCACTCTTGGCGAGAGCTAACGGTGAAAACTCTCTTGTTCCCCTGCAGTCGTGTATTTGCTGTCGAGCGAGTAGAGAGCACTTTCTTTGGGAGTTTAACTATCCAGCGCAACTGTTGTTTATTTATGGTAAATATCTATAGCTACCACTTGCAATTCCGCATTGAGATTCACCAAAGCATCCGGGCCAAACGCAATTGCATCCGGGCACTGTTCCTCTGCCCAGATTCCACTCCTTTGCTGGAGCGAAAACGAGAAGTGAAAATCGTGGAAATTTGGAAAATCGATACGATTGAGCCATAATTAAAAGTATGCTGCTAACTTGCACTCCCCCTATTTCCTATTTTTTATTTTTTTTTTAGAGAGAGCGCCAGTCGTGGGAAAATTAAGTGATTCAACGCCCAGGTAAGAAAGTCGTTCTGTACACGCTGAGAAAAAGTGCAATCCAAATGATTTCGAACCTGTCAGTGATGAGTGCGTATGCAGAAGAGTAAAAGTGGGCAGCCCAGAAGTATGCAGCAATATTTTCATATACCGAATATCCTTTGGAAGTTTTCATTGAGTAACTGCTAACTACTAACTTCTGTGATATTTTATTTGATAATTGGTTTGAAATTAATTTGGAATCGACTTTTCATCAGCAGAGCAGAATAACATAACGATTACGTTTCATTCGCAGATCAAGACCAGAGAACCAACTAAGCCACCAATAGGCCATCATGGGTAACGAGACCTCCCTGCCCATGGACATGTGCTCCAATTTTGATGCGGACGAGATACGCCGACTGGGCAAGCGATTCCGCAAACTGGATCTGGACAATTCGGGCGCCCTGAGCATAGACGAGTTTATGTCGCTGCCGGAACTGCAGCAGAATCCGCTGGTGCAGCGCGTCATCGATATCTTCGATGCGGACGGCAACGGGGAGGTGGACTTCAAGGAGTTCATCCAGGGCGTGTCGCAGTTTAGCGTGCGCGGCGATAAGCTGTCCAAGCTGCGATTCGCGTTCCGCATCTACGATATGGACAATGATGGTTACATCTCGAACGGAGAACTGTTCCAGGTGCTCAAGATGATGGTGGGCAACAATCTGAAGGATACACAGCTGCAGCAGATCGTGGATAAGACCATTTGCTTTGCGGACAAGGACGAGGATGGCAAGATATCGTTTGATGAGTTCTGCTCGGTGGTGGGCAACACCGATATCCACAAGAAAATGGTTGTCGATGTTTAGGAGCCACATACATATATGTACTGTATACATACAAATGTACATATTGTACTATATGTACTGGGTTCCGTAATGAGTAATGAGTTTGTGTGTGTACCTTTCCTTCCTTGAAACCTGTTCGGCTTTATAATAAACGGTCTGTCTGTGAGTCTGTTAGTCTGTGAGGGCGTTTGAGGCGTGCCAAAAACGAAGCAGTTTACTCAATTTATTGATGATGACATCTATCGCATATAGTACACGTTAATCCAAAAACCTGATCGATCTCTCATCCACAGAATGCAATGAATTGTGTCTTATACTCATATACTTGAAACCACCGGCAACGGACCACTCACCACAAAAAACCAAAAAAAAAAGCTCATCTATTCTATGAATCATGACTATTTCCATGACTTTCCATGCCCCATTCGAAATGCCATACCTTCGAGGTTCGAACATCCTTGCGATTACGATCGCTCGCATCATCTTAAATTAGTTTGTACTATGTATGTCCTAACTCTACGTTCAATTCAAGCCTAACACTTAAGTTCATCTCTCGACTAAATGTTGTGTATAAGATATGTAAAAAACAAAAAATAGAAAGAGAACTACAACTACAACTACAACTACTATTAAACACTGTTTATCGAAAAGCTAAACTCAAAACCCCGAATAAGTGTTTACTTGGCAACTTTTTTCTATACTATTTAACTGTTGGTTCAACGTGGGGCCGAAAGTGGGCTGGGTTCTTTGGCCGGCGGGCAGATGTCCTCGAGCCGTCATCGGTCCGCGAGTCCTTGGACAAACAGCACGTGCGTGTCGCCTAGCTAAGTCGCCCAGTGCTCCCGAAACTCCGGAGTCCCGAAAGCCGACCGCCCAGAAGACAGTCACCACCAAATGTGGGAAGGAAACCACCGGACGAAGGTAACCGAAAACTTTTTGGCCGTTGGCAACGATTAAATGTTTTGTAGGTCACCGATTTTCCAACTGCTCGTGTGTGCCAGCGCTTGTGTGTGTGTGGGTGTAGGACGTCCCTCATATGACAAGTGGTACACTGGGGAAAACTTATGCTCACATATGTATGTTGTATTGTGTGAAAATCATAAATATTACGCATACGCCACGTTGATCAGTACAAATCAGCGGACGAAGATCATTCATTTCTTATTAAATGTACTTTAACATAGAACAGAAATGTCACAAATCAGCGGGAGAAAATCATCCATTTTGATATAAACACCTTAAAACGAAAAAACACAAATATTACGCATACGACATGTTGTTCAATACAAATCAGCGGGAGATAATTCCTGTTGATTTTATACCCACATTTTTGTATAGTACCCACATTTTGATGGTGGAATTTAGCAAGAATTTCTCGCAGTGCCGGCAGGAAGCCAGCCAACTAGCTGCCGGGTCCGCAGAGAACTTGTACGGCAACAGAGCCTTGACCACGGAGTCACCTACTGGGCGACTGGGCCATGGAACTACTAGGGAACTAGGGAACTAGGGAGGTCCTGCGAGGTCCTTTGTGTGCGGCTGTGTGCGAGAATGCGTGAGTGTGTGCCTGGTATCAATAAATTATTATATGCTGTCTGTCGCAAGCTGGTTCGTTAATCATTTTCGCCTGGGCCTCGCCCCCGCTTCGAACCCGACCTCCAAATGAAGCATTTCCATTTTGAAAATTAGTAGGGTTAATGCTGGGGGGTAGCACCCCTCCACCCATCACCCACCAAGGAGCAACCTTTGACCTGCAGCCCACTAATTTCGCTCCTGTTGCTGCGTCACAAGCCCACGGGCTGACCTTTTTACCGATTGGTATTAATTGGTTTGATTAATGTGCTCCAATTTTCGGATGGTACGTAACAGCGCCGGTCCCCAATAATCGGGCATTTCCATTCGAACGTGCGTCCATCATTTCATTCACAGGACTTCTATTAATCGATGGGGCCAGATACAATTTGTAACTTCGATGGGCTTTTCGAGAGACAGGTGATATTTATGTCGGGCAAGGCGAGGTGATGACCAAGTTTAGATAATAGGCCAATATTATTCAATTTTCATGCGAAATATTACCGCCCATTGATGTCATCCCAAAATCTGAGGCACCCATCTTGCCATAAAACCTATTGATCCCTTTTTTTTTTGTTTATTTTTGGAAAACCTTTTTGTCGCTGCTGTTTGCCGTAGGGCCTCAAACTTATTTCGCTTGAATAACTTCGTTTCGGTGGCAACTATTTAGTCAAACGGCTTTTTATAAATTATGCATGTACAATATTCCCCCAAATTTTAATGGGCTGGCGAGCAGAGAAATGGGAATGTGCCTGCTTACCACAAACACAAATCAATATAGCTATATATATATATATAAATATATATATATATATATTGTATATCTGTAGAGAGGCGTGTGTGTAATGTGTAATGGAGTTTGGACAGGTAAGGGATATCGTCTAGCCTGCAAACGAAATTGTCAGCTTTTCCATTCCATTGCCTTATATATTCGTTTGCCAGTTGGAATCTCTGGGTTTATGGGCTCTGGCATTTAGTTTGCGATGCCCACACCTGGGGGAAAAATAAAAGCTTTTTAGTTTATGTTATGTTGCCGTTGTTTTCGCGTTGTTTTCCTTTTGGGCTGTTGTGTTTTTGCAATAATAATTGAGGCATTAAGTCAAAAGCGGGCCTGCGAAAACAAATGCCAAATCAATGTCCATGTGTGTGTCTCCCCTTGACACCTGCGGCCAAAATACTAGTGATTGCCAGTCAATGAAATGCTTGCTAAATAAGCTTAATATTTGGTATTCCATAGACTAACAAATAAAGCTGGTTATAGTAGAGCAACTATTATAATTCATCACTTTTATATGCTTACGGAAATCGTTTGGGATTTTACCCATATATTAGCATTGTTTTGTGCTTATTGGTCGGTTAATTTATTTTATTAGCCATTTCTATAATTTCGCCCCCAGTTGTGCGTGTGTGTGAGTGCGCTTGAGTGGCATGTGTGTGTATTGTGCGATAAAAGTTGACTCGTGCCAGTTTCGAGCTGTAACCAAAAACGCATACAAAACAAAAAGCGGCGGAAAACAAGAAACAAAAACGACAAGCGCGAGGAATGCGGTGGGGCGGGAGGGGGTAAATACAATGTGAATGGGAATTACAAAAACAAGGCATCAACAACCACCGGGAGCGTTCCTCCACTCCCCCGCGCCCCTCGCTTCACAGTTGTTTCCCGCCCACAGAACCATAAATTCACCATTACCACGCAGCTACCTCAACAGTGCACCGCCCCCCACCCGCACTCGCGCTTTGACCCACTGAACCACCAGCCCAACAACCCACCAACCCACCAATCCACCAATCCACCCATCGCCGCCCCACCATTAAAAGGTGGCAGCAAACAAACGCCGATGACGCAACGGAACCCTACTCTGGAGACCCCGATTCCGAACCCGAATCGTGGTCCGAATTAGAGGCCGAACACGAATATGAATACGAATACGAGTTCGAGTACGAGTACAACTACGAGACCGAGATCGAGTTTGAGTTCGAGAGCGAGGAGTTTTATAGCAACCACCAGGGCCGGACCTGAACCTGACCCACTAACCCTTCGAGTTATAGGCAGCGATTCCGCGTTCTCATGGGAATCATCGACAAGGATATACCTGAAAACAGATACAGATATAGATACATATGCCTACATATGCCACGTGGTCGTCTGATCACAACGATACAACAATGAAAACTATAAAATCATATTTCGCTCTTGCGATACAATATAATCATAAGTCGGCTTTACTTAAACATTAGCTTATCTATTATACCATTGGGAGCTATAAACAATGCAATATGTGTAATAGATTGTAAGCTTTTCCATTTGCATATAAAGTTGAACCTTAGGTCTAACCATCCTAAGGTCAATGTTAAGTGCTTTCTCTGCTCGTCTGCTTTCTCCTACTATCGTTAACTGAAATGTGGCAGTAAAACTGACAAGTGCCGGGGCACACTAATGAATTTAATGGATACTTACCGCTCAAGCAGAGCATAAGAAAATGGCCAGTTGGCTGCTAATCTTCCATTCAGTTTCAGTTGATCCAGCTGTAATTAGTTTAATATATGCAATTCGCCACATTAAATGAAACGTAAAATGTGCTCAACTAAAGAAAATCTCTCAAAGATCCCTCTATTAATGTTGATAATTGGCTTAAACTTTACTAGGTTAGAATATGGAAAATGATGAAAATAACTTAATTCAGTTATTTGGTGAGTGGTAAATATTCCCCAATTAGAACGCTCCTGTGTGCCTTGGTACATAGGACTCCAAGTTGGACTCCGATTTTGTGTGATTCTGTGACTCCATTTTCTGTTTTCAGTTTCGGATTTCGTGCTGCGACTCCCGATTTTCCATTTTCCCGTTTTCCCGCTTTCCCGATTTCTTTTGCCCTGCTGCTGCATGCACTCAACGAAGTGCCTTTATGCTTGTATGCTGTTACTTATTTTTTTCGAGACACACCAGTGGCAAGTGTCTTTCAGTGGCGGCGACGGGAGTTTTCTATAGGGGGAGCAGCAAAATATTACGCATACGGCACGTAGTCATAATTGTTATTGAATCTAAATACTTTGCAGATTTCAAATGTTAACTCATCTGATGTGTATGTGTATGTACGTATGTTTATTGCGCTCATTCGATACTGTTTGGTTTCGTGGCAAGGAATTTTGAAAGTTGCAATCTAAAAATAGCATACCTTTAGGGGCTCTTCGCTTCCAATCAAACAACCGAAACTTTTCACACCAACCACCAACCCTCCTACCACCCCCCCGCAAAAGACAAAGTTAACTGTCGCCGCTGCTGGGTGGACTAAACGACTCTCCGCCCACAAGTGCGGCAGAGCGACGAAGAGAGCGGGAGAGCGGGTGAGATTTGAAGAGGAAGAGGGGCGAGAGGAAGTGGGAGTGGAAGAAAGCGGGAGAGAGCGACTGGGCGACCGAGCGACAAACCGACCGACAGCCGAGCGGCGAGTAAGAAGAAGCACGCTATATACACGGTGCCGAGCAACAAATTGAGTCAGTATCGCACAAACAACACTAACGGAAACATCAACGTGAAAGCGAGACGGACGCCCTCCGTCCCGTTATATGCTGTGTCTGTCTGTCTGTGTGTTGAGAGTTCTACGTCGCGCACTCCAAAAAAAATACAAAATAACAACACAAGAACATTAGCACTCACACACACACACTGGCACACACACACACACACACAAGCATACAGTAAGCTTCAGGTGCTAGAACAAAAGCAGCCAACGAAAAAGAGACAAAAACGTTTAGATCTCAAAAAACAGTAAGATTAAGCCAAGGAAAGACAGTGAGATCTTGTAGGGAAAGGAGCAAAAAGGAAGAGACAGATAGGCTTTGATCTGAAAAAGGAAACCGAGAGAGGACATTAGGGCCATTCTACACGATCTAAGACTTAATACAAAAGATTTTACACAAAACAAAATGGACCAAAACAAGAAATGAGTTTGAAAGTAGGGATTCAAAGAAGTTCACATGCGAAAAGAACAAAGTTTAAAATACCGATCGTGTAGACAGGTCCTCATAGCGAACGAGAGCGAGTGCAGAAAAGAGAGTAGGAGAGCCGGATCGCTGTCAATTAGTGGCATAAGCCGTTACTTTGAGAGCAAGTGGGTACAAATCACCCGAGGGCAGTATGAAAAATTTTCAAGTTGGGTACTTGAGCTGGAAAAGTTTGCAGCAGCCCCAATTTACCTGAAAAGTCAAGAGCAGTATAGACAGGCACAGATGCATGCAAAGAAATTCATAAAATAAAAAAATACGTAAAGTAGTTCAAATTCGACAAGCAGTGGAGTTGAACGCTCTCCGTTCGTCGCCGTTGTCTCGTGGGTGTCGTACACACATAAAAATACATATATATACATATATATAGATGCCTGCCCATCTATATATAAACAATATGCATATCTATTTTTTTTCTTGTTATTCTATAGTTAATATATATAGTTGAAAAAAATATATCAAATAAAAAACAAGTGCAAGAAAAGAGAAAAGCGCCCAATGCGGCCAATGGAAATGCCAAAGAAAATGCAGCAGCTACAAATTCGACAACAAATGCAAATTCTACAACAACAACAGCAGAAGAAGCAGCAGCAACAACATCAACTGCAATTTCCCAACACATAAGTCCACCGAATTTTCCGTCTTTGTCGCGCGCGCTCACACACATACACACTCAACTTGCACACACACACACACACGGAGACACATGCATGTGCATAAATGGCAATATGGACGAACAGCAGCAGCATTTGCGTTGTATACCAACACAGTGACACGCGCGTGCCAAATATTGCCGATTTTATCACACAAGCAACAACAACATCAGCGGGACCAGCTATTAACTAAAGGAGCCATTACAACAACAAAAACGGGATCCAGCAAAGTAACAGCAACTGCAATAGCAAGTACAACGAGAGCAACGAACATTGCTGGAAGGCGTCGCAAAATATCAAAGTGGGTACCACTACAACAACTACACCAGCTACAACAAAGATAGTGTATTATGCTTACTAACACACACACACACACAGCCACATGCAAACACATGCCGCCTGCACCCTTTTGCACCCACACGCACGCACACAGACCACCGAAAGCTTGGCATACCAACACGAACGATAATAACTGTTACTGCAAAGTGCAAGTAGCGGTAGAAAAGGACAAAGGACAAAGGCAGGAGAAACAGCAGCACTGTTAAGAAGGAGGTAAAGGAGCGAGAGGGAGTGCTAAATGAGTTATGCGTGCACATTCCTCAACTCACAGCTGCAGTCGGTCACTCACGCACACAAGCACACACTTGCATACACGCACTCGCACACATGGACTGAAAGAAAACTTGTGTTAAAACATGAAATTAACTGCTTCCGCAAAAAAATAGCGTATTAACGTAAAACAAAAGTTAAGGACACTTATATACAAATAAGAGGTTACAAAGACTCGGTTAGCTTGAATAGATAGATAGAAAGTGCAGCTAATGCAATTCATTAAGCTAAGAACTTCAATACAAGTAATTAAGAACGTTTTGAAGGAGAGAAGAAAAAGTTAGAGGGATAAAACTACATTTGTATGTATGTAGTTTAATATGTTTGACAAATTAGAGCAAAAGCGGTCTTAACTTGATTTTAAACTCACTTTCGTTGACTTGCTATTGGTTGAAACAACTCAAAGTAATTCGCAGAATTAAATTACTCTATCTCAGCCACTAATTTACAACTTAGAAAGTCTAAGGAAGCCTGAAGGGGTTTTAAAAATTGCCCATAACGAACTTTAAAGTGCCCGCAAACTCATAAATAAATCACAAGTCCTCGCTGCCATGGTGAATATTACCAAAAATTGCCGGAATCGCAGAGTCGAAGCAAAACTTTGGCTCATAAAATTAGGCCAACTTGGCATACCGACAAGGGCTCGACTAGATTTTCGGACCACGTCAACTCCCCCCAAAAAAAGACGAATTTTGCCTTTTGCCTTTTTTTTTTGTTTTGTTTTGGAAAAGCGAACGGCAGACCGGGATTCAAGCACGGCATACTTGACATTTTTGCGCGCCGTGCAGTATATGCAGATTAGGCCAAGTTGGCTGAGCAACCGCAAGCCGCAACGAACAGGAGCTTTCGAGTGCTGTGCAATCAGAGGAAGGACCTTAAGGAACCCAGCAGGACCTCCGGATCCAAATCCAAAGTAGTGGAGACCCCCGATGAAACGATGAAACACGTTTGGCAGTACAGCTGCCCTTCTTGCGGTCATGCAAATGCATAAGGACTCACTCCTTCCTTAGTCCTGGGAAAAAGGGAATACGAGATTAGCCAGTAAAACAATGACCCCGTCATCACCGTACTTTTCCGCACTTTCCCGCACATTTTCCCCCACTTTCCATCACACTCTCGGACATGCAAAATTCATGAAGAACCAAATTGAGTTTGCGGTCGAACCCAAAAACATAACTAAATATAAATAATTAAGTGCAAAAAAGGGGTCAACTTTAAGGGCATTTTGGGTATCTTGAACTTTAATCGAAACTTTCTGCTTTAAAGTTATAATGGCATTCTAAAAGTCGAATTTAAATTCGAATATTGAAAAGTAACAACTAAAAGAGTACAAATAATTATAAAACTAATCAAATTAATACTTAAAGCTATAGATGGCTAACCAAGTGCTTGGTAAATCAACAAGCATCTTTGAACTAAGAAATATTTTCATGGTAAACAGGTATTTTATGTCCGAAAGGGCACTTAAACGGAAAATTCAGCGTGGAAATCATTGTCAATTACCCATTGCTAGGCAGTACACACACAGTACACAACCCAATTAGACATTCCTTATTTTGAATGTAAATAGCAAAGATCATAAACCCTGATGTACGTACACTATAGCCATCTATTGTAAATAAAATGTCAATTGTGTTTATTCCCCAACCTATTATCCAAAAATACATCAAATAAACTTTTTTGAAAATAAAACCCAACAAACTTTTACACGTTTTCCCCTGTTATTTTTTCGTTTTCGTTTTTGTTTGCTTTTGCTTTAGTTTCTTTTAAATATCTCTTTTTTTTGCAACTCATTTCGCCTGGATGTCGCCGCTTTCGCTTTCTATAAACGCTGCCAGATATCCCAGATATACATACATACATATATCCCCATGCACTTGTGTGTTTTTTCTTTTTCTTTTTTTTTTGGGAGCGATCGTGTTGAATGTGAAATATGTCTGAGATGCAAGAATTTGCCATAAATAGAACGCAGATCTCTAGATGCCAATCGCAGTGCCCAAGTCGCTTACCCAGAAATTCCCCATCGGCATCAACTCCAATATCAAATGTGTCCCCCCCGAGGGAATCTTAAGTAGTCCCTTGTTTTGGCCTAATGGAAAATAGCATATCATTCCAGTTGCCCCGTATCCTTCCCTAATCGAATCTTGATTTATTTCGTTAATCTTTTGAATTTTGAAAAGACGTCGTCAACCCGCCGCTTTTGGGTGATGGCTTTGGCCCTCCAAAGTCCCCTGTCGAATGGTTAATGACCAGAAAAGCGGGCAAAGTGAGCGTAATTAATGGAAACTGTAATCAATCATGCGCTCCAATTAACCAGACCCATCCCGTCCAATATTCTTCTTCATATTCTTGTCGGATGTGGAACTGCAGAGGTGGATATATATCAATCTCCCACCCCCCGGACTAAATGCTAATGGGAGGCCCCATTTTTCCACATTTTCCGACCCGTAATGACACAGAGCGGTCCTGGTGTACATTTCAAAACTCATTACGATTCATTCACTCGACGTCAGCGAGGGTGTATATGTACACATACTTATATATACATATATATATATATATAGATATAGATATGGCCGACGAGTCATCATCTCTGATTTCTTCATTTTTTTCGCCTTTCAATGAGCTCCATATTGCAGTATTTTGCTTTTGTTTTTCATAAGGTACTTCGCCTTCCAAATAATTTAGGAATAAATTCAACTTGCTCTTTTTAATTTGATATACGATTAATACTAGCAATGTATTTGGGTAATATCAAATTGGGTAATTGACAAAACCAAATGCAAATTAGATGTTGGCGGCTAACTTATCGACAAAACATTCATAAATTTTGGCATTAAATTGGCATTTGGTAATACATTGATGATAAAATGGCCGGCCACTGGAGGCAAATACACATCGTTATCTCGTTAGCGATAATTAATTTGGCAAAAAGCACTTGGGCCAACTTCAACTTCCCATTCACTACACCACTTGAATACATGAATATCGAGCATTTTGTTTGGCGGGCAGTTTCACTGGGCATTCACTAGTAAATCCCCAACGAAAATTCAATACTGCTCAAGATTGCTGAAGATTGCTCAAGATTGCTATTCATAAAAATCGCCTGAGAAAGCTGGTGTCTTTTATTCATATCGATAATTGTTTGAACAATTTCGGTGAATACTCGTACCCAAAAATGAATTCATCGATTGCCTGCGGCTTTTTCCTTTCTCGCTTTCACATTTCTTCTCGCTTCTTTTTTTTATTCGCGCTTCATTTACTTTCGGGTCCTGCCCGGGGGCGGTGGCCAAAAAGGGGGAGTGGCAATCGAGAGGAGACCAGAGGACCCTCATAACCTTTCACCCCGAATGGGCGGGCAATGTGGGAAAAGTGGGCGGCGGGTGAGTATTTCACATTTGCTGATTTTTGACGTGTCCATTTTCCGTTGATTGATTTTGCTTGTGCACTGAAAAAATGCTTCTACATAGATGATACAATAAATAAATATGCGTATTTAAGTCAGTAAGTTTTTCTGGTGGTATGTCAAGTTTCCGAAGCAAATATTAAAAATTATTTAATTACATAAGAAAACAATTAACATTTTTTCAACATTCATTTGAGTAGAATTGGCATAGAAGGAATATATGTTTATTACTTGTTGAAATTTCTGTTTGCCGCGTGCGATGCTTTATGGCATAAAATGTATGTATATATATATTCTGCATATGTGAGTTGTGGTTGCATCTACTTAAAAATACATTTATTTTTGCGGCTTACAATGCGCGAGGGGAGACATGGAAATTGATCAAATATTTATACAGTTTGCATAGTCAATTTACATAAGTCCATCAGCAGTCCAGCCGTCCGTGTGCACGTGCGGGTATGTGTATGTGTGTGAGTGATTTCCACGAGTGTTTCGTGGACTTGTATGTTTGTTAACCGCACCACCCACTGCCACCCACTGCCACCCACTGCCCAACTTTCCATAACCTTGCCCGCTGTGTGTGTGTCTAGCCTTGTCCTGTCTCATCAATGTCAAAGCAATGAACCCGAATATCCATATTGCCAACGCTTCGCTTATTCAATTTCCCCGTCTGTCTATCCAAGTGAATTTCCCGCCCCGCCGCCGAACACATTTTCCCCATTTTCACGATTTCCCCCCCAAACTTTCCCTTTCGGCTAATACCCTTTTCAAAAGCCCGGCAGCTTAAAGAGGGGTAGGCGGTCGGGGTTGTAGGGTGTAGGGGGTGGTCTTAGGGTATTAACAGCTTCGACTTGGCGCAAAGGAAAACAGCGTTTTTGTTGTTTGCCCAACAATGTTAATGTGTCTATATAAGCATGTACACACAAAGGCACACAGTTGCGGACAGGATAATAGCAGTGCAAATTAACCTTTGTCGTGTGTCCACAATTTCCGCGCATATTGCCTGAATATCAAAACAAAACAATTGACTTATTTGGTTTTGTAATTATAGTTCGTTTTCCTTCTTTTTGTGCGGCAACGAGAACTTAGAACATCGAACATCCAGCTATTGATACTAAGCTATTTTTAGCTATGTTTCAAATCATCCTAATGTCATAAAGTATATATTATATTCTCCTTAATTTCCAATGGTAGGCAGGCTTGCAAACTCACTTTCCTTACCTTACTACTTTCACCATGGCTGTACCTGTGTGCATATGCTGAGTGTATATACGCACTCAATTAGAAGGGAAAATGTGGAAAATGGTTGAATCGTTTATGACTCAGCATAGTGCCGCATTACCGCCCACCACCCACCGACCGCCCGCCCGCATTTGGCCATTAAAAATGTTCAGGCATGTGTAATTGTTTTACACACAAGATGCCCAAGATATTGAGCTCGGTTGCTGCCAGGGAAGGGGGGAAAGGGGGGAAAGGGGGATTTGGAGTGTGTGTTTGATGTCTATATGGTGTGCATATGCATAAGTACAAGTCTTTGGAAATGTAGATGTGGGCATATCGCTGCCATCTTACTTGACAGGTGCCGACAACTTTCGGATAGCAATGCCAATTCTTGTCAAAAACAATTTCTTTGCAAACGGTTGTTCAGTTACGGATTCTCCGTTGGTTGGGATTTACGCAAAAACTCCCCCCCCCATCCCCCTCCATCTCTACTTTATACACGAGTATATGGCCTAAATATAGCGGTAGGCCTGACACACGATTGTAAGTAGGGTTTTCCCGTCGCCGTTGATGGATTCATTAACTTGGCTTGGACGTGGCTTTGCTTGGCTTGGATTGGCTTGGCTTGCTCCTTTTTTTTTGTTTCGCTGCTGTCCATCATCTATTGTGAGTTTGCCTGTTCTTTGGACACTTTGTGATGGACTTTTGGCCCGGGGCGGGGGGTGGGGGGTTTGCCGGCATAAGTCAGACCCATATCGAAAATGTCAGGATTCGCAACTGCTTTTTCGGGCTACTCCCGACAAGTAGATTGTGTTGTCAGGCTGCCAGCGATGGAGCAGGAGTACTAGGAGCAGCTCTAGGCAAGTGTTTCAATCAATTCAAGTTGCGACAAAGTCCAGGACTGCAGCTAAAGTGGCTTAACATCCTTTTGTCCTGCCTTCAGCAGTGTGGCAAACTGATAAACTGTGCAGGTCACATAGAGATGTCTTAAAGTATGCCATCAATTTAGAGTACTTACGATATATGTATGTACATACATATATAGTGTTCTTTTCAACACCTTCTAAATCTTAAGAATGCCAGCTAAGTAGAATATCTTGCCAGCCAACACTGTTTAGTGCAACAAATTTTGCCAAGATTCAACTGCAGCCCAAACAAAAACTGTCCAAAGTCAAAGTTAGAAGCCAAACTGAGCTGAGAAGCCAGTAAGCGTAGAGATTTCCAGTGAAAGCTATCAGAGTCCGGTTTTGTAATCGTGATCCCAGGGTTTCCGTGCAATTAGAGGGTGACCCCTCAACTTTGGCCAGCCTGTGGCATCCTTTCTATTATTTTTTTCCCCTCCCCCCCTATTTTTCACTCGTTTTTCGTTCCTAAAAAAAAACAAAAAAAAGATGTGAACACACGGCTTTTGACGAATGCAACGAGGTCGTCGTTGTTGTTGTTGTTCAGGTGAGTTCTTTTTTGTTTTTCCTTTTCGTGGGGAGGTATCATGTTTTGTGTGGGACTCCTGGCACAGGATAAAACAGGGCCAAGTTAACGATTTTCCTCCTCTTTTTGGTCCTTTTTTTCGTTTTTATTTTGTGTGCCCTGCAAATGAAATTTATGTAGAGGGTCCTGGCTCCTGTGCCGGCATAAAAAAGCCAAAGGACTCGGGCACTCGTCCACGCGGCCACTCGGCACTCTGCCCCTGATTTTGAGTTGTGCAATAAATTTTTATCTGTACATGCGAACGTCGGCCCCTCCTGGTTACCAGTTACCAGTTACCAGTCACCACTCACCTTTCACCAGTCAGGAGCTGGACGTGAATGCGAATCCTGCGGATTGAAGGGTTTCCAGTTCGGACCAACCCAACCCAGTTCAGACCAGAACAGAACAGCCCGTTGGCCATTAAACAACGCTGTCAGGTCTCAATGGCCACAGCCTGAAACCAGAAAACCTGAAGCGGCCATTACACAATAGAATTCTTCTGGCCGTGTCGCCTCAACTTATTTGTATTGGCCTCGATTCCAGTGATGACTCGCTTTCGAGTAACTGACTAACTGAGGAGAAAGAAAACTCTAAATGAAAATCGCATTAAAACGCTGTCGCTGCCACTGGAAAATTAGAGATCCGCTTTAAATGTCAATCTCGCTCGCTGATGTAACTCACTATCTATGCGAGTTAATAGGGCCAACAATTGGCACTTAATTACGGCACAACCAGCATTTCCACTCCACTGAAAGCCGAACAATTGATGAATTGAATAAGAGCCAAAGCGACAGCACTACTCGATGGTAGTTCGAGGTACTGGCTCCTTGGTCCTTGGTCCTTTTGGCTTTATTGTTATTGGCCAAGCTGCGTTGCGGGCCATGTTTTAACGCTGAGTGCCGCATGACATCTGGGTCACCTGGGGCTGCCTGGTGCTCCGCTCCATAGATGCGTTCAACTTATACGATGCCCATTTCGGAGGCGAGGTGCTTCCTCTGACCATCGATGGGGACATGGGGATATGGGGATATGGGGACATTCACACGCGGCCGGCCATCGCCTTGCTTGTGTGTCCTTTTGACATCGGTTCCATTGGATTTACTGTACGATGTACAGTGCGTCCCCCCAGCTGTAAGGCGATTGATGGCTTAATGCCCCCGTGTTGTGGTGTTGTAATAAGGGGACACCCACACAACCATAAACCCACATTGGATTACTGTGATTTGTTATGCTAAGCAATCGAATTTGATTGGCTATTGAACAAGGAGGCAAACGTAAATTATCAATTTAAGTAGCTGAGCTTATGGTGGCCATTGTATATTTTCGTGATAAAGCAAAGTTATTGATTGAATAAAGTTCAGGAATGGGTAGTTTTAGCTTCTTACATGCTACTTACAATTGAAACTTTAACAACTTACCACAAGTTGCTCAAAATTTTCTAATTAACTTGTACTCTTAATTTGATTTGTTTGCTAGCTTCTTTAGCTTGGTACTATTAGTAATGGTTCCCATAATCTGCCGAAATCAGTGTTTAATTTATAAATATTTATGAGGCGATTATCGCCGGGCAAACCAAATGAATTACACAGCTGAGCCGCACTGTACGTGCCTGTTTGCAATGAAGCAATCATTTTAATGGTGCGATTAAAATTTCATCAGTTCTACTCAACGAACGAAATCGAATTAAAGCGTGGCGCATCGCAAGACGAGATGTTTATCAATTATTCCCAGATTCATCTATGAATGTGTTTTTCTGCTGACTCAGTCTTGTTGGGTTTTCCCACATCTTTCTCCTTTGACTGACTGACTGACTGACTGACTGACAAATCAATCAATAGCCAATGGAACGAGGTATTTATAGAATATCCCATCAAGGGAGGTCCATAAACAATTGAATTCATTTGCGGCCCCAAATTGCTATTGCATTTTGCGCCAAGAGAAAGAAATTTTAACCCAATTTGAGGCAAGAAACCCCCCCCCTTGCCATTCCCCATCCCTCCCGTCCCTTTTGTATCTCCGCTCGTATTTTTAGCCAGTGGCGTTCGAGAGGGGGGGCTGTAAAATGTGCGCTATAAAGTGAACTTCCTATTCAGATAAAAATTATGATCGTAGGTATATGAATACAAATATTTGCATAGATCATTGTTACCAAAATTTGCTGTTACTTTGCAATGATCTTTGTTACTATTGATGGTTCTAGCAGTAGCCCCCATCCCCCCGGCGAACTCCTGCGTACGCCACTGCCTTGTATCCACAGTATCTGTATCTATGGCATTCCGCCTGGCACGGACTCCTCGGATATGGTCTATGGGCTACTGGGGCCCCCAACTATTATTAGCGGCACGCTCGACATGCAAACGTATAATGGATTCGGATATGCGAGTATATGCGATGATGATTGTGTGTGCGTGTGTGTGTGTGTGCATGCACATGTGGGCCATACAATGTCGGGAATGTAGAATATATACGGATATATATGGCCAGGCCAGAACGGTTAGCTTCGCCAGTCAGCGAGTCATCCAGCTGAATTCATTGCTCTGCAGGTGTTCACATTTTCACATTTTTCGTCCAGCTCCCCGAAATGTCCTTTTGTCCTATTCCAGCGGTGTGCCCGCAACGAACACTGTAAGAAAATGCTGGCAATTACTGATATTAATCTTTTAAGTCTATGCTATCTTATTGAAACGTTGCATATCGTCTAATAAATTAACATGTGTTAATAAATTAAAAGAATTTACACACTTTATTTGCAGTAAGTTAGTTTGATTTTTTTCAAGTATACTTCCCCGCAAGCAGCGCTTGAATAATTTACAGTACTCGTTCGTATTTATAGTTGAATTATTGATATTCATTTGTTACGTTTTTCAGATTTGTTTCAAATATTTCGTTCGCTCTTCCGAGGCTTCCCCTCGACCCCCTCTATTCCCCTCTCTATTCTTGTTCCGCATGTGTGACTTGCGGACAACGAGCTTTCCCGCATTTCCCCCATTTCCCGCTTTTCCCCATTTTTTCCACTAGCACAAGTGTGTGCGCTGGCTTTGAAGCTTTTGTGGCTTATCAGTTCTTTGTCAACTAGGTACAACTTCTGGCAAATAGTTTTCCCGGAAAGCTCGGCCACAGCTTTCGAACCCGTCCCACAATTCCCACATTTCATTTTCCATTTCCATTTTCTTTACGGGTTCTTAAGCCGCTCCTTTGTCTTTTTCGTGCATTCAATGCACGTGCCCAGATTCCTGCGATTTGCTTTCGACTTTCTGACTTTCGGACTTTCTGCTTTTTTTTACCTTGGCTTTAACTTTGTTGTAGATAAGTTGATTGTTTAATATCCAGAATGGTTTTCCCTCGTCTAATGCTACTTACTTAAAAGCGCTGCATCTGCAAATTCTCGGAAAATGGAAATAGGAGCATTTGCTCAAAATGCGGATTCTTTTCTTTGCCGGTTTTTTCTTTTACCTTGGTCAAATTAAGTCACTCAACCAAATTAACCATTTTTCTAAGCTGCAGACAACCTAATCTACAAGCGCAATTAACTTTTTGAAGGCTTTTCAAGTTTTAACTGTTTGTCCAATTTTTCTAATTTTTAATAGCATCATTTAAATTTGCCAAGAAAAAGTTCTCACTTAAAATACGAATAATGGCAAAACTGTAATATTTTTGAAGAGGTTTTTCCTTATGAATTCGCTGAAAATAATCGTATGTCGAAAAGAAAAGTTGTTTTGAACTGCTAACTATTTCTATCACTTTTTGGTGGATTTGGAAAAGAAATTTGTTTTCGAATTTTTGCATTTTCGGTAAGGGGTACCATCATAAAAATTTGTGAAAAATGGAAAAAAATTGAGATTTCTTTTTTTGAGTACGGGTGGATAGGGAATTTTGTAACGAACTCAACGAGGTATGGCATTCCACTTTTGGACAACTATTTTGCAAGTTATGACCAAAAAACTGACTATTGTGTGACTGAAATTCGAATAATGGCTTTTGGCAAAAATGAAACAAATTTTAAAGGGCATTTTAATCACAACTTGGCTAAAAATGATCACAAACATAAAAGAATAACTGTTTTGAGCAGCTAATTACCAATACTAACGATTTCTATCACTTTTTGACGGACTTGGGGAAATTTCATTTTTTTCGAATTTTTGCATTTTCTGTAAGGGGTAACATCATCAAAATTTGCAAAAAATGACTCAAAAATAGAATTACCTTTTGAGGACACCGTTCGATTGGAAATTTAAATACGAGCTCAACGAGATATGGCATTCCATATTCAGACAACTATTTTGAATGTTATGGCCAAAAAACTGATGATTTTATGAGGAAAATCAAGAAAACGACTTTTGGCTAAAATGAATATATTTTATGGGCATTTTGATCATAACTTGGCTAAAAATGTGAAAGAATAACTGATTTAAGCAGCTAATTACCAATACTAACCATTTCTGTCACTTTTGGAGAAAGAATTTTTTTTTCAAATTTTTGCACTTTTTTAAGGGGCAAAAAATAAAATCCAGATTGGGGATTTAATTACGAGTCTAACGAGGTATGATACTCCGTATTTGGATAATTATTTCAAAAGTTTTGGCCAAATACTGATTATTTATAACAATATCACAAGATAAAGTTACGCCTTCAATTTGTATATTAAGTTTTTGATGACCGATGTACTAATGAAACTATGGTTGCTTACTACCATTCCACAGATGTCAATTCAGAAGCTAAACGACACCACCAACTCGGGCTACGTGAGTTCCGAGGAGACGGACTCGCTGCTGGTGAGCAGCTCGAATCCAACGAAGGGCGGCGGTCGGACGGCTCTGCTCCGCCAGGTGAAGAGTAGCTCCACAAATGGGCCAACGACGGGGGCGTCCACCTCATCCTCGGGATCGGTATCGGTGTCGGTATCGGGCGGGGGCGGTGGATCCGGTTCCGGTGGCGGCTCAGCATCAGGCTCAGCAGCCGGGGCTTCCAAGCCAACGCTAATGCGTCAGGATCGTACTTCCACCTACCTGACCAGTCCGCAGCAGTCGCAGCACGCGAGGATGGGTTCCGAGGAGAGTATGCGCGGTGGCAGCGGTGCCGCCGGCAATGACGAGGATGTGGAACAGGGCCTGGTCCGCAGCAGCATAGTGCCTGATATCGAAGTACACGAAGAGGACCAAGAACAACATAGCCAACAGGCAACGATGACCAATAATCAATTGCAACAGCAGCAGCAGCAACAGCAACAGCAACAGCAACCGACCATATCAATTATGAATTTAAGCCTCAAGCCCGGCGATAGCCACAGCCACAGCCATAGCCACAGCTCCAGTCCGGGCAGTCATCCGAATTTGGGCACCTCATCATATCAAAATCTGGCCTCGAGCATACCGCCCAGCGTGCCAAGTCGCTGCCGGGCGTGCCGCAATTGCAGCCGACGTGCTTCCACCACGCCCACCACGCTGATCGATCGCTCCGCCTCCCGCGACAGTGTGAAAAGTGCCTTCCAGCAGGGCAATCTCAGCGGCTCCATGGCCATTTGCATATCAAACTCGGCCCTGCCCCAGCAGCAGCAGCAGCAACAGTATCACCTGCAACAGCAGCAGCAGCACTATCAGTTGCAGCAACACCACCTGCATCAGCAGCATCTGCAGCAGCAACAGCAGCAGCAGCAGGTGCCACCTGTGCTAATCACATCATCGCCAACGAACGGATCACGGATAATACGGCAAAGCTCACAGCCGGAATCGAGCAGTACGGCCATTTGCTGTGGCCCCCATTCCGCCTGCGTCGGCCACGCCCACTCGCACTCGCATACGGTGCCGAATGTCTCGCTGAAGCAACTGCGTGAGAGCTCCGGCGATGGAATCGCTGGCATTGCAGCCGACTCCCTGCGGATCAATGGGGGCATGCGGCCTTTCAAGCAGGTGAGAATCACTTGGTTTACCCCAACAGCCCATGCAAAATGAGAGCCCCATTTCCCCAGGGCATCTTTTTTTTTGTGCGTAACAAGGCGACCCACACTCGAAAAAAACCCTCTTTTGTATTTAGAATAGTTGTACAAATGATTGAATAACTGAACAAAGAAACGGCAGAGTTTTGAAGTGACCAGACTTGTAAAGTAAGCACTGTCATTCTTTGGTGGCTGGTCACATTAAA
The DNA here is from genome assembly GCF_016746365.2 of Drosophila yakuba. NCBI lineage: Eukaryota > Metazoa > Arthropoda > Insecta > Diptera > Drosophilidae > Drosophila > Drosophila yakuba. The sequence goes on along the minus strand of NC_052526.2, from coordinate 3,319,462 downwards.
GCAGCTTCCTAATTTTAGAGGGTGGTGTTTTTTTTCGAGTGCCCTTGTACATATTTCATGTACATAAGCCATCTGCAATCGCCCAACTCATAAATGTCAAAGTGGACGCCATCCCAAAGTAACCTTTAGCGCTCTATGTATTATATACAAGTATATAGTAACTGAACTCAGTATATCCCTTCTCTATACATAAGTATTATATATACCCATAAATTGGATGTTTTATGGCCACCATCGCACTCGATGTTCTATGTTCATACCAACCATTTTCAGATCCTGCGTTGTACCAAATATATAGTTGGCTTGAAGGCCGGTCGAGTCTTCTAGCCTCAAGTTAAATATTAAAGTGTAAGAATTAAAAATATTTTAAAACTTAAAGGGACCAGCCCTGCTGAATGCTGTGGCTAATAGAGTGAACAAAATGATTAAAAAACCAGTCAGCAGTTGGCTGTAATTTATTGTATCTTTAAGCTTAATACACTTTTATTACTCCACTTATGGAAACTATCAAGAGTTCGCTACATTTCCTAGATGTTAAATCTTATCACCGCCAATAACTCATCTTCATAAACACACGATGTTTTTATGTTCAGTTCGGATTTCTTTATTTATGTTACAGATGTGTTCTAATAATCATAAAACGCTGGCAGTTTGTGATTTGCTTACTTTGTTGCTGTTGTTCTTTCGGTTTGTTTTCGTTGAATTTATATCTTTTTCTTGTTTTGGCCATTTAACGTTTTTCGCGCGCTAAAATCCAATTAGTGAAAATCAATATTGCTCATACGCCGCGTTGGCTCAACAATTATTTTCTTCATTTGCCCGCTTGGCCACCACCTTCAATCTCACTTCGTTGCCCCCACATATACATATGTACATACATATATGTATGTATGTTCGTATATTTATTTATTTTGTTCTCTCTCGCTTTCGCATTACTTTCGGTGGTCATAATTAAAAATTTTGTTTACACGCCATTCGATCGTAGGGGAATGGAAAATGGAAAAGAATACGGTCTCCTAGTAGGTGGGCCTAAGAGCATTTAGCATTTAGCATTTTACCATTTTAGCATTTTACTATTTAATGGAGAATATCCGACAAACGCAATTAAGACAGTTCTTTCCTGCAGTCTGCAAATAGATTATTCATGTGGCAATTGAATTGTTAAGTGCTACGGAATATACCACTTCTAGTCGCTCTATCTATATCTTTCATCTCCCTGTTATAATTAATATCAATTTACGCCCAACATGTCTGAACTTTTGCCGTCCATAAATATCTCAAAAAAAACTGGGAGGAAATATATATACATAGATGGGGAAAAAATGATATAGCTTCTTCCTTCATGCTGCCAGTGACCTTACCATGATTGATGAATTTGTTCACTCTTTGACATTTGCCGTCGCGTTTTCCTATTTTCTTCTTCTGCAAGTACCCCGGTTAGCGCCTCCATACTATTTTTAATTTTCTTTTTTTTTGTACTTTTTTGTGTGTTTTTTTTTGTACTTTTTTTATTCACTGTTTGGAGATAATTGCGCTGGGTTCGCTGGCAGACACTTTCGGCAAATAGTCAGGGGGATAAGAAAGTGGGTAAAACGTTTATGGAAGCTTCGGGGCGAGAGAGCTTTTCGTTTCGTTTGTGTTCAAAAAAGTAGCGGTAAAGCGGTAGAGATAGCGAAAGTAATGGTAAATCCTCCGCATTTAACGGCTGCCCATGCAAATGGGCCAAAAGCTTTTGAGCCACATTTAACACGTATAAAAAAGGCAACAAACAATTTGTACAAGTACGAGTATATATGCAATTCCCCTGCGGTCATCTCTTTACATTTAACCCCCTTCGCTTTCGAGAGCTTTTTCGCTTAGCTTTACCCGCATAAGGGTTAAGTTGCAAGGCGAAAGCTTCAATGTATTTCAAGTTTTCAATTGTCTTCGTTTTTCCGCTTTTCTGCTTTTCCATTTGCGTTGACCCCACCATTGTTGTTGTTTGTATTATTTCTGTTTTTTTTTTGTTTTGAAAAGCTCTCTATTTAATTATGCAACATGCAATGAACTTTTCATCCATTCGGCACTCTTTCCCATACGTGTAAAATCCCCCAGGATCACACGCGTGTCGAGAAGGGCCGTTATTACTTGTCAGGCATATGGCCAACATATTTGATTACTTTCTTACTCGAAATACCCTTTGGTGCATCAATAATAGTATCGTACTTTATAATAGACCTTTCGCCGTTTCATCATTACAATTACAATCATTACATCTCATATATATCATAAATATTTCATCATTTTCCTCGCCTATATTTATGGTATCTTTATAGTCAAACTTCCCCTAGTAAGTAACACCAACTATGTAGTTTCGGCTGTACCCTTACATTTGTATACCTTAATCTAACTTTATGTACAGTGCGTTGCGAAAGGCAAAGGAGGTATTAATATATCATTGCATTAGCTGAATAAACGAAACAGGCCTGTCACTTTCGTAACGCACTGTACGCGTAGGACTCTCGACCAATCTATGTCTAATTTCTAGGTATTTTCAATCGCTTTAAACCAATCAGAACCCATTCCTATACCTAAGTCCCTACACATTGAACGTAACCCTAACTGGTAGCCCACAATCAGAATGTAGCTTAGCTTACTTAGTTAACTAACTAGGATAACTTAACAATCTGTACTAATCGCTGTCGCATCAATCTCGCAATCTCTCCAGGGCGTTCTTCTAATGCCTCGCACCTTGTCCGAAAGCCGAAAGTTGCGCCTTCGAAGGGCCTTCACCGAGGCCACTAACGAAACACTTCAATGCTCCAAAATGGTATTTAAAAAAAAAAAAACAAGCAAACCAAAAATTTAAAACTACAAAACAAAACCCATTTGCCGAAACTAACAATTTTGTTTTTTTTTATGTGTGTACATAAATATTTAGAATGAACCAACGTAGTTCCAAAGTTCCAAAAACAAAACCAACAAAAAAAAAAAACCCAATTACCAATTATAAACCAAAAGTTCATTTTCAATGGCACCGCTCTGACCTTGCCGCCTTTCCAGCGGTCAAGTAGCTTGTTATCGATAACATAATGCATTATGCTGCAAAATGCTAAATGCCTCCCCGAGCAATCGTTATGCGTTTTGGCATTCGTTTCTTCCTAGTTTGCACTGCGTCCATGTCCATTCTCAATTTAAATCCTCCTCCCCGCCCCCCTAAAATTCTCAAAAACAGCCTTACAAAATAAAACTCAAAAATACCCGTTTCCAAACCGTTTTGAGCATTTTGGCCGCTTGTAGCGCAAGTTTACATATCCGCATCCCATACGCTCGCATCCACTTCCAAATCCGCTTCAGCATCCCGTACGACTTTGCATCCGTTCTTGAATGTAGACCCGTAGTTCCATATATCACCCGTAATTAGCTATTATTTAAGAAATATCTATAACTTTTCGGAACAGGTAAGCTGTAGTTGCAAATGTTGCGATTTCTTGTGCACCGATTATTGTTATTTGTGATGAACGCACCGATTGATTGCTGATATACTGATAATATGAACAATATGATGTACGTATACATTTATTCAAAAACTAAGTATATATAGGGTATTTTTAAAGTTCAGCATTTGCGTCTCTTGGGGGTAGCAGCAATTAAGTGCCGAGCGGAAGCATTTAATATTTCCCGCAGTAAAAGCTGCAACATTTTAATTTCCATGACGTCGACGCGATCAGGTGTTCCCCCTCAACCACTTTCTCGCCGATTTTCCACCGATTTTCCACAAGCGTGTATCTCACTCGTCGCTCTCCGAAACGGTCTCTCTCATCTTGGCCATCCACCTGCTGCCTTTTGTCCACTTGGCTTCCACGATCCACAGTTGAAGCGTGCTGGTCGAAAAATGTGTGCCTCATAAGCGGTATTATCACTGACTCATAGGGTTTTTTCTGTTCGAAACAAATTTTAGGTCGCAAGATACATTACTTTTGGGATTAATACATGTTTGTGCATTATTGAAGATCTGAAAATATCACTGGTTAATGGGCATATCCAAGTCGATACCCAAGTTTTGGCACATTGATGCTCTTTGTTGTTCCGATATATTGGCGGAACAAGAAGGCCGGAGCGAACCAGATTGTAATATAAATAAAACTTTTGGTGGGCAGGCCATTTGTGCGGCGTCTTCGATAGGGATCGCTCTCGAATTTTTGGGAACTTGGGAGCTCTGGGTCTCTGTTCATTTTCCAGATCGCTTGCGGATCGCATCATATCGAATCGGGTCGGATCGGATCGGATCGGTCAATATTATAATGGACGTGAACGGCTTGTGGAAATGGTGAATTGTGCCTGCTTCCCCAATCTGTTTACATTCTGGACAATTACGCAGTCGAAAGTCAAAATACGGCTGGCCAGAAATAATTTCAATTCCAATCAATATCACATCAAAACCTCACGGATTTTCATCTGTGCCGCTTCGTGTACTTGTTTCACTCAAGAGAATCCTTTTCTTTTGCTCCTTTTTCGTTTTTTTGCTGTGTATATGTGTGTGTTTGTTGGTGTTGACAATGCGATTTTGTGGCTGGAAAATTGTGATAAATTATGTGTTCCACGAAGAAAATGTATAAATCATTGTTTAAACAGTGCGGTTTTAACCTGTAACCGGCAAGGTCTGAGAATCGCTAATTAAAATAAACATTGTACATGTTTTCTGGAAAATCTTTTAATTATAATTAAGGCAACATGTTTGTGTGCGCCTGTACATTTCTTGAAAACAAAAACATTTGCTTCCAATTGAAAAAACAAAAACAGTGAATTTTTCCAAAACGCGAACCTAAGTGAGCGAACCTCAATATTCGGTTCTAAAAATCAACTTCAAGGATACTCTTTTGCATTAATGAGATGTGTAGTAACAAAGCCAAGCAGTGCAAGTAAAAAGTAATAGGCAAAAAAACCACTTGGATACCTCAAGTTTCTGATTTCTTTGAAGTCGCAAAACAACTTTTTGGATCTTGGAGGAGAAGAGCATGTCGCCGGCCTTCTGCATGGATAACGATTGCAATCAGAGTGCTCTCTACCAGAAATGCCATGCCACGCCTCCGCCGCCGCCCATGCCATCTGTGCCGCCCATGCCGCTCGTACCGCCCATGCCGCCCGTGCCGCCCATGGTCGTGTCGACGTCATCAACCCCATCGGTCAGCCCCTCCATGACGCCCTCGCCCACCCCCTCGCGGTCACCGTCGCTGACGGTGATGATGACGTCGCCACAGGCGCTACAACCGTTACAACCGTTAACGCCGCAAGTGCCGCAAACACAAATGTCGCAACCGCTGAACACGACCGCTGCGTTGATGACGCGAACGGGCAGCGTTGGTGGCGCCACGAGTGCCGCCCGCAGGAACTCCCTTTGGCTGGAAACGCTGCGCAGCACACGCAAGCTGTCCTACGCCAACGAGCGACCCATTCTGGTAAGACTACACTCGACAAAATATGGGGGGGAGTTTTCCAGCAAAAGCATGTCAATTTAACAGATGCTTGACTAAGGTCAATAACAAACTAAAATCGAATGTTTCTGGGTAGAGATTTGAAACCATCTAAAATTGTGCTTAAAAGTATGCTACAAAATATTTCTAACCGAAATACATGTCGTATACGTGTTATACGTATACGTGTTATAGCAAAAAAATTACGCATACGACACGTTGTACATTTTCTTTTACATTTCACAATTGTAGTGGAAAATTTAATTAAATGAAACTGAAACTGTGCGCAGTGTACTCAAAAAACTATGACGTATCCAGCTTATCTGCTGGCCATTTGTATGCCCATTTTCATTCGCCAATTTGTCGGCGGTATCCACGTGTCTGTTGTGCTTCAGAATCCAAACTACGATATATAAAAATAAATAAATCGCTTTGGTTCCCCTTTCCGCGATTGCCGTCTCTTTTCCGCCACTAGTGCGCTCTCTTTCTACTGTCGCTGAACGCTTCGAAGTTATTTTCAACCAAAGCATCTGCAGAACAAAACAAAAACAAATCGCAGACACACGATGGAACTCTTGGGGAATAGGTTTGGGTCACGAAACTTTTGTACCCTGCAAAAAGTGTCGAAACTTTTGCCGAATTTTCACAGCACTGGCAAATGTCGGTGGTTTTACTCAAGGAAATACAGCCAATGGGAATTGAAAATAGAGAATCTTTTGTTCCAAAAGATTGCAGCTAACTAAAAAAAATCTAATGGCAGCGTTTTCAGCAATTCAAAACTTTGCAAAGTCGCTCAATCTCCAGCGGAATTTTGTGAATTATGTAGCACAAATTACCGCCAATTTCAACTGCAATATCACCATTTCCTCATGTGCTCATTAAAATTTGAAATTGTTAGATACTAGGATATATATGTGAATCGATTTAAGTGCTAGTACTCAGCGGAAATGAAGCCTACAATATTTAATAACCACTTTCAAACAGTTTAATTTTCCGCACACCGCGTACACAATATTCTAAATATAGAAGTCATATTTAGATGCTGTATAATGCCGACGCGAATGACCAATTGAAAACACCCTTATGGCACAGATAATGGCAGGATATTATTATTTTTTTGTTTTCAGAAGTGGAGAGTGGGGAGTGGGGGCTACGAAAGCAATAACACAAAACAAATGTGGGAACTAGGCACATCAACAAAAGCGGCTGACAAAGGGGGGGCGGGTCTGTTGAAAGGGAAAATTGGGGGGAATGGGGATCCATCTATTCGACTATTCCATCATCATCATTCGAAACACAAGAAAAAACGCCCATAAAGACATAAAGTTCGCTCAAGTGTTTGGATCGTATCGCCCGATTCATGCGTCTGTATCTAATGCTTTGATATATTGTTTACAAGGCAGGCGATTTGGATTTCGATTTGAATTTAGGATTGGAATTGGAATTGGATAACGATCGCATCAGCCTCATTGCTATAACAATAATGTGGATTCAGGGTCATAGTTTTCGGGTTACAGATAGTCCATAAAACGGGCAACTGTTTTATTTTCTTGGTTACATATCGTGCACATATAGTACTGCTTTGATATACGACCTAGCCGATTGAACAGGCAATTCCGGCGCAGTTTAAACAATGCCAATCGCCACGTAATTAATGGCATATGAGCAATGAAAGAACGTAATCCTCGGGGGAAAAACCGGGCCTTTAGATCATGGACATGAATTATAGATACACCAAATATACATACATACATGCACTATATCTACTTTAGCCTATGTAAATGGGCGGAACGACACATGCGTGAATATTTAGATGATGATAAATATTATATATATGCACTCCCAATGGGTATTACGGCGTGTCATCTGAAATATTTAAGGCATTTGCTTTGCGACTTTTGACTTGACGTCCATATGTCTGCATTTCGAGGACTTCCAATCGACCAAGAGTCAACTTTGTGTGTTGCTTTTACTGTGTCAGCGGGTAAGTCGGTTCTCCATTACCCATTACCAGCCATCCACTATCCACTAACCATTACCCATTACCTATTACCCATTACCCATTACCCATTCCCTGTCTCCACTCGACTGTGAACAATGTTGGCCCAGGTGGCCTCAATAGTCCAATAACTTATTGCCTCGGCATTATGTGGCGCAAAATAGTCGGAAACTTTTTAAAATTTCATGATAATAGTCTTCGACCGCGACTGCAGTTTATATCTATATGTATACATATATATATATTATATCCGTTTAGATGGATGTTCACGGCTATATATCTTAGCGAGTGCATGCACGATGTTTGCCCAAGTGTCCATCAATAAAATATGACAAGAGGCACTTGCAGCGAACTGTCCCCGAACCGTAAACCGTAAACAGTACACCGTCCGCCGTAAACTGAAAGCCGGACGATTGGATGGGTCTAAAATCGTCGCCGTCGTCGTCTAAAGGTCGCGCCATAGTCCGAGTCCAATTGTACAGCTGCTCTGAGTCATTTGCCAAGGCATACGGCGTATGGTGTGCGGCGTAAAGCACATGTACGTGCTTCACCAGATGTCCGGCCTTTGAGGGAGTACACCTGTGCCGGTGCAGTGCCTCTGGCCATGTTGATCGATGATTCATTGCATCGGCGGATCTTGAACGGCTGAAAACCGCCATTTGCAACATTCTAAGCTTTTCGTAGATCGGGCAAAACAATCGATATCACTTTCGATAGATAATTTCGATGATATCGATCATCACGATAGACATTAATGTACGAGTATTACTTCCGGATAGTTTTCCTATCCTCGAACACCATTTTGCATGCATTTGTGGTGCCATTCATTGTTTTTAAAAATGTATGAGCTCACAAGTTTGGGTTTCTATTCATAGAATTTGAAATCGTCAGTCAAAAACAACAATCAATCATAAGCGGCTTTTCATTGATCTCCATCTAAATTTGTGCTACGCAAACTGCATTTCCTTGTGAGTCAGCATGGGCAAGATGGATCAAATCCTGGCCATCCTGTCGATGACCCAATACCCACCCCCCTCCCCCCGCAGTTGCTGTATTGAAAATAAGAAAGTGGCCGAGGGGAAGGTGCCGGAATGGCAAATGGCTGACAAATGCATAAAGTTTTCATTTCAATGAATTATTCAAAATCCGACATGACAACATTTTGACTATCTGTCGTTTCCGTTGACATTTCCATTTGATATCTGGGTCGACGATTGTGCAAACGGAGGTGCGCGGGGGGTACCGAGGAATTAGGTGCGATGTCCTATGTGCACGTTAATGTCATCCTCAAGTGATGGACACTCGAGACAATTGCCGTAGGAGCTGCACAAAATGCATTAATTTATTTAAATGAGTGGTGCTTTAATAAGGCTTTGTAGTGCTATATGGATGAAGTGGCTTGGGGTTGCCTTAGAATCCCACGTAAGGGATTCCGGTTGCTGGTTGTTGATTGTTTTGTGCTTGCAAGCAAAGCAGCTTAAGTGCACTGCGGCAAAAAAAATGGGGATTTCATTTCCTTCTACGTAATTTATTTACAGAATAATGAAATAAATGTTTATAATATGTATATATTTAAATAGAATGTTTACAAAAGAAATTCCAATGAAGATGTTCCGTGGGTTTGAGTGCACATTGAAAGGAGCTCGCAGCCAATTAGAAGGCATAAGCAGAAAAATGCAATAAGGTGCGAATTGAATTCGTTTTCAATTTCTCCATCGCTGCCTTATGATTTCGCATGCGTACGGAATTAAAGGCTTAAAGATTTGCTGGAATAATGAAGGTGTGGGTGGAGTTCGGGGGAGACTTCAAGGATGGCCAGAATGTGCGGAGGATGTGCGGAGGATGTGCGTTGCCATGGCATCAACTTCGGTTGCTAGGCCAATTCATTTGTCAGTTCATCAGCGCCAAAGAATGCATTCGCGTATCTGTGAGAGTGTTACTCAAGTGTATGTGTGTGCCAGTGTGCCAGTGTGTGATGTATGCGTGTGCTGGTGCGTGCGACCTACAGTCAAGCCCCTCTAGAGTAAACGTCTTAATAATACATGAAAAATGTCCTCAAATTATTAATTATTAACCTAATAGAGCATTCCCTAAAAATGTTTAAAAGCCAAGTAATAAAGATCATAACAAACGGAGATACATGTGTACTAGTTGTTGTTGCCTGAGTTTCTTGCGATTCATCTTAGCGCGACTCCACTGCATACTCTTTGCATGCACAAAATATAGCTGAACAACGTGACTATAGGCGAATACGACTGGGACAGCGGCAATTGCCGATGACAATGAAATCGCGTAGCTGGAACTTTGAATTGAGCATCCATTTGGTATTGGGGGAGTACCAGGGTCCTCAGGGTACGGGGGGATTGCGGAGGAGGGTCGCGGAGGCCGCGGAGACCATCACCTTACGCAAATCGGAGTTTCCAATGCGCAGGACCAAGCGAAGGCCACGGACAAAGCCACTCTCTATTTCTCACTCTTACTCTCACTCTCTCCCTCGGGCGCACGCAAAGGGGGCTTTGTGGGGCTCAATGTCCCCCCTCAAAAAAGAGATTTATTCACTTACTTACTTACTATATAAGAAGTGTTTATATCGCTTGAATTGATTTGAAAACATACTTTTCAGCAAACAACATAAATTTCTAATTATTTATAAAATATCGATATATAATATAATTTTCATTCTTATATCAATATCTTATACTCCAGTTTTATTGTCTTTCTAAAATTAAGTTTTTCTGCGACTATGCCCAAGCTAAAACAAAAAATATTGATTCTGTTTTTTCTTAAGAACTCCATCTTCTGCCTACGACCCTGTCGTTTTTTAGTTCTCCCCCCTTTTTTTTTTTAGATTTCTTAAATGTTATTTTGAATGTGCCGAAAAGGAGTATCATTTAATGTGTGTATGCGTGTGTCTGTGTACAACCGCAAAAGGATTAACTTGTAAAGTTCAATTTTGATTTTAGTATCGCGTGCCAGTTGACCATTATCCTATATAGTTACCAAAAAACTAAAAAAAATAAAATTCAAAGTCATAAGCAAAGCTCAAAGTTCAAAGTGGAAGAAGAAGACGAAGCAGCGGCAGCTTCTTCTTTTTGATTCTATTTCTCTTTCTCTGCCGCAGTCGACGTCGCTGCCGCTCCTTTAAGTGCCGAAGTGTGCGTGTGTGGGTGTGGGTGTGCACTCCCACTGCTTTGTGCGTGTACTCGTGGGTGCGTGCAAGCGAGATGGTCATAGCGCACTCCTAGAGAGATAGATAGAGAGAGAAATAAAGTTGAGTGGATTGGAAATCAGTCAAAAGGAGACAGAGACAAACAGAGAGAGAGAGAGAGAGAGTAAAGATGGCAGAAGGAAAAGAGAGAAAGGCGAGGCGGCGCCGACTCTCTCTCCAACTTTCTCTCTCACCTCAGATTTTTGGTGCTCCTTTCGCGTGCCGCCAAATTAAACACACATGACAATGCCAATTCATTATAGCCAAAAACGAAATTGCAATTGCAGTGGCAACACAAAAAAATAAAACAGCGCCAGTGCTGCGGACGAGGGCAGCGACTGCGGCAGCGACAGCTGATAAAGACAGTTTGACAGGCAAATCTGGGTCTAACGAAGAAGAAAACGTGCAGCACCCGCACACCATAAAAAAAATTCACTCATACACACCCACTCCCCTGTGCACGCTGCTCACTTCTTACTGGTACAGGTGAGCCTCCAAAACTTATCCCACAAGAAAGAGCCTCCAAAAAGTATGCTAAGAAACCCAGGTTGCCTTTTTCTTCTGTTGCCAAGTCTGATACATTTTTAGAACATTTTTTAGAAAATTACAAAACATATTATTTTACAAGCTTGTACTTTATTTAAAGTGCAGATGCATTGTAATTCCAAAAGAGATTATTAAACTGCCTCATTCCGATTGATGGCTTCAAGCGGCAGCCATTTTCTGGGCTTTACTGTACTTCTGGGGCTATTTATCAACCGCGGCTTGCTAACGGATCTGGGAGCGAAGAGATCGGGTGTTCGGGTACTCTCTTCGTTCTTCTTCCAACGCTCATCGCTCTCCATCGCAACGTAACGGGAATATTGTGGTCGAGTTAATTTGAACTAGCTCTCCGCTCTGCCGGCTTCGCTGCCTGCGGCGACAGCGACGTCCTCGCCGCTTTGAAGATTCCGTTTCGTTTCAGCGCCGTTTCATTTTCAGTTCTCGGTCGGTTTCTGTTTCAGTCTGTATTGTGCTTACACCCATGGCTGACGTAGCGAGCGCAGAGGAGCTAAACCTTCGAAGGCGACAAAATAATAATAAAATCAAATAATAATAAAAAAAAATCCCTAAATATATATATTAAAGAAAATACGAATAATATGCACAAGTACATGCATGACAAATGAAACGAAGAACAAAAACTACAGCAACGGCCACAACAACAAAGGCATGAACAGCAGCAACAATAATTTTAATAACGATAATAGCCACAATAGCAACAACAACAATTACAGTTACAGTAAATTACAGTTACAGTTACAGCAACAGCAGCTATCGTTACAGTTACCGTTACTGTTGCCGTTACACTTGCAATTACGTTTACGAGTCCCGTTTTTTTTCAGTGCGTGCGTGTATGTGAAATTGTTATTATTAACAACAAAAAAAACAACATCGGCAGCGGCAAACAAACAAAATAGAGAAGAAATAGCGTCAGTTTTCTTTTAACCGGATTCCGGTACTCACACACACACACACGCACACATACGCAGACACACACTCACTCACACAATCACACACCCACATCCACACCCATACAGCAACGAGCAAACATTTAAAAATGAAAGACGAAACAATGCGATAACGGGATAACTAACCAAACAAACGAATGTTGTAGAAGTGGAAGACGAGCAAACGAACAACAAGAAAACATCAAGCGAATTAAGGTGAATAACATACCATATTTTGTGGGAAATATTACGGGTATTGGGAAAGGCAGAGAAAATACAAAAAACAAAAAAAAAAACAGCAAAAGCAAAACAAATAAAATAGCTATTGCAAAAGTAACGGGAGTATGGTAGCATCGCCTCGGGGCAAGAGAAAGTAAAAGGAAATAATAAAAAAGGAAACAGCCAAAGAAAGCGTACACATAAAAGACCCATAAAGCACAAGAAAACATCTTAAAACGAGAGGAGTACAGAGCTGGGAAACCCCGAACAAAGGCAAATGTAATATATCGCCATCCATAGATAAATAGATAAAAATCTCGCAATACTCTCCATAAAGATGTTGGCCAAGAAGTTGTCAAAAGAAAAGAAAGAGGAAGTGGCTAGCCGGAACAAAGAATCTTAGCAATGAGTTTATTGTCTATTGAGTGGTTTCGGAAGACAAGTGTAGCTTTTCCTTCAAAAAGATGGCTCAAATATAGGGCATTTATCCAAGTTTTCTTACATTTTTTTTAAATCAATAACTTGTAATTACATTAATTGTTAAATATGTTAGTTTTATAAAGGAGAAATTGATTTTTTAGCTCTTGATATAATTTTTAAAGTATTGCACTTAAGAAAGAATTTATCAAGTACAATTACTTTCAACGGCAACTCACCGAAGATCATTGAAATTCAATCATTTAATCGGTTTTTATCATTGAAATTTTAAATTTTTGGTAGGGTACATTGAGTATTTTCCGTTAGCAGCAGAATAAAAGCATGTAAACTATGTGCTTAAAAATATCAATCGGCGGCATTGAATAGATCTTGACACGAGCAAAAACCATTCAAAAAACGTATAGAGACCTCTTATCGTTGCGCTGATGGAAAACGTAGTATATTTCTTGGCGCCCGCTACTCGGCTACACGAAAATAATCAGGAAAAGAGGAAAAACTTTGAAACGAAGAGTAGGCGAAATTTATGATTTTCCCGCATATGTGTGTGGACAACAACCAACGATATATATATACAAATATATGTACATATATTGCAATATGCGAGTAAGGGGCGCCAAAGAAAGAAGCTCAAAGAGTGATTCAAACTTTTTTGGTTCAACCATAAACTTTTTTGCGCCTTGAATATTTTATGAAAGGCAGATGAAGTACAAAAGTTGAAGTAAAGTCCATCATTAAGCGACCAATATATATATTGGACTATATAAAAACGCCAAAGAATATCTTGTGTAAATTTCAAAGTAAAAGTAAGAGGGATAATATTAATATAATTACTGTCTCTGGATGGGGAAAGGCAGTCGCTGTCACATCTCTTCAACATTCCGGCTAAGAGTTACGACACATTTTTGGCCATACTTTCTGCAGCTTTCGTTCTCATTCTGTCGCTATTTCGGCCCGTTTTTCTTCCCTTTTTTTTGTTTTTTTGTTTTTGTGTCCTCTTGGTACACTTCAAGTTGAGTTATCCTAGTCATAGTCCTTGGAGACTGGCTCGAGTCAACCCATTTAACCGGCAGCACCTGGCCATGTCTTAACTGATTGTCCCCCGTCTGCTTCGTATTTGTAGTAGTTTTTCTCTGGGATTCCTCGTGCCATTTTCTCGTGCTGGTTTTTCTCCCATTTTCATCTTGTTTTTCTCCTAGGTTTTATGACATTTTGCTGTTGCTGTTTTCGATGGTGTAGAAATTCCAAGCCGGTTGCATTAAGTTTCAGTTCCGGCTTGTTGATTGACATTTCCTCTGCTCCTGCTCTCACTCTCTTTTTGTGACTTTGTTACATGCCTTTGCTGCGTGTTCCGGTGCGATTGTGGGTGTATGTGTGGGTGTGTTAGACTTATCCCTTGGCCGGTTGACAGTTTTGGCCAAAAACAAGAACAAGAAGAATAACCAAAAAGAATCCCATTTTTTCGCCTGCCAATGGCCCTGGCAGTGGCAATCTTATGCAACTCGCTACGTTTGATAAACCGCAAGTGCCACTGGGTGTGGGTGTAGGGGGCTTGGCGGTTGTTATGTAAGGCCGTGGATGTAATAACAATGGCCAAGATAAGAGCATCGAAGCGCCAAGCAAACGCAATAAGCAGCGAAACGTGAAAAACTCCAAATAATCTACAATAAAACAAGAGGAGGAAGGCGGAAACAAAAAAAAAAATATATATATATAAATATATATATGGAAAAAAGAAGAAAAACGGAAAATAAGAAAAAAATAAATGGCAACGGGGCGGATGAATGTCGGTTATTGCGTATACGTCATGTTGCCAACGTTCGTCGCTGTTATTGTTGGTATTATTTGGCGGGCGTGGCCAAGTGGGCGGCTGGCTCTCGAAAGATAACGCATACGCCGCATGGGTCCACGTTTGCCGCCCTTAAAAAGATGCAAATCCCAATGAGGCCCACTGGCTGCAAACAATTCTGAATTATTAAGTTACTCAATCAGGCTTGGCCCTAAGACCTTAAACTCACTTGAAATGGGATTTGGTCGAGGGTTTAGGTACGTCTCTGCTGTTGCTGGGATTATATAGGCCTCGGACGCGGGGTGCCTTACAATTGAAGGTACCAAAATCAAAAAAAAAAAATTAATAAAAAAAATATCAAAAAATTCAATTAACAAATTCGCCTTTCGAGCGTTCGCGTTATGGGCCCACGCATAAACAAATCCGCAGCGCAAAAAGTTCCAGGCTGAGGAAAATTTCTTTAAGGGATTAAATTTCCATGCCTCAGCGCACACAAACGTTCGTACACAGAGGGGAATAATTGTGATTTATGTTGTTTAGATAAATACGTAAAAACGTACACAACTTTGTGGAATTAAGAAAGCATTCACATTTCTATTCAGACTGATTTACCACAAATGCTGACTTAAAGTACAGTTTAAAGTAGAAATTTGTACATATTTACATACAAATGCTTTGAAATCTAAGGTTAACATTTTTGGCGCATTTGACGCAGAATTTTTGGTAAAAATCCCTTTCTGGCGCGCAGGACATTTTGGGCTTCTCCTCTCTTTTTTAGGGCTATTGTTGTTTCCTGCAGTGTATGCTGTATGTGAAAACGTTGAGAGACACGTGCCCGAGATGGATGCCAGTTCTGTTTTCCCTGCCTTCTTCTCCCCAAATGCCAGTTAAATGTTTCACTTTTTTTCCCCTTTTTTTTGAAAATCCCAACCTTATTACACACTTACCTGGCCCCACGTGTGTGAGCTGAAAGTTTTGTTATTGTTTTCACACTGGGCAACGGAAGCCGCACGTGGCCATGACCGCCATATTGGCTGGTCGTGAAAAAAAAGTAAGAGAAATAAATAAAAAGCATGCACACTGAAGTAAAATCAACAGCAAATTGAACTTCAATTCCAATCGAATCGAGTCGAATCAAATCGAGCCGACTCACATACATATATGGTGGGTCAGGTTGCCCTTATGGTGGAAGGAAATCATTGTAAATGAAACCAAATTGCCCGTCCCTTCACTGCCGCCCCCGCCTTCACCTCCTGCTCCTTTCCATTTCCCCTCGTTAGGCCACCTGCTATTTGCATTTCACTATTTCCCTCTGGATAATTGAGCGAGCATGCGAGCCTAACTGGGTCTAACCTTCAGCTAGCCCTAGTCTAGCTGTTCTAGTTGGCCCAACTCCATCACCCATGGCACCACCACAACCCCCACAACCCCTTGGCCACATTGCCGGTGCCATCAAATGCGAAATACAATACCTTTGCCCTTCCGCGGTTCATCCAAAAGTGAAAACATTCGAGTCAAGGCCGCGCGAATGGCACTGTCTATTTGGTATCGTTTGTTTATTAATTATTTGGTTAGGCATTCGCCCGCCCCTATTGGCCGTGCACTGAGCGAATAACTAAGTACTTGCTTGAATGCTTTAAGAATCACTTAAACACATACAAGTGTTTATATAGATATTATATCTTTTCCAGCGAAATATGGGGTCAAACTAGGCAATGGCTGTTTCTATTCTTATGCTTATAGCTGTATAGTTAAGTCATTAGCCCTTTAAAGTCCCTGCTTCTAGTGATACCCCACCTGATTTGTGTTACCATGTTTACCCTTTGGTTATTGCCAACTTTTTCTGTTTGTTTGCCTAACATTTTAAATATGTTCCATTGCCAGTCGTCGTTTCATTACGCGCTCGCTAAGTGTGTCACAAGTCGAAAGTAAACAATTTTCAATTGCTGAACAATTTGCATTATTGTTTCGTGGCTTTGCCAATAACCCCACCATGCGCTGCTACTTGAGTCACCTTAACGATTCTTGCGTTTGTCTTTTCGAATTTCAATGGATTGCGGTGTGTGGTGTTAGTGTATGTGTATGTGTGTGTGGGTGTGTGTGCGGTTACAATAGGGTTAGATATATTGATTTTCGATCATAAGAACCTGCAACATGCAAAGACCAACTAACACCTCGTCCATTATATATGTACATGTCGATGTACTTCCATATATACTTACATATATACATGTGAATGTGTGTGTATATCAGCGGCCCACTGACACGCCCCGCCCATTGACATTAGGCGCATTCGAGACGCCTTGGAGGGTTTTGCTCGAAGACGTCTTCCTGTCATTGTCGAGTTATCATTATTATATTAACTGAATGCGCCGCTTTGGCACGCTCCAGCCTCAGTGCCACCCCCTACCCCCCCTTACCATCGGCCACGCCCCCTGATTGGGGCTTGTTGTATATGCGAGTCGGTAGTTCCGGCAATCAATCTCCGGCAGCAGATCTAAAGGCACAGCGACGTTGTGCTGAGCGGCTGAGGCGAATGGAACCGATTTGATTAGTGATGAATGGCCAACTACAAACTAACCGCATTCACTCCCCTCAAAAAAGAAAATATTGGTGCTGAAGAAAAGAAATGTAACAGAAATGGGGAAGCCATCCCCCCTCCTCCAAGCAACTGACCAAATTGTGCACTCAGGGTGAACTAATTGAGTAATTCAAAGTTTACAGGTCCCAAACACACAACACACATACAATTGCACTGGGAGAAACGCGTAGTTCTTGCTCTTACTTACTTATTTTCTTTACTTCTTGGATATATAATAAATTAACCCAAAATCATGACTTTACGGTAATTTGTATTCTAAATATAAAAAGTGTCTATTAATTTAAAAAACTGGATAAATGGCTCTACATATCATTTCGTATGTATTTCCTTAATCGAATCACAAACTCGCTTCCTTGTGCTGTAAAAATTTCTAAGGGTGCGCTGCAGGGCAGGGCAGGGTAAAAATATTACTTATACGCCTAATTAAGCTCCAACAAAGCGAACACTTCATTATATATTTCCTGCACTCCGGCTGGCAGAGATTTGAGATGGATGTGGAGCGGTGGGAGGGATAGATTTCCTGGCGAGGAAAAGAAAACGTAACCTTAATGTAATGTGAATTACGCTAAATTTATTAGGCAACAATGAGTTAGCAGAGCGGGAGGCAAGCGGAAACGGAAACGCAGGCAAACCGAAAAGCGAAGGGAAAACCCTCACGAAACCACGCACACATACGCGCGTACACACACACGCACACACATGAGGCTGAGCCTAATCGTCATCGTTAACTCCGACTTCAGGACCTCTTCACCCTGGATTTTGCAACCAGTTGTTACCAATTTCGTCGCTTGTTTCGTATTTTCTCTCCTAGTTTCGTTTCCTTTTTGCGTGATGGCCGCGTTTTGTATAGGAAACTCGATAATTTCCACCAATTTCCTTTCGCTGCACATGCGTGTATGTGTGTGTGTGTGAGTGTTAGCCCTGTTAGCTGGCAAAGTATGCGTGCGTGTCCATGCGAAGCTCATAAACTCTGTGTCGGCAATGAGTATGTTAATTTGGTTAGAGGTGAGAACGCAGGTGAGAAATAATTTCGGGGCGTGGCAACGGCTAAATGCCAATGGCAACAACACATCTCTTTTGCGGCGTGCGTGATCGACCAAAGGCCAAAAACAAAAAACTAGGAGACAGATAAAATTGGGGCCAACGAGGGGTTGGGCAGCAATCGAAATTACTTAACCAAGTACTTCAAAACGAAAAGTTTGACGCAAAAGACGCAAAATTACCCAACAAAATTACACTCTTGCCAACAACTTTCCAACCCGTTAATTCCACTGTTTGTAAACTTGGACAAACTTAAATGCCAATTTATCAGGAATATGCCTTTTTTATAGTTCGTTTTCTCGACGTAATTTAAAGTATACTAAAGTGCACACAAGTGTCACTTAGATGTTTGTTGAGTGAAATGGTTTAATAAAGATTTTCAAAATATTTATTAAATGTATTATTTAACACATAATCAACAACAAATTTTGTATCTATTTGGCCATGTTGTACATTTCGATTTCACTGAAATCATATTCATTTGCCCCCGAGGCTAATTTTATTTAGCGGCCACAATATTTGATTGTATAGATTTTAAAATTTGATTATGCTTTGTTTAAGCACACATGAATTTTGGCTATTTCCATAGATTTAATTGAATTCCACGAGTGGCGAGTTTCGGTATTGTTGAAATTCCATCAACGTTTTATAAGTTATCCTATTCATAACATTCCGCATTAGAAATTCCGTGTAAATTGAATTTCTCTACTATTTTATTCTTCGATGGCTTTTCATTTCACTCCACTTCACTAAATGCGTTTCTCGTTTAATTTATGCCCGATGGTCTCGGGCATTTGTGAGGCACTCAAAGGAGCTTATTTCCTCGCACCAGAACTTGCAACATTTTCAAGTTAAATGACTTCCTTTGGGGCATTTATTTAATCTGCTCCTTACCGTTTTATTTTTTCTTTGGGTATTCCTCCTTCCCGTTACGCTTTTCAACTTAATTAAGAAATCCAATTAACATCATTGACATTAGATGTCCTAGAATATGCGCAATTTGTTTTGTTTTTATACATACATATATATATATATTGTTTCTTTTTTATTTCGTTGCTGCTTTCACGAGCACATGGCAGCCACATACACACACACATACTCGCACAAATTCACGCATCTGCCGAAAAATAGATTTTCCCTCCTTTTCGGTTGCCCTCTTTGCATATGTATGTGTGGTCGGGGGCAAAGCAGGACCTCACTGGCCACCCCCGAAAATCCACACCCTTTGCTGACAAGTAGGCGTTGATGTTGATGTTGACGTTGGTCTCGTGTGTGTCCCTCTTTCCCCTCACCCCCACCTCAGAAAACGGCCTACCGCCCATCGCCACCCCCTCGTTGCGTGTGTCCCAAAATTGTGAGTGTGTGCGCCTTTTTTGGAGGGGTGGCTGATGGTTGGGGGGCTGGGATTTGGGGACCGAGAAAGTGGGTGGCCAGCACGCAACAAACAAACGATAACAAACAATTGTGGCAACGACAATCGGATACTCAGTGTCTACATAGCATTCCCCTCGTTCTTTTCAACATTCTCCATTTGTGTCTGCCTGATTTTCGGTTGTGAATGTGTCGGATAAATACTGATTGTGTAGGCAAGGGAATCGTGTTTAGAGTCGTGTTTGCTGCCAAGAATTAGGAAATGTCCTTGAAGAGGCTCAAGGAATTTCCACGACGGCTACACCTTCTACTATCTGTTATTCATGTTAGGTATGTGCAACGTGTAGATTCACATTTATAGTAACTATTGCCCCAATAAGTATGCTTTAGTTTTAGGGTCTGAGTACTATATACAATACTATATATCCTAATGAAAACCAAGACTCATATGTTGCAGTAGTAGATCCTTATTTGTACTACTCGTTCCCTTTGACAATCACTCAATCGAAACAAAACGCTTAGCTTCGCACAACGATTTGTCGTTTTACCCAATTATGACAGCACTAGCCGGGGTTAAAGGGCAACCCATTCACGCCCACAAATCTGTCAAATTATCCACATGATCGCCCACTGTATGGCGCTGTAGACGACCAGTCCACAGGAAATCCCAGTCAAGTCGGACAACTTTGACTCATCTCCCTTCAGCTGGCTTAAACAGTGACACAAGTAACACAACTGCACAAGGAGCCGGAGCCACATTCAAGCAAATCTACTTAGAATAAACCAATTCACACACACACGCACGTACACATGCACGCATGTTGGGGCCCACACAGATACAAGCACGCTGCCAGTGCGAACAAGAGAGAGAGAGAGAGAGAGAGAGAGGGAGAGGGAAATGGAGGCAGGAAGCTTTCATTACAGGGGAGTGGCTGGCTTTCACCGAGCAGCTGACAAACTGCGAAAGCCAAAAACTGATTATGGCTTTAGCCATTCAAAGCGACAGCACTCTACACTTGCAAATAGACAAATTTTTATGTGTGTGTGGTCTAGTGAGAACACAAGGAGAAAGACTTTCTTGTTTTCCTCTCTTCAGAAAATGATAACATATGACTATCAAATAGACAAGTTTATATGTGTGCGTTCTAATGGGAAATAGCAAACACAAGCCAAAGTTCTTTTATTTTGTTATTTCCTTAAAAAAAAACACTTCGTGCACATTTCCGCAAAAAAAAAGTTATTTTCAGTGCATGACTGAGATAATTGAGCAATAATCGAGAACGGAGTGCAACCAAGTTCCATTCCAACCGAAAATTGAGAGATATACAGAAAGTGAAATTAAAAATCAGTATATGCACTTGGCACTCTACTTGCTTGCTCTCTTGGACCAACGCGCTTCTCCAGCAGTTGTGCCAATTTTTGTTATATTTTTTTTGTCGCTTTTGTCTTTTTTCTCCCAAGATCCCGTAAGTGAAGTACAAGTTAAGCTGGAGCCTTGTGGCCCAGTCACGTAGTCTTTTTTTTTCCCACAAAGAAGGTGCCTTTTCATGGGCGAAATAAGGGGGACTGAGCTGTTCTTTATAAACAAATATTTGGATTTAGCAACTGAGTGAGCAGTAGAACGGCAGCAGAAGCTTAAATTCAAGTATAAAAAAAGGAAACAAAAAGGAAAGAGGAGAAAAAGAATTTTGTTTCCGAGCTAAATTTTAGGCCGTCCTGCGGCTTTCCCTCTCAGTCTCTCTCTTTTTCTCTCTCTTTCTATCTCTCTCTTTCTCTGTCTACTTGTGTGTGAGTGTGTGTCTAGTTTACGACTTTTACTACTTTCTTTTAACTTTCCCTCTCTTTCGGGCCCGCACAGCATATGCAAAACCGCACCCATATTGGAGGGCAAGTAGAAAAGCAGATTACTTATCTTTTAGTTTTCATTTAAATATGAAGACCAAATTGTACACACACGCCGCTTTTTCCTTTTTACTTTTCTCGCCCATTAGAGTGCCGTGCACACATCTACGTATGTCTGTATATATATATATATATATATACATATATAAAGGGAACCATGAAGTGGAGCTTCTTGGGTTTTTGTTTTCACGCAAAACTCTATCTTTTACCCAGATAAAGATAGAGCAGAAAGCAAGTGGATTTCTTTTTATTTCCCGTCCGCTCTTTCAAATCCGGCTTTTTTCGTCTAATTTTGGTTAGACGAAAATAATTGGATTTACACCGAATCAAGAATCTAGATGGAGGCCAGGGTAAGAGATAGTCATTTTGCATGTGATGATGTCGTCATTCCGGAGGATAAAGAACGCTTTTCCAGGAAGATGAGTCTATTTCTTTTCCACGACGGCTGTGGGCTGTAAACTGTGAGGGAAGAAACCAAATTGGAGATATTCATAAGTGTAATTTGTTATTCCATGGGGAAGACAATGAGAGGATTGTAAATGAAGAATAAAAACTACAAAGCCTTTTAGAATGAAAGCCATAAAAAATTCTATGTGTTCAAGCCTTTTATGAATTGCTTAAATATGAGATACACAAATGAAATGCATTTAGCGTACATTTAAATAAGTTGCAGAATATGCACTGATGGTAAAGTATACATATGAATTCAAATTGATTTGCATAGCTATTCACCAAATGCTAGTTGCTTAAGCACTCAAGCACTCTGTCCAGACACAAACACCGTTTGATTATTTATTGAAATTCAATCGATTGATACTGGTATTGATACTAATAGTTGAAATACGTATACATTTTAGCTCCGCAAACCGGCGTCGACACTCTCAATTCCTGGCTCGATGAAAACACCTTCCATTGCGAACCGGGAACAGATCTCATCTGGATGCAACGAAGAAGCGGCCGAGGCACTAGTGGGTATCCACTCAGACTACCCTAGGTATGAAATGTATGTATAGCCCGATCCGAACCGCCAGTAGAGTACGTATCCACAGCAGCGTGCATTCATTAGCATATAGCCCCCCTCCCTTCCGCCCATTCAAAACAGATCCAACTCCACCTAGAGTTCGTATCCAAACTGATTTGTTGCACCCACACCCAAGAAAATCGATGTATAAAATTCATAAAGTTCATGAATTCGAATTAGTTCCCCTAAACATGCATAGGTGACATGGATTAGATAGATGGAACATATATATATAGAATGATGTACTAAAAGCATTTAACAAGTAGTAATATGATGTGCGATTTTCGCTCAGTGTGCGGCTTAGATAAGGTGCAGTGCCACAGAAGGGAATGCCAATGAGTAGGAGCAACGATAACCGTAACTGTGGGCAAATCATTGACTGATGGATTGAATGGCCCGGGGACAGTAATTAGCTGTCAATGGCAGGACAAGTGAACCCGGGATTGATGATTTGGCGAGGGCAAAAATGAAAATGGAAATGGTGCCCCATGTATTGGGTAATATTCATTGGGGAGTGCTTGAAAGGAGTCCACGCGATTCAATTTGAGCACTCTAAAGTGAATTCCGCTCACGAATGAATACTGGGATGGTCCTGCTGTCCTGGCTTCCACATAAATCTCTATGAATGTCGTGGATGGCAGGATATTTTCCTGCAATCACGTTGGCAATTTGGCACAGTTCAGCAGTTTATAGAGGGGGGCCAACAAAAAGACGGGGGATTGAATATATGGCTATGGCTATGGCTATGGCTATGGCTATGACTATGACTATGACTACGACTACGACTACGGCTACGACTGCGATTGTGAATGTGGCTATATGGGCATCGAAAACGAGGACAGCCAGCTGTGTGTGTATGTTTTCATTTGTCAGCAAAATTTTTATTGGCCATCTTTGGCTCATCGAAAGAGCTGGCGCTTGCCCCCTCCCCCCAGCTCTGTGCTCTGTCCTCTTGTCGTCGGTGGCTGTGTATCTATAAGATACAAATTGATATGACACATTTGGGAAAGCCGGAGCAAAGCGAAAACACACAAATCTGTCATTCAGGCTGCAAGATTTATTAAGGTGCCGACTAGAGTTGAACGGAGCTGAGTTGGATCTGCTCGAGTTGAGTTCCGTTGACTAGAGTTGAGTTGGGTTGACTTAACCCCCGGATACCCGGATACCCGGATACCCCGACAGCCCCACGTAAAAATCTCGACAGTTCCAAGCCCCCCGGCCACTCAAGCATTAGTCAGCGATCTGTGGAAAGCACTTAGAGGGGGGGTAAAAACCTGTGAAAATAAGTACGAAAATGGATCAGGACCTTGGAGTAAGTCCCTTTTATTTATTTAGCCCGGAATTAGGTGTATTTCGGTCAAGTAAGAACAAAAACTAATCACAAGGAAATTATGATAAAGCACGCTTAATAATAATTAGTTCCTGCTTAATCAGCAATATTGTTTTCCCATCTCAAGATTAGCTAAAAAATGAACGCATCCCAATTAGAAAACAAAGCTCATTAGTAGACTGAAAATAAATAAATGGACCATCACAAATAGCTTTTCAATCCCTAAATAGCATCATTCATGGCAGGGAATTAAGTTAGCCTAATTGAACACGTTTAGACATTGCATACTCACATATAATGAAAAAGTAAAACGTTTAAGCAAAAAAATAATGCAAAATCACGGCATCAAAGAAAACAAACAAGGTGTGAAAATGCAGTCAAAGCATCAATATGAGATTAAATCAAAACAATGATTAACTAAATGGAAACACAGTGGCCTATGTAATGTTTATACAAATCGAACTACATCAGTTTTGACAATGTTTTTTTTTTCTCAACACAACACAACCATCCATCCATATGGAATAGAATTGTTTGATACTATAATTACATCCCCAACACGTCCTTTAATTAAAGTAGCTAACCATCGATTTATTGGTAGTGAATTGCGCTACAAGCAACAGAATGGATATCCCTGTGTGGGAGTGTGAAAGGAGAGAGTTGAAGGGGATTTGGAAGTGGAAGGGGAGTGTGTGTTAGTGAGTGTGGGCTCTGGAGTACACATTGTCCATCTGATTGAACTCGAATAACCCCGCAGGTATATGGAAGAACGTGCTCTTACTGGCGGCAATACGTCCAGGAAGCCATCAACAAACTCGGCCAAACACAAACCCAATGTGGGCTATCGCCTGGGAAAGAGGAAAGCCCTCTTCGAGAAGCGCAAACGGATCAGCGATTACGCCCTGGTCATGGGCATGTTCGGGATCATCGTGATGGTTATCGAAAACGAACTGAGCAGTGCCGGTGTCTACACAAAGGTGAGAGTTCTCTTATTACATTCCCACACAAGTACAATTAATTAAAGCTGCCAAAACGAATCCATTGAATGCATTTCTCGATTTACCTTTTTTCCAGGCATCGTTCTACTCGACAGCGTTAAAAACCTTAATATCTGTTTCGACTGTGATTCTTTTAGGACTTATAGTAGCTTACCATGCTTTGGAAGTGCAGGTGAGAGTGAGTGCAAATTGTATTCTTCTCTTCCAGATGTTATTGATGTTCTTGCTGATGGTCGTCATCGTTAACTGTTTAACGTTGCCGTCGTCACTCTCGCTCACTGTCACCATAATACCGTTAGAGCCCCCCGATAAATCCATTTCCGAAAATGCCCCTATATATGGTCATGCTAACCCCAGAAAACCCCAGAAATCCTTTGGCCACCAGTCATCATCGCCATCTCGGTTTGTTTGTATGTTTGTTAGTTAGATTGTTTGTTTGTTTGTTTGTTGGTTTGCTGTTGAAAACGATTTCGTGTATCTTGTTATAATTTCGATTAACTTTCCATTGTTTTTCCTGTTTTTTCCTATTTTTCCTTTTACTTTCAATGGAAGGGTGAAGGAAGGGCGATAGAGAGTGCATGTGTGGTGAAAGTTGGTGTCAGTGTGAGAAAGTGACAGCCCGGTTCCGGTTCCGTTTCGCATTCGTTCATTCCACAATCCACCTTCCCACGTCCCCCTTATACCTCGGTCCATTTTGATATTTCTCTGGACATCTGACATCTAGAACCTCTAAAAAATATGAAGAGAGTTTCTTTCCACCTCCAAGAATCTAAAGTAATGAAATTATGAAAGCTGAAACACTGTACATAAAGCTAACCATTCTCATTCACCCAACTCACCTTGACCACCACAATCAATATATTCACCACAGTTGTATTTTAATTCCGAATAATCGCTTTTGAATTATCAAATCCAATTAAGCCCATTTTTATGTAAACCTTTTAACCTACCTTAAACTTTGATTGAAATTCATATTACATATTACTTTCCTTTTCTTTATTGACAAACACAAATTGCCTTGTTTTGGCATTCGTTTTGTTTTTGGTATCATTTCCATTTAACGCAGATCCTTGACACATGATATAGACCGGAATTATTAAGAGAACTATTTCCATTCCATACCAAAATCGTTTCGTACTCGTTTACCTCCAATATGCGCTTCAAATACCAGTTGCATGTACAGCACTATAATTTGTTTTATTTGCTCAATATTTTGAAATATATGATCCATATTCATATATATGTATATGATCCTTATATATATATTTATATATATATATATATATATAAATATGTATACTTATAAATAACCTATTCAATTTCCACTTCTACTTCCTCTTCTTCAACTTATTGGTTTCGCCTTACTTTTCTCGTTTCGTTTACCTTACAAAAAACAATCCACAAAATTCCAATAAATTAGTTAAGACATGTGTTAAAATTTATTGTTGGCATGAGTTAAATATATTTATATATAGCAATTGAAAACAAAACCCCAACCGATTTGCAAATTTGATCGGTTGGTGCTTGTTCTTTTGAAATTTAGAAATACGTAGACAGCATGGGAGCATCTATTTGACTAGTTCGTAATTCTATTGATTATATCTGTAAACATAAAAACAAAACATAATTATATACTACAACATGATTGATAACAATATTATCTATTAGCAACATACGCGAATAAAACCGAAGAGAAGTGGAAGATACTCGAAAGCCCTAAACTTTCGTTAGCTTCATCGACTTAACTCAAATACTGTTTGTAGGGACAAAGTCCTGTGTTCAGTGATCGAATTTGGATTGGTAATTAATGTCTCCATATCGGTAACTCGATGTGGCTATCGACAGTCCGCAAATCAGCCTCCTTGTCGCAATCGAAATGAAGTAACAAAAGCCACAACAAAATAATCTTTAACCCAAAACTCTCACAACTGCATTTAACCATTTCCATATGTCCATGATTCAATCAAGCCAGGTCATTGATCAGTCGTCTGTCAGTCAATCAATCAACCAAACCAGTCGTCAATCAACCAGTCAATCAATCAAACCAGTCAGTCAGCTGATATACTTTCTATATACTTGTATATATATATATTTATATACAAATAATCCCCCCGTCAGAAATCTCATAATTCGTATTCTCTTCACACAATTTGTTTTCTCTCTCTCTCTATTATAATAATAACTCCGAATCAATGTTTACCCCCCCTCAAATTAATGTTGACGTTTAAAAGTAAAATTTTAATATGTAATTACCTTCCATTATGCTTTGCAGAATTCAGTAAGTAATACTTATTATAATATCTACCATACATACTTCAATATTTGTGAGTAAATCCAAGTCAAAACCATGCATAGTGTTATGTACCATATACGGAAGCAACCAATACCAATACCAAAACCAACTCAAATCAAAAAACAAAAAACAGTAACCAAAAAACCCGAAAACCGAACCAACAAAACATGCCTAGAGTAGACAATCCATAGATCGTACCTAGATTGAGTATATCTATAATTACCATATATACTATTTATATATATCCAAAAATGCATACTGAAGCCAAAAAGCAGCAACCATGCAAACTTAAAGTCGATGTTTAGCTGAAACGCGTCTGTATCGTGTCTAGTGTATATACATACATATACTTTTTTTTGTGATTTTTTTTTTTGTAATGAAACTAAAAACAAAAAGTGCAGTTACAAATACAAATAATACTGTCACACGCCATCCAAGATCAAAGGCAACCGCTTGGCTGTTATATAGCGAAAATTGTGGCTTAGCTTTGCACCCAGAAACCACCCAAACCACCCAACCGCAATCTCACCTTGTCTTGCAGTACAGTGCAGAATACAGTACACAGTAAACAGTAAACACTGGCTATGTGCGAATCGATTGTGGAAATGTTAAAGCGTACGGTGGTTATTTTTGTGCCTTAAACCTTAATTCCTATTCATTTAACTAATTAAATTAAAAAGTAAACGATGTTTGAATATCTTAAAATAATATCTTTTGAGAATGGTTTTTCTTTGGTCTTGGAACGAGAAATAAGAACTTACAAGCCCCAATTCTGCCACTAAAAAGTTGTTCAATCCTTACTCTTCATGTTTAGTGCCCTTATACTAGATATTCCAATAGAAGAATAGAATTTTTCAAAAAATACAAAATATCCGTATATCATGTTAGAAACGTTTCTTTCCAATCGGCTTGCATATATTACATAGATGGACATGTGCACAACATACATAAAAGCATACCCGCATACATATGAGCATTCCCATTGCTAAGTCGACACTAGATATATATATATGTATATATATTAATCGATATATGTGTAGTATCAAACATCAAACCCATCTATCACCAAATTTAGAGGCAAACACATCAGAGTTTGGCCAAACCAAAGAGAGAACACAGGACTTTGTAAATGTGAGATAGGAGAGACCTCCCAAAAGACCTTGTCGCAAATCGATAATCAATTAATCAGTCGGCTTAACTTGCGAATGGCTCATATGCAATTAAAAACGAAAGACACTTAAATCAGAAGACCATGCATTTCCTCAACGGGAAAAGGGAAAATGCACATCATTTAGATTGTTGTGCGAATAGCCACTGCATTTGGGATGGTTAAATATCCAGATTTATCGATATGATCAATCCAACTGTAAAACCATCGATAAATACGATATTTTGCCATTTCTACTCTGCCTAGATGTTGTGATATTTATAGTTGTTTGTGCATATCTATCGCCTAATTGCACTGCGAACTTTAGATTAATGCAGTTACGAACTAGGAGGCTTAACACCAATCAAATCCAGTATGGGGTAACATTGAACTTTTGAAAAATTGATTTGATAACGAGAATGTAACGAAAAAGGATAAAGGTAATACAGCAACCAAGAAAACGAAAACGAAAACGAAATCGAGTGAAATGTGCTAATTACACGAAAACACGCACGCTGCTTTCTAGTAAGTACTTGCACTCACACATGCACCAAAGTACACATACACCTACACCTACACTTACACCAACTAATGAACAAGAAATAAAACATAAGACACGAAATGAATTTCGGATGAGATTCCGAAGCTTACAATACTTGAACTTGACTCAGGAATTGCTTCCACTACTAAAACAGAAACCATTAACACACATACGCATACACATACACACGTAGGAACACACACTTGACACCTCCTCACCAGCACCCACAACCACACCTACACATACACACCATTGACGTTGTACTTGTCAAATAATTCATGCTCGTATATTTGAGTGTAATTCATTTTTGTTTAGTCGCAAAAAAACCAAAAAACCAATCAATAAATCTCCAATTATAATTAATAAATTATATACGTGTTCTCCTTTTTCTTCCCTTCTCGTTTCTTTTTCTTTTTGGCACACACGAACGAACCAATAAACTAAATAACCCCGTATATCTATATCCCATGTATCGAAATGCGACTATAATTCCAATCGAAATCGAAAAAAAACACAGTTATTCATGATAGATAACTGCGCTGACGATTGGAGGATCGCAATGACATGGCAACGAATTAGTCAAATAGGGTTAGAACTTTTTATATGCGCTATACATCCAATTCCTGGCGAATACTATTTCCAGTGGACGACGAAATTGGCCAATAAGAATAAAACAATTGGCACCGAAATGGTGCCATATGACGTAGCTTTATCATTACCTATGTTCCTTCGATTATATTTAATCTGCCGCGTAATGCTGCTGCATTCAAAGCTATTCACAGATGCATCATCACGGAGCATTGGCGCTCTCAATAGGATTAATTTTAACACAAGGTGAGTTCAATTCAAATTAAATCATTGTAAAACTCACACTATGCTTCAAATATGGCTTCGGTCGCCTTGTGCGCTTCTTGGGTTAATTTAAAGCATTGATCTAGTGGACTAATACCCTTTATTTACCTCTCCATTATAGATTCGTTTTAAAAACTCTAATGACAATATGCCCGGGAACGGTTCTATTGGTTTTCATGGTCTCGCTGTGGATCATCGCATCCTGGACGCTGCGTCAATGCGAAAGGTAATGGCCTTATTCTATTATCAAATTTATGATATGATATTTCTACTTGTAGAGATTTTGATTTTCCTTTATATTTTTAATTGTACTTATGCTTTCGTTTCGTTTTGGTCTCAATGGTTAATTGGTTTCGTTTGTGTTCGGTTTTATCGTTTTTTTCTTATTCCGTACTCCGTTTTGCGTTATCCATATTTTTCATAAGTTTTTCTCTGAACGCCATTTCCGTTAAACGTTCTGATTCAATGTGTTTGCCACTAATACTTTGACATAATTATGTATTTAATATCAATGTATGTATGTACATAATGTATGTGCCAAGCATTACGTAATGTCTTTTCCAAGAAACTCAAAAACTCGAAAACTAAAGCATCTTCGTCACAAGTTGTATTTGTAATATTTTTTATACTCCTGTATAAAACAAGTTTTCGAACACATTTTAAAGTCCGGAAAAAAGGGTAAATGGGGATTTAAGCACAGCCACAGTTTACAACATACACGATAAACAACAAAAATAAAGCGAATGTGCATTGTTGCTTATTCATACGTGCTAAAGAATTTACATGTAGCTTGCATTTTATCCGCATACACATATGAAAACCAAATCGCCGACAAAAGACCAAAACAGAAACGAGTTCGAATGCGAATCTGTAACAATCGAAATGCAATTGTCACTGTCACGTAGCGAACGATTGGATAATGCTTGCATGTGTTTCAATTTATTTACATTTGGCATTCGGATTCGCTTGTTTTTTTTTAACACCATCCCCTATCCGTTCAGAAAGAATCCTGATTGCTTTTTTACATTTATCTTGCCTGTACTTTTCCCCTTTTCTGACAACTGACAACTTATCGATATATTCGATGAAAGTTGATTGTCGTCCTGCACATATCGAGAGGAAGGGGACAACAACAACAAAAAAGCAAAAGGCGCACACACTCGTACAGTTGACCTCTAAAATACAAAATAAACCACTTAGAATCGGAGAGGCAGTAAAAGTAATTAATTGTGACTTTATAGAGAAGTAAGATGATGCAAGCGATTGCTATCGAAATCGAAATGAACTCTGTATCGCTCAGTCACACCGCGCTTCACTTTTAAGTGCAGTCACACTGTATGGCTTTAATGCATGTAAAGAAAATCTTACTTCTCTGTATCGCGCTTAGTATATCCATTCATATTTATCCACATGCCTGTAATGTCCCATTTTAAATTTTGTATATTTTATTAAACAATAAATCTTTGTGTTTTAACGTTGTATGCTAGCTCAGTCTATCTTTGTCTCTCGCTCTACTTTACTCCAACTTATCTTACTCCTCGTCAGTAAAATCCTTCTTGATTTTCCAAGGGATATCCAGTTTGATGACACACTTTGTAATTGAATTGGCGCACCATACGTTGCTCTCGTTCTCGCTCTCTCTTTTTCGACTTAATCCTTTGGACTCCCTGCTTCTGTCCCCTTTCCACATTTCTCTCTTTGCTCTATCACTCTCACATTGATCTACATTTGTATTTCAGTTGTACTTCCAAGTTTTATATTTTTGATTCAATTTGTTTGTGGATATACCACGATCCTTATGTTTTTCTTGTTGTTGCTGTTTAGTTTTGGGAAACGAAACAAAACAAGAAAAATTACCAACATTAAATCGAAAAACCTTCTTACATTGCATATTTATTTAATCAATTAAGCTTTAAATTCAAATTGTGGATTGTACTGCGCCTGCATTGCTGTAGATCATATCTAAACATCCATATTATATGTAACCAAATAAAATATTGAAACAAGTGCTAACCAAAAACAAACCCATGTAAACAGAAAAACAGCAAAACAGAAAACGAATACCACCCAAGCAAATAGGGATCCTAACTCTTAAAGAGCCAACCGATAGGTCCATTCACAGCTGTATTTTTGAGTCAGTGACGAAAGCATATACACCTCTCCATAAGTTGTTGTTGTTGCTGCTGTTGTTGTTGTCGTCCTTATTGTTGCGTTGTTCCAATAGCTAAAATATAATATCCTCACATGTCTGTGGAGTTGGATCCATAAGTTATCCATAATTATATAAATAAACAAACACAGGCATGTTCGAAATCGGTCAATCACAGCCAAAAGACAGAGAAGATACAAAAGAAAAGAGACAGAAGCACTCGTACCTTCCTCCTCCTCCTCCTTCTTCTTCTTCTTCTTCTTCTTCTACAATGTCACTTCACTGCCATATGTATGCCATATAAATATTCCCCACTTTCATTTCATTTTCGCCTCAGATGAGTGACACGTATTGATTTGCGTGTCACATCCTCCGCTCGATTTGTTTCTGATTTTGCTTTCCCACGATTTCATTACTTGGCATTATTTTTGGCACATGGCGATAGACTGGACTGGCCAACGAACAACTGAGAAAGTTCAGTGAGAAATAAATGAAAAATAAATACAACGAGTACCTACCTGCATATTTATGTCCATCAATTCCAAAACGAGAAATCGAACACCAACACACAGAACAAACGTATATGTACTATATTATCGTAACGATGTTGAATTGTGTTTTCGAATACCATAATTAATTCGTATCTCAATGTTTTTTCTGTAGAAATTGGTAGAATTCGTTCTGAATTTCCTAACATTTTAATTTTCGATCTGTCTGTTTGTTTGTTTGTTTTTTTCTTATTAGCCGGGTCCTGTCGAGGTCCCCGCTTTAATTTTAGTTTTGTTCATTTATCTATCTGTGTCTGTTGTGTGTCTGTATGTGTATGTGCGTAATGTTTGAGATCCCTGGAAAATGTATCTTTACCAATCATGCATGCTCTGCTCAGCTCGGATCAAAGCTATGTGAGTTAGATATAGGTCAGGGAATTTAGGTTGAACATTTTTGGGAAATAACAGGTGAACTCTCGAGAATTTCCCCTGCATTAAAAGGGTGTTTACAAACACTGAACACTGAACACTGAACACACAAACACCAGTCATACACTCAGCAAACCAAATCATTTTCCTTTTAACCGCTCACTTCTTAAGTGCCTCAAGCATTTTTGCTTTTAATCAAGGAGTCAAAATAATTTTTTGCTCAGAATGGATGGTCACACCGCAGTCTTGTTTTTGCAGTGTGATCTTGAGCGCATCTACAGAAAGTTCAACAAAGTTTTCACGTTTTCAAATGCGTGCGCCAAATAGCCAATTATATATTTAGAATATCAAAGTACGAATTTTATTTGCCGGTGTACGAGTGAGCTCTTGGCATTCATTATGACTTTTCCTTTGCAAATTGCTTAAACCATCCATTCACAAGCAGCCACCTACCCACACCCACACACACGCCCGTCGAAAACGGCACCCAACGGAGCTGTGCCGGCAGGCATGCTTCAGCATTTAGTGGCCACATCTCTAGGGCTTCAGGTGGTAAGCCTCTTCAGGTGGAACAGCGGGTTATCACGGGGAAGCTCTTTGTTGGGCCATTTTAGTCGATTTGCATGTAGTCACAAGTGTGCGCCGTATTGTGTGAGTGCGAAAGTATGTGCATCTGTGCCGTTCAGATCAAGAGTTATCAGTCGAAAAACCCAGCACAGAACCCAAATCCCAGCCCCAAGCCCAAGCCCAAAGCCCCATTCCAATCAGACTTTCATGCCCCTACAGGAGGAGGTGGAGAAGATAAAAAAATAAAGGAGGAGGAGGAGAAGGAGGAGGAATAAGAAGGAGGAGCAGAAAGAGGATAAAGGAGTATAATGAGAGGAAAGCAGTTTTTGAACCGATGCCGAAGCAAGTGTTGTAATCGAATTGCCAAAACTACTATCCAAACTATAATTATTCAATATTATTCATGTCATTGTATATTCCAAAAATTATACCCCGCAGCTCCCTTTACAAAAGAAAAATCTATCTACCTATCTATTTATCTGTATCTATCAATCTATCTTACTATCTCGCTCTTATCTTCTATTGAGGACTTTAAATTCGTTGCCCAAAAAAGATAAAGACAATCCAAAAAGATAAAGCCAATTATTTTTCTCCTGAGTTTAATTTTCTTACTTTCTTCTTATTTTGTTTCCTTATCGAATTTGTTTTTTATTTTTGCGTTTTGTTATTGAATTAATTAATTTATTTGGTACTTATGCGTATATTCTTTAAATACATGGAAACCTTCTAAAAATATGAAAAGAATTTACCAAATTGTATTCTTAATTTTTCTGAGAAACAAAACCAAAACAAAAATAATAGTAAAAATTTTTTACAAAAAATGTTCACATAATTTCACATCTGTTTATTTGTTTACTCCACTTCTCACCCTACTTCTGTATCCACAAATTGCAAAAAAAAAAAAACCAACCAAAATGTATGAAATCGAATATATATATATGAAAAAATACCAAACAAACCGATTAACAACCGCAACTTGAATACGCATACGAAATACGCACTACGCATTTGAAATACCGAATTCTCTATATATATTTTTGTATACTGAAAACCGCAAAATCGTTAAACCGCTAACGAAATTATATAAAAACGGCAAATCAAATATCAATAAAAACCAAAAACAAAACCAAAACCATAAAAAAACGTATCATAAATGATCAAACGAACCGACTGAAAATCGTACCCCATTTCCACAATGCCGATTTACAATTACAAACCAAAAACGATACGATCCAATATCCGAATCGATTCGATCCGATCCGCAAAAAAAAGGTTCCACGATGAGGAGCACGCGAATTTGCTAAACTCCATGTGGCTAACGGCCATCACATTTCTGTGTGTCGGCTACGGCGACATTGTGCCAAACACGTACTGTGGACGCGGTATCACCCTCACCTGCGGCATGGTGGTAAGTATTTCCTCAAAAACCTAAAAAAAAAAAACAAAAAAAAAACCTTTCAAGAAATACCAAAAACCACAGACTCCCAGAAACTCCATTTATGATACCGATAATACCAAAACCAAATTAAATGAATATAAATTGCAAAAATAGAACAGTACAGAACAGAACAGTTGCAAAAATGTATATATATCTATATATATATCTACATACAAACAATAACGAAATTCTATAACCAGATAAACAATAAACTAATACAACTACAACAACAAGTACATACATCATCATCAACAAAAAAACAGCAACAACAACAGCAAACAGCAAACTTTCATGCATAAAAATATGAGAAATCAAAACCCATCGCAAGCCAAAGAGGAGTAGTAGAATATGAAGAGAGAAGAAGGTGGAGGAGGAGAATGATAATAAAGGGGGGGTGGCCCAGAAAAGTAGCCGCCATTGAGGCGCCCCCAAAAAAAAAGAATCAAAATAATACAGAACAGAAAAGAACAGAACAGAAAACGCCTGCTTCGCACATACATATATAGTATTTTATAGTAATTGTACCTGCCAAATCAAGTCAAACACACGCACGCACACACTTCCCCCTACACAGAAAACAAAATATGCCAGATCTAAATTTCAAATTCTGAAATTGTATAACCATTGTCCTGGTACTGCAACTATTTCACAGTGATATACAAGTGAATATCACCGATATCGTACAAAAAAAGCTTTCCTCATTTTTTATAATGTGTGCGTGTGTGTGTGTATTGAATAAAAAGTACCACTTTTTTTCCCGTGTACGTGTGCGGGCGTATTCCCTGACCTATCTTCTTGATGCTCCCGATATGCTAACCCCTCCTCAGTTATAAATTCAAATTCAAATATCCAAAATCCGTTATGGTGGAGCCTGCCACCCACACAAAGAAAAGTATAAACACATATCCATTTTTCGTAGCATACATTCCAGCGCACATATTTTAGCTGCCGTTTTGTCTGCCCAAAACGTCGCCAAAACAACAAAACCCAAACAGCCAAAATAAACTGCAAAAAAGCGAAAAGCAAATGTCGAACTATAGTTCTATATCTATATCCATCTCACTCCATCTGGTTTTTGTTTTCAGTCAGGCTGCGATTACTACCCACACACACTCACACGAATTCTCCGCCCACCCACTACCACACAAACACACACTGGCAATCTGTTGTAAATCATCACCAAAAAAAATACGTGTATATGTGACCACTCATCCACTTTGTGTGTGTGTATGCGTGTGTGTGCTGTATTATAACCATAAGTATACATTATATATATTTAAATATATGTACATAATCACCATGTGTGCGTGTGTGTATGTTTTTGCCGCATTAAAGAGTGCAGATAACAATGTAACTTTTCCCCTTTGTCCTTTTTTCTGCCAGTGAAAACTAAAACAAAAAAATCCTGACACACAGACACATACACATGTGTACTTTAAAGAGGAAGCGGAGAAAAAAACGAGAAAAGTTTTTGCTTCCTGGCAAAAAACAGAAAACAAAAAAACAAAATCAAAACAAATCTTTTCTGACAGCTCCGGCAAATTCTATTAATGTCTGTGGGTGTGTGAGTTTGCGAGAATGACTATCTCTGTGTGTGTGTGTGTGAGCCTTGAAAATTAAATTGAATTATTTAACGCACCCTAGAAGCCGTCTTCATTAAGCGAATTGAATCACTAGATTTCATCAAAAATATATACATATATATATTTTCAACTCTCACCTTTGTACAGCAAGCTTTAATCGGGTCAAAAACCCCCATGGTTGTACATATATACATATATATTAACGGTTACGTACATAACTGTCAACATCTCGATATATTCAAAAGCCAAAAATCACCCCCTCTCCCAAAAAACAAAAACCAAAAAAGAAAAACCGAAAAACAAAACAAAAAAATATTAAACGAAACCAATTCCCATGAAACTCTTTTTGGACCACTGTATTGTGTGCGCTCACCAGTTTACTCGTCCATTTGTTGTTAATCTCGTTTTCCTATATGCAGAATGCCCATTCTAACTTTTACTTTTCGTTTTCGTTTACACAATGGTTTTTCCTTTCGTTTCCGCTTCCGTTTGCATTTGCGTTTGCGTTACTGTTTTCTGTTATATGCGTTATGCGTTCGATTTTTACGTTCAACTAATTTAACCAGTTTTACCTGTGCCAGTTTAGTTTTTAATGGATTTTTATAGTTTATTTTTGAACATTAAGCCAACAATACGATATTTTTCTCTATCTCTCTTTCCCTTTCATTTAAAATATAAACGCGTGTATTCAATTTGACCCCTGAAACTGAAAATGAAACTGAAACTTCAACTGATTAAATCCATAAACAAACCATAACTCAAATTCAAATATATATATCCATATATATATATATATATATATTTCGAACAAAACAAATGTATATGAAAAAAAATACAAACGAAAAAAAACAAACGCGTGCTGGTTTATGGAACAGATTTCATGATGAAGAACATGCGAATCTTTTGAATGCAATGTGGCTGATAGCGATAACATTTTTGAGTGTTGGTTTCGGTGATATTGTTCCGAATACGTACTGTGGACGTGGTATCGCTGTCAGTACAGGAATAATGGTGAGTTTTTAACAACAAAATATTACCAACAATTGCACACAACATAACAATCAAGAAATATGTATAAAACAAATGAAAATATTATTTAAATACCAGATATTTCAAATAGAACAGAAATCACGTGTAAATAATTACATAAACTGCATACGAATGTTTACCCGCCCACAACCACAACCGCCCCTCGCCGCCACTTTTAATATGAACACAATGAAAAATCTTAACTCACCTGAATCGTTAAATTTCTAGTTAACTGTACATACTTATGTCAAATACAAAAAAAAAGAAAGAAAACTTATATGAATCACCGAAATACAAGCTTAAGAACTTTTAGTTTGAGGCGACAACCTAACCGCATGTTTTCAGCCTGAGATCAACTGAGATCAGATTGAGATTGAGTAAGTTTTTTCAAGTCGAGCCCCAAAGTCTGAAGTCTGGAAAAGATCGAGGAGAAACCGATCGATCGAACTGATCAAAATACTATAAATCGCAAATGAGGCATAGTGAACAGTATAGGAAATAGAAAATAGGAAATAGTGCTTATAAACGAATTAAATATGTATTTTCCCTTCTACTATCTTTCTTCACCTTTTATCCAGTTCTGCTTTTGTGTGGCTTACTTTCTTCTCACGCTCTCTACCATTTACATATTTGACTATATATTTCGATTTCGATTTTCCCCACTACCAGTCGTGTCTGACTATCTGCTTATTTCTTAGTCTTTTTGAGATATTTATCATGTCGTAGTGGCCAAAATAACCAAAATAACCAAAGTATAAAAAAAAATGCAAAAAAAAAAAAAACAAAAACAAAAAAACCAAACAAAACAAAAATTAATAAAGCTATGATAGATATTTCCGTTCCTAACTTGACTATGAATCGTGATTTATGGTTTCAACTTTGTTCCCTAGCTAATTGTTTCGTACTTATGTGTGTATGTAACTCTCTGCCAGACACCTCTAACTGTTGTATTACATATAGACATGTGCCGAACCCGAATCGATTAACCCTTTTGATATTACTCTAATCTAAATCCGAATCTAAAACCCCACATCCAACTCCGTATCTCTAATACCTCTAACCCAAAAACGTTGCTGCATTCCAATCAATTCCATCTATTTCGTAATTTCAATTAGAAGATAGCCATTCCAGTCATCCAAACTCATTCAAATCCACTCACCCATTAATCGTTCAACCATCGAGAAGCAAACAAAATAACAAAGTGAAAAAATAGAAGACAAAACAAAAAAGGAAAGAAAAGAAAAGAAAAGAAAAGAAAAGAACAAAATAAAACATAACGTATATACATGTTGTAACATCCATAAAAGTACTATATCTATTGTGAGAGCAACAACAAAAGTTCTGGACTAAATAACTTGATAAACAAAAACAACTTTCATTTTGAATGCATAAACCAAAAGTGAAAATAACCAACTGGCATTACAGATGGCCGGGCACCCAACCCCCAAAAACCACTAAAACTAACCACTATCCACAACAAAAAAAAATTGCTAGCATTCGAGAAAATGAGAAAATGAGTGCAATTGTGTCCACAATTAGGAAAATTGCCTTTGACCATTTGCCAATTTCAGCAAATTGGTCGTTAGATTTCACACGTAATTATCTAAATTTTTTGCCAACTGTCCCAGACAGTATTTCGTTTAATAATAATAATCATAGTAATCATAAATATTATGTCAATTTGGTTAGAGGTACATTGTGGTAAATAATTTGATTAATAAAGTAAATGTATTAACGATACAATATTCTTTAATATAAATTTTATTAAAACCTTAGGTCCGCCCAAACAATTGCAACTTTTATTACCGCTTTGGTAACTGGCCAATTTGTATAAATTTACTGAATTTACTTACGGAGTTGGGTGTCCGGGAGTCCCAGATCCCAGATCCCTGATCTTGAGATCTCCGATCTCACCTCAGTTGCGCGCGATATTCGAAATTCAATGCCAAATCTCACCACTCTCCACGTCGTCGTTGCAGGGCGCCGGCTGTACGGCTCTACTGGTGGCCGTTGTCTCCCGGAAACTGGAGCTGACCCGTGCCGAGAAGCATGTGCACAACTTCATGATGGACACGCAGTTGACCAAACGGGTATTGATCGTGTTCCAAGTACCAAGTACCAAGTCTCAAGATTCTGATTCGATACGAATTGATTCCGATGCGACCGACTGACCGAACCGGCGATATACGATACTCGTACCCACATATACTACTATAACGAATATCACATCAAAAATCATATATACCATGTATAACATTTATATACATATGCATTCTAATTACTTTGTATACGTTTCTTCTTTGGACCAAAATTTAGCTGAAAAATGCTGCGGCGAATGTTCTGCGTGAAACTTGGCTCATTTACAAACATACAAGACTAGTAAAACGGGTTAATCCCGGCCGTGTAAGAACCCACCAAAGAAAGTTCCTTCTAGCTATATATGCGTGAGTATTTTTAGAGATCTATCAACAAACAATCAACCAACCAACCAACCAACCAAACAACCAACCAACCAACCAACAACTAAGAACAAATACCAATCGAAAGATAATAACTAAAAGAAGAGTGCCTAAGAACTAAAGCAAAACTTAAAGCCTAAATGATATCAGATCGTATAGAAGTTTTCGGGTCTTTGGATTGGGGAAATATCATTGGTCGTCTCTGTTTGTTTATGTTCTGTCTCTTTTCTGTCTCAACCAACATTTTCGTGAAACTAACTCTCATTTGTCCACATAAATCGCTGTACGTACTATGTTTGTCAGATTAGCTAACAAAAGAAACTCACTTTCTGTTCGTAAAACTAACCCTGTACTGTTGCCCCCATCATTATTAGACTCATCTATGTGTCCATCAATAATCGTAGAAAAGCTTTGGGAAAGCCATCCATCAGAATCTGTACATACATCCGTACGAAAAGAATATAAAACCTATACGAGAAACCAAAAAAAAAACGAACTAATCAAAATACTAAAAACGATAATAGCAAGTACTAAACTGAAATGTTGAAACCACAAATGATTGAACTCGTTTTACTAGCCTGTAAATAGGTTGTAAAGCCCTGTTTTTACGTTATGCAATAACCGAGACTAGCCACATGACCTAGCATGCTGCGTTAAATATTCTAGAATCTCGTATCTAAAACTATCGCAATATCATCTGTGCTTTTGCCTAGTGCCCAGTGTCATACACCATACTATGCCATACTATACCATACATTACTAACTGCCTATACAGCATTCTATTGCATTGCGTAACACCCGATTCTTGTTATCTGTCCAAAATTCAAAACATAACCCATTCCACCGAATCGTGTGAATCGTCTTAGTTTCATCCAACCTAACCACTATTTTCAACCGGGAAATGTCTTAGGGATCAGCCGAATGATATGATGATACTTTCACGATACGATTTTCTGCAATTTTAACGCCCGAATATGGACTTTTTTTCCTACTCCTAAATAATCCTTCTATAAACTACGGCACAACGAATTCTACACACAAAAAAATAATAATAATCAAATAAATAATATTTTCAGAGAACTCTATCTAATAGCTGTGTGATTCGAAACTGAAGAAAACAGAAACACAAACATTATATTCCAATTATAAAGTTTCGAAGCACTCTGTTATCTATTTGTCCGATGTGTATATAAATTTGATAAATGAAAATTGAGTTTTCGGCTGGACGAAACGAAATTTTTCCCACACTAAAAAGAAAATTCGTGTGTGAATGTGATTTTTTTTTTTTGTGAGAAAAGGATAATTAGTGTTATGTGTTGGCGATCTATCATATTGTATTTAAATAATTTTCTCTGTAATATTGGTGACTCTTCCAATGCGATTTAGGTTGCGAAAAGTTAAAATGGATCAGCGCAAACTAATGGATAATGCAAACACAATAACTGACATGGCCAAGGTAGCTATAGAGCAGAACAGAAAGCACACAATCGTACTTTGATAATCACACACGAACCGATAGCTTACTCGTAGCCATCGATGTTTCCGATACACAAATTTCCATATTTGTTAATCGTTAATTTTGTGGAACTTATTTTAATTCCTCTGCAATGTGAATAAAAGAGATTGAATCAATTCAAAGTTCGAATGTGCAGCTTTGTGTACACTAATACACTTCACATGTGAATGAGCCGATGGGCAATGAATGTTTGTGATTGTGTGAATACCATTCGCAGACACAAAACACGGTCTACGAGATAATATCGGACATGTCTAGCCGTCAGGATGCCATCGAAGAGCGTCTAACCAACCTAGAGGACAAAATGCAGAGCATACAAGTATGACAAACAATCGGGAGTGTTGTGTTTGCCCAGTGACTTACTTACCCATATCCCAACCCCAACCCCGCCCCTTGTAAATTATTATTGCAGGAGCACATGGAAAGCCTTCCAGACCTATTGTCTCGATGTCTGACCCAGCACCAGGAGCGGATCGAGCAGCGGCGGAACTTTTTACATCCTGACACAGCTGCAGTTGCACCCATTCAAGCGCCAACGCCCCAATCGATGTTCAATGCAGCGCCCATGCTGTTCCCCCATTCTAGGTGAGTTACCCCCTCTCTTTCTCTAGCCACTCTCTCTCTCTCTCTCTGTCTCTGTCTCTGTCTCTGTCTGTCTCTTTCTCTGTCTGTATCTATCTCTGTCTATGTCTATGTCTATGAGCCATGTCCATTATCCTCATCCTCACGCCCACATATGTATGCCTGTGTCATTAAAGCGAGACTTGTGCCTGTCATTTCAATTTGTTTTTGTTCGTTGTCTGCGAGCCAATTTGTCTCCTGGACAGGGAGAATTGGGGTACCCCACACATTCCTGA
Source organism: Drosophila yakuba (assembly GCF_016746365.2). Classification (NCBI taxonomy): domain Eukaryota; kingdom Metazoa; phylum Arthropoda; class Insecta; order Diptera; family Drosophilidae; genus Drosophila; species Drosophila yakuba. Next base: position 3,277,256 of record NC_052526.2, on the reverse strand, counting down.
AAATCCAACCATCCAACCTGTCATCCTGCATACCCATTTGTAAATATATATTCCGTAGTTGTCCATTGCACACACTTGACTCCTCCAAATTACATCCCAAGTCACGGTGGCTACCCAAAAGCGAATTAAGAAACGTCTTCTATGCAAGATTCAAGTGATTAAAGACTGTGCTTGAGGAAATTATAGCTTTTTTTTGTATTGAAATCAATCATCAAGAGGAACGGTCAGGCAAAAGCAATTACTTGACCGTTTCTTGTTTTCTTTCAATTATGATTTGTTTTGAAAGTTGAGATCTTTTGGACGAACACTAACGGCAGGGTTTTCAATTTACAAATTTTTCTTTATTAACTCTTCATGGCTTTCCAACGCTCTGACATTTCACGATTTGCATCGAATCAAACCATCGCCATTAAATCAAAACAAAGAAATAAAAACCAAAACATTTGATTTATTTTGAAAAGTGTACTTGATAACGACAATTAACATACTGCTTTTTGCATAGAAGTGTTCCCTCATCCAATAACGCCGCTGCTACTTACCATTGGCCAACAAGCCCTATTTTGCCACCTATATCTAGTAGAACACCACATTTAGTGCCTGATACTCACATGCCATCAAATGGATCTGCAGTTAATAGCTACGCATCTTCCAACAAATACGGCAGCTGAATATCAGAAAGAGAGCGCTCCAACTCCGTGATTAACATCGAGATGCTAACAATAAGGCCGGATCGATCCTGGCTAACCTCATCCGCACCCCAGAAATTCGCATCCACATCCACATCAACATCAATGTCTACGTCAAAGTCTAAACCCGAATTCGAAGTGGCCGAGACAGCGCTGAGGCAACGCGTGCTATCGCCGATATCGTCGTTATCGGAGTTTCAATCGCAATCGCTATCGAGACCATCGTCACAAACGCGAGAGCACATGTTGCAGCAGTTCATTGGGCGGGAAATTGAGCTGATACCGATGATACCGATTATACCGATCATACCGATACCAGTGATACCCGAAGACGTCGAATCGTTGGCAAACACCAATACGAACAGCAATAGTTCGCCCGATCAGCAGAATGTGCCCATGACCATAAGTACAGTACCGCCATCGAGTTCAGCGCCCGCTTTCACAGTGACCGGAACCGGAAGCGGAATTGAATATGAAAGTTCGGTGGCCGGAACTAGTGGTGGCATTGTCAAATCGATAACGATGGACGAACCGATTACGACGGGGAGCGTCAAGCCGATTGCCTCGAATAAGTTTACTAGGAAAAGAGAACGTGTATGCAATAATAGTAGTTAATAGTGGTAGTCATAGTTATAGTAATACTAGAGGTAAAAGTAATATTAGTAATTCTACAAGTCGAATTTCGAACTCGGCCTTTTGTAAATAAGCCTCTTCGAGATGAGAAAAAAGTCAAATGTTAGCATATACATATTAATATACAGAATACACACACTATGTATCTATATCTGTATATGGATATATAGGACTACCCACAAAAAACATCCAAAAGAAAGAAAAAAACAATAAGAGAAAACCAAACAGAATATATGTATGTATACATATATATACACATGTATGTATGTAATTGTGTAACTTTTTTTTCTAAGTTTTAGGCTAAACGTATTTGTAATATTTCACCTTGGGCCAAGGCAGCCTGTACATGCATACTAAAATACTTAACATAATATAGCATGTAGGAAGTGTATGTGTGTGTATGTGTATGCGTATGGGAGCGTGCGTGTGCGAGTGTACAGGACCAGATTGGTTAGGAAGTTAGGTCATAGGACATAGATCGTAGGGCACCAGTATGTAGAATCCACGTATGTAAACGCTCAGAAACAGAAATAGCAATAGCAAACCTAAACAGATCTGGCACCAAAAGTCCATACCAGTAAATCCGTGTAACCCTTAAAGAACTGCAACCCCCTGAAAGACGCCCCCCACCCCCCAGCAGTTCCGCTTCCGGTGCAGCGAACCAACTGCAAAACATCCACGAACATGGCAAATTCTAGAGTCCGTCTGTATGAAATTTGTGTGCGAATACATACATACATTTACATTGTATCCGAAGGATGTGTGTCTGTCTGGCCTGGCTATGTGTGCGAGGCAAGTGAAAGCATAAGCATACGAGGAACCCATTAAAGACCCAACAATTATACACAAAACGAGCAGAACAAGAAAAATGGAAAACCAACAAAAAAATCAAACAACAACAAAATTCAAAACCAAGAACAATGAAAAACTATCTAACTGTAAAGTGCATGTTGCGAGATTTAGAAAACAGCGAAACCAGAAAACCAAAAACCAAGAGATAGCAAAAAATTGAGAACCCCAATAACCGAGGATAAACGAAAAATAAACACACAAGATGGGAGTTCTTACTTAGCATCTACGTACTATGTAGATCTGGCTTTAACTAAACTAACGAAACAAGTTTGTTGTTGTCTTCTTTTTCTACACATATATTAAAAATATATATAGTATATATACATACATATATATTTTCGTTGTTGCTGTTTTTCGCCCATTCTTTTCTACCAAGAATTATGAACTCAATTAAGAACCTGAATAGCTTTTGAACGCAAGTTTGAGACGATGAGATGATATAGTAGCGTAGACTAAACTGAGTTACAAATGAGAAGAAGTCGAAAAACGAACTACTATTTAGTATAGTCTACATACTAAAGTGAACAATTTTAATTGGAATTTTTGTAACATATTGAAGTAAATCTCATTAATAACATATACAAGCTAGCTGGCAAATGTGTAACAACGGAACAAACCACAAGCTCCAGATAGAAAATAATAGTACCGAACCGAAGCGAACGAAAGCGAGCTGATAGAGCAGAGTAGTGTAGACATAATAGCAGAAGTGGCCGAGCTACGTAAAGATTTTCTAAAGATTCTAAAAGGAACATTATATATACTATATATATATATATACTTACTATAAAGTATTAACTGAGAGCATCGAAGTTATTTAATGTAAAAAATCAAAGCAAGAAACTAAAACAAGTTAGGTAATGTGCAACCTTCTAACGCTTTGTTAGGTTACCAAGTTCCCAAATTGAAGACAAATGCGATATACAGACAACTGAATTGCCCGAATAGTGCCCCCACCTTCCAGCTCCCATTCTCGCACCAACTCCCCAATTCCCCGGTCAGTGAGACAGACTCTGCATAATATACAGAACCAGGGCCAGAAAGGATCAAAATATCTGTAAACTGTAGTTTATATAGCCATAGGATGCAGTCCACTTAAAGCCAACTAGGAGTACCGAAGTTTTACCACATTACCAAGCCCCTCGCCTAAGTTTTGATTTATGAAAACGAAACTCTCCCCTCAACCAAAAAGTTTCCCAATTGTCTGATAGGTCTAAACTTATATGTACATGTACAACTAAAGGCCCAGACCAGCAAAAAGAAAATTCTAAGGAGAACAAGGAACAAGAAACAAACCAACTAAATGAACCCTTAAACAAATGTGTGTATACCTATTTATAATATTGAATATTTAAATTGAAATGAACGTTCAAGACTGCTGTCAAAATAGCTTTATCACAATAAATAACAAAGATCTACACAAGACGATAACAGCACACCAAACACAACAGAACAGATCAGAACCAAACAGAACCGAACAGAACAGAACAAAACAGATCAGAACAATACTAAGGATATCAATAAACATCGATTATCTAACCGGAAACACACAGCAACACACAGATTCAGATACGCGATATGGAATGCGGCCAGCTTTAACGTTATAAATTCATGCATATTTGGGTTTCAACTCTACAACAACTTAAAACGAATACGCATGATAACACTGAAATTGATCGATATACAACTAACGATATACGGAGTCGAATCAAATCAAATCGAGTCGAATCGAATCGAATTGAATCGAATTGAGTAATTGGTGGAAGATCAAATTCCCGTTTGAACTGGTTTCCTAAGCCCCACAAAATACCTTTAAACACTAGATAAAAACCAAAAATGAAAATAAAAACTTTGATATGAGGGACCGAATTTCCAAAGACAGGTCTTTATTATACAAAATACCAAAGCAGAAGCAAATCAACTGACAACAAATTCCTAAGTAACAACATTTAACAGTAACAGTTTATAATACGCAAGATTTTAAGCCGCCTTAGAGCTGGGTTCCCCAATGAAAAACTATGGTACACATTGAAGGATCGTATTGCACCATATCCTTGGTTGACTTTCGTTGCATTGCAAGTCCGAGTCCCACGTCCAGCTTTGTGTTACATTGTCCATTTGTGTTTTACCTCTACGTAAACCATAATCATATCGAATCGAATCGATAAATGTATACTTTATTTTCCTCAGCGATTCGTAGAGCTCAAGGGGTACTTCGAGAATCATGCTTCAACCGTAACTCTTCTAGCCAAACCAGGTCCAATAGAACATACATATACATATATGTATGTATAGCCCAGTCAATGCCAATGCAAATGATGAACTGGATTCGTGTTTTCGAAAACGTTTCGAGCCCGATTATGACGAAGCAGCCATTTTGGTGTATTTACACGATAGAATCAAGAAAGGGTCCTTCCCCCAAAAATATCCCCCACATCCCCAATCCCTCCTCTCGCGCGCCCAACTAGAGCGGGGTATGCAAAATATATATGGTTACATATACAATATCTAGATATACAACACACATATACTCGTATATACATGTACAGACGGTCTATGTGGTGTATACCCAAAAACCCAAAAGCCAGAAACCAAACAAAAAACCAAGAACCCAAATAACAAAAAACAAAAACCAAAAAACCCCACACTAATAAGATCATATTTGACTTTATATGTATTATAGTAATGTATTCAGTAGCTAAATCGAAAGCCGAAGCAAAGACCAATTTATTAACAACAAACTAATAAGGAAAACCCAACTGGAAAACAATTATTATGTTAAACTAAAGAATAAAAACATAAGAGGAAGCCGAAACAATTTTTTATGGAGAAAAAAAAAGAAAACAAAACAAAAGAAAAGAGAGTAAACTAGAATGCATTGCATGAATTAAACGAAGTGGAGAAAAACTAATAGAAAGCAAAACTTGAATAAAGCTAAACAAATGTTCAACTAAAACCAAACTTTAACTAAACCTACACTAATGCTAAATCTAAAACAAAAGTAACATTAAATTAAAACAACTAAAAGAAAGAAGATTTAATTTCTAAAAGAAATAATGTAAGAAACTAAAACAAAAAAAAAAACTGCAAAAAATTCAGTGACTAATGAAATAGTTTATTTTGAATTTACTGTATTGTATATTTAAATTAAAAACGGGAAACAAGCCCAAACAAAGTATATTGTTATATCTTATCGAGGAACCGTGTTTTGCAAAAGCTTTAATATAATATTTAGGGTGCCTACATTTGCTAAATTAGTATTTTACGATTCAAAAACCAAGGAACAAACCAAATGAGAAATTAAATACAAATACTAAAACTAAAACCAACACCTACATACACGAAATAGTAAAAAGCTTGATTAAAACGAACCCAAAAAGTTAGGAGCCTCGATTTCCAAAAACGAATACACTGAAAATATAGAAGATATGAAAAATACCGAAAACGATACCAAGCAAAACAAATTAAGAACAGCTAAAGCAAATATTGTATTTGTATTTGAGATATGAATTTTAAGAATGTTTATTAGACTTACGATTTGTTATTTTGTATACATATATATATTATATGTATTATGTATGTAGTATAAACTGATCTGATCTGAAGACGATTGTAATTGTTTTTTTTTTTTGCTCATTAAGCATTTACCTCATAAGAATTCCCACTATTTATAGCAAATTTACCATATTACATAAATCAATTGCTGTACTGTTATAATGTACAATCCCCAAGAAAGCGAAAAGTAACAAGAAGAACCACTTAAAGTTAGAGGTCAATGGAAGTCGAGGGGAAATAGGAAAGAAAACTCATAAAACTGTAAATTATTAATTAATAAAGAAACCAAAGAGAATAATTGAAATTTTAACAATAATAAAGGGCTTTGTATGAGAGAAAAACAAACAAAAAGTGAATAAAAATGAAATAAAAATAAAATGTAATTACCATGTGCCTACATTTAATTGGCGAATGGGGCGGCTACGTAATCATCGCATAAACATCATCGAATTACACTGAGAACAAGGCAAGTCAAAAGTAAAATAAACACATTAGCGACATGGAATGAAAACACGAGTGCACATTCTTTGATAACAATAATTTATTTTTCTTTTTCTGCTCAATATTATCACATTTATAAATGAAGTTTGTACGTGAAATAACAAAAATAAAAAAAAGTGTATTTATTTACTGATAGATGCGATATATTCGGTCGAAGGATTGCTTCGCATTTGTGATGGCTTCATAGAGGCTGACAATGGCGTACATAAATAACAAGTGGTTATGGTTAATCGTAATCTCTGATATCCCCGCGATATCCCCACCTCTGCTACCCGCTCGTTTACTTGTTGCTGCCGCAGAAATTGGTCAATTTCCGCCAGAAGAAACCCAGTTTGGACGTACTCTTCTGGGTGGCTCTTTGGGCGGCCTTCTGATTCTTGAAGATCACCCATTCGCGCCTGGTTTCCGGATTGGCAGGACCCCATCGATCGCTGGGCTTCAACGAGGCCTTCAGCGACTGTTGGTAGAGAGTATAGAGTATAGTTTATACATCAATGAAACAGATAAAAGGGATGCAAGTCATTACCTTCCAGTAAGTGCCTTGAGGATGGGTAGAGGCATACCAAAGACCCCACAGTGGAAACTGGGCAGCTCCGATGGCGAACAGCAGCCAGCCAGCAACTGAAGTGTGCACAAAAACGTTGGTAATTAGGCCAAAATCAAGTATACGAGTATTTGGAAACGCTACTCACTGTTGGCGGCTTCGGGGAAGTAGAGTTCGCTATATTTGATCGGTTCGATGGTGGCCATCGAGTAGATGAATATAATGATCATCATGACGGGCGTAAAGAAGGACCAGCACATACGCCAGTACAATGAAACACGGCGATTGCACATGAACTCGATGTCATCGCAGAAGTTTTGCAGACCTGCAGGTATTGTCATATGTCAGCTGCACTGGGTTTAGTTATATAATATAATATTACCACTCACCATAAACCCACACGATGCCAGCAAGTTCGAAAATAGCCAGGATGAAGACCACATAGGTACCGCCATAAAAGTCCACCAAAGTGAGGATCCACTGACCGCCCTGCAAAATGGCAAAAAAGTTGTGATAGTTAAAAATAAAAAAAATTCACTTCTGGGACTTCAAAACCCAACGCACCGGCGTAACGTAGACCAATCCCATGAGGAATCCACACGCCGAGGTGATCAGCGCCACCTTCCAGTACTTCAATCCCTTGAACTGATCGCAAATGATGGTGACAATGGTGCTCTGCAGGGCCACAATGGATCCTATGCCCAGGACGAACAGCATGAAGAAGAACAGAACGGAGAACAGCTGCGGCACCGCCTGGAACTTTGATATGGCATCCGGATACGAGATGAACGCCAATCCCGTGCCACTGCGCACCACATCGCGGATGTTCTCGATCTGCAAATTGTGCGCCAGATTGCCCAATATCGCAAATATCGTAATGCCACCCAGGAGGCTAGTCAACGTATCCAGCGTGGTCACGATCATGGCATCCCTGTAGATTCCATGATCGAATCGATTGTAGGAGGCGAACATGATGATCGGTCCGGAACCCACGGCCAGCGAGAAGAAGCACTGCACCACGGCCTCCTTCCAAACGGTGGGATTCAAGAGTTCACCCCACTGTGGCTCCAGGAAGAAGAGGATGCCATCGCGTGCTCCCTCCAAGGTAACGGCCCGAATCAGCAGAACGAAGAGCACCACGTACGGGAACAGGGCCAGGAAGTAGGCCGCCTTGCCGGAACTCTTCACACCACGCATGATCACCAGGAAGATGACCACCCAGGCGACAAATAGGGCCAGTGTCAGCTTCCAATCGGGATCACCCACGCCGTCCGAGATGTCCAGCTTCTCCTTGATCACAACATTACTGCAAGTGGTTTTGTAAGTTGAAGACAGTGTTGATATTTTTCAGAGATTGACAAATTTATTGGCTAAATTCTAGTTAATTTGCTTTTGGCACATAAGCGACAAAAGAAAACCAAATAAATAATGAAAAAGCATCGTTAGAATTTCTTACTGCTGTGACTCGAAAAAGTTGTTAATGAAAACAACTAGCTTAGCTAGCTTAGTGAACACAAATCAATCAGAGAGGGGAAATAATTCAATTTGTTGTCAATTCCGTGTCATACAATAATAAGTTCTAGTGTGTGCTAAATGCTATGATAATTGCTGTACTTACAGGAAATAGAGTTCGGAGCTGCTTTGCAGTTTCTCTGTCTCATCGTTGGCCACAAAGCCAATGCCGCTCAGATTCCTGGCCGATTCGTTGGCCAAGGAGACGCCGGTTAGCAGATTGTCCACATACTCCTGCGGCCTAGAGTTCACGCAGTTGGTCCACTCATCGCGGCAATAGGACCAGGGCAACTCCGATTGGAAGGACACAAAGAGGTAATAGAGGGTCAGGGCCAGCAGCGAGGAGTAGTACGAGATGATGCAGATGGTGCCGAAGGCCTGGCCATAACCCACGCCCACGAATCCCGGCACCACCGACCAGATCTTCACCGTTCCCTGGCTCGTGAACTGGCCCATGATCATCTCCAAATAGTACATGGGTTTGCCTAGAATTATGCCGCAACCAAATCGATTTTGAAATCAAATGATATGAGATCACCATCCAATGCCTACCGATCAAGAAGAGCACTATGATGTAGGGTATGAGGAAGGCGCCACCACCATTCTCATAGGCGGTGAATGGGAACCTCCAGACGTTGCCCAATCCCACGGACACCGATATGCAGGACATGAGGAACTCCAATCCATTGCCCCAATTGGTGCGCTCCGCCGTCTGCTTTTCGGTATCTGCTTTCTGCAATGTAGCAAGATTTCCAAATGTTGATGAGCAAATACATACGTGCCGCGCGACAAGAGTGGTATCTCAAATTCGGGGAATACAAGATTTAAAAGCAGACACATGACCAAATATTTGTGCATCCATCAAGTGCACGAGTCTGCGACTTTGTCTTGGGCAAACACGATCCGGTCATGCGTGCGGCATTTGCAGATCCAATTGCAGATAACCCATGTGAAGGCAGACTTGTGAAACTAATGCGCCACCAGACTTCGCCTGATATGTGCATATATGTGACCAATTTGGAATATTTATCTTAGTGGGCCCAATTATGATTATGATTAGATTAGAATCACATTTGAAGTACGCACTCAAGAAAGGCGCCCGGCTTATCGATTCGCTGATTCGCTATTATGAGCAGAGCAGCTAAGTACTATTTTATGTATTCATTTCATGATGCCCAACCATTCAGCGATCGAGGAATCATTCCCTAAGCTATTTAGCTAAATCATTTGCTTAGCAAATTGAATGCATTTTAAAATGGATTTAAAATAGTCATAGGGGTTTTTTTCCGGCAATTACTTTAGCTAAATTCTATTAATACAACGCCCACTCGATTGCGATAAAAGCTAAACTTGTCTAGTGCATCCATCACTTTGAAAAGTTCCCCGGCAAAATTCATTCACATTCAGCGAATGCATGTCTTATCTTAAAATCAAACTACAAAATTATTAAAATGAATTAGCGTGTCAATTATATAATTAATTCTAGTCAATGACTGAGTCACAATTCCAATATCTAAATTGGAAAATTTTTGCACAAATTACTTGTGTTCGTGAAAACATCTGTCGTTGGTAATTGTAACGTGGGGATATAAAACAAAATCACTTATTTTCAAGGGTAAGAACATCCATAACATGTTAGAAAGTTTTTTTTTGGTTTTGCTTTTCATTTCAATTTAAAAGTTGCAGAACAGTTGGTGTATACAAATTATTTCGTGGCCTACACCACGACATTATGGAGTTTGAACATTACTATTATTATTTGTAATAATATGATTGCCATTTGGCGAAATCTATTTCCATCTATTTGCACGGCAGCCACAGTTGAGTAGCTGGGCCATTGTATTTTTTTTTTTGTTTTTTATCACAGAGCTGGAAACGCGGGAACTGTTTTGCCGCTTACATATTTGTTTATTCGGGAAAAAAGCTGTTTAAATAAAACAATAACTCAGCTGGCAGACTGGGCGAGTGGGCGGGGCAGGGCGGTACAGGGTGATAAGCCAGGGCAATTACGTTGGTAAATGGCAAAGAAACTGCATCATCATAGATATGTCTCCGCCACAGCGGTACGAGTATCTATGAAATAGCCGAAACCCAACTGTTTGCTTATCCAAATTTATCTGCAAAGGCAAAGCCCAAGCCGTTACAATTCTCCAACTACCATTCCATTTGAAAATATACAATGGTTCACCAGCAGGCTGTTGAACCAAAGTAAAGTGCAATTTTTTGTTGTATAGTGCATAATTGTGGGGTTTTTTCTGTCTGCACGCTGGGAAAAATTCTAACTTGGGAATCGCCATAATTGGCCATCAATAAAACCAATGCTGACCGCACTTTAATGAGGCTTTGTTTTGTATTGTCTGGATTATCAATGTCACTTTGTGGGGGGCTTCCCGCCAGGGAAAACCCTGCCATTTAAATCCACCATCAGTATAAACTTTAACGATCTATGCAGCATCTGCATTTAGCATGCAAACAAGTCTAAGGGGGATTACCTGTACCCATTATGGATATATAGTTGAAGATATATTTATAGAAACTCTCGAAAGAACCAATTTTATATGGCTGTATCTTCGTATCTTTTTACAATGCACTTTCTGGGAAATGCTGTAATATATAATAGCTGGCGGGGAAGTGAACTTGTCACTCCACAGAGCACTCGTCTATATAATATAGGTTCGTCATATGTTTATGGCTGCTGCAGTGAAAACTGGTTTCCAGCTCTTCGGCCATATAGCGAATATATAGTATAGCTTTCGCTGATTGCAAACAGATAAACTAACGATTTTGGTTCAACCCTAAAGCTCAAAATAGCTCTACAGCTCGACATTTATGATACATATAAGATATGCATGGAGTAACCGGCTGACAAAGTCTTTCACCCCACATTGGGGTGGACCGTAGACCGTAGAGCGTAGACCGTAAATCGCATATTCGTTTGTCGGTCGATTAGGCTGCAATTAAAGTCTAACAGCCTTAATGATCACAATGATCATAAAGTCATTTGGCGATCGTAAAGCCCACACTGAGTGAATTGCAAGGACGGCTAGGAAGAAGGGCCAATCAAAGCATAATTGCGGTTGAAAGTCCATTGAAGTTTTATAAACTGGTTCGCTACCACGAGTATTTCGTACAACTTTCTTGTACCAAGCGGCGTATACTTAATGCACTAAACTTACTTAGTTGATGAACGCTGTTTCTAATCTGAATCACTGGCCACTTGAGTTTTTCAAGTGCCACTCGAAAGCAATTCCATTAGGAATATTATTAGCTTCCTGATTTTTTGGATTTTTTTGGGTTCGACACTTACTTCCGTTGATGCAGCATTGGTGGTTCCATTTCCATTGGCGCTGCCATTCGATGGCTGAACTCCTTTCAATTCCATTTTTGTATCCACTTGTTAATTTTCCCGGTAAATGGCAACAGTTACTCGCGTTTTGCTCGTTTAATTGCAGTTATTTTTTTTTAAATAGTAATTAGCACATTGCATTGGCCAGCCCTTGGTTACGGTTACGCTTGGTAGCCTCAACTGCAGTTTCAGGGTTTTAGTTTTCAGTAATAGTTTCGGTTTTGGGCTTTTGGACTTGGACTTCGACTTCGGCTTCTGGCGGTGCTGGAGGCGCGCTTGTGGTGCCGTGAATGCCGCGGCTGGAACTGAGAATATTGCGAGTGCCGGCCGCTTTAAGAACCGCCAAAGTCAAGCAGCGTTTTGCCAGCGCTCAGGTAAGCAGGTAATAAGCGTGAAATTATTCACACACATATATAGCTCCGTGCTTTATAGAGAAAATCTGCGCCAGTACCTGTACCTGACTCGATTAGCTGGAAAACTTCGGCTGCACTTCGTTGGGCGATCGTGGTTCTTGGCGGTTCTTGGCGGTTCTTGGCGTTTCGGATAAGGAAGTATCCACCGAACAGCTGAAGACATCCCATCCGCACGGTGTGTACCCAAAAATCTAGTCCACACTCGAAAAAAATTAACTTCAAGATGGTAACGAACATCCAATGAGCCAAAAGCGTCCATGTTTGTTGCTCAAAGTGGTGTCATAATGCGAGTAAATAAGTCATTAGGTAAATGTTTTCCATTGCGGAATTATCTGCTAGCGTTCCATTCAAATTACCTATGAGATAAGCTGGGAATTCCATGTTACTTGAAAAGCCGCTGGTGATAAATTTATGAAGTGATCTTTCCTCTTTGTCATTTCTCTGCGTGTAAGGAAACCCCGAATGCGAGCTGTTTGCTGATTAACACACGAAGATCGTTGATAGGACAGCAGATACCCCGATAGGTAGATATAGATATATACTAGCTGTGGGCATACCTGGATTTATCAACCCAAGCCAACGTAGGTGGGGTCCACTGTACGGCGCTATAGGGGACACACTTGGACTTCGATAAAAGCCGGCAGGCGGGTATAAACTGAAAATGGTCAGCAGTAGTAAATACCTCCAGATAGACGGACCCGCAGACCCAGACACAGTAAAAGCACTTTATGAACTTATCCGAGCCGGCCGTGACTGGACAGTTTCCACAAAGATTAGACCGGCGAAGAAATCACCCCGAAATGACCAATCAAATGAAAAGGAAACGAAAACGAAAACAGAACCGCAGACAAAACCAATTAGGAATCGATAATCGCCGGGGTAATTAGGGCAGCACATATAGATTCAGAAGAATTCCAGTCATTGGCCAATTCAAGTTTTTTACAATCCTACGACCGAAGACTGAAGACCAAATACCGCTCCTGACCAGTTTCACAGTTTAGGCAAATCTCTGACGCAGAGTTCAGTTCGTCTTCAGCTTCAACTTTGATATCGCAATCGTTTTTTATCCAAGACAGAATAGTGCGGCAATCAAGGGTTCCTTTGATCGATTGCATTGAATCATGGGAATTGGAAATTGGAAATCGACATTATTGGGGGGATCGCAAACCATATCGGTCTGTGGCTAGCAGGATGATGACTTCGACTCCCTTATCGCGCGGCGATCACGTCAATCCCGCTTTTTGGATAAGAGCCCTTGAAACGGGTAAGTACATAAATTATAAAATTAGATGGCACGTTTAGCTTGCAGGTCCATAAAAATGGCGATATCTCGCACCCGATATGCCACTTCCTGGGATGATTCCCCCACTGCGATGCAGGCTGAAAGAAAATTGAATTATAAGCCCGGTTTATTCTGTTTCAATAATGTTTTATTTTAATGTACTTGCATTATATTTAGTTAATAACTAGATTTGTAAATTATTCTCACTTGAATGCGTCTATAAATTAAATCTTATTCGTAACTCTTCGTCTCTCAGCATTACTAGATAAGAAAAAAATAGAAGTACCACACACATACGATGATCTTTGAGGGAGGACACTCTTCTCTTCTCGCTATCGACTAAGATTAGTTTCAATATGTGCTCTACATCATGTCTGTTGTGTTTGCATTATCTCTATGTCAGTAAATCAGTTATCAGTTTATCAACAATTGTACAAGTGACAAATCTACAATGAATTCGATAAAAAACACCGAGAACGTTGACAACTCTGGCGCACACAAACTGAAGTTCTACTCTCATCTAGTCTAATGCTCCATTTAAAAGTAACCAATAATTAGTAATTTAGTGTTCCATAGGCTAAAATGTAGTTCTCTTTCAACCGAATTTTCAAAAAGGCGACATTAAAACGAGGATCCATTAAACGAATTTGCACTACAGTGTGGAAGGCAGCAGGAGGGGGCGGTGTGGGGGCTCGAGACCCCCTCGCCAGAAACCTCCGTGGCCTCTCCAAAAGTTGATCAAGTCAATGTTTTAGTTTAGGATAACAATAAGAATGAACTACTTTTAATTATCAAGTAAATGATAAAATAATTACACAAGAAAGATCTAAAAACAAACAGCAAAAAAAATAATTGTAGTAATAATAATAATAATGGTATAATGATAGCGTTAACTATAATATTTGTAAACTACCGTAGAAGAAGAAAAACACTCCAAGTCTTTCATGTTGACCAAATAGATAGATATTGTGTGGATCATCACTTGTACTTTATATTATCTAAGTAATTTAATTATGACGATGACGACATGAGAACGATGACGACGACTATTAAGCTGAATAATGATTTAACCTGAAATCTTTATAAAACGATTTATAAATTTATAGTATTTTCGTTGCTGCCGATCGTTTGTCAATGTAAAATACATTTAAAATAAAACTCTAATTCTTCTCAACAAAAATAAATATGATTAACACGGTTGGTTTCTTGATTGGTTGGTTGGTTGGTTGGTTGGTTGGTTGGTTGGTTAGTGTGTTATTGTGTTATCGATGTGTTGTTGGTTGATGTTGTTGTGGCTGTGCTACACTTAGAACAACTCTAGCTAAAGTTGCTGCTAGGCTAGACACCCAGAATTGGTAGCTTTAAGCGATAAGTTTGCAGCAATTAGCTTGCTTCTTGTCGTTTTAAGAAAGTACCTCTTGCATATACAAAAGAAGTTTGAAAGAAAGGCATTTAGAGGTTTTCACTCCTTCTTTTCAATAGGCTAGTTTTGGTAGCAACAATCATTGTTTCTCATTTCTTTTTTTCTTTTTTTTTTGCATTACTTTGTCTGTCAAAATGGATTTTATTTACAATGGGTTTGGGGGAAAAGTATCCATTTCTTGATGCATTCAAGGTTTTTCTGTTTTTTTTTTTGGATTGTTTGTTTTGTTTGTTATGTTTTATGTTTGTTTGTTGACTAACAATGGCACACACGCATATATAGTTAATTAGAATTTGTAACGTCACTTGTCGGCTTTTAAATGGTTTTTTTCTTTGTTAGGCATTCTGTGGCTTTAGTGCGGGTGTGGTGAGGTGAGGCGAGTGGTTGCTGCTCCTCTAACTTCCTTCCTTTTTCGCTCCTAACTGCTTCATCTTCTTTTGATCTCCAACTTTCAGCTGTTCGAAGTAATCTTGTACTTTTCGCGGTTGAGTAGTTTAAGTATATGAATACAAATTAACAAAAAAATATATGATGCATGGTAAATATATGAAGTGGTCGGTCAGATATTATCAGATGTTTAAAAAAGCCTAATATAATATTTACAGATCTCAGCAAATAGCAGCATAAAACTAAAATGATGTCAGGTTTTTTCCTTTCATTCTTACCCAGAGATATATTTAGTTGTTTGTTTTTGTCGTTTTTCTTTATATCTGATGAACGCTTGATATTTTAGTTAGGTTTAATTAGTGTATTTTTGTTTTTGTTTTTGCATTTTGTTAACGTTATAAAAACTATTTACACTAGGTAGTAATGCCTACTTATAAACTGAGTATGGTAATATCTTAAGCGGTTCGCTCTCAAGTCCGACAGCTCTATCCGATCCGTAGGATGCCCGCCCGCCCATGTGGTGCCATGTGGTCACAAATCATAACCTAGCTGATCGTCCCCCCATTTTGGTATCCAATCCTGGGCAGTCAACAAACAAACGTTTGCCTTGTTGTGTAATATGTGTGGGTTAGTGAGGTGTTAGGTGCTCTTACTCATATATGCGTGTGTGTATCTTGCGTGTGGATGTTGTTTGTTATGTAATGATTAAGGGGCTCTCTCTAGGCTCAGTCACAATCTTTCTTTGTTTTGGGGGCCTCTGCATTTGCCAGTTCTTTTGGAATCGGTCAATTGCTATATGCTATGTGCTACATGCTAACTGCAAAAGCTGCATACGAAATCCTTGATCCGAGTCCGCGCAAGACTCAAGCATTCCTTTGTTGCACTGCCAAGTTGCTTGATTTGGGTTTGAGTGATTGTTGTTTAAGTTTGCTTTTAAGTTTTCTTATAGTTCTTGGTTGCTAGTTGAGTTGTTCACTAAGGCCGTTAGTCACGCATCTCCACCCACTTTGCGAGGTTTCTGGCGACCAGTTCCTTATTGATAAAGATTACATTCTGCAATTAGAAACAAGAGTTAGAAATGTTCTGTTTCAGAAAAGGTGTGCTTGTTTTTAAAAGGGTAACTTATTTTTACAAATTTAAAAAAAAAATGGCTAATGGGTAGCTTGAAAGTGTTGATAGTTTTGTAAGCAAGCAACAGATCGAAACTGTTTTGCCATTATGTCACGCACTGTCATCAGCTATCTTGCTCCTTATAATCACTCTGTCTCTCTCTAATCGGGAGCTAATACTCACATTGGGACCTAGGGATGCGAATAAATAGATTTCTGGTATGTTGTGACTATTGTAGCCGGCGACTTGTGCTTGCAAGACAATGCCTTTGGTAAGTTGGTTAAGGATTTCGGCCGCCTCGATGGACCAGGTGCCACCTGCGTGGAAAATGAAGAATCATGGAATAAGTACACAGTATATGGATATAAAGCCCACACACACACTTACCGATGGGCTCAATGTTGGACAGGATGCATTCGGTGGCCTGGAAGGGCACATTCATGAAATCGGTGCGGATCTGTCGCAGTGTGCTGAAGCCGACATTCATGTAGCCACCGAAATCGAGGAACTTGACCAGACAACGCTCCTCGTCCTCGGGATCTGTGTCCACAATCTGGACGCGATACCACACCCCATTAATGGGTATCACGCACACGGCACTGACCTCCAAACTGGGCAGCAAGGGCGCCTCCATGGTGGAGTAGCTATCGTACAGCTGCTTCTGCAGCATAGGCAACGATGGATGCGAGGGATGCAGCGGATGCTGGATGAAAACATGCGATCCAGAAAGCACCGCACTCACCACCACATCGTTGTTGATGCCCTCGATCAGTTTCAGCTGCGGAGGAGGAGTTAGCCAAGGCATTAGAGATATATGGATGAATGGATGGATGGGGACTCGAAATCGAAGCCTTTCGATTGCGCCGACACGACACGAACAGCAGTGTTAACCACTTAGAGAGTTAGAAATAGTCTCTGCGTATTCAACGAAAGGAATACTACCATAAAATCATCAAATCAAGTCAGCTAATTAGACATCTAATCAGCTATAGCCATGTCGTGTCGGCGGCATCGTTACCATTGTCATCGTCACACCATCACCACTCACTTGTAGATTGTAGAGGGTTTCGTTCGAAAGAGGAACTATGGTCTGGGGAAGCGCAAAGTGGATGCGTTGCATGGTGAAGTTCGGATACCGCTTGGCCGGCAAACGTTGACGGATCATGGCCAGGGCGGCATCAATCTCGCTCTCCGTTCCCTCAATGGTGCAGATGCGCACCTTACCCGAGTAGGGATTCTTACTTAAAGCCACACTGGCTAGGGTTTTGGCCTTGATTTGGTTAATAAACGCCCGCTTGCGGCCGTACAGGTGACCAATCAGGCTAATGGGGAAGAGGAACTCGTAGCTGGTCTTCACGCGTGTCGCCTCCGAACGCGGCAAGCTGGATCCTTTGCCAGAATCGCCCGATTGCACGCTGCAAATGCTCAGCGATGGACTGGCCGCATCCACATTGCGCTTCTGGTTGCCATTGCTATCCACCACTTCCTCCTTGAGCACCGTCTGCTCCTCATCCTGGTCGAGCTCCTCCTGATCAGCCTCCTTCTTGGAGGACTCCTCCTTGGAAGCCTTCTCCTTGGGCTCACAGTTGTTGTTCTGCTCGCACTCCTTGGTGGTGTAGTTGGTATCCAGGAAGGAGTTCTCTGGCGATATCTTGGGTGTGCGTGTGGCCTTGATCACCACCGGTTCCACCGTCTTTTGGCTAGCCTTACGATTGTGGAAGGATACGCGTGTGTTTACCGAATCGGGTAAATCACGTGGCGACGATAGATTTTCGAAATCCTCGTCTATCGAGCAGAGTTTCTTGTGCTCGGCGTCCTGTATCTTTGACTTCAGCATTTCGGAATCGATCTGCTGCTGATGCTTGCCATTTGAAGTGCGTCCATTGCTCTGTATTTTGATTGGTGCTGATTTACCATACAACATGGTTGTGGGACTATCCTTCTCGTCACTGCTACTTCCGTTTCCGCTCCCGCTTCCGTTGACTATAGTTCCATTGATGTTCATCGACTTGCTGGCCGGCTGCTGCGGCAGTTTACCATTCTGCAGGACACCGTTGGCCTTGCGCGCCTGCACAGTGGGCTCAATCGACGAGTCGTTAATGGCCGATGAGTCCTCGTCGTCGGGCTTGTCTAAACGATTTTTATTTCTACGCCGAAACCAAAAGACGCCGAGTATAAATGCTACACCGGGCAGTGAGAGGTAGAGTAGAGGACGACCGGATACCATTTTCGCTGAATATTGAAGGATCTGAAAGGGAGAAGTTACGTTAGTTTGTGCGATCTTAAAAGTATACTAAAGTGAACTGTCACATAAACAAGATGAATTACTATTCATGTGTTACTTTGATTACGCTAATATTTTGACAAAAATAAATTAGTTTTTATATGTGCAATATTTAAACGAGTTAAGGTTTGTTATTAAATTTACTATTGGAAAATATGTGTGAGCTCTTATCAGGGCAACAATTTACAAATCAAGTAGCGTCGTATATAATTACTTAAAAAGCTTGTCATGACACAAGATAAGAAATGGTACACAATATGCAATTCGACAATATGTGTCGAATACTTTTAAGATTTGAATGAAGTGCTTTGAATTTGCTTTTAAATAAGTGAAGGAATTAATTATTTTAATCCATTTTGAAGAAGTTGCTAAAACCATCCACTTGAATATTGTTTTAAAATAAAAACTACAAATATATATTTGAAAAACCTATAAAAAGGTTTTGAATTGGTTTTACGAATCACGAGACCCGCGTGCATGTGCTCGTTTGCATAAGTGTGCGTGTGTGTGTGTTTGCCAGTGTGTTTGATTTTGGTTTTTTCCTTTCTGAACTTTTGCGTATTAATAGCAACAAATAAATACGTAAATAAAGACAACAACACAAATGCCGAGAGAGAAAGAGAAAGGGAGAGAGAAGCGAACGAAAAAGGTGAAAAGCGATTTTTGAATGCCACGCGGAAGGGAAAAACGCAACGGGAGAGAGCGAGAGAGATGGAGCAAAAGATCGCATGCAAAGAGCGCGTGCGCAAGAACGCCAAAGAGCGGCGGCAAAGAACGGAAGAACAGAAGAGAGACGCAAGAAGAAACCGTTACGTTTACGTATGCCAATGGCAAATGTTACGAAATCATTACAAAACAAAACTAAAAGTTACGAAAACAACAGCTTTGCCAGAAATTCTTCACCTCTTCACTAAATAAATGTGTCTTTGTAAATCACTACTAGGATAAAACTGATTCGTTGCTTCTTCCGGTTTCGTTTTTATTTTTCTTTTTTTTTTCGTTTTATGGAACCAATTCGCTTCGGCTTATTTTTTGGAGTTTATGTTTATTTTTATTTCGTTTTCGAAATGCCGGCGAAATTCTTCGAGAGATTCGAGATATCGACTGCTTGATATATGAAGGGAAACTACTTTGCCCGCCTTCTAATTGCCAATTCCTCTGGCTTTTTATTTTTATTATTTTATTTTTTTTATTTCGGCACCACCGATTCTCCGCTCTTCACTCCATTCGCTCTTCCGCATCTGCGGCCCCCACCACTCCCCGCAAAAAAGAGAGGA
Organism: Drosophila yakuba; assembly: GCF_016746365.2. Lineage (NCBI taxonomy): Eukaryota > Metazoa > Arthropoda > Insecta > Diptera > Drosophilidae > Drosophila > Drosophila yakuba. The sequence goes on along the minus strand of NC_052526.2, from coordinate 3,257,454 downwards.
TGCGTGGTGGCAAAAGTTTTTTTTAGCGCCCCTTTCCACCCACACACTCACACATCCCTCCAAGCGGGAAAGAGACAGAGAGGCGGGGAGATGAAGAGAGAGTGGCGGGCTCATAAGAACAAAGAAATTCGAAAACCGTTATTTAAAATCCATTAAAATGCGTTTTACAAACCATTCAAATTTCGTCAACATTGCCGCACAGTGGGCTCAAAAAGTGCTAGTCATACTGAACAGTGGTTCAAATTATACGCACTTCAGAGTTAGTGATCTTTGCGTGTTAATTATACGCCCTAATCATACGATTATACCTATATTCATACTACTTAAATAATTACAGGAAGTAAGAACTGATTTCCCCCACTGTACTGAGTTTTCCCTCCGTCAATATCGTCACTTTGTTAGGGCCCAAAGGTCCTCGGTTGCACAGTGGACAGATGATAAGCTCTATCGGAAAGCAACAAAACTACATACGTACATACATACATATACATATATGTATACATATATGCATGTATTTATTTATGTATAGCGACAGATCACCGGTTTGTGGGTGTGTGTAGGGGGGAGGCGGGTATAAGGGGCCAGTGGGGTGCTATAAAATGCCTATGGAAGGGCAACTGGGCAGACAGCTGTGGCATTTCCTAATCGTCGAAACCGGGTTACGGGAATTTTTTCAGATTAAATTTTATACCCTTTGCAGGCAGTATGTCAACTTGTTGCCTAAGCTTGCAACTCTTTGAATAAAATACATAATAAATAAATAAATGCATAATATAAGGGTGAACTGTGTAGTTTTAGTATATTTGTTATCAACCCTGGGATTTAAACGACAAAATGTAATACAAGGGCACAACAACTTCGCGATGGTCTTTTAGCTTTATTTTTTTATTTCCTTCGCTGTAAGCTTGTTTACACATGAATATTGATGTGCGTGTGTGTCTGTGCGTGTCTCGGTATGCAAACAAACATGTTTAGGCATGTTTTGTGTATGCCTTTTGGTTATTTGTTATTTTTTGACTTTGAACTTGCACATTGTTGTTGCTCCAAACTCGAATACCCGTGCGGCCGAAAGAAGAAGAAGAGGAAGCCGACGAACTGGGAGGTGAAGCAACAGCCTAAAAATTTGAAATTCCCACTTTAAAACTCCGAACAGGCAAGAGCGACACAGAGAGGCAGGCCAAAAGAGAGCACAGCACCAAAACAACAACAAGTCAGGTGCAACCACATTGCCAGCTAGCCGAAAAAAAAAGTCCACATTGTTATAATCTTGGCAACGTGGTTTCCGATCATATGGTGGCCAAAAATGGGCGGGGATTGTATAATCGGGGGAAATACCTCTTTGTATACATATATACATAGACGCAATAGATTTTGTGGGAGTGGCAGCTCCTTGTCGCCTTTGCTCTCTTTTAGGCTAAAAAACCCAAAATTAACGGTGAAAGCTGTAACACACAGACGCACTTATGCTGAGCATGAGTTTGTGTGCGTGCGGGTGTGTGTGAGTGTTGGCATTGTGTAATCGCCGATTTGAACTCCAATTTTTTCCATAGCCACCCACTGTCACTTTGCCGGAACAACGACAACAACCACATCGGCAAAGCCATACACTGAACAAAAAGCTGACAAAAAAGGGTAGTGAAAAGTTGGCAGAGGAACAGGGAATGATGTGCGAATATAGCTGAACACACGGACAGTGGAACAAATCCGCACAGAACAGAACATGACACCATTTTCCATCTCATCTCTCTGTTTTGGCAAACACACACACGCACTTTTTTGTACTAGGTTATGTTCCGCGTGCTGCGATTTCTTACCTTTGGGAACCGCTTGGGTAACTTATTTTGTTCACTATCTTTGGGTGATTTCAATGCTATCTACCGCACACGCGTGTTGGGTATTGTTTTTGATTATTTACTGGCGATTTATTGTCGTTTTCTCAACGCTACGGAGCTGCACGAATTAAACACGTGTCTACGTTCCACCTTTTACAAATCACAATAACATGGCCGGCGTGCGGCAGTGTTGCCATCCCTTCGCGAAACTCTGGCAATCGGAGCTGCCTGCTTAATCACGCGCACTCGCGGCAGTCAAATGTCCGACTTGCAAGCGCCGTGCACAAAAAAAAAAGAAAAAAACACTTCTTAGTTGAAATTGCACCCGAATTGTTTGTACAGAGCCAAAAAACGTGTGTACCGAGTGCTGGTCATCGAATCGAATGGCAGCACATGCACAGACAGGGCTGCTCACGCTTGTCGATAGGTATCGATTGAGGCCGGGCAACTCAGCTCTGGCGGCGCTGCCACCTACTGCGCATAATTGTTGCACATTATGCGATATTTCGAGACCATATTTTTGGGGCATTCAAACATATTGAAACCAAATTCTGTGAAAATTAATCGTAGTTTTTTGTTTGACGAATTCGTCGGAACAGCTTACTAATACTTAAGTCCAAGGTTTAAAGATATATTGAATAATAACTTGTATTTCGAAAACGTTATGGAGATTCTGACAACGGCTCAATTTGGCCACACGGGTGTTTCGACCAAAATAAGCAACGGTCACACTTGGTCACGTCGCTCACGTTTTCTATTTACGCATATACGAATAAAAAACGCATTGGAGTGCTGTAAAACATATATGTTGTATGCTCATGTGCAACGGATCTCGCAGCGAGTACATTTAAGGTAATACGCGTATTCTGAAGATTTCGCGCAAAGCCAGTGGCTGCTGTGCATGAGTGGGTTATCTTAGTTCGTGTTTGTGTGTCCGTTTGCGTGTGTGTGAGTGCGGAGTCCTTTGGATTCCCATGAAATCACCCAAAAAGGGTAATACATATATGTTTGGATGGCCACACAACCGTGGGGGCGGGGCTAGCGGGGGCGCTCAATATCGTTGACTGGCAGCGGGGCGACGAACTTAACCTCAAATCCTGGGTCACAATTCCAAACGTGACGAAAGACAACAAAGCAAACAAAGCAAATAATGTCAGTCAGTTGGTGCGAGTTCCAATCGAAATCACAGTCGCTGCCAGTTATCCAACTTGATTGCCCAATTAGAAGCAAGCAGCGAGTGTCCATATCCCTTGCATTCCATACAATTCCAAATCCATCTGATTGCAACGCTTCATATTTCCTGCAGAGCGCGTCCACAAGGAGGCCAAGGCCAAAAAGGTGCTCGCCATGGTGAAAAAGCGTCAGGCGGACAGTCACGACCACGAGAGCTCAACGGATTCCGGCGATGAGGAGCTGCACCATCGGAACGCACTCGGCTCCGCCGGACAGGTGGATGGCGCCACGCCCACCACCGCCAGCTGTCAGCACATCAAAAAGGCGGTGGATGCTGCCCGTCTAAGGCGTCTACTGAAGTCCACGGGGCTGCTCTACGAGTGCAGTCAGTGCCAGAAGCTGGGCAAGACAGTGGGCAGCGGAGCGGGATCGGAATCGGGAGAAGGAGCTGGCGGTTCAGGCGGAGATCCCGCAGACTTCGAGTTCGACAGCACCCTGTGGCTGTGCCTCAAGTGCGGCAGCCAGCTGTGCGGGAGGGCACGCCACAAGCACGCCTTAGAACATTACCAGGTGAGCAGGGATCCAAGCACTCCATTGAACTTTAGTCACGCCAGTTGCAAAAGATTTCAACGTTTTACATTGATACTCCATATGGGTATTTCAGACACCTCATTCGGACTCGCATGCCCTCGCCATGAATACGCGCTCCTTCGACATTTGGTGTTATGAGTGCGACATGAAGATCTGCTCCAATCTGCGCAAGAACCTGCTGGAGTGCGTGGAGCTGGTCAAGAAGTTGGCCCAGAAGCCGCCCACTGCCACGGTCACGCCCAGTCCGCCCACGATTAGCTACATCGAGCAGAAGATTAAATCCACGCTGGAGCACCTCACACCGATCGTGCCAATGACTGGCGGATCATTTGACGACTCCGGCGGAGGAGGGGCTCTGGCGATGGGCGCCGGCGGAGGATCTCGAAGCAGCCAGGTGGCCATACCGATGCCACCACCACCGCCTAGTTCCGGGCAATCGCCCTCAGACTCGCTGACGAGTGTGCCGGGCATGGCAAAGAGAATTGGTCAGTACTCGGCCACCACCAATGGCGACACTGGGGACAGGCGAGTCTTGACCCTGGAAACGCCGCGTATCGAAATGGACCGGCTGCCGCGCGTGCGAGGATTGACCAACCTGGGCAATACTTGCTTCTTTAATGCGGTGATGCAGTGCCTCGCCCAGACGCCGTTCCTACTTAGCGTGCTAAGAGAACTGGCGGAGCCCGGGGAAGAGTAAGTTCATAGCTAATGTGTATGTAAAGCAATTATATTTGATGTGTACTTCTTTCTACAGATTTGTCTTACCTGGAGGAACCTTCAACATAAAGGACAAAGGAGACATTGAGCTGCCCATGATCAAGGGTACCCTCTCCTCTTGGGGCGGACTCACCGCCGCGTTAGCTAATGCCCTTGAGGAACTGCAGGCGGGCGGTTGTGTATTTACGCCCAGCAAACTCTTCGACAGGTTGTGCATGAAATGTCCACAGTTTACGGGCGGCGATCAGCATGATGCTCACGAACTGCTGCGCCAGCTGCTGGAGAGCGTGCGGAACGAGGATCTAAAGCGCTACCAGCGTGTGATTCTGCAGAACCTTGGCTACAAGGATCAAGATGTCAATAGTGTGTCAGAGGAGATGCGACAGAAGTGCAAGATCTATGGCAACCAAGCAGGAGACCGCATCCTGCGCCCGGAGCAGGTATTCCGTGGCTTCCTCGTGTCAACGCTCACCTGCCAGGACTGTCACAGCGTTTCCTCGCGGCACGAGTACTTTCTGGACATGTCGCTGCCCGTGGCCGTAGAGAAGCCACAGCCGCCGCAGCGCCGAAAGCCAAGTCCTGAGCTCAGTCCAGCGCCCGGCAGCTCCAGCGTCACCCAGACCTCCAGTCAGCCGACGATAAACACCAAGTTTACGGATGGAAGCGTCAACTTTACAGCCTCATCTACGTCCTTCTTCCTGCACGCTGGCGAGGAGGGATCCCTGGGCCCATCCAAATCGCAGGTGAAGAAGGAGAAGGAGCGCGAGCGTAAAGCAAAGCGGGCGGCCAAGCACCAGCGCCACAAGCAGGCCCAGAAGTTAAGCCATAAGCTGAACGGGAATGACAGCGGAAATGGAAATGAATTGGCCGAGTCCGGAGAACCAAACGCTGCTCCACTGGCTTCCCTCGGTGCCGGCGATGGCCAAGCTAACGATGGCCCCGAACAGCCCAAGGTCCAGACCGAGGACTCCACCTCGTCCAGCGTGACTACTTCGGAGCACTCCGATGCCGATGTTGAGGACAATCTGGTTGAGGACACAGCCCCGCCGTCCGCTACCAATGTGTCGAGCAGTTCGGCATCTTTGACAGCTCCCTCCAAGTTCTACACGGACAGCAATGGAAATGCCCAGCAGCTGGGCGAGAAGCGCGACGACACGCCGGAGCACATGGACAAGGATTCGCTCGAAGAGGACGAGAATGGTGAGTGGAAGGAGTGTGTTACATTTCATTATTTAATTATGACCTCTAAACCGAAGTACTTTGCAATAGCCCATACTTTATGCATACATATGTAGTTCTCAAGATTAACTTAATATGTATATACTTGAGTTTGCTTTTGTAATTATAAAGATTGCATTCGCATGCAAGTTGATTTGGTTTATACAAAACACTGTTCGTGATTAGCATTGCTGTGCGAAAGTTGAACAATTGCCTTTTATAATATACTGACTCGTCGTATTTGCTTTCATACGCTTGCAGACTCGGGAATCGCCACCAGTCCAGCACCCACAGCAACCAACAGCAGCACCAGCACGAATGCCACAGGTAACAACAACTCTGGTTCCGGATCTGGCGTCCTGGAGGATGCCTCCGCGCCAGCGAGCCTGGTCAGTGCTGGACTTTCAGAGAAAGGCGCCTCGCTGATCCGCCAGATCTCAGTGGAAGCTGAGCAGGGTGCATCCAATGGCACAGCTGGCGAAGCTAGAGAAGCCAAGGCGATAGCGCAGCCAGCGAAGACTGCTAACCAGGCCCAGGCACAGGCACAGGTCCAGGCCCAGAGCCAGGCCCAAGCCTTGGCGCAAGCCCAGGCCCGTGCGAAGCGAGTGCGCACGCAGAGCTACTCGGACTGGAGCACCACGATAGCGCCGCGTTACCAGTGCGAGGATGGAGAGTGCTCGGTGCAGTCCTGCCTGAACAATTTCACCGCTGTCGAACTGATGACGGGGCAGAACAAGGTGGGATGCGACAGCTGCACGCAGCGCATTAACGGCAGCGATCCGAAGGCCAAGTCGGTAAACACCAATGCAACGAAGCAGCTGTTGGTCTCCAGTCCGCCAGCGGTGCTCATTCTGCACCTGAAACGCTTCCAGCTGGGGCCGCGCTGCGTCTTCCGCAAGCTGACGCGCCCGGTTAGCTATCCCAATTTGCTGGACATTGCCGCCTTCTGTGGCTCCAAGGTGAAGAATTTGCCTAACATTGATCGCAAGCAGAAGAAGCTGTTGTACGCGCTGTACGGCGTGGTGGAGCACTCGGGTGGCATGTATGGTGGCCACTACACGGCGTATGTGAAGGTGCGGCCAAAGGTGACGCCGGACGACAAACGCTGGAAGTTCCTGCCGCACGGCAGTAAAGCGGAACTGGACCAGGACGATGATCAGCTGAAGAAACTGGAGGAGCTGCTTGCCAAGGAGAAGGCGCGTGAACTGCACCTGAAGGCGATGGACGACAGCGATGACTTCAGCAACTCCAGCAGCAACTCGTCCACCTCCGACGAGAGCCATGCCCCAGCCACGCCGCTCGAGGAGCAGCTGCCGCAGCAGTCGCAGCAGCAGCAGCAGGAGGAGGCCGCTAACGTGCATGCGCCGCCTGGCAAATGGTATTACGTGTCCGACTCGCGTGTTCAGGAGGTCAGCGAGGATACGGCTCTGAAGGCCCAGGCCTATCTGCTCTTCTACGAACGCATATACTAGGGACTAGGTCATGCTATAAGCGGGACTGAGGATGCGAGGCAAAGAAGATGAACCATTGGAATCCTAGATTTGAGACAGAGACGGATATAGAGATAGAGACAGAGACAGACAGAGTGCCGGAGAAAGAGAAGGCAGATACTCACACATGCCAAATGCATTTGGTTTCTCCCACTCAAAATTAGTTGTACACTTTCGTTATTTTTTTTTTGGAACAAGCTTTAGTTAGTTAAACAAAACGACGGAAGAAACGCACGCACTCATTTTAAATTGTAGTTCTCAGGAGTTTGGCTTTTGTGTTCTCGTTTTACATGTACTTGTTCTTTAGTAGTTAACGAAAAGACACTGAAGGGAAATTATCATGTTTTACTAGCTGTAAGTTTTTTTGGTACCAACATTGCCCATAACTACGACAGAATGTTACTTAAAACTACCCACATCAGAAACATGGGGGAAAATTCGCTGAAAGGCCCGAAAGGAAATCAACACGGAATGGATAACTAAAAACGCAAAAGCACGAAGAAGAAGAAGAAAACGTGAGGGGAAAACCAAGAGAGAAACTATTTGCTGATGTTCATAAGTTATTATAACGAATACGAATGAAATAAAAAACCAATTGCTCGCTTCTGCCAATATATTTAACTTTGCAGTAACTTAACTTATGTACACATACTATATATATATTTAATATATATACACTATATAACGGGCCCATATACATACCGCCCACGTAGATATTTACAAGTTCAGTCAAGGAGTAAATGTTTTGGACCTACGTAGCGAAAGAATTGGCAAGAGGAGAGAGATTTATACAATAGCGAAAAATAAATAATTATACACACACAGTTTATCTTGTGACCTAGGCTTAACTATCGATTTAATTATGATAACTAACCAACCATGGACTCTATGTATATTAAAGAGAGAAACGATTTATGAACGCAAACAGCAGTCGCTGGTGATTTTAATAACCCAAAAGCGAGAGCTCCCTTTCAGTAAGGGAATGGGATCAAGCATCAGCTTATCTGCCACCGGGTCTCCACTATCTGCCTTCCATCTGACCCCATTGGATGCCATCCCATCCCATTCCATCTTATCCCATTTCCCGGAGGCATTTGGCCAAGGTCACTCGATTCTACGACGCTGCCACAGGTGCCATCGCCAAGCAGTCGCAATATGAGAGCTGCGCTGTTCGGATCGTGGTTCTGGCTGGGATTGGGATTGCTCCTGCTGCTGGCCGGCGACTCCGTCTTGGTTTCCGCCAAGCACTTCTTGCGCTGTGAACTGGCACGCAAGCTGCTCGACCAGCATGGCTTCGAACGCAGTCTGCTCTCCAATTGTGAGTGGGTGTAACCAATGTAGATATATCAATGATCTAAATGGGGGTGGCCAGTGATCTTCTGTGACTTATGATTTCGCCCATTTAAGGGATTTGTTTGCTGGAGCACGAAAGTGATTTGGATACCGGCAGGATCGCCACCAATCCGAATGGATCTCGCAACTATGGGTTGTTCCAAATCAATGGCCGGTTTTGTCAGGAGGGAAGACGTGGCGGCATCTGCAATGCCAAGTGCGAAGGTTTGAAGGCTCCTCCTGGAAATCGCATTATTCCATTCAAGTTGAACATCTATTTGTAGATTTTCTGGAGGAAAATCTAAGGGAGTCAGCCACTTGCGCCAAGCGCATCCAAACCACGGATGGTTTTCGCCACTGGGCAGGATGGCAACGATATTGCCGAAACACCCAGAATTTGCCTAATCTTAAGGTCATCTGTGGTATCTAGCAGTAATTAAGTTATTTGCATTCATTTGCTATGCTTGCTATAGCAAATAAATATACTTAAAATATACTCTAAAGTTATCTTAATAGCTAAATAGTTTTGATATCTTCAAGAACTGTGGCCCCAAACTTACACTTAATAAAATTAACTACAACGCTAAGGAGTTCCTACAAAATTCGCGCTGTACCTTGGACGAAAGCAAACAAATGGAATACAGGCGGTTGATCCGAACCCAAATCGGTTTTGCAATGTGGTGAGTTTGGACTCAACAAAGCTTGCGATCGGTTTAAAACCATATCGCACTGACAACCCTACTCGCTCTCTCAGTTTTTCTCCGACATTGGCTCATTATCAAGTTAACGAAAGCTTTGAGCTTTTGCGCCAAAACTTTGTGGAGCACTTGGGGGCACTATCTCACGTACGTGGGGCTTTCATTTGGCGACATCGGCCGAACAAATCGGAGCGTTTTTTCGCAACGTGTGTTCACAAGAGATCAAAATACATTCAACCCAGAAAGTATGAAAAAAAAAGAAAGCAAAGTCAAGCCCAGTGCCAGAGATTCGCGCTCTGATATATAACAATCGCATTTCATATATATATATAATATATATTAAACTATGTGAAGATATTGTGCCCGCCCCAAATCCCCCATTCCGATCGCCTTATATAAGTTGCCCATACCCCCCGACCAATGTACATATATTATGTGACTTATTTATATAATATATATAATATATATAGTATATATAATATGTGACTCACTTCCCTGCCCCCAACCGGTTCTCCAGTTTCTGAGGGAGGAACTGCAAAAGCTATAAACGAGATATGTACAAAGATTTGATGCCTCAGTCGTTGAGCTGCGTTGTGATAAAGTTGATGCAAAAATGAAAACTCAAGTGTATATATGTACATACTTAATTTTTTGTTTTCGTGTTTAAAAGTCCCAGGAACCCATGAGATCTATGATCACACCTATTTTATGAATAAGTGCACCCCCTGATATGATTTCGCAAGAAATCGGCCCAAAACACCTTGGTACCCTATGAAATTTTGTGTATGGAAAATCAAATTGAAAGATGAATATTTCTATTTGGTATTGTTTTCATAAGAATACAGTCCTGTGGAACTCTAATGTGAATCTATGTTTTCGTACATAAAACGCCCATTAGAAATGTGATACAAATATCCAAAATATTTGAATACCACCTAAAAATTGGTGATCTCATTTAAGTTCTGAGTATTTTCGATATACCCAATATTTATACAATTTTGATGCAATTCTGATGATGAAAGTCTGGTGGTGAAATTCGTAAACCAAGCTTAATGAATATTTGATGTGTTCATAGTAAATAGTGTTGCATTAAAAAATATATTTATAAAATAAAAAAGTATGATATGTATATATATATGATATACCACTAATTAATAAAGTCCAATCTAAAGAATCGATGACGTGGTGATGTGCTGATCTCTATACAAAAAATTAAATAGTTTTAAGTGTATTTGGCAAATAATAAAATATAAATACATGCTAAATGGAAAATAAACCTGTGTTGTGTCTTTGTTAAATTGGAATTTAAATGCAGGTACGATATGGTCAGAAAAAATGTCATTTACAGATGATGATTTACTTAGTTCACTAGTGATAACTGATCATGGAGCATTACGAGGATCTTCATCTGAGTCTGTAGCGAATGCTCCCAGATCTCTGATCCTGATACCTTCTACTTAATGTCCTGTAAAGTGAGTTCGTGTCCTTTTTGGGCTGTGAACTTTGCCAGGAAGACTGCATTTCCCATTTTCCAGACTGTTTTTTATCCATTTTGATATTTTCATTGTCTTGCGAAATTCCCCATAAACATAATTTCGTTTATTTGGATCAGTTGGATAGTTTCTTTTTCTGTTTGGGTGGCTATTTCATCACATGACGAAACTCTTAAAAAGAAATCCCCACAGCTAAAGCTTTTTTCCACCATTTTTCCGGTTTTGTTTTGTTTTGGCAATCGGAGAACGACGCAAAATCCACGTACTCGATAGCAAAACAAAGTCGGCATTGGTGTTGGTGAGAGGGCGCCAAGCAACAGACAAGCCTGCCTAATGTGGACCTAGATCAACTTAACTTGTAGTTCAGTTACAAGAACCTTATCAGTTTGTTGTCATTAATAACATTTCGTTAGTATTTAGATTAGGTTTGCAAATGATTGAATAATTTTGTTTATTTATTTTTGTTGTGTATTTCATGGATTGAATATAAATCCAGGCACCACCCAAGCTTATCAGTTGTCTATGCATCATTGCATTCACAAACATAAATATTTTTGTGCAACAAGGTAGCAAGTAACCATCCTTTCAATCATTCGGTTTTGCCAAGGCAGGTTCCACTGTGCCCCAACGGCTCTCCCTTTGTTCGGCGACGCATTTCACAGCTCCACCAGTGTGGGGCGTTCTCACCGCTTCCTTGCCCCCTTTCCGCTCCGCTGGCGCCGACGAACGCTGACGTCGCAGAGCGTATAAAAAGTGCCGGCCGGCAAGCGAATGGCATCAGTTTTCAGGCTTTCAGCTTTGTGGCATAGCGTATCCCAGCGAACCCGTAAACCCGTAAAACCAAGCGAAACCAACAAATATTACACCAGCGAAGGAAAATCCCAAAGAAGAGATCAACATGAGCGAGTTGTCCAGACTGCAGCAGCAGCAGGATCAGGAGCAAGTTCCCCAGGAGCTGATCGACTGCGATATTGCCTCTTTGGATGATACGACCTCCGAGGTGGGGGTTGTCAAGACGCCACCCCGTAACAAGCAATACACCAATGCCCTGAAGAAGGTGAACAAGTTGCAGCGCGTTCTGGAGCAGGCCCTGGTTATGCTGGCCGAGAAGGAGGCCTGGTGCCAGGAGGGCGATGTCAGGATGCCATCCAGTAACAAGCGATACACCAAAGCCATGAATAAGGTGACTAAGGTGGAGCGCATGCTGGGACACGCACTGATTCTGCTGTCCGAGGAGGAGTTCAAGTGCCGGGAGCAGGCGCAGGAAGGGGGCTCCAAGAAGGCCAAGAAGCAGCTGAAGAAGAAGGCCAAGAAGGACAAGAAGAAGGCCAAGAAGCTGGCCAAGAAGCAGGCCAAGAAACAGGCGGAGGAGCAGACGGCAACTGGGGAGGAGCCCCCCAAAACCTCCAGCTCCAGCTCCAGCTCTAGCTCCTCCAGCTCCAGCTCGTCCAGTTCCAGCTCCTCCAGTTCGAGCTCCGATTCCGGGGACGAAGAGGTATTCTACGGCTGGGCCAGCAATCCTTGGCGCCGTGGACCACATGGCCATCACGGCTTTGGTCGCCGCCTTGGTCACGGTTTTGGCCACAAGCATGGTCGCAAGCATGGCCACAAGCATGGTCACGGACCTCATCATCATGGCCGACATGGACATGGACATGGACATGGCCGCCCTCACCACCGCCATCCACATGGTCACCACTTCGGACCAACTCATTTTGCACCCCTCTTTGGACCACATTTTGGACCACCCGCTGGACCTTCTCTCTATGACATCAATCGCAGATCCTTTGGCGGACCCTGGCAGGATCAGTGCCAGTTTTTTCGATGGATGGGCCTGCCGTGGGCCCAGAACAATGCCGCGGCCTGTCGGAGGAGCCACTCGCTGCCTAGACTATCTCGGCGCGACTGTCGTGGAGATCTCGGACTCGGATTCGGATTCGGACCAGAATACGGATACGGATATGGCCAACCGTGTCGACCACATGACCGTCGAGTAGAGAGATCCCTTTCCCGTTCGAGGTCCAGTTCCAGTTCCAGCTCCAGCTCTAGCTCCAGTTCTTCCTCGGAGGATGAGAAGAAAGGGAATAAGTGCAAGGGCAAAGGCAGAGGAAAGGGAAAGGGCAAGGACAAGAGAAGAAGGCAGCGCTCCTCCTCCAGCTCCTCATCTAGTTCCAGCTCCTCATCGAGCTCCAGTTCCTCATCGAGCAGCAGCTCCAGTTCGGATGGCGAAGTGCAAAAGAGGCACCGCCGACATGGGCGTCATTTCGGACCAGCACATGGTCACCACTTCGGGCCTCCACATGGTCATCACTTTGCGCCACCACATGGCCATCACTTTGGCCCTCCACATGGCCACCACTTTGGTCCCCATCATGGCGGTCACCATGGCCATCATTTTGGCCCGCATCACAACAGACAACATGGCCCCCAAAGAGAACACACTGAAGGACCAGCATTTGACCACCAGCGCCGTCCGGAGTTTCCTTTCACCCATCATGGACCACCACCAGCTGAGTTCCCAGGTCGTCGCAGTCGTTCTCTGTCCCGATCCCAGTGCCGCAACGAAAAGCAGACTCGTTTCCCATCCTGTGTCGAGGAAAAGAGCGCCAAAGTCGAGAAGGAAGAGTGCAAGAAGGGAAAGAAGGGAAAGAAGGAAAAGAAGGGAAAGAAGCACGGAAAACGCGGAAAACGCGGTCATGGACATGGACATGGACATGGACATCATCGTGGTTAGGCAATCACAGCCAGCGTTTAAGATGCACTAGGACTCCGTCAATACAACCTATACCCATATATATATCTATACAAATATATATGTATATACTATACTTTTAATATCCAGAAGCTTCTGTATTATTATATAAATATCGTTTAAATTACATATACAAAAAAATTAAATAAAAAACAAAAATCAAATCAATATCTTTCGCACTTATTATGGCAATTTGGTATTATTATTTTTCTCATTATTTAAGCTAAACTATAATCCAGTTTACTTTTTGCGCTTTTTGGGACTAGCGAACCTAATTATTATTATTTAATTAGATTTGTCCATTGAGCGAGTGCACATGCAAATGATTCAAATGCATTATTAATGCATCAACAGTGATAAGGACAACAAAAACGCAAACAAAGCTGGCAATAAAAGGGTCCAAATAAATGAAAACCCATTTCGAATTGAATGAGAAATACATTTTAAAATAGATAATTGCGGGTGAGTAATTACTCTATGAGTGCGGAGGTGTTTGGGTTTGGTGGGGGCTTATGAAGATTACGCACCCCGATAAGGTGGGCATTCCTGAAGAGGTTTTCCCCACACAAATGACGATGCAATGGCAGCGATAACACGCCTGATGGGCTTATCAAATTATAGGTCTTCCACCTGATTAAATATTATTGTTTTGTCACAGCGAACCTTGAAAACAAACTCCTTATATTAATTGGCTTATAACAACCTGTGGAGGAACGAAGGATGCGGACTGGATGTTCTCCTTCAAGTGGGCACACTTTGTGGCTGAAACTGTTCTCAGCAATGGAGGGGAAGTTCCAACTATCCGATATCCAGAATTCTGTTAAAAGTTCTGTCAAGTAAATACAACTTTCGACTTTATTTTAATGACAAAAATATAAGCATTTTTTCTAGCGCTAAATTTTTTCCTGCTCTTAGGGCATTTTAAGAGAGCCAAAATACTGGGAACAGTAGTGGGAACACCATGCGGGTGGGAACACATGCTTGCAGTACCCCAAGCCACTGTTCCCACATTCTAATTACTGGGTGGGCGAATGGGAACGGCTTTTGTCTATAGCTCGTCTGGCAGATCGGCGGCGGTGGAAAACTGATTTCCACTTTTTTGGGGGGTACGGACCAAGTGGAGCTGTGGGCCAAAGTTGAAGAAACGCCGGGTAGTTGGCCTGCGTGGCCAAAGTGCTGTTTAATAATGGAGCAGTTCGTTTGAGCTGCGAGTGCTGGAGTGAACTCCTGACCTCTGACCGGGCCGGCGGACCAGGAAGTGACCAGGGAAAAGTGCTGGGAAATCGCTCCATTTCATTGCCACAACGGCAACAAACAGGTGGCAACAGGTAAGCGGAAAAGCACACGAATCTAGGGATAGGGGAGGGGGATTGGTTGCACAAATTCAATGGAAAACTTTATTCGATGTTTGCGACAATGTGACAGGCGCTGCAACTTTTCTTGGCCTTTTTGTGTTGTTCGTTGTTACTTTTTTTTGTTTTTTAAGCACGCTGACAATCGAAAAAGTTCATTTGTTTTTACCAGCAATTTGCACAGAGAAAAATGTCACGAAATTGATTTTATTTTATTTCCTCGAACATAAATCACAATCCAGCATGAAACTTGATTGTTCCATAGTTCACCTTTACTTTGCCAATACAGTAAATTGTTATTAAGTACGAAATCGACTTGACTGCGTTTTCCTTACCCAAAGTCCCTTTTTCCACTTTCGTTGTCACTTGCAGGTCCTTTAATTTCCTAAAAACAAAAACTTGCGCAGCAAAGAAAAAAAAAGAGACGAAAGTGTGGCTTGAATAGCGAAAGCTGCAGGAAGTCGATTTTTGAGCGGAAATAATTTTGCCACATGTTGGAAAAATAAAAAAAACGATGAAGGCAATACTAAAACAAAGTCACGCTCAGAAAATGGGGCTGAAAGGTGGGGAAAATTGCGGCGGGAAACGAAGGATGTGGCGCAAATCCTTCCGCTGTCGTCATTGTCGAAAGCTTAAAATTCAATATAAACGAAGGATCCACCGCGTCCCTTTCCGATTTTCCGCTCAGAGGGTAGTCGTATACACGCTTTTATGGCACTTTTATATGTTTATATATATTTTTTAATAATTTTTCTTATTTCCCTTAAGACAGGTGGAAAACGCTGAGGGGCTTACTTCTTACTTCTGTGTGTGTGTCAAACGCAGGCAAAGTAAACAGATGAGTCGAATCAGTTTTATTTGGCTAAAACTTTCGTTTTTCGCTCACTTTATTTTGGTTTATTCAAACAAGGCACTTTGTTGGGTAATCTCACTTTATTTTGGTATCTTAAAAAAAAGGGGGCTCGGGATTGGCAAATCCCAGTGGATTTTAAAGAAACAATAGAGTTTTTTTTTAATATTTTAGATTTTTTAAAGCGACGAATCCGTACATGCAGTACTAGTACCATAACATTGCAATTAAACATATAAATAATGTAACCAAACCTCTCACTTATCGCGGGAGGACTAACAACAAAATCTCAAACATCGAGGGGGTCTTTAAAACTGTCCAATTGTTTTTGGGTACTCACCCCTTTCCACGTCAGAGCTGAGAGCTGGTTGTAGCTCCTGGAAAAGACCTAGCTCAGGCACTTCCTCCAGTAGGTCGAAATCTCATCATGCTGCTCCTCTGCTGCCACTTAAAATCACTGCACCACTCACTCACTCACATTTAGTATTTAAAAAAAAAACATCGAAAAAGTGGTTTGCTTATGTAGAACTTTTGAGAAGCGCGGAGGAGGGCACCTATATTTTTGTATTATTTGGTATTATTTGGTATTAAGTATTTAGTATTTTACTGAAAATAATTTATGGTAAATATGTGTGCAAAACCTGACAAGCAGACAATAGAGTAATCTGCACCTTTGTAGGTCTGTTTCGCCTTAAAAGTGACAGCCGAAAAGTATGCAACGCATTGCATTCCAGCTCCGCAGCTCCGTGATATCTGCGCAAATAAGCTGAGCGCTGTGATGACAGCGTGCGCTCGTTTTTCTCCGAATTTTCCCTCTTTTCTTTGCGTTCCTTTTTGGATTTCTTTTTTTTCCGGCAGCAGCAGTCTCTGCTAACTGGCAAACAATGGCCACCATAATACTACACAATAGATATTTGTCAGGAGGCATTGGGTGGCTGGCTGGCTGGATGGTTGGATGATTGGGGGACTTGGGTGGCTAGGTGCGAATGCAGATACATAGAAAGTTATACGAATGTTACGTGCGCAGAGTGCCAGAGCAGTGGAAACAAAACTGTAACAATGGGCGGGTGACCCCGACAACCCACCTTCCATTCGAATGATAACCCTTAGCCCAGTTGCAACGCATTTCGTATGCAGCTCTTGTCCGGCAACGCAGCCTTTACGCTTCTGGTTCTGGTTCTAGTTCTTCTTCCGCCCCCTCAACACCAGCCACACTACTAGCATTTTTCGGTTCCATTTACACAAGCCGGGCTAAGCAAACAGGGGCGAAGAAGGTGAAGATGAAGACAGGACAGCGGCAGCGGCAGCATGATGGAAGCAGGACAAAAAGTGCAGTTGGCAAGGTCAACACGGCGTATGCGCGATGTTGGAGGACTTTAATACACCCGCTCGCTACCTGGGCACTGTCATTAATTTTCAGAATTCTGAGAACGCCAGACAAGGTATAATTAAGTATTTAGACTTCGTTCATATTAGAGAAATATGAGCATGTATATATTAATAGGCAGTTGGGTTTCTGAAAATTATACGTTTCATGTTGCAAAATGTCGTTGATTGGAAGCTACGTTAATTGGCAAAAGTATGGAATAAAAAACTCAATAATGGGAGAATTTCCAAATAAACATTGGCTCTTAGAAGCGCGGTAATTGAAAATAGTCCGGAAATGTAATTGAACTGCCCGCCGATATGGCAACCAAATTAAATCGTTTAAATTATATGCAGGCTTTCAGTTAATAAATTATCAGTGTTCTATGTAAATGCAAATAAATACGAGCTCCTGTGATTGGGATTTCCATTGAATGGCTCCCCCGGGGCAAAAAGGTGAAGGCTATCTTTATGAGCACTTGCCAATGATAAATGGTAAGCCATTTTTTATTTATATACTCGTATAGCTAGATATAGATAGGTATAGATTTCCATTTCAGTTGTGTGATTATTATTAAAACAGTGCTTTGTTCAAAATTCCGCCCATCGATGGCAATTGCGAATGCGATTTTTCTTCAGCGAAATCTGCATACGAAGATGTGACAAATTGGACGCTATAAGAGCCAATTATTCCATTTACTTAGTCGCACACACACACACCCGCACACCCACATGCGAAGTGAAATCAAAATCTTTATTAAAACATTTTATGCAAATGAATAAATAAGCAAGTGGCGGACAGGCAAAAAAAAAGAAAAAAAAAAGGTGGCAGCAAAGGAGAACACTGAGGGGAAAATCTGACTGACAGTCGTCAGAGATGTTTCGCTCTCAGACAGAGACGGCGATAGGCGGAGTGAGGGAGACGGCAGCGGCAACGCATTTACATAAATATTACAAGGCTATTACTCGCCGCCCGTGTGCCACGCCACAACGCCCCCTTCATAGGCAAACACGCATGTGTATGTGTGTGTATGTGTGCATTACAATAATATGAAAATTATTTGTAATGTAATTTCAACTTAATAAATGTTCATTTTCATATAAAGCGACAACTCATTTTACTCCGCAGCAGGTACGTGTGTGCGTACACCGAGAGAAACGCACACCAACGGGTGGGAAACTATACAATTGCAAACATACATATATAGCAGAAGCCTATTTGGCTCTTAGAATCTTCGATCTAAATGCTCGATTTGAAATGCAAATAATATTTATTTTTAATAACATATGTATACACATTTGTCTATTTTTCGAGTGACTGAGGAATTACAGAAGTCGCGGGGAGGTGAGAAAAGAGCTGAAGTCCAACAGCACGACAGGAAGTGAAGTTGTCGAAAGTGAATTTGCATAAACGTATGAAATTTTAATATTTACGACAACATTTTCAACCACTTCCCAATCCCCTACTCCCCCCACCACACACACACACACACACAGACACGCGCCGTGCACTCAACTTTCGCACACCAGCGCACTGGCAGCATTTTCCTTTTGAGCTGCATACTTTGGGGCGCAGACAAAAAAGTTTTTGCCAGCCTACGGCAACTCGTCCACAGCACCTGAATGTAGACGCGCACATGTAGATGACAATGTTGCTTTCCGCCTGCCAAAGTGGGCGCTGAATGGAGGAAGGGGGAGTGGAAGCAGAAGGAAAGTTGGGGGAATGAAAGAAGAAGGCAGGAGGAGCAGGAGGAGAAAGGCACTCACCGAGTGTAAACTAAATTGAGTTAGCACCGAATTGGGCAATGAGTTCGGAGTTCGGAACTTGAGGATGGCCCACTTGGCAGCGAGCGGATTCGCCTCAATTGCGGGTGTTTTAAATGAATCCGAGTGGCCCCAAAAATGCTAAGTAAGCTGCAGTTTAAGTGGAATAGTTGAACTTTTTAATACCCGCTTGACATAAATTTATAAGTCAACTTGGGCTAAGCATTAAGTTAAATTTGTAATCCAACTTGGGCTAAATATTAAAATAAAATTGTAATCCAACTTGGGCTAAATATTAAATTAAATATTTGTAATCCTACTTGGGCTAAATATTAAATTCAATATTTGTAATCCAACTTGGGCTAAATACTAAGTTAGTTCCCTTTGTGTTAATTGTTACCAACATAAAGAATGAACAAATCCCCCGATGTCTGTATAAGACATTTAAATATATACTCAGCTAAGCAAACACCTCTGGTTTCAGTAGCCCCCCGAAGGCTCCAAAAAATCCTGTACAGAGAGTTCCAGTTCCCACAGGAGATTACAACCCATGGCCCAGGTTTCCCCATCGATTTGGCCAGTTTGGCATTACGAAAGCAGCGAGGCGGAACTGCTCCGGTTTTTGGGTAATTCATTTGGTCACACCAGGTGGGCACTGCCACACCCAAAGGAGCCTCAAAGGAGCCCCCAAAGGAGCAGCTGGACTTGGATTTGTTACTTGGAATTGGCCCGGCGACTCGATTGTTTTGCCAAATTTCACGTTGGCCATTGCAGTTGCGGTTGAAAACTCCGGGGTTTTTCGTTTGTGCCAAACGGAATAGAGCTGCTTTTGCGAACCGAAATAGCCATTGTTTATGGGCCCGGTTCATTAGCATTGGGTCCCGCAGCTATATCGCCATTCGTGTGCAATTAACACCGCCATTTAAACGATGCCCTGCAATCCCATGTTTACTCCATCAGTCAGCTCAAATGTTAGTTTAATTGTTTTCGACTTAAATACGCATATAAGTAGCTAAATGGTTTTCTAAATATTCTACTTGAGAGAACTCCTACTCGACTTCGTCTTCACCATCGTCTTCGTCTTTGAATCGTATCGAATCGAACGAATCGAATCGCATCGCTTTTAATGTTCTTTTTAATGGCTTTTATTGCGCTGGTCAATCGCTTCTTGATTGTTTTTGAAAAGAATCACTCTGCGAACTGAAGCCCATTAAATTGCCATTGAGCATGGACAGCATTCGCAATCGACGAGTGAGCCTGGCTTTTCATACATGGACTTTAAAATTGAAGCCATGCGCTGCTGTCAAAAGTGAGTGAATATAAAATAAGCGACAGAAAATACAAATCTTTAGATGGTATTTATTTGCAAGTAGAACTGATAATAGTTTATATATATAGGATATCGTATACCATTACATTCTGGAGCACACATAAATTTGAAATTTCATTAGATATTGATTGCCAACTAGCAGCCATGCAGCGTGGAAGATCAAAGTTTCCCGCTCGTTTTTCCGAAGTCGACGCCGGTTCAAATATTTGCCCATTTACCCTTTGACGTTGCGTAAATTGATTATGGCGAAATCACAGAGCACTGCTCATTTACAAAAATAAATAATAAAAAATTCAAAATCGTGTGTCGTGTGTGCTCGTGTGTGAAAAATAGTGTTTGCGTATGTTTTACCAATTTGATTACTTTGCACACTGCCTCCTGACAGTAATAAAACTTGAAATGTTCGCACAATTCGCTGATGGATAATGGCAAAAAAAACGTAGCATTTTTATGCAAAAAAGTCGATCAAGCGCTTTTCCAACAACTGCTTATTTTTTTTAATAATCATTTGCTAGAATGAGAGCATGTAGCAACAAAAAATTGGATTATTGTGTCTGTCGTCTTGATTGTAATGGAAACTTCTTCATTTTCCGCCCCACACAAACACATACCCAAAAAACTACTCACCAAGGTCGAGAAAACCTGTCAACACGACGCAATTAACGCGGCGCCCCGAAAAGAAATGGGAAAATTGTGAGCAATCGGAAAATGCGGCCACTTTATTTGGGCTCAATAATGAGGAATTTTCAGGAAATTTTCACTTAATTCGCCCCATTTTCTTTTCCATTTGCAAATGCCAATCAAACAAAGTCGGTTTTAATTAAAGCTCCCCTGTAATTTTTATCGAATGTGTGGCTGGCCTCATTACATATTACATACATACATGCATATGTGGGATGTGGAATGTGGGGGCTTTTCCGGAGTTTTCCGGAGTTTCCAGCGATATTTAATTGTTATTTAATTGCTCGTTTTGTCGGATGAACATATACGCTTGATGGCAATTTATTGACGGAGTTTATTCTTTATTTACAAGTTAATTAATATTACATGAGTCGTTATTAATGGCACAGGGCAAATGAGTACTACTTTTAATTACCTTATTAACAATATTTCTCTTTTTGCTGATACTTTTTTTTTTCTTCTGTTATAAGACGATTTATTTCCATGTACACTGCGGGAAATTTGTAAACATATTTGAGAATTGCATGTAATATCTTCAGAGCTGCTGATGCATCGTTGATCGATATGTTTACGCTTCTTGAGCGATTGCGATTCCGATTGCGATTGCGATTAATTAAGCCAAGGACATGTTACGTACAAATACTTTTGGCCGGGTTTCTATGGCTGCACGATAAGTCTCTTCGATTCAATTAAAAGCTGCATTGGCAGTCGCAACAAATTGGTAATCAATACAGACAACCAGGATAAAAAGGACCTCTTCGCTGGCAGACAGTGTGGCACATAAGTGTAAATGCAGTCGGCAAAATGGTGGGAGGGAGTAGGGGGGAGTGCAGTGATTGATGTTTAGCATTTGACCCAGGAGCGACTGCAGATTGCAGATTGCCTGCCGCTCTCCACTCGAGAGTTGAGAGTCGAGTGTTGAGAGTCCTGGTTTTGTCCTGGTTGCAGGACGTGGCAGGACGAGTGCATCGTTCTTTATGCCATGCATAAATTACGTGCCACCAGCAAGGACTTTTCACTTTGTTAACTTTGTGAAAATTGCATAAACACACACATACACACACAGAGAGATGCAGCCACCCATTTGCCCAGCGACTTGGACACACATCCGGCACATCCGGCTATCCGACTATCCGGCCATCGGGAAAACTGTTGCTCCCGGCAAGAAAAACAGTTTTCCTGCATTCGCCAAGATAAGACAAGCGGCTTATTGTCACTGTGAAATGGCAGCAAGCTGGCAAACTGGAAAACTGGCAACTTGGCAAGTTGGCTGCTAAATCTAAAGGCTTCGCCAAATGACTTGGTAAATTATTGAGCCACTCTTAATTTAACTAAAATCCCAGGGCAGTGAAACCTTTTCGAAAATCAATCAGTTTCCACTGGACTGATGCAATTATGAGTGAGATTTTCCCGAACGTATAGTTCAGTTCAAGAGCTCTTCAAAAAATGGCGACGCAATTGGCGGGCTTGCAACTGATTGAGCGCATAAAGTTGGGGGAAATTGCCAGGCAAGTGGGGCTAACTACGAGTGAGTTTTCCGCGCGCGGAAAGGCGGAAAAGTCGGAATGGTCGGAAAACGTCGGATAGTCGGGGCCTGTAGCTGGAATCGATAGCATGCATTTACAATGAGCTGAAAGTGAGCGCCACATGCCGAGATGGCGAGTTGCTGAGATGCCGAGGCACTCGGATGGCATGTTAATTAACTAAATCGTTTTAATGGCTCCTTTTTCAGATGGGAAATGGGAATGGTAACGAAGGCGCAGCCATCGTCGTTTAAATCTTTACTAAGCTGTTGAGCAAAGCGCATTAAATTGTAATGAGAGGGCGGCACAAAATGCTTCTTATTTTTTGTTATTCTTTTCCATTATTTCGCTTTTTCTGCCTGGGCCAAGGTCATGGCTTGACAAGCCGCTTAAAACATTAACTTATTATTCCTCATTTTTTTTCCGTTTTTCTTTTTTTTTTTCTGCCCCGCATTGGTGGCAAAACAAAGGGAATTGCTTTTAATTATGACTGGGGCTAGACGAGCCAAATGTTTGAAGTTATTAGACCCTCGAGGATCCGGATCCGGCGGCATTAGCCTAATGTTTGCATCGCAATAAAAAAAATACAAAAAAGTATAGAAATCGTTGATGAAATTTGCTGGTGATTTTCGCAATACCATAATTAGCAGAGCGAGCTGATATTTAATAAATCAGCAATAGTAAGCATAGTTTATAGTACACGATGTCGTTCGAGACTCAAGTGCCTGCAAGGATGTGAAGCCACTTTTAATTGCTTTCCTAATTAGAGCCATTAGGAGCACATCCTTGCGAGCAGACAGGCGCAACTTTTTAATAGATGCTGATGTAGAATGTAGAAGGGGTAACTTCGTAATCGTAATTCCATTCATGTGACGACTAAAGACAATGGCAAGTACAGGATTCCTGTCGACAGTGACAGCCGCAAGGTGGCTGACTCAACCTTTCGTCCTGCGGATCCTTGTGCCGCTCGCTTTTGCTTTTGCGATTATCAAGGCCATTTGCCATTTGTTGTTGGTACTACCTTCTTACACAAAATACCGCACACAGGACCAAGGGCTGATCAAAGTGCTTGGCAGGACATAGAAAGGAGCAGCAGAGCAAAACAGAACGAGACGTGCTAATTGCCAGCGTGCATGGCCTGCTACATTTCGGAAAAGCTTGCAAATTACATTACACATACGCCACGATGCCGCACAGCGACAAAGGACTGCGTGGCAATAGGCAGGCACGGCACTCACTTAATCAGACAATTATGCCGCGCTAATATCGAAGTAATCTTGAGCTTAATGCTTTTCATTTCGCCCATAAGCCTTTGAGGGCAACATTCAGCGCACGGCAGTTGGCAATTTTTCAATTAAAACCGCTAGACGCATGTGGCAGCTACATGAAAGTATCAAAAACTTGTTCGCCCACAGCGCTGAATGGATGCGACTTGCGAATACCGTAGGTTGTCTGCTGAAATGCAGTTACTAAGAGCAGCTACTCCCACACATGTTCGGTATTCCGATAATTGAGGTGGAAAATGTGTGAAATGTATTAAATCATGCAATTAGCTTACTTTTCCAGGGTATTGGGTCTATAAAAAGGTTGCTCGTGGCAGGTGGTCGGCCCTGCTGCCACGCCCACTACCGCCCCCGGGCCATCTGTCAGTTGGCCTGTGTGTCAGGCGCTTTTTGCTGCACGTTGCCATGCGCGACGGCAAAAGGGAAAAGCGGAAAGGAGGAAAAACTGCTGCTTATGGCGGCCCGTTGAGCGATGCCGAGGGAAATTCAAGGGAAAGTCGGAAAATGGCGCGGATGCCAGCGTTCAGTAAAAAGCGGAGGAGCTAACCCCAAATGAAATTGACCTTTGGCGGGCCGAGAGTCGATGCGTGTGGGCTGTGCATTTTGTCGGAGCAACCGGAGCCAATGCACACGCGGCGTATACGTAATGCCGTATAGCCACATTTAATACGAGTAGATAGTAGATAGATGCATATGCATATGTGCACACACGGGCACCCGATTGAATTATCTTTTGGCCTTCGGTTGCCCGTAGTGCAGCAGCATTTGCAGCGGCTGTTCGACATAATTTGGTTTTGGTTTTGCTTAGTTGTGTGCCATGGTTCTAATTAATTCGCTGGACACTGGAGTTTTGGCCTAAAGCCTTTTTGTAATTCCATTGCAGCCGCCCAACTATCTGCAATTTGTCCTTATTTTAGCTGAATAATGAATAATTATAAAAGTTGTGTGTCCGAGATCCACACCGTGCTGGTTTACTTTCCATTTTTTACCTGCAATTCATTTGCAATGAAAACATCTAGCGAATAAGCAACAAAATCAGTAATAGTACTTTTATCAAAAAAGTGATTTTTGCAAATGGATTTTTAACAATAACTTTGCTAAAAATTGTTATATAGCTAAATAATTCACCGTTTTGTACAGCTAATTAACCTTTCGCATTTTCGGTAAGGGGTCATCAAAATTTGCAAAAAATGGATAAAAAATAGATTTGCCTTTTCATTGGTTCGTTCGATTGGGAATTGAAATACGAGCTCAATGATACATGACATTCCACATTTAGACAACTATTTTTAATGTTATGGTAAAAAAACTGACTATTTTGTGACTGAAATTCGAATAAATGGCTTTTGGCAAAAATTAAACAAATTTTAATGGGCATTTTAATCATAACTTGGCTAAAAATTATCACAAACATAAAAGAATAACTGTTTTGAGCAGCTAATTACCAATACTAACGATTTCTATCACTTTTTGACGGACTTGCGGACATTTCATTTTTTTTAATTTTTTTTAAATTTACAAAAAATGGCTCAAAAATAGAATTTCCTTTCAAGGACACCGTTCGATTGGGAATTTAAATACGAACTCAACGAGGTATGCCATTCTATATTCAGACAACTTTTGTGATTGTTATGGCCAAAAAACTGATGATTTTATGAGGGAAATTCAGAAAAACGACTTTTGGCTAAAAAAAAGATATTTTTTGGGCATTTTGATAATAACTTGGCTAAAAATGATCACAAACATGAAAGAAAAACTGTTTTGGGCAGCTTATTAACAATAGTAACCATTTCTGTCCTTTTTGGAGAAAGATTTTTTTGTCGAATTTTTGCATATTTTTTAAGGGGTATCATCATTAAAATTTGCAAAAAATGGGATAAAAATTTCCAAATTTGAATCCAGATCGATTGGGGATTTAATTACGAGTCTAACGAGGTATGATACTCCTTACTTATTTCATGTTTTATAGGCATATTATGCAGTTGGGCTAAGGACTTCAGAACGTGTACAATAAAATTGTATGGATTTCGTATTCGCATAAGCGAGCCACACAAGAGCCACAATGAATCACTTGCTTATCTGGCTGGTGTTTACTTATTTTTACCGCGCACAAGTTTGCAGTTTTTACTGCAGCACAGTGAGGCCACGCAAAAGCGGAAGCGAGGGCCCACGTCCTTTTATGCCAGACAAATTCGTATGCCATCTACAGTATAAAGTATATAATTTGTAAGTGTGTGTGTGTTGGGGGAGCTGGTCCCATGTGGAGCTGTGCTTGTGCTCCTCCGTGGGATATTGGCACGCACACAGCATAAGCAAATGCATAACGAGACCACACACACACATCTGTATACTCATACACATGCACACACATAACAATAACCGAGATAACTAATAGCAAATTGCTGGCATCGTTCACTGCTCGACCGGCCCCCTCAGCCATTTCGCATTTTCCGAGGAATTTCCTTGTGGCTGCGCGCTGATGTACTGCAATCTTGAGAGCAAGTATTTATAACACACACTTTCACACTTTCACACACACAGACACACACACTCTGCCTTTCCTAATTACTGCCACTGCTGTGGTAATCATGATTTAAGCGCTAATCTGTCCCGAGCAGCCACGCCCACTGGCGGCGAGCATGGCGGCGATGGGGTTAACCGGAAACGGAAGTGAAAATAAATTCACGCGACAGGAATATCAGTTTGTGACGAAAGTCGCAGCAGAAGTACCCCGTGTGCAAGTGAGGGGCAAAGTATTCGGCTTATGAAATGCTAAGGTTTTATGCCTGCGAATGCAATAGTTATGCAATGTCAGAACAACTCTAACCAGAGTAATGGGTAGCACAGCGGATGGTGCAAAACGCGTTTAAAGCAAATATGTTGAATTCAATTTGTATCGCACACACAATCGCGAACACCTTAAGAATGCCCCCAGGGGGTTGTGTGTGTTTGCGTGTGTGTTGGGGTGTACACAGGAAGAAAAGAGGGTGAAGGCGGTGTTTGTTGGTTATCAAAGAAATACCAATACGACAAACACACGCACTTCCGCCACCAAAATTGAATTGTGGAAAGGGCAGTGATTGGGGGAGCAAACACAGAAGCCAGATGATGTTGCCCAAAGGAGGGGTTCAAGTTCAAGTTTCAAGTTGCGTATTTTTTATCCCCAGAAAGCCAGTACGCGTTACTATTATTTCATATATATTAATTCATTTTGTCAATAATTATCTATGAACAACAAATATTCAACAAAGGAAAATCTACATTTTACAATAAATTTGGAACTCGCTACATTCAGCACTGCAACAAACAAAATATAAAGCATTTAAAAAGTAATAATATATACCTATGTGACAAGTAACATTGAACATGAAACATTGAACATGAAACATTGAAGTTGCAACATTAAATTTGCAACATTGAATTTGCAACATTGAATTTGCAACATATAATTAGCAAAATTGAATTGCAACATTGAACTTGCAACATTGAATTTGCAACATTAAACGTGCAACAATGAATTTGCAACATTGAAACATAGGTAACATTCAACGCAAAACATTAAACATATCAAAAGTTATTTTGTATACATTGTAATTTACGTAATTTACATAATTAATGTAATGTAAAAAAAATTTCGTCCACCAATACTTATAATTCCCAATCAGTTCTGACTCAATCCTCATGGGATAGCCGCTCTGACAGCTCATAGATCAGTTGACCGGAAGCTAAGATGTGATAGTAAAAGTGGTAGTATGTGTGTTTGTGTGTGTGATAGTGGTTCCAGAGACCATGTGGACATCCCGTCGTCTATCTGGATGGACCTGACCAGGTATGTTCCACGCTTCGGAGGTAAATTATTATATTATTATATTATTATATTATTATATTATTATATTATTATATTATTATATTATTATATTATTATATTATTATATTATTATATTATTATATTATTATATTATTATATTATTATATTATTATATTATTATATTATTATATTATTATATTAT